>NC_090034.1:44614874-45312374 GCF_037176765.1 Anolis sagrei | reverse complement strand
AACTACTTCTCCTGCCTGCCATTGTGCAAGGGGACTCTGAGAGCTGACTCCAAAAGTACTTTCCTCAGCTCTGGATGATACTTTGTGTTATTTGTGAATGTTTAATTGCTTGTTTTAATTGTGTTTTACTGCTGTTTATCTCTATTTTGTTTTTGTCTTTGTAACCATCCTGAGTCCCTTCGGCGAGAGAGGGCAGGTCATAATAAAAGTTATTATTATTATTATTATTACTTGCCTTTGGACTTTGGTTCCTGCCTCTCAACCCTTGACCATCTGCCCCTCTTGGACCAAGCGTCCCCTCGACCTCAAGCCTGTCCTGTGCCCACTTTAGACTATGATACTTACCTTGGCCCCCTTGGCCTGACTGCCAGTATTCCAAACCTGACCACTGGAAGCTCCTGGTCCAGCCGGATCGTGATGCTGTACAAGTCAAAGACATCAAAAGAAGATCCACATTTACCCAGCATCTTCCGTGGCGCTGGGAAAGGGCAGCAGACGGTACCAGCCTTTGGGAGGGGCTTTCAGAAGGGCATCCAAAGAGAACTCAACCTGGGGGCAGGAGAGAGGCAAGTCAGCACATCATGTGTTGTGGGGCTACACTATCCCCAAATAACCTTTTGGAGACTACACGCCTGCTGCCAAGGAAAGGCAACATTTTTTGGTAGAAGGTCATGGGCATCTCAGAGTTTGGCAGAGTGTCTCCAAGATGGAAGTGACTAGAAGCTGTACCCGATCCCTTGCCACTCACCCGTCCCAGGAAATCATTCTTGCCCACCATGTCCCAGTCCCACACTTCTATGACAAGTGGAGTCTTCTTGGCGAGTCCTTCCTCCAAGACAAACTCCAGCATCTCATCCCAGTGAGGGAAGCGTGTCTTCTTGATAATCTATAGGGAAGGAAGAAGGCATCAGTAGGCCCCAAAACACCACAGTTGTGATGAATGGATTGAAAGAATTGAATGTTTGGGGTCTGACTAGGGCCTATTCAGGTCTGGCATAGTTGAAGACACCATCCCAAAAATGGAACCTGGAAAACTGTATTATGAAGAACAAAGTAGGTGAAGAATTTTATAAACTGTGTCAAGAAAAGTGCTGAACAACAACACATGTTTACATAGTCAAAGACAATAACTCTGTAAATTAAAGAAGTTAAACAACCTATCTGTTCCTGAATTGATGAGGCTTCAGCAAGTCTGAGCCAAATGACAGAGGTTAATTTAAGCAACCAAATAATGGATAACCAAAAGCTCTATATAAGAGACCCTTTTCCTTTTCAATTGTGTGCCAGAGCTACAGGAGAGCAGCATCTGTCCACCCGCCTCTCTTCTCCCAGCAGCAGGCCTGAACGGAGAAGGGATGGTGAGTATGAATGATGAATGTATGTGAGTGACTGTTAGAGTAAATGTAATGTTTCCCTTTTGTCTGTGTAACCAATAAAGCTATTATAAAACCAGTACTGGCTCTGTGTGTCTACTTCTTTCTCCAAAAGTGCCTGATGTACTCTGTCCCACTGAAAACAAATTAAAGAACATTTTAAGGTTCAAAAAATATTCATGACATTGTCACCTCCTGAATGCCACCACATCATAGAACATGATTAATATGCTCTGTCTTCTTGGGGTCTTCCAGGGCAACTTTTACCATAAGTTGACCACTGAATCATGCTGGAGGACCTAGAAATTCCTAAAAGAATGCCACTGTAGGAATCTTGAGGTCCTTCGATGCAATTCTACAGTCAACTTCCACTGGAGTTCACTGGAGATTTTTAGACAAGTCCTATTTACATCATCTCTGACACATGACATGCATGAAGGTGATACTCACAGCCGTTTCCAAGGCCTGCCCATTCCACATAATTCGGGCAAAGGGATCGGAGGTGCCAGAGATATCTTTGGGCGCAAGGTCCCTAAAGGAGAAGAAGAGCAAAGAAGGAAATCAGGAAGTATTCCAGAAGTAATTCACTAGGCCTTTTGCACCATTTGACAAAGGGACGGAGATGTCATCCCAGGAAGCAAGTTATGTTAATTCCCAAGCATTTGGGAAGCTACTTTAAAAAAATAATAATTTGTTATGGTTCCTGGATCCACCCACTGTTATAGTGACCATTTTAGCACAATGTACTGCTTGACTATGCAATGGGATCTTGAAGCACCTGGTATCTTGGGAGTTGTAGTTTGGCAAGACACCAGCACCCTTTAGCAGAGAAGGCAAAAGAGCTTGTAAACTCCCAGGATCCCATAGCATTGAGCCTTGGAAGTGTTGTCAAAATGTGTTCATTCTATAGTGTAGATGCACCCAAACTGCCATTGTTCTTTGTGATGGAGTCATGGGAGCTGTAGTTTTCCAAGGTATTTAGTCTTTACTAAAGAGGGCTGGGGCCTCACCAAACTACACATCCATGATCCCATAGCACTAAGCCACGGCAGTTCAAGTGGGATGAAACAGCATGCATTCTATACGCAGATGCACCCGGTCTGCCATGGCTCAGTGCGATGGAGTCATGGGAGCTGTAGTTTTCCAAGGTCTTTAGCCTTCTCTACTAAAGAGGGCCGGGGCCTAACCAAACTACACATCCATGATCCCATAGCACTAAGCCACGGCAGTTCAAGTGGGATGAAACTGCATGCATTCTATACGCAGATGCACCCGGTCTGCCATGGCTCAGTGCAATGGAGTCATGGGAGCTGTAGTTTTCCAAGGTCTTAAGCCATCTCTACTAAAGAGGGCCGGGGCCTAACCAAACTACACATCCATGATCCCATAGTACTAAGCCACGGCAGTTCAAGTGGGATGAAACTACATGCATTCTATGGGCAGATGCACCCGACCTGCCATGGCTCAGTGTTATGAAGTCATGGGAGCTGTAGTTTTCCAAGGTCTTTAGCCTTCTCTACTAAAGAGGGCCGGGGCCTAACCAAACTACACATCCATGATCCCATAGCACTAAGCCACGGCAGTTCAAGTGGGATGAAACTGCATGCATTCTATACGCAGATGCACTCGGTCTGCCATGGCTCAGTGCTATGAAGTCATGGGAGCTGTAGTTTTCCAATGTCTTTAGCCTTCTCTACTAAAGAGGGCCGGGGCCTAACCAAACTACACATCCATGATCCCATAGCATTGAGCCACGGCAGTTCAAGTGGGATGAAAATGCATGCATTCTATAGGCAGATGCACCTGGTCTGCCATGGCTCAGTGCTATGGAGTTGTGAGAGTTGTAGTTCTGCAGATATCTCTAGCTTTCTCTCCCAAAGAGCGTCAGTGGACAGCTCTCTCTTGGCCTTGGAAATTCAGCGCATCCTACTTAGAGCACAAAATATCATTAAAAATACTATGGGATGCTTCAAGCTTACAATGGCACTCTGCATCCCGGCAAAAACAAACAAACCCTGGACCACACCTGCCTCCTTTCTTTTCTTTCCTCTCTCTCCCTGGATAAGTGGCCTCTGATTGGCTGCTGGGTTGCCTAGGCGCCCGCTTTGGTTTCCAGGGAAGCGGGATGCTTGCTTGGCTCAGACGATGAGCAATTGGGCCACTTTGTTCCCCTTAACCCTCCACACCTGCACCCACGCGCCCAAAGCCTCCAAAGAGGGAAAAAAAGGAAAAAAATCCCTCCATCAGCGTGGCTCTTAGCCTTCAGTATCCCCTCCCTCCCATTGCAGTTTGCTACCATTTGAATGCCTTCGCTCCACGAGACGGAATCCCGGCAGCTATAGTTTGCACTATTTGCCTTACGAGGCCTTTTCAAACTACAACTCCCAGGGTTCCGTCGCATGGCAGTTGAATTGGTGTCCAACGGCGTTTGTTCCCTTTCCCGAGAACATTCAGGATAACCTTTCCTCCTTCCCCCGCCTCGCCCACTCCGAAAGCTTTTCACAAGTCTTCCTTTTTTCGAAATCCAAAAGCTGTTAATAATCTCACTTTCCGCCGCACCCGAGGGCTGAGGAGACAGCAAGATTCGCACGCCTTTCTCACAGCCCTGACACTTTCTTTTCGCACTTATCACAGTGCAGAGAGAGGGAGGCATGGACACAATGGAAAGCACCTTTAAGCAAGAAGGAGAAGGAGACAGCCAGTGAACTAAGAATGCACCTACACTGTGGAATGAATGCAGTTTGAGACCAGTTTAACTGCCAGGGCTCAATGCGATAGGAGGGCGGCTAAAATGATCAAAGGTCTGGAGAACAAACCCTATGAGGAGTGGCTTAAAGAGCTGGGCATGTTTAGCCTGCAGAAGAGAAGACTGAGAGGACACATGATAGCCATATTGAGGGGAAGTCACAGGGAGGGGGGAGCAAGCTTGTTTTCTGCTGCCCTGGAGACTAGGACGTGAAGCAATGGGTTCAAACTTCAGGAAAGGAAATTCCACCTGAACGTTAGGAAGAACTTCCTGGCTGTGAGAGCTGTTCAGCAGTGGAACTCTCTGCCCCAAAGTGTGGTGGAGGCTCCTTCTGGAATGTGTCCAGAAGAGGGCAACTAAAATAATCAAGGGTCTCTAGAACAAGCCCTATGAGGAGCGGCTTAAAGAGCTGGGCATGTTTAGCCTGCAGAAGAGAAGACTGAGAGGAGACATGATAGCCATATTAAGGGGAAGTCATAGGGAGGCGGGAGCAAGCTTGTTTTCTGCTGCCGTGGAGACTAGGACGTGGAGCAATGGGTTCAAACTTCAGGAAAGGAGATTCCACCTGAACGTTAGGAAGAACTTCCTGACTGTGAGAGCTGTTCAGCAGTGGAACTCTCTGCCCCAAAGTGTAGTGGAGGCTCCTTCTATGGAGGCTTTTAAACAGAGGCTGTATGGCCATCTATTGGGGATGCTTTGAACGCAATTGTCCTGCTTCTTGGCAGAAAGGGGTTGGATTGGATGGCCCACGAGGTCTCTTCCAACTCTATGATTCTATGATCCTGGGTGTTGTAGTTTGATAAGGACTTCAGCTTGCTCTACCCAAGAGTGCTGGTGCCTTCCCAAACTAGGATCCCATAGCACTCAGCCATAGCAGTTCGAGTGGGGTCAAATGGCATTGATTCTACAGTGCAGATCCGGGGTCCTCAAGCATTTTAAGTTGAGGGCTAGTTCAAGGTCCCTCAGACTGTTGGCGGGCTGGACTAAAGTTGTTTGTTTCTTGTTACTGCTGTTGCTATTGCTGTTGTTGTTGTTGTACACCTTCAAGTTGTTTCAGACTTAGGGTGACCCTATCACAGAGTTTTCTTGTCAAGATTTATTCAAAGGGGATTTGTCTTCCTCTGCAGCTGAGAGAGTGTGACTTGCCTAAAGTCTCCCAGTGGGTTCAGAGCCACAGTCCCAGGTTCAAAGCACTTCCCTCTCTTTTTCCAACAGACCGTTCTTTCCCCCTTTCTTCTCTTCCTTCCCTCTCTGTTTCGTACCTACTTTTTCTTTCTTCCTTTTCTCCTTCCTCCTTTCTTTGGGCAGTTCCAGACAACATCAAATTGCAGGTTTGAGTCAGGGGCAAAAAAAAAAAACGGGATCCAAGAAGAGGTCCACATATAGACCTGTTGATCCCGGAATTTCTGATCCACACTTGCTGCTTTGATGCGGGCAGGGGCGGCTCAACCCATTACGCAAAGTAAGCATTTGCAGTATAGTTGATTTTGCCCAGGAGCACTCTTGAGGCGCTCTTGGGGGAAAATAGCCCTTGACATATGTGAGTTGTAGTTACTGGGATGTATAGTTCACCTACAATCAAAGAGCATTCCGAACTCCACCAATGATGGAATTGAACCAAATATGGCACACAGAACTCCCACGATTAACAGAAAATATATATCAGTGATTGGTTGGGGGGGGGGGGATACTGTTTGCCTTCCGTTGAATATTACCTAGGGCCGCCTCTGGATGCGGGATTTAGAGTCTCCCAAAATGGCCACCATGGGACATACGCTGGAAACTTTGGCCTTTAAAAAAAAAAAAAACTTAAGATGCGAATATGCGAATCATTGCATCCTGGGTTTTAGAGGCTGTCTGGCCATCTGTACAGATAGGTTTTGTGGTATACTTGTGGCATGGAACAACAGGGTGCTATTCCTAGCTTATACATGCCTGTTCCTAATTGCTTTTATCATAAAAACATGGGGAGAGTTGATTACATGGCAAAACCTTTGCTTGTGTGTCACAAATTGCATTAAATGTGTGGAGGATGAAGTTTCTCTTGCCAGGATAAAATTTTTGCCCTCTAGTTACTATTGCCATGTTTTTAGGATACAACCAATCAGGAACCAACATGTATAACCCAGGAACAAAAGTAAGATAAAAAAAATCCAGTGTTTTCCGAATGCAGGGATATACAGACATCCGAAGTTGCGCATTTTCGGGTCTGAACCGGAATATTCCCACGCCTGAAAATCTTGTGTTTTTTGCTGTTTCTAGAGATTGCTCCCGTGTTTTCAGGGAACGGCATTTGGCCACCCTCCATTTTGATGTGAGAGCTCCTGGGATAGAAGTACTGTTTGAATGGGTGCTTTCTTTCTTTCTCCTTTTCTTTCATTCCCCCCTCCTCCCTCCCTCTGTTTTGAAGGAAACAAGGATGGGATGGAGAGGATTCCCTCCGTTTCGGGTGAAAATAGAGGGCACGGAAATTGGCTACTATGGAGAGGGTTGTCTAAAAAGTTAACGGAATGGAAGAGGAAGGAAACCCCCAAAACAGATCTTGACCACATAATAAAATGGAAAGGAGAGAAGGAGAAAGGCATCACGGGATTCATATACAAAATAATGATGGGAAAACAATATAATATTTTTTTAAAAACAAACCCTGACAGAAGTCTGGAAGGAGGAATTAAGTTGCAGCGAGAGAGAAACAGACAAATGGGAAAAAACCAATTAAAAAAACAAAGCATTTAAAAACAAAGGAAATGCACACTGACAAAATGGTATCGAACTCCAGCGCAGCTGCCTTACATAATGAGAACCTCCCCGAAACAATGTTGACACCACTGCGGGAAAACCAGAACATACACCCACATGTGGTGGGATTGTGAAAAAATACAAAAGTCTCGTAAAATAATTAAGAAGGAAATGGAGGAGCTCTTCGGGATAAAAATAGATTGGAATAAGACACAATTCTCCGTCCAGAAAATTGAGGGCAATGGGGGATTTAAATTTATTTGTTTGTTTATTTATTTGCCTTATTTATATCCCGCCTTTCTTTACCCCAAGGAGGACTCAGGGCAGCTTACATATGGCACCTCCGCAGTGCCTTGAAACACACAATGTTAACTTAAAATCACTTGTATTAAAATTAATACATCGTAAACATGATTAAAATACATTCCAATGTTGATCACGCCATCCAGGGTCAGAGTCTAAAGCCATTCCATAGTCAGATTGCACAGATTTGACATTAAAATTACTGCATTGCACTATTTTTCAAAAGCCTGCTCCCGGAGCCAGGTTTTTACTCCCTTTCTGAATGCTAGGAGGGAGGGGGCTGGTCAAAGAATGGAAGGGAATGCAATGAAAGCCTCCGTCACCCTAGGTTGAAAGGACCCAAAGAAATCTATATAAATAAAAATGTAATGTTTGTTTGTGGGATTAACAGAACTCAAAAAGCACTGGACGAATTGACACCAAATTTGGAAACAATACACCTATCAGATCAACAAGTGACCATCACTCATGAAAAAACTGAAAAACACAACAGAAGGGACTTAAAAAACCAAAAAAAAAATACATTACAATGCATGCACAAAACCATATATATATGTACGCAAACACACGCATACACACATGTACACAAATATACATACACACAAAGCACATATACACAGACTGGGGACAGTTAGTCTATCTATATAAATAAAAATGTAATGTTCATTTGTGGGATTAGCATAACTCAAAAACTACAGGATGAAATGACACAAAATTTGGCCAGAAGACACTTAACAGACCAATGAGTGACCTTCACTCATAAAACACTGAAAACCACAGTGGAAGGGACTTAAAAACCCCAAAAACCTAAATGATAATATAGTGCATGCGTGGAAACAATTCCCCTGACCCCGCCCCCTCCTGTGCAAGGGAAAGAGCTAGCCATACAAGCTTGGGAGGAAAGAAAGAGGTAGAGAAGTAAGAAAGGAGAGAAAGATGAAGGGAAAGAAAAAGTGGGGAAGGACAGTAAAAGGGAGGGAAAGAAGGAAGGAAGGAGAAAAGGAAAGAAAAAATGTGATGCGGCGGCAAAAAAAGCCAATGGGATTTTGGCCTGCATCAATTGGAGTCTAGTGTCTAGATCCAGGGAAGTCATGCTCCCCCTCTATTCTGCCTTGGTTAGACCATACCTAGAATATTGTGTCCAATTCTGTGCACCACAATTGAAAAGAGATATTGACAAGCTGGAATGTGTCCAGAAGAGGGCAACTAAAATAATCAAGGGTCTCTAGAACAAGCCCTATGAGGAGCGGCTTAAAGAGCTGGGCATGTTTAGCCTGAAGAAGAGAAGGCTGAGAGGAGACATGATAGCCATGTATAAATATGTGAGAGGAAGTCACAGGGAGGAGGGAGCAAGCTTGTTTTCTGCTGCCCTGGAGACTAGGACGTGGAGCAATGGCTTCAAACTTCAGGAAAGGAAATTCCACCTGAACGTTAGGAAGAACTTCCTGGCTGTGAGAGCTGTTCAGCAGTGGAACTCTCTGCCCCAAAGTGTGGTGGAGGCTCCTTCTATGGAGGCTTTTAAACAGAGGCTGGATGGCCATCTATTGGGGATGCTTTGAACACAATTGTCCTGCTTCTTGGCAGGGGGTTAGACTGGATGGCTCATGAGGTCTCTTCCAACTCTATGATTCTATGATAAAAAGTGAGAAGGAATGAAAGCGGGAAAGAAGGAAGGAGAGAAGGAAGGAAGGAAGGAAGGAAGGAAGGAAGGAAGGAAGGAAGGAGAGAAATAATGAAGGAAGGAAAGAGATGGAGAGAAGGAGGAAGGGAAAGAGGGAAGGAAGGAGAGAAGAAAGGAAGGAGTGAAAGAGGTAGAGAAGGAAAGAAGAAGAGTAAGGGACAAAAAAGTGGGGAGCAATAAGGAAGGAAAGAGGTAGAGAAGGAAAGAACCAGACTGAGGCCACAGCAAAGCGTGGCTGGGGACAGCTAGTCTATATAAATAAAAATGTAATGTTCATTTGTGAGATTAACAGAACTCAAAAACCACTGGATGAATTGCCCCCAAATTTGGCCACAAGATACCTACTAACCCAAGGAGTTACCATCATGCAAAAAAAAATGAGTTTGTCATTTTGGAGTTGTAGTTGCTGGGATTTATAGTTAATCTACAATCAGAGAGCATTCTGAATTTCACCAATGATGGAATTGAACCAAACTTGGCACACAGGACTCCCATGACTAACAGAAAACACTAGAAGGGTTTGGTGGGCATTGACGTTGAGTTTGGGAGTTGTAGTACACCTACATCCAGAGAGCACTGTGGACTCAAACAGTGATGGATCAGGACCAAACTTGGCACAAATATTCCATATGCCCAACTAGGAACACAGATGGAGCTTGGGGGAAATAGACCTTGACATTTGGGAGTTGTAGTTACTGGGATTTATAGTTCACCTGCAATCAAAGAGCATTCTGAACCCCACGTATGATAGAATTGAGGCAAACTTCCCACACAGAACTCCCATGGCCAATAGAAAATACTTAAGGCCACCCAGTCCAACTCCCTTCACCAGGGCAAGAAAACATGATCAAATACTGTTTACCCACAAGCATAAAGACATTACATATATTAGAAACCAACACTTTCTCTTTATTTTCCAGATCACCAGACTGGGCCACAGCAACGTGTGGCAGGGGACGGCTAGTATATAAATAAAAATGTAATGTTTGTTTGTGGGATTAACATAACTCAAAAACCACTGGACAAATTGACACCAAATTTGGACGCAATACACCTGTCAGGCCAACAAGTGACCATTACTCATAAAAACACTGAAGAACACAGCAGAAGGGATGTAAAAAGCTAAAACAAAAAACACATTACAACAAATACATTACAAACACATATATACACATATACACAACTATACTCACACACATATACACATATACACAGACTGGGCCACAGTAACACATGGCAGGGCACTGCTAGTGGGATATTAAAACTTGGTACAAACATTTAGCTGACTACCTCCTCCAAGATTATATTAGCAAAAGGAAAAGTTATTACAGGAAGGGCCAAATCAGAAAGACATGGGAGGCAAAATGGAAAGGTCTTATTTCTAGAACAAAGGAAAAAGATAAATATAAGGAATTAAACACGCTTAACCTGATGATCAAACAATCATAATAAGCATAGCAAAATTACTAAACTGTTCCTGAGGGGGTAGGAGAAAAGGCGAAATGACGTAAAACTGGGTACAGGATGATGAAGAAAACAAAATGAGTAATAATGTCCTGCCTCACTCACTTTTGGGAACCCTAGGCTGATTGATATGTTTAAGATTAATGAGACTTTTAGTTACAGTCAATTAATTTTGTAGTGCTTAAACTGTAGTGTTCAAACTGTAGAACGGCCAGAGAAACTAGGGGAAAATGATTGTAAGCTTGATTATGCTGAGTTATGGATATTCAGGCGTATTGCTGTGCCTATGTATTTGAACAAATGTCATCCGGTAGGATGGAGTCCCCGGTGGCACAATGGGTGCTGGCAGGACTGAAGACTGACAGGTCGGAGGTTCGAATCTGGAGAGAGCGTAGATGAGCTCCCTCTGTCAGATCCAGGTCCCCATGCAGAGACATGAGAGAAGCCTCCCACAACGATGGCAAAACATTAAAAAAAAAAAACATCCTGGCGTTCCCTGGGCAACGTCCTTGCAGACGGCCAATTCTCTCACACCAGAAACAACTTGCAGTTTCTCAAGTCACTTCTGACATGGGGAAAAAATAATGTAAATTGTTGTACTTGGAAAAATAAAACATGCCATAAAAATGGAGAGGGGTGGTAAATAGAGAGGAAAGGCAAATTAAAAAGCAAGAGAGGGGTGGAGAAGTTTCCCTCCGTTTGAGAGGGAGATACAGAAAGGAAAGGAGATGTAAGAAGCAAGAGAGGGGTACAGAGGACCCCTTCATTTTAGAGCGGGGTTGAGAGAGAAAAGGAATGGAGTTGAGGAGCAAGAAGAGGATGGGAGTAGCAACAGGGCGCGAATGGTGGCGGGGCTCAGGTAAACAACCTTTGGGGACAACTCCAGCCCACGGGCCGTACTTTGGGGACCGCTGGTGTTGATGCACCCTGAGAGAGGGCAGATCAAGGATTTCTTCATTCAGTCTCCCCAGATCCCTACCTGGCTTCGATGATGTGGCAGCAGATCATCCGCTTGCCGTCTTTCTCCTGCACGATCTGTAGCTCCAGAGAGATCTCTCCTTGAACGTCTTCATTGGGATCCATGCGGCTTAGGTTGATCCAGTGGTCAATCCCTGCGGTGGGTTGGAAAGGGGGAATCACACACCATATTCAGCCCCATTTAAAGGAATTCTGGGAGTTGTCACTTGATGAGATCTGGAGCTGCCCCTGCCACAGAGGATGGGTGCCTCGCCAAAGGACGACTCCCAGGATCTCATCGTTTGGAGCCAGGGCAGTTCAAGTGTTGCCACACTGCATTCATTCTACAGTAGAGATCAGTGGTTCCCAAACTTTTTTTGACCAGGGACTGCTTTGACCAGCAACTACTCTCCAACATTAGTGCCAAAAAAGGTTACGAACCAGTTTTTAATCAACTTGAGATTTGGTTTGGTTATTTGGGGTGCTGATTCAGAAAACTGCACTGGATAGACCACATCAGCTCTATTTTATGATACAGAACATATGCCATCCAGTAGTCACCGTCTGCTCATCCACAGAAAACCATATTTAATAATTTAGAGCTGATGTGGTCTATCCAATGCAATGTTCTGAATGAGAACTCCAAATAACGCTAGGAACAGGCCTAAAAACGAAGACACCAATAAAAAAATTTTTTTTGGTTGGGTTGTGTTATTATCCATAGATTTTGTTAATGCTTGTGAAAAAAAAAAGAAGGGGAGGGAACTGAGGTTGAAAAAAAATACACTAAGCGGAGTGCAAGCCCAAGAAACTGTGCCTAATGGTTTTAATAACAACAACAACAACAACAACTTTGGGGGACTAAACAAGGTCTTACAAAGGGCTGCTTTCCCATTACAACTGATGTGTGGTAATGGGGGCTAACAACAACAACAACAACAACAACAACAACAATAGTTACTTTGGGGGACTAATCAGGGTCTTACAAACGGCTGCTTTCCCATTATAATTTGTTTTATTTATTTATTTCCCATACTTGCATCGCTCCCTTTTCACCCCGAAGGGGATTCAGGGCAGCCTCACAACCAGCAGCAATTTGATGCCCATACAAATATTACAACTGATGTGTAGCAATGGGAGCTAATAATAATAGTAGTAGTAGTAGTAATCATAATCATAATCATAACTTTGGGGGACACTCCTTCTCTCTCGCTCTTCTCCCATGGCACTGGGGAAGCCCTGAGAGGGTGAGTGCAATGGCACTGGCCTCCTTCCTTCTCTCCCTCTCCTTCTCTCTCTCGATCTCCTCCAATGATGGCATGCACTCCCGGCCACAGACCTTATTTTACATCTTGCGGCCCTCCAGTGGGTCGTGGCCCATGCGTTGGGACACAGGCTCAACCCATTGGTTGAATTCAGAGACTCTCCTCCAGAGGAGAGTAACTCCCAACTACAGCAAGTGTTTCTACCCGTTGCTGCCATTGATGCCAAGGAGACACTTCCATTCACTCTCTATGGTCCAGATTATTAGTATTGGTATCAGTATTAGTATTTATATTCCACTAGTTCTCTCCCAAAAGAGACTCACAGGGGCCAAGACTAAAAATCATTTAAGGTGTACATTAAAACCTGAAATGACGCTGTTTTTTTAACTTTTGTACCCTTTGTTTATTATATGTATTTCTGGAGGTATGTTTCCATATACCATACTTATTCGAGACAAACCACACTTTTGCTGGACTAAATTTTGGACTCCTTGGTTCACTGGGGAGCTGGCAATTGTGAAGTGGTCAAAACAGAGACTAGAGTGCCTGTGGCGGAAAACTCGGGGTGTGTCCAATCGAGCATGGGCTAGAGCCCCACTTAAATGTATTATTATCGAAGGCTTTCATGGCCAGAATCACTGGGTTGTTGCATGTTTTCCGGGCTGTCTGGCCATGTTCCAGAAGCATTCTTTCCTGACACTTCACCTGTATCATGGCAGGCATCCTCAGAGGTTGTGAGGTCTGTTGGAAACTAGGAAAATGGGGTTTATATACCTGTGGAATGTCCAGGGTGGGAGAAAGAACTCTTGTCTGGTTGAGGTATGTGTGAATGTTTCAATTGGCCACCTTGATTAGCATTTAATGGCCTAGCAGTTTCAAAGTCTGACTTCTTACTGTCTGGGGGAATCCTTTGTTGAGAGGTGATTAGTTGGCCCTGATTGTTTCCTGGAATTCCCCTGTTTTTGAGTGTTGTTCTTTATTTACTCTTATGATTATAGAGCTTTTCAAAATATTGGTAGCCAGATTTTGTTCATTTTCATGGTTTCTTCCTTTCTGTTGAAATTGACCACTTGCTTGTGGATTTCAGTGGCTTCTCTGTATTATTATTATTATTATTTTAAAAGCTATAAATATTAAAATAGAATTATTATTATTTTTGTCGTGTCAGGAGCGACCTGAGAAACTGCAAGTCGCTTCTGGTGTGAGAGAATTGGCCGACTGCAAGGACGTTGCCCAGGGGATGCCCGGATGATTTTGATGTTTTATCACCCTTGTGGGAGGCTTCTCTCATGTCCCCGCATGAGGAGCTGGAGCTGATAGAGGGAGCTCATCCGCCTCTCCCCGGATTCGAACCTGCGACCTGTCGGTCTTCAGTCCTGCCGGCACAGGGGTTTAACCCACTGCGCCATCGGGAGCTCCAAAATAGAATTAAATATTGGACTATGAAAAATACGTCATTATAACCAATAAAGCTATTATGGGCTGCCAGGCTGTCCTCTGGCACCGTAAACACTTGATGACATCGCAGAGTGCCACCTTCTCCTTCTGGCAGAGAAGGATCTAACAGCTCTCTTTTTGCCACCTTTGAGCTCTATCCCTGCTCTAGATGCCAACACTGGCTAACATTTCCTCCAAGATTAGAGCCTGGTTCTCTGCACGTGAGCTTCTCAATTGTCTCCTGCTGAAATAGGAGTTAGACGCAAGGGGTTTCAGCCCGTTGGCACCTACCTCTAGGATAGGAAGAGATGGTTTCTTTACTGAGGGTGATTTTGCCAATAACGTCATCATGCCTGTGGGGAGAGGAGAAGGGAGATTAGCTTAAGACGGGCATCAGGGTCCAAGTTGGGCATCAGTGTAGATGCCCCCTTGGACTCTTGGAAGTGTCTCGCTCAGAGACAGTCCATACTGCAGAATTATAGCAGCTTGGCACTACTTTGATTTGAAATATCTTAGAAAACTCCAAATCCAGAAATGCCATAGCATTGAGCCATGGCGATCCATGCAGTGCCAAGCTGCCATAATCCTGACAGACATCAACATCAACTTAACGGCAAAGAGAAAGCACAATCCCCCAGTTTTTGGTTGGATGAAAAATTCCCTCCTGCCAATAGGCAAAGAGACATCCGCCCGCACAAATAGGATTACCTTCTCATGCCAAGTGGAAGGCACCTCCACCGAACTCTTTGGTAGGGAGAAACCATGCGGCGTGCCAGGAAACGGAGAGAAGCAAACTCATGTAAGCCTGGGTGTCAAAGTTAGATCCTTGGAGGGCTTTATAATCTCTGAAAAATCTTAATAATTCCACGCAATCAAACTGGCTGCTTGCGTCTGATGTTGTAACAGAGAAAGCAATGGGAGCAAGTGGGCAAAGTTGTGCCCCAAAGTCAAACAAAAGTGGTCTGCTTTGGTTCGCTCCAAGGCCACTCAAGGGTCAAAAATATATGGGGTATATGGGTTTAACTGCCTTATAAGAGTCTACATTGCATTGTATGGCAGTGTAGATGGAGCCCCTTATATGACATGTAAATGGAAACATTATATGCCTCCTTCTTAACTATGGCATTCATAACTCTGCATACAGTCAGCCTTCCACATTTGCTGGAATTTGGGGCACATGAAGAAACTGTTTTTAGCCCTCTCTAGGAATATCTAGGTCTCCCAGCATGACTCCAAGGCTGAATTTGGCTGGGAAATGACCATAAAATCACACTGGAGGACCTAGAGATTTCTAAAGAGAAATCCTATGTATGATTAGCATTAGATTTCTAAAGAGAAATCCTATGTATGATTAGCATTAGCCGGAAGCATCATATTATTATTATTATTATTATTAGTCGTCGTCGTAGTAGTAGTAGTAGTAGTAATTATATTATATGTTTTATTATTGTTATGATTATGAATAATAATAACAATAATGATAATATCATCTCTAGGCCCTCCAGCATGACCAACGGAAGTTGACCTTATGGGACCTAGGGATTCCTAGAGAGAACATTATAATCTAAGAATGCCATATACAAATGTTAAAGCCAAAAATGTGGAGCGATGGCTATATGAACGCACTTACCCTATGGTGTCTTCATCCAGGACATAGAAAGAGAGATTATGGAAACCCATTGGGAGGTGGAGAGTGTACTCTTCCCCCCAGAATGGGTTGAGATCCTTCCATATAGTCGCCGTCCTGCAGAGTGGGGGGGAAAAAGAAACATGTGGCCAAGGGTAGCGAAGGATGCATCTCCACTGTAGAATTAAGCCAGTTTTGACACCACTCGAACTGCCATGGCTCAATGCGATGGAATCCTGGGACAACTCCTAGGATCCCATTGCATTGAGCCATGACAGTTCAAATGGGATCAAACTGGGTGAATTGTAGATGCATTCTCAGTTTGCAGCCGTTGAGGTCCAGTGAGGACAAAGGGGGAAGATAAGAGAGAATAAACGGGGCATTTTTAATGCAGCTGAAAAAAATGGGATGGCACAGGATTAAGTCACGTTATCCCTGACAAATCGAGACAGTTGGAGAGTAAAGAAGATAAGATTTCATCATTACTTCTGGCTCCTATCTCCATCTTTCTCAACCCCCTACATAGTAAACGTCACCTCTATCTATCAAAAAGGAATGCAGAAATACAGGATGTGAAGACACTGGTCATAGGGGAATGTCAAAGTGAAGCTAATAATAGGGTGAGAATTCAATGCATTTTGTTAAAAAACGATACGGCAATAGAATGGTTATTCCACAGATTTAGCTCTGTGACAGGGGAAAAATATACATCGTATACTCTGTTGCTACTCTTGTGACCTACCTTGCAGGGAGGGTTGGACTAAAGGATGGGGTGTTATGACAACCCTGCAAGGTAGGCCTATATGTATTTATTCCTTGAACTATAGCCTCGGTCTTGCTATAGGTGTATTTCTATGGTAGCGTCCCTCCTTCAGCTCACAGTCTTTGAAAAATGTGGCAATGCTGCAATGGGATTGAGAGTATCTTTCTATCTATCGTTTACTTTCTATCACTGCCTGGTTTGCATTTCCTGCTAGAAATGCCCCTCTGCTGCAAAACAAATCTCAGATTTCTCAACCAAAGGCAAGAACTCCCTGTCCTTTGACCCATCTGGCCTTGTCAAGCGCAGAACAAACAGGAAGCAATGAAGCCTGTAAAACCCCTTCCAAGAACGACTTTGCGGAGCAGTTTGTGGTTTGAAACTGATGCCAGGGAGGCATCTATACTGGAGAACTGCTGTGGTTTGGCACCACTTGAAGTGCAGCGCTTCAATGCTATGGAATTTGTTTCCGTTTGGTGACGTCTTGAGCCTTCTCTGTATTCTTCTTCAATTGTAGGTCGAGGCAAAAGCAAACTGCTGCAGAGCCTTTCTTGTGTGTTTCATCTCACCCTGGGGATTGCAGACCACCCGTCTGGGGATTTTGGGAGTTGCAGTCCGAAAATATACTGTTCTAAACCTCTTTCCCACCACAGCATGTTTGGAAGCCCTTTCTTGCTCCTTTCAGCACCCTCTTTCCTTCCGTCCGGTTAATCGTTTACTCGCCCCAAGAGAAATCCTTACGGCTCAATCCTTTTTCCGCCTGGGACCTCTTGAATTGTCATTAACTTTCTCTTGAGCAAATATTTGAGGAGGGATGAGCCGAGAAGGGAGCGTCAAGGCTGGGGATGGCACTGCCCAAGGTGCTGGCCAGCTTCCCATAAAGGGAGAGGAGGGCAAAGCCAAGGACGCTTCCCAACGGCAGCTAGATGCCATGCTGTTGGGTGGGTTTGTTGGCCCATTTCACAGAAGGGAAAGCGGAGACTAAAGGGATGTGTGGTTGGATACCGATTGAGCCATACTTACCACCACTTCCTATCCTCATTCGCCTTAGCACTAACCACAGCAGTGGTGCTCCAAATGTTTCGGACTTCAACACCCAGAAGCCTCAGCCAACAGTTGAGGAGTTCTGGGAGCTGCAGTCCGGAACACCCAAAGGACCAAACCTACTCAATGGGAAACACAAACTGTGGATGTAATATGCCTGTATTCATTTGATGGGTTGACGCAAGCCACGACTAACCAACAGATGGAGGGCATTGAAATCAATGGGATGACATCAGCAAGCAAAACGAACCGAATCAATGCTAATCTCAGTTCCAGCATTTCTCAAAATGATGCTGAGAAACTGTGGCATGCTTCAGTGCCATAAAAGGAGCTAAAATTATATTTTACTCATACCTATACATGTACAGATAAACATTCAGATGACATAGATAGATAGACAGATAGATAGGATAGAGACAGATAATAGAGATAGAGATAGATGATATGGCAGATAGATAGATAGATAGATAGATAGATAGATAGATAGATACCGATAGACAATAGAGATTAAAAGATGTAGATAGATGATAGATAGAAATAAATAGAGATAGATAATACACTTGACAGACAGTTAGGTAGACAGACAGACAGAGAATAGTACATAGACAGAGATGATAAAGATAAATAGAGATACATCATATGATAGATAGATAGATTGAGAATAATAGAGATGAAAGATATAAATAGAGATACATCATATAATAGAGATGATAGAGATAGATCATAAGAGAGACAGAGAATAGTACATAGATAGAGATAATAGAGATAAATAGAGATAAATCATAGAATAGTGAGATAATAGTACATAGAGATAATAGAGAAAAATAGAGATAGATCATATAATAGACAGAGAATAATAGATAGAGATGATAGAGATAAATAGAGATAGATCATATGATAGATAGAGAGATTAAAGATAGATGATAAATAGATGATGCACAAGATAGATTGGTAGATAGACTATCTATCTATCTTGTGTATCATCTATTTATCATTTATCTTTAATAGACAATAGTTTAATAGATAGTGGTAGATGGTAGAGATAAATAGAAAGGCAGATCTAGATTATAGAAATAGAGAGAGAGAGAGAGACAATATAGACAGACAGACAAACAGATAGGCGGTAGAAATAGATAAATAGATAGTTAGACAGATAGAAGACAGAGCTAGATATTACCAAATGCTTGATAACAGGTAATTTATATGATTCATAGCCGAGACGTTTTGCCTTTTACCACTTGAAATGTCATCCGTCGGAACAGTGCAGCTCGTTCCAAAGAACGTCACAGAAGACAAAAGAAGCTGAAATGTCTGATTCGGATGAAATTTGTAGCTGCCGGGTGCTTTCAAATCATTTCTAACCCCTGGCGACCCTGTCATGAGATTGTCGTTTTCAGAAGAGGTTTGCCCTGAAGGCTGAGAGAGTGTGACGTGCCCGAGGTCAACCAGAGAGGGGGAATTCAAGCCCGAGTGTCTCATACTCAAACTGTGACACCATGCTGGTGCCTTCTTAGAAAATACCTGCTATCAGTCATCCGATCGATCACCATTGTCCTTGCTTCTTTCTTACCTGGCTACCACCTCATTGTCCACCTTGATGATGCAATAAGGGTCGCTTGTGCCAGATCTTTGGGAGAAAAGGGGGGGGGGGAATCCAAAATTTAGATATATACAAGTTGAATAAATGGATCTTCAAACAAATCAAACTCTTGCTAGAAACTGAGGCAATCAAAAAGAGCTTATCATACTTTGGACAAACCAGGAGATGACATGATTTGTGGGGAAAGGTGATCAAGTGGGAATGAGGCAGACACCGAGTGCACCCACACCAGGAATGGGCAAACTCTCTAACTTGGGGGCTGCATACTAGCACTCCCTGCTAGGAGGACTGGCTGCCCGGTGATCGGTGATCGAAGGAAGGGAGGGAAGGAGAAAGGAAGGAAAGTGAGAAGGAAGGATGGAAGGAGAAAGGAGAGAGGGAAGGAGGGAGGAAAGAGGGAGGGAGGGAAGGAAGGAAGGACGAAAGGGAGAAAGGGAAGAATGGAAGGAGAAAGAGAGGGGGGAAAGGAGGGCAGAAGGAGGGATGGAAGGAAGGAAGGAAGGAAGGAAGGAAGGAAGGGAGGGAGGGAGGGAGGGAGGGAGGGAGGAGGGAGGGAGGGAGGAGGGAAGGGAGGAAGAGAAGAATGGAAGAGGAGAGAAGGAAGAAGGGAGGAAAGAAGGAGGGAAGGAGGGAAGGAAGGAAGGATGGAAGGAGAAAGAGGGAGAGAGGGAAGGAGGGAGGAAAGAGGGAAGGAAGGAAGGACGAAAGGGAGAAAGGGAAGAATGGAAGGAGAAAGAGAGGGGGGAAGGAGGGCAGAAGGAGGGAGGGAGGGAAGGAAGGGAGGGAGGAGGGAGGGAGGAGAGAGGGGAGGAAGAGAAGAATGGAAGAGGAGAGAAGGAGAAGGAAGAAGGGAGGAAAGGAGGAGGGAGGGAGGGAAGGAAGGAAGGAAGGAAGGAAGGAAGGAAGGAAGGAAGGAAGGAAGGAGAAAGGGGGAGAGAGGGAAGGAGAGAGGGAGGAAGGGAAGGATGGAAGGAGAAAGAGAGGGGGGGAAGGAGGGAGGAAAGAGGCAAGGGAGGAAGGATGAAAGAGAGGAAGGGAAGAATGGAAGGAGAAAGAGGGGGGAAGGAGGGAGGAGATAGGAAAGGAAGGACGAAAGGGAGGAAGTGAAGAATGGAAGGAGAAAGAGAGAGGGGGGAAGGAGAGAAGAAAGGAGGAAGGAAGGAAGGAAGGAAGGAAGGAAGGAAGGAAGGAAGGAAGGAAGAGGGAAGGAAGGACAAAAGGGAGGAAGGGAAGAATGGAAGGAGAAAGAGGGAGAGAGGGAAGGAAGGAAGGAAGGAAGGAAGGAAGGAAGGAAGGAAGGAAGGAAGGAAGGAAGGAAGGAAGGACAGACGAAAGGGAGGAAGGGAAGAAGGGAAGATTGGAAGGAGAAAGAGGGAGGGAGAGAAGGAGGGAGGGAAGGGGAAGGAACTGGACATTGGCGAGCCCAAAGGATGGGTCGGATTAGAGAAACTAATAAATGGACATGAATATGGTTCATGTCGAATGGGGAAAAGCAGAAAAAAAGAACTTAAAAAATTTAAAGGTGGTACTTTGGCCTCAACAATGACACGCTGGGAAAAGGGGCAAGATAATTTCCCAATAAATGAAATAGATATGTTCCCAATAGGATCCACAGAGAACAGAAAATCCCAGTTACACCAAAAAGTGTAAAAGAAACTGGAACAGCATGGCATAATAAAGATTGGGAACATTTTGAAACCCGATGGAACAGTAATATAATGGGAGGAGAGAAAAGATCAGTGTGGTCACGGAAATTGGCTATTATGGAGAGGGTTATCTAAAAAGCTAACAGAATGGAAGAGTAAGGAAATCCCAGAAACAGATCTCGATAAAATAAAAAATGGAAAGTAGAGAAAGACAAAGGAATCATGGGATACATATACAAAATAAGCACAGAAAAACTATACATATATATATTTAAAAAACCTTGACAGAAATCTGGAAGGAGGAACTAAGTTGCAGCGAGAGAGAAATCGGCAATTCAATTGATAAAATAAAACATTTAAAGCAGTGTTTCTCAACCTTCTAATGCTGTGACCCCTTAATACAGTTCCTCATGCTGTGGTGACCCCCAACCATAACATTGTTTTCATTACTACTTTATAACTGTAATTTTTCTACTGTTATGAAACATCATGCAAATATCTGATATGCAGGATGGATTTTCATTCAGTGGACCAAATTTGGCAGAAATACCCGATACGCCCCAATTTGAATACTGGTGGGGTTGCGGGGGGGGGGGGGGGGGGTTGATTTGGTCATTTAGGAGTTGTCGTTGCTGGGATGCATAGTTCACCTACAATCAAAGAGCATTCTGAACTCCAGCAACGATGGAATTGAACCAAACTTCGTACACAGAACTCCCATGACCAACTGACAATATTGGAATGGTTTGGTAGTTATTGATTGACCTTAAGTTTTGGTGGAAGGATTTGTCCTCTGTTTCCAAAAAGGAAGAGAAGGACAGGTGGAGAGATCTTCAGCCTTCCCTGCCAAAGGGCTTCCTAAGACTATCAGAAATATACGTTTTTTGATGGTCTTTGGTCACCTCTCTGAAACCCCCTCATGACCCCCCCCCCCCAAGGGTCCTGTCACCCAGGTTGAGAAATGCTGATTTAAAAATATAGGAAATTCAATGGAAAATTCAGACAAAAATGGTATGCAATTAGCTCATATAACCAGAACCTCCCC
Organism: Anolis sagrei; assembly: GCF_037176765.1. Classification (NCBI taxonomy): domain Eukaryota; kingdom Metazoa; phylum Chordata; class Lepidosauria; order Squamata; family Anolidae; genus Anolis; species Anolis sagrei. The sequence continues at coordinate 45,290,687 of NC_090034.1, read as the reverse complement.
AAAACAATGTTGGCACAACTGTGAGAAAATGGGAACTTACACTCTCATGTGGTGGAGTTGTGAAAAAATACAAAAGTTCCATAAAATAATTAAGAAAGAAATGGAGGAATTATTAGGCATCAAAACAGAGTGGAACAAGACACTTTTTTTTCCTACAGAAAATAGAAGGCGAAGGCGGATCTAAAGAATAGGAAGGAGTAATAAATTAAATGTTAGATGCAATTAAAGCCTCCGTCGCTTTAGGCTGGAAGGATCAAAAGAAATGGGACACAAAACCATGGTATAATGACAATGAGACCGGACAACGTTTTTAACAAGGAGACACTATGAATTTACTGTATATACTCGAGTATAAGCCTAGTTTTTCAGCCCTTTTTTTAGGCTGAAAAAATCCCCCTCGGCTTATACTCGAGTCAAGGTTATTTATTATTTTACTCTGTTGTTGTTATTATGGATTGATCATGGATTAGCAATCTCGGACAACGAATTTGGATTGTGACTTTAATTATGAGATGTTCTGGTCTGTATTGGTGGCCCAATACTCTTATGTATGTATATGTATGTATTTTATATTTTAACTTTATATTTGTAATTGGAATATTGTAGTTTTAAATATGCTGTAAACCGCAATGAGTCGCCGTATAGGCTGAGATATTAGCGGTATATAAGCGTACCAAATAAATAAATAAATTATTATTATTATTATTATTTCATTTATTATTTTATTCTATTTATTATTATTACATTTATCATTTTACTCTATTATTATACATTTATTATGTTACTGTTTAATTGCTGTTATTGCTACATTCATTATTTTACTCTTTTTTATTATTATTGTTATTATTACATTTATTATGTTACTCTCTTTATTATTATTTGAAGGATGCGTAAGCACATTTACATTGAAGAAGGTAAATAATCATTTAATCAGAGTTGGACAGTCTTATCTTAAATTACCATTTTTTTTAAATATTCAAAAATATATAACCTACTGATTCCTCAATTAATGTAATTTAATGGGTATCTCTTTTTATTTTGCAATTTACCCATAGCGGCTGCATTTCCCACCCTCAGCTTATACTCGAATCAATCCGTTTTCCCAGTTTTTTGTGGTAAAATTAGGTGCCTTGGCTTATATTCAGGTCGGCTTATACTCGAGTATATACGGTATATTTTATTGATTTGTTTGGTTTTTATTATATGTTATGTTTTTAATTGTATTTATGATATTGTAAGCATTGAAATTTGCCCTGTTAACTGCCTTGAGTCGCCTACCGGCTGAGAAAGGCAGTATACAAATACAGCAAGACAATAAATACATAAATAAATATAAATATTTAGCGGACTACCTCCTCCAAGACTACATTAGTGAAAAGAAATGTTACTACAGGACGGGCCAAATCAGAAAGCAAAATGGAAAGGCTTAATTTACAGAATAAAGGGGAAAGATAAAGATAAGGAATCAAATAAGATTATCCTCGTGATTGAACAATCGTGATCAGTACAGCCAAATTTGTAAACTGTTCCCGGAAAGGGGAGAATAAGAGGAGTAATGATGTAAACACGTGTTACTAAGGGAAAATGTTTTGAATGTTTGTATAATTTTGTGTAGCACCATTCACAATAATTTTGGGGGAAAGGGCAAAAAGAAAAAGAAAAAAGAGCCCAAGGAGCCACATCCAGCCCCCAAGCCTGGGTTTACCCATACCTGATCTACACTGTCGAATGGATACAGTTGGATCCCACTTGAACTGCTATGAGATCCTGGGAGTTGTAGTTTGACAAGGTCTGTACAAAAGATGGACAACTAGGTGCGTGTCCCAAGGCTGTTTTCAACTTCGAGCTCCCTCCATGACTCTGGACTACAACTCTCATCGGTCCATTTCCAGCTCAGCCACTGGCGGAGGAGGATGGGAGTTGTAGTTCAACCTAACTCCAGTTTGCTGGATGCTAATAAAGATTCAGAAATGGCTCGACGAATAGGATCGAGCAGATACCACCTTATTTTCCAAATGTGCCACTTAATGTGTTGTGTCACTCGAACTCAGACCTGCGACACGGATGTTGGGAATTTGGCCTCTGCCCCTTATCTAGAGGCAAACGTTCCTACCTTTTCAGGTCTTTGCAGAATGTCTCGCAAATAAGATAAAGTTAGCTATACATTCTGCATTCGTTTGTGTGTGTTTTCTATGCGAGTCCCAGGAAAGCCTTGCTCTGCTGAAAAGAACTGTCTGGCAGAAACCAAATAGCTGGCGGATATAGATCCTTACGTAACGGACTGCGTTGCTTTATTTGCTGCTGCAATCAAAGGTATATAGATGGATATATATAGATAGATAGGGAAGGAGAGAATAAAAGGCTGGGGAACAGGCGTCTTTGCCTTAAGTGTGCACAAAATCCAATCGTTTCACATTTTGTCTACTAGATAGTGCTGGAACCTCCACAAACTACAACTCCCAGGATCCCATAGCATTGAACCAAGTCAGTTCGAGTGGCGTCAAATGGCATGCATTCAACAGTGCAAGTGCACCCTAACTCAGTGCTATGGGAGAATGGGAGTTATAGTTTTCCAAGCTTTCGCCAAACTACAAATCCCAGGCGTCCATAGCATTAACCAAGTCAGTTAGAGTGGGTTCAAATGGCATTTGTTCAACAGTGTAGGTGCACCCTAACTCAGGCCTATGGAAGCATGGGAGTTATAGTTTTCCAAGCCCTCACCAAACTACAAATCCCAGGAGTCCATAGCATTGAGCCAGGTCAGTTCGAGTGGCCTCAAATAGTATTCATTCGCCAGTGTAAATGAACCCTGAGTGCTATGGAAGCCTGGAAGTTGTAGTTTTCGAATCCCTCACCAAACTATAAATCCCAGGAGTCCATAGCATTGAGCCAAGTCAGTTCGAGTGCCCTCAAGTAGTATTAATTTGACAGATTAATCCAAACTCAGTGCTATGGAAGCCAAGGAGTTGCAGTTTTCCAAGCCTTCACCAAACTACAAATCCCAGGATTCCATTGCATGGCAGTTCAGGTGCGGACAATTTTTGTGATGTTCTCCCCATTGTTGGAAATTTTTTTTCCTTACAAACCAATGGCTTCCTTTTGATTTTTCTATTCAGTGTCACTCAGAGGCCACAGGTGCGAAATGTGCACAAAGTGGGATGGTGCATGTTTTCGACACGGCCGGCTTCTCGGTCTATTAGATTATGATGCCGATTAAGATCCCAGCCAAGGAAAAGCTCCCCCTCTATTATTTATAGATTAATATCAGACAGGATTGTAACCCGAGAACGAATCATAGTAACTCGATTCACCCTCTTCGAGATCGGCCGGATCGCCGTCTGACAATAAAAGGATTGTCAGAGCAGAAATTTGTATTGTAATTTCACGTGTGTTCTTTAGCCACTTGTGGCTTTTCCATTTTTGCTGTACTGCCATTCCCATCATCCCTTCCCATTGGACCTGCTGGCAAAGACTGATAGGAACTGCAATCCTGACTGGCCACACATTGTCGGGGACGGGGTGATCTACATTGTAGCATTAATGGAGTTTAACACCACTTTAAGCCATGGAACCCCAGGATTGTAGTTTGGTGAGGCCCCAGCCCTCTTTGGCAGAGAAGGCAAATGTCCTTGCCAAACTACAACTCCCAGGATTCCAATAGCATTGAGCCCTTGCCACTTAAAAATGGTGCCAGACCATCTTCATTCCACAGTGTATACACACTTCAGCTCAAAATGATAGAATAGATGCCCCTACAATCCCGGCAATCATCTTAGATCTGTCGCCACATCCATGGCAACGGCCGGAATGCCACAAAAGCCCGATCCGACGCCAAAGAGCTTTCCACTTAGTGAAATTGCGCTATGTACAAGGCAATTTTCTCCGGCCTCTTTCAAAGCGCCCAGTTTTAAATTGGGCTCCTCGACATAAAAGCAGCGGCTTGCGTCAGCTGAAAAGTTCAGACAGCGGGCACGGACCATGGTTGCCTTTTGAAATTCCTCCCTGGCACACCTGGCATCCATGGGCACGCATGGTTGCTCCATTGGCTTGCAAAGAAAGTGTGGGTAGAGTCTTGGAATTTGGCAGAGCTCTCTTCCCATTCAAAGCCATCGGAGCTTATGAGAGAGACCCGATGTGCCACCTAGCCTGGCAACAAAGAGGCCGATGTGGGCTGGCACCGTTGGCATGCAAGGCACGGTAGTCCAAGAAAGCCCCTTTCCCAAGCTTGATCCCAATCTAGACTAGCCTTTGCGGTCCCTTCCGAATCCCTCTGTGGCTGAGAGAGTGTGACTTGTCTAATAGGTTTGCCGGGATTCGAACCCTGGACTTTTGGGAACCTAACCTTCACATCAAGCTGGTCTTGAGATTCCAAAAGAAGACATTTGCCATCATTGTTTTCCTCTGAGGCTGAGAGAGTGTGACTTCCCTAAAGCCACCCAGATTGTTTCCATGCTGAGTGGGCCTTCCAAGGTGTTCTAGTCCAACACTCAGCTGTGGAACTCCCTGCCTAGGGATATTAGATTAGCCCCCTACCTTTCGGAAAAGAGTAAAAACTTGGCTCTTCGAGCAAGCATTTGGAACCTCCGAATAAATAGACAAACTTGAATTGAAAAATGACCCAGGTACAGCCCAAGACGATGGAACAGATAAGGACTTGAATGAGAGGATATCGTTTTTTTAGTTTTTAAAATTGTTATTATGCACTGTCTTTATGTCTAAATGCACTATAATGTTCTTTCTGTTTATCAATGTATGTATTTGTATGGCATCAAATTGTGCCGACTGCGTACGCCGCTCTGAGTCGCCTTCAGGGTGATATGAGCGGGGTAGAAATAATGCAAATAAATAAATAAAATAAATAAACACTCAAACATTGGTCCTTTTACTATATTATTGTCATTTCACTTTCATGCTTTTGGAGTGGGAGGTGAAAAAAAAACACATTGCGGGTTCCATGAATCATATTTTAAGTAGCGTTGTCTATTTTGTTGCTCTGTTTTCTATTTAAAGTGTTGTTGTTGTTGTTGGTTTTGTCTCAGAGAGCCTCCCCAGCGCCCTTTTTATGCCGCCTTCTCAAAGGAATAGAATCCTTTGGACTGGGGATCCCAGCAGCTCCGGCCCAGAGGGCTACGGCTTAATGTTCAGGGATCCTGGAAGTTGTAGTTTGACAAGGGCTCGAGTTTTCTCTTTCCAAGAAGCCCGGGGCCTTGGCAAACTACAACTCCCATGGCTTTGAGCCTCAGGAGTTCACATCAAAATGAATCTCATTCTATGCAAAACAAGTGAACAGAGGCATTTATTTATTTATTTATTTATTTATTTTTATGGAATCTAGACCCCAGCTTTTCCCAGTATATGACCCAAGGAGGTTTAGAACAAACTTAAAGAAAGTTGAGCCAAAAGTTATTTGAGATAGATGGATGGATGGACGGATGGATAGAGATACACACACACACACACACACACACACACACATATATACACTCATCAAGTCTATTTAACATTATTATTATTATTATTATTATTATTATTATTATTAAACAACTTTATTTATACCCCGCCCCATCTCCCTGAAAGCACTCGAGATAGCTATTATTATTATTATTATTATTATTATTATTATTATTTTACTATTATTATTACTATTATTTTTATTATGATTCTGTTTTTCTCCCAGGACTGAGACCCAAATGCAGCAAAAACAATCCAAAGGAAAGGAGTTACGAACCAAAAGCCAGCCTGAATTGAAAAGTCTTTGCTCATTTGCAGAAAGAGGACAAAAAGTGATGCTGGTCTTCAACTGCTCCAAAGGCTTGGACACAGTGGGGCAATGGAGTCAAAGGGCAGGAAAAGAGTTTCCACCTCAACATTAGGAGCTACTCAGCAGTGGAATATATGTGATGGAGTCTCCTTCTCTGGAAGTGTTTCAGCAGAAGCTGGACGGCCATCAGTCGGGAAGGCTTCGGTGGTGTCTTTTGGGCAGAATGGGATTAGACTAGATGGCTTTTGGGAGTCCCTTTTCAATTGAGGAATCTACGTCTTCAAAAATATGTTCCACTCTCTATCTCACCTTCTCTCATCCTCTTGAGGTGTTTATGCAGAGGCTGGATGGCCATTTGTTGGGAGGGCTTGGTTGGGGTCTTTTTGGCAGAATGGAGTTGGAGTGGGTGTGATTTAGGGGTCCCGTCCAATTCTAGGAATTGATGATGTTAAGAACAATGGCCCCATCTATTCCTCTCCTATATTGGATGACTTATTCAATAATACTAATAATACTATTAATACTAATAAAAATAGTGGCCAAGCTGGTGAGGGATTAGAGATTTCCTGGTGTGTTTGCCTGCATGTCCCATCATCCCTAGTTGGAAAGCAGGGTACTAATAATAATAATAATAATAATAATAATAATAATGATAATACTATTCACGATTGTGGAAAAGAAAAAAGTCTGGATTATTGATGTCGCCATACCAGGTGACAGCCGCATTGAGGAAAAACAACAGGAAAAACTCAGCTGTTATCAAAACCTCAAAATTGAACTGCAAAGGCTCTGGCATAAACCAATACCGGTGGTTCCAGTGGTCATTGGCACACTGGGTGCCGTGCCAAAAGATCTCAGCCGGCATTTGGAGACAATAAACACTGACAAAATCACGATCTGTCAACTGCAAAAGGCCACCTTACTTGGATCTGCGCGCATCATTCGGAAATACATCACACAGTCCTAGACACTTGGGAAGTGTTCGACTTGTGATTTTGTGATACGAACTCCAGCATATAGATCTTGTTTGCTGTGACATACTGTGCTTTTGTGTCAATAATAATAATAATAATAATAATAATAATACTTTATTTTAATTAATTAATTAATTGTCTGGAAAAACAGAGTACTAATAATAAAACTAATAATAATAATAATAATAATAATAATAATAATAATAATAATGTTTGCAGCAAAGACAGGCAACCTAGTGCCCTTTGCCTATATTGGATGACTTCTTCAATAATTCTAATACTAGTAATACTAATAATAAAACTAATAATACTAATAATAATAATAGTGGCCAGGCTGGTGGGAGATTAGCGATTTCCCGGTGTGTTCGCCTGCATGTCCCATCATCCTTAGTTGGAAAAGCAGGGCACTAATAATAATAATATTAATAATAATAATAATAATAATAATAAAGTGTTTACAGCAAAGACAGGCAACTTGGTGCCCTCTGCCTATATTGAATGACTTATTCAATAATACTAATAATACTGTTAATACTAATAATATTACTAATAATAATAGTGGCCAGGCTGGTGGGGGATTAGAGATTTCCCGGTGTGTTTGCCTGCATGTCCCATCATCCTTAGTTGGAAAAGCAGGGCACTAATAATAATAATAATAATAATAATAATAATAACTGTTTACAGCAAAGACAGGCAACTTGGTACCCTCTCCCTATATTGAATGACTTATTCAATAATACTGTTAATACTAATAATATTACTAATAATAATAGTGGCCAGGCTGGTGGGGGATTAGAGATTTCCAGGTGTGTTTGCCTGCATGTCCCATCATCCTTAGCTGGAAAAGCAGGGCACTAATAATAATAATATTAATATTAATAATAATAATAAGTGTTTACAGCAAAGACAGGCAACTTGGTGCCCTCTGCCTATATTGGATGGATTATTCAATAATACTGTTAATACTAATAATATTACTAATAATAATAGTGGCCAGGCTGGTGGGGGATTAGAGATTTCCCGGTGTGTTTGCCTGCATGTCCCATCATCCTTAGTTGGAAAAACAAGGTACTACTACTACTACTAATAATAATAATAATAATAATAATAATAACAATAATAATAATAAGTGTTTACAGCAAAGAAAGGCAACTTGGTGCCCTCTGCCTATATTGGATGACTTATTCAATAATACTATTAATACTAATAATATTACTAATAATAATAGTGACCAGGCTGGTGGGGGATTAGAGTTTTCCCGGTGTGTTTGCCTGCATGTCCCATCATCCTTAGTTGGAAAAACAAGGTACTAACAATAATAATAGTGGCCAGGCTGGTGGGAGATTAGACATTTCCCGGTGTGTTTGCCTGCATGCCCCATCATCCCTAGTTGGAAAAACAGGGTACTAATAATAATAATATCAATAATAATAAGTGTTTACAGCAAAGACAGGCAACTTGGTGCCCTCTGCCTATATTGGATGACTTTTTCAATAATACTAATAATACTATTAATGCAAATAATATTACTAATAATAAAAGTGGCCAAGCTGGTGGGGGATTAAAGATTTCCCGGTGTGTTTGCCTGCATGCCCCATCATCCCTAGTTGGAAGAGCAGGGTACTACTACTACTACTACTTCTAATAATAATAATAATAATAATAATAATAATAATGTGTTTACAGCAAAGACAGGCAACTTGGTGCCCTCTTCCTATATTGGATGACTTATTCAATAATGCTTATAATACTATTAATACTAATAATAATAATAATAATAATAATAATAGTGGCCAGGCTGGTGGGGGATTAGAGATTTCCCGGTGTGTTTGCCTGCATGCCCCATCATCCCTAGTTGGAAAAGCAGAGTACTAATAATATTAATATCAATAATAATAAGTGTTTACAGCAAAGACAGGCAACTTGGTGCTCTTTGCCTATATTGGATGACATCTTCAATAATACTATTAATACTAATAATAATACTAATAATAATAGCGGCCAGGCAGATGGGGGATTAGATATTTCCCGGTGGGTTTGCCTGCATGCCCCATCATCCCTAGTTGGAAAAGCAGGGTACTAATGACTTCTTCAATAATACTATTAATACTAATAATGCTACTACTAATAATAATAATAGTGGCCAGGCAGATGGGGGATTAGAGATTTCCCGGTGGGTTTGCCTGCATGCCCCATCATCCCTAGTTGGAAAAGCAGGGTACTAATGACTTCTTCAATAATACTATTAATACTAATAATACTACTACTAATAATAATAATAGTGGCCAGGCAGATGGGGGATTAGAGATTTCCCAGTGGGTTTGCCTGCATGCCCCATCATCCCTAGTTGGAAAAGCAGGGTACTAATGACTTCTTCAATAATACTATTAATACTAATAATACTACTACTAATAATAATAATAGTGGCCAGGCAGATGGGGGATTAGAGATTTCCCAGTGGGTTTGCCTGCATGCCCCATCATCCCTAGTTGGAAAAGCAGGGTACGAATGACTTCTTCAATAATCCTATTAATACTATTAATACTAATAATACTACTAATAATAATAATAATAGTGGCCAGGCAGATGGGGGATTAGAGATATCCTGGTGGTTTTGCCTGCATGTCCCATCATCCTTAGTTGGAAAAGCTGGGTCTTAACAATAAAACTAATAGTACTAATAATTCTAATAGTTTATTTTAATACTGTTCATACTCCATTCCATGTTAAAATCTGTATATTTTTAGGTTTTTAAATTGCATTGTATTGGTTTTGCTTTGAGCCATGTTTCAGTCTGTCTCCTTTTTTTGAGGACAGAAAAAGTAGGTTACAAATTAAACTAATAATACTAATAATAGTTTCTTTTCATGCTGTTCAAGCTCCATTCCATTTTAAAGTTTGCATAGTTTTACATTTTTAAATAGAGTTTGATTAAGTTGTATCAAGCTTTGTTGCTTGGTTCGGTATAGTGATATACCCTAAGAGCTACTCAATAAAATTTATTATTATTATTATTATTATTATTACTAATATTACTAATATTAATAATCACTGTTTATTTTATACTGTTCCTCTGGAGGTGCTGAAGCAGAGGCTGGACGGCCACCTGCCGCGAGGGCTTGGTTGGGTATTTCTCTATGGCAGGAGGGGGTTGGACTGGATGATCTTTGGGGGTCCCCTTCCACCTCTATGGGGTTCTGTCTAGTGCGGGGAAGACAACTCACACGTCTTTGGCGGGCAGGTGCCTTCCCTCCACCACGCGGAAGTGCAGCGCCGTCTTCTTGGACATGCCGGTGCCAATCGGGGTGAGCAACCGTGCCAGCGGGCTTGCCAAGCGGGCAAGCAGAGCCTGGGGGCTCTCCTTCTTCCAAACTGATCCTCGAAGGCAGGGCACCGAGGGCACAGGAATCGTCCTCTCCGGAGGCTGGCACTGCAAAGCAGCCTCTTCTCCCGGTCAGCAGAGCTCCCGCCTTGAAGAGGGATGTCTTCTCAAGAGCCCCGACGAAGGACTTGGACTCTCGGCTGCTCCGATCGCCAGTCTGCTTCTCCTGGCAATGCCCACCGCGTGCCAGGCGACCACTGCCCGCCGCGAAAGGTGCTGCTACAGGTTGGAGGCGTGCAGCTCTAGCCCGGCCTCTAGTGGCCACGCCAGGGAATGCACCCTCCTCGAGTCTTAGGTTTGATGCTCACTATTTAGCTTGGGTACCCGGCGATGCCTGAGTTAGTTGGCTTGTGGGATCCTTAATAATAATGATGATGGTAATAATAATAATAACATTGGGCACCACAATTCAAGAGAGATATTGACAAGCTGGAATGTGTCCAGAGGAGAGCGACTAAAATGATAAAAGGTCTGGAGAACAAGCCCTATGAGGAGCGGCTTAAGGAGCTGGGCATGTTTAGCCTGAAGAAGAGAAGGCTGAGAGGGGATATGATAGCCATGTATAAGTATGTGAGAGGAAGCCACAGGGAGGAGGGAGCAAGCTTGTTTTCTGCTTCCCTGGAGACTAGGACGCGGAACAATGGCTTCAAACTACAAGAGAGGAGATTCCATCTGAACATGAGCAAGAACTTCCTGACTGTGAGAGAGCCGTTCAGCAGTGGAACTCTCTGCCCCGGAGTGTGGTGGAGGCTCCTTCTTTGGAAGCTTTTAAACAGAGGCTGGATGGCCATCTGTCAGGGGTGATTTGAATGCAATATTCCTGCTTCTTGGCAGGGGGTTGGACTGGATGGCCCATGAGGTCTCTTCCAACTCTTTGATTCTATGATTCTATGATTCTATGATTCTAATAATAATAATAATAATAAATCCAGGACTTCCGAATTCAGACAGAGCACAATACTCCTGACCTCACAATCGTGTTGAAAAACAAAGTATGGATTGTGGATGTTGCAATCCCAGGTGACAGCAGGATTGAAGAAAAACAACTGGAAAAGCTGACACAGTATGAGGATTTAAAGATCGAACTGCAAAGACTCTAGCACAAGCCAGTAAAGGTGGTCCCAATGGTGATCGGCACACTGGGTGCAGTGCCTAAAGACCTTGGCCTGCACTTAAACACAATCGGCACTGACAAAATTACCAGCTGCCAGCTGCAGAAGGCCACCTTACTGGGATCTGCACCCATTATTCGCCACACAGCCCTAGGCACTTGGGAAGTGTCCGACGTGTGATCCAATACAACAGCCAGCAGAGGGTCTGCTGTGGACCCCCCCACCCCCAGTTAAGTACTTTTTCTGTGTTTATTATTTATTTCTTTATTTACAGTCTTTATATTCCTTTTGGTCAGAGTGATCTTAATGCAGCCGACACTCAGCCAGCTGCGCCACAATCCCGGTGCAATTGTTTCAATCATGAGAACATTACAATTGCATTATTACAATTGTTCAATCATGAGAATAGTCTTATTGAACACCGTATATTTATCTTTCCCCTTTATTCTGTAAATGAGACCCTTCCATTTGTCCTCCTGCTTTGACCCATCGTATAGTAACTTTTCCTTTTGCTAATATAATCTTGGAGAAGGTAATCGGCTAGATATTTATACCAAGTTTTTATATCTCATTTCGTGTGGTCCTTCCAGCCCAGGGTCACTGAGGCTTTGATTGCCTCTATTATGTGTTTTATTATTTCCTCACTTTCTTGATATTCCCCTTTGCTTTCCAATTTCTGTGTGAAAAATTGAATCTTGTTCCATTCTATATTTATTCCTAATAGCTCCTCCATTTCCTTCCTGATTATTTTATGGAACTTTTTGATTTTTTTCCTATTTCCAGCACATGTTGGTGTGTGTTCCTATTTTTCCGTAGTTGTGCCAACATAATTTTGGGCACGTTTTTGTAATATGCGCCAATTGCACGCGAGTTCTGTACCATTTTGTCAGTATTTTCCATTGCATTTCTTTAATCTTTAGATGTTTTATTATATTGATACAAAATCCAGCATATAGATCTCGTTTGCTGTGACATACTGTGCTTTTGTGTCAATAATAATAATAATAATAATAATTTATTTATTTTAATTAATTAATTGTCTGGAAAAGCAGGGTACTAATAATAAAACTAATAATAATAATAATAATAATAATGTTTACAGCAAAGACAGGCAACCTAGTGCCCTTTGCCTATATTGGATGACTTCTTCAATAATACTAATAATACTATTAATAGTAGTAATACTTATAATACTACTACTAATAATAGTGGCCAGGCTGGATTACCGATTTCCTGGTATGTTTGCCTGCATGCCCCATCATCCCTAGTTGGAAAAGCAGGGTACTACTACTAATAATAATAATTTGTTTACAGCAAAGACAGGCAACTTGGTGCCCTCTGCCTATATTGAATGGCTTATTCAATAATGCTAATAATACTATTAATACTAATACTAATAATAATAATAGCCAGGCTGGTGTGGGATTAGAGATTTCCCGGTGTGTTTGCCTGCATGCCCCATCATCCCTAGGTGGAAAAGCAGGGTACTAATAATAATAATAATAATAATAATAATAATAATGTGTTTACAGCAAAGACAGGCGACTTGGTGCCCTCTGCCTATATTGAATGGCTTATTCAATAATGCTAATAATACTATTAATACTACTAATAATAGTAATAATACTACTAATAATAAAAGTGGCCAGGCTGGTGGGGGATTAGAGATTTCCCAGTGTGTTTGCCTGCATGTCCCATCATCCCTAGTTGGAAAAGCAGGGTACTACTACTACTACTACTAATAATAATAATAATAATAATAATAATGTGTTTACAGCAAAGACAGGCGACTTGGTGCCCTCTGCCTATATTGGATTACTTATTCAATAATACTATTAATACTAATAATAATACTAATAATAATAATAGTGGCCAGGCAGATGGGGGATTAGAGATTTCCTGGTGTGTTTGCCTGCATGTCCCATCATCCCTAGTTGGAAAAGCTGTTTTATTTTATTGATTGAATTCATCCAATTGCCTATTTCTCTCTCGATGCAATTTAATTCCTCCTTCCAGACTTCTATTAGGGTAGATTTTGTGTTATATTGTATTTCTGTGATTATTTTGTATATAAATCCCACGATTCCTTTCTCCTTCTCAACTTTCCATTTAATTATTTTGTCGAGATTTGTTTCCGAGGTTTCCTTAGTCTTCAATTCTGTTCGCTTTTTAGACAGCCCTCCCCATTGTAACCAATTTCCGAGCCCGCATTTATCTTTTATTTCCTCCCATTGAATTACAGTCCCATCTGGTTTCAGTAAGTCCTCAATCTTTGTTATTCCGTTCTGTTCCGGTTTCTTTAGCATATTGCGATATGACTGGGGTTTTCTGTTGTCTATGGAACCTATTGGGAGCTTGTCTATTTTATTTAGTGGGAGTTTGTTTTGCCATTTTCTGCAACAGGTCATTGTTGATAACAAAGTGCCTCCTTTTATGTTTTTTTAGGTCTTTCCCCCCAATTTTCCCCATAATGCAAGACCCATATTCCCACCCGTTTGTTAATTTCTCTATCCTAACCCATCTTTTGGGCTCTCCAATATCTAATTCTAGTAACCTAGCCAGTTGACAGGCTTCATAGTAATTCTGGAGGCAAGTAATTCTCCCCAGCCTCCATTTACTTGTGGAGTAAAAAATATTGAATTAGCAATTCTGGTTTTACTAGAACCTACTGCCCATGTTTTAATTGAGTTATCCCATTTCTTTATTCTTTTAGGTGGAATGCTACATGGGAGGCATTGAAATAAGTATAAAAATTTGGGCAGTATCATAATTTTATATGCCTTCAACCTTGTTGTTATATCCCAATTCCATTTTTTCCAATTGTTTTTTTTTTTGTATAAATTTTTATTGATTTTACAGCAAACTTACATACAAAAATGTTGGGTTTGAAAATAGGAAAAGGGAAGAAGATGGAAAGGGGTGTGAAAGGGGGTGAGATGAATAGTAAACAGGGAAAGAAAAGGGGGGAAAGGAGAGGAAAGGATTAAAAGAGAGAGAGAGAGGAGGTTGGATGAGTGGGGGTACAGGAAAGGGAAGTGAATGGGTTTGGGGTAGATGACTTCTAAATCTCCTTCTCCATCGTTTCCAAATTTTGGTGTTTTCTTCTGTCTTTATCTCCTCTTTCTTTGCTGTTTTTCCTGTCTTTAAATGTCTTTTGTTACCAATATCACGTTGCATTGTGTTTTACAACTCTTTCTTCTTTTTCTAATTCGATCAAGTACTCGTCAAAGTGTTTCCAGTCAGTTTTCTTTAAAGGTCTACCATGTGACTCTTTCAGTGCAAATGTCAACTTGTCTATATCTCTAATTTCTTTTAATTTGATTAACCATTCTTCTTTTGATGCAATTTCTTTTTGTTTCCATCTTTTTGCATGTACCATTCTAGCGGCCGTGGTAATATAGGTAAATTAAATATCCCTGTTCAAATCTAAAACCAAGTCCTCATCCATTATTCCTAAAAGGAAATATTCTGGTTTCAGTTGGATTTTCGTTTTGACAATCTTTTCACTTGCTTCTTAAATTGATTTCCAGAATATTTTAACTTTTGGGCATGACCACCATGCATGGAAGAAAGTGCCGACCTGAGATTCACACTTCCAACATTTATTTTGGGCGCTGTTATACATTAGGCCTATTTTTTGTGGTGTCATATACCACCTAAAAACATTTTATCCAATTTTCTTTCATATTTGTCAAATAGGTATATCTCTTTTTTTTCCAAATTTGTTCCCATTTGTTAAGTCTAATTGTTCGGCCAGCATTTTTTGCCCATTTAATCATACAGTCTTTTATACTTTCTGTTTCCATGGCCCAACCCAGTCATTTGGTGTATATTTTTTATATTGATTTTTTCGGTTTCATTAGGATCTGGTCCCAAAAAATATCTTTCTCTAAGAATCCTAGTTCTTTGTCTCTGTTATAGTATTATTTCAATTGTAAATATTGGAGCCCGGAAATTGATTTGGAAAATTGGACTAGCTCTTCCTTTGTTTTCATTTGATAGGAATTGTCTCTTTTTTAACCAGGATTTCTTTCCAATTGTTGATTTGTTTGCTTATTTTCTTCCATAGTTGGTTATAATTTATCTGAATTATATTATTTAAATTTTTATGTATATACACCCCTAAATATTTTAACTTCTTTTCCCCCAGTTTGACCCCTAGAATGGATTGGACTTCTTTTGCCTCCTTCCAGTTCATGTTTTTATGTAGAATTTCTGATTTTTCAATATTAATTGTTAACCCTGAAATCTTTTCGATTTTTAAAATTTCTTTTGCTACTTTGTTTATCGAATTCTCCATTGAACCTATAAGGACTACTGTGTTGTCCACATATCAATTTATTTTTATTTCTTCTCTATCTTATATTTTTATGTTTTTGTTTGATCTGATTAGATTGGCAAAAGGTTCTACTGTTTCAAATAATAATAATAACAAACTGGAAAAGCTAACATGTGATCCAAAACAACAACCAGCATAGTGATCTTGTTTGCTGTGTACTAATATTGTTGTGTTTCTAATTATAATAATGATGATGATGATGTGAAAAATGTGGTCAGCAAAGAATATATCCAAAGAGTCAGAAAGGATTTGAAGAGCAAATTAAATGGCAGAAATCAAGGCCATCCCCGTCATTAGATACACTGCTGGATTTGTGAACTAGACACAAGCAGAGCTGGATGATCTGGACAGAAAAACAAGAAAACTAATGAAAATCCACTACTCATTACACCCACGTAGTCATGTCGACAGACTTTACCTGCCCAGAAAATCAGGAGGCAGAGAGAGGGCTTGTGCAAGGGAAACAAGCGGTAGAAGGAGAAAAACACGCACTGGCAGATTATGTGAAAGGCAGTCAAGAACCAACATTGAGGGAAGTCAATAGAAGTAAACTGCTTAAAGTGCAAAAGACAAAGAGTGAATACCATAAAAAACACAATGCAGAGCAGAAGAGAAAACTGGCAAAAGAAGGCTCTCGATAGATAGTTCCTGGGGAAAATTGAGAGCCAAATTGACAAAGAAAAAACATGGCTGTGGCTCACAGATTGAACTTTGAAAAAGGAGACGGAGGGCCTGATTCTGGCAGCCCAAGAACAAGCCATTCAAACCAATGACATCAAAGCCAGAATTGAAAAGTCGACGACAGATCCCAAATGTAGACTCTGCAAGGAAGCAGATGAAACAATAGATCACATCCTCAGCAGCTGCTGCTTGTAGTCTGCGCAGACAGACTACAAGCAGAGGCATAACACCATTGCTCAGATGTATCATTGGAACTTGTGCCACAAATACCATCTGCCTGCAACAAAGAACTGGTGGGATCACAAGCCAGAAAAAGTTACAGAAAATGAACACTTCAAACTCCTCTGGGACTTCCGAATTCAGACTGATAGAGTTTTGGAGCACAATACTCCTGACCTCACGATCGTGTTAAAAAACATAGTATGGATCGTCAATGTTGAAATCCCAAGTGACAGCAGGATTGAAGAGAAACAACTGGAAAAGCTGACACGATATGAGGATTTAAAGATCGAACTGCAAAGACTCTGGCACAAGCCAGTAAAGGTGGTTCCAGTGGTGATTGGCACACTGGGAGACCTTGGCCTGCACTTAAACACAATCAGCGGTGACAACATTACCATCTGTCAGCTGCAAAAGGCCATCCTACTCAGATCTGCACACATTCTTTGCCGATGCATCACACAGTCCTAGACACTTGGGAGGTGTCCGACGTGTGATCCAATACATCAGCTAGCAGAGTGATCTTGTTTGCTGTGTACTAATCTTGTTGTGTTAATAACAATAACAATAATAATAATAATAATAATAATAATAATAATAATAATAATTTTTATCCTTTAGCTCTTAGGCCAGTGTTTCTCAAACACCCAAAATAACCAAATTTGAATATTGGTAGGGTTGAAAGTTATTGGTTTGGGTTTTGTCATTTAGGAGTTGTGGTTGCTGGGATTTATAGTTCACCTACAGTCAAAGAACATTCTGAACTCTATCAACAATGGAATTAAACCAATCTTGGCACACAGAACTCCCACGACCAGCAGAAAATACTGGAAGGATTAGGCTAGCACCCACACTGTCCATCTTCTGCAGAGAACTAAAAACATGGATGATCCACTGTGCCTTCAATTAGACAACCCACTCAGATAGCTTGGCTCAATCAGGATCTAAAATCTGACCTTGCACTTTAATACCGCTCTATACCCAAAGTCATAATGTCTCATCTTATACTGCCTGCTACACACTTGACTTACGCACTTTGCTCACCAGCCCTATTCTCACAATTGAGTTGCACATGTCTGCCCATCCGTGCCCAGGAATTGTTTACTATTGCAGGTTTATTGGTTGTTGGTTGCTTTTATATACAATGTTGTTGGTTTTTGCTGTTTTATGTTGTTGTATTTTATATCCAAGTGTGTATTTTTAACCATGCTTGTTTTGGGCTCATCCCTATGTAAGCCACCCTCAGTCCCTTTGGGGAGATGGAGGCAGGGTATTATTATTATTATTATTATTATCATCATCATCATTATTATTATTATTGGTGGGCATTGACCTTGAGTTTGGGAGTTGCAGTTCACCTTACAGCCAGAGAGTGCTGTAGACTCAAACAAGGATAGATCTGGACCAAATTTGGCATGAATACTCAATATGCCGAAATGTGAACACCGGTGGAGTTTGGGGGAAATAGACCTTGACATTTGGGAGTTCTAGTTGCCAGGATTTACAGTTCATCTATAATCAAAGAGCATTCTGAACCCCACCAACGAGAGAATTGGGCCAAACTTTCCACACAGAACCCTCATGATCAACAGAAAATACTGGAAGGGTTGGTGGGCATCAGAGGCGGTCCTAGGTAATTTTCAATGGTAAGTGCCCCCCCCCCCCAACCAATCATTGACATATATTTTCTGTTCGTCGTGGGAGTTCTGTGTGCCATATTTGGTTCAATTCCATCATTGGTGGAGTTCAGAATGCGCTTTGATTGTAGGTGAACTATTCATCCCAGTAATTATAACTCACACATGTCAAGGTCTATTTTCCCCCAAGAGCGCCTCAAGAGCGCCCCTGAGCAAAATCAACTATACTGCAAATGCTTACTTTGCGTAATGGGTTGAGCCGCCCCTGGTGGGCATTGACCTTGAGTTTTGGAATTGTAGTTTGCCTACATCCAGAGAGAAGGAGGAGGACTTTTGGTGGGAGGATTCACTGTCTGTTTCCAAAAAGGAAGAGAAGGACAGTCGAAGAGATCTTCAGCATTCTCTGCCAAAGGGACTCCTGTATTTTTACCCCACTCTATCTCAACCTCGAAGGGGACTCAGAGCTGCTTCCAAATTGGCAATAAATCAGTGTCACGTTAACATAAAAATATACAAATACAATATACGTTGAGCATGAAAACCATGCCGATCTGATTTCACTCAGGAGCTCTGCAGCTGAAGGGCCACCACTGAGAAGGCCCTGTCCCTCGCCCCCACCAGCCGTACCTGTGAAGGAGGCGGGATCAAGAGCAGAGCCTCCCCAGAAGATCTAAACCTCCGAGATGGTTCATATAGGGAGATACATTCAGACAGATAAACTGGGCCAGAACAGCTTAAAGTTTTATAGGCTAAAGCTAACACTTTGAATTGTGCTCAGTAACAGACCAGTAGCCAATAGAGCTGAACCAACAGGGGGCTTGTATGCCCCCTGTACTCCACTCTGGTACAGGGGGCATACAAGCCACCGCCACTCATTGGACTACTTGGAGGTGTTTGCTGGCCCTGATTGCTTCCTATATAAAGCAACAGATATCTGTGTACTTCAGCAGACTGAAAGTCAAAAGGTTAAAACAACATTTGTTATAGAAGTCCAATATGCTGATGACAACGTCGTCTGTGCGCATTCAGAAGAAGACCTACAAGCCACTCTAAACACCTTCACAGAAGCATAAGAGAAGCTCGGCCTGTCATTGAACATTGAGAAAACTAAAGTGCTCTTCCAGCAGTCACCAGTCAATCCCTCTCCGATGCCAGAAATACTGTTTAACGGTATAACGTTAGAAAATGATGAACATTCCCGCTACCTTGACAGTCACCTCTCCACAAAAGTCAACATTGACACTGAAATACAACACCGCCTGAGCTCTGCGAGCGCAGCATTTTTCAGAATGAAGCAGAGAGTGTTTGAGGACTAGGACATCCGTAGGGAGACCAAGGTGCTTGTTTAGAAAGCTATTGTACTCCCAACCCTGCTATACGCAACTCCTACAACGATTCCATCAGCGTTGCCTCTGAAAAATACTGCAAATCTCTTGGGAAGACAAGCGGACAAATGTCAGCGTGCTGGAAGAAGCAAAGACCACCAGCATTGAAGCTATGGTCCTTCACCATCAACTCCACTGGACCGTCTCCAAAAGCAGTTGCTCTACTCCAAGCTCAAGAATGGAAAACGGAATGTTGGTGGGCAGGAAAAGAGATTTAAAGATGGTCTCAAAGCCAACCTTAAAAACTGTGGCATAGACACTGAGAACTGGGAAGCCCTGGCCCTTGAGTGCTCCAGTTGGAGGCCAGCTGTGACTCGCAGTGCTGTAGAATTTGAAGAGGCACGAATGGAGGGTAAAAGAGAGAAATGTGACAAGAGGAAGGCATGTCAAGCCAACCCCGACCAGGACCGCTTTCCATCTGGAAACCAATGCACTCACTGCGGGAGAACATGCAGATCAAGAATTGGGCTCCACAGTCATCTACGTACCCACCACCAGGACACTGATCTTGGAAGACCATCTTACTCAGACAACAAGGGATCGCCTAAGCAAGTAAGTAAGAAATCTATGTATCTATGTATAAGTGTTAAGTTGTTCAATACTAAATCAATTATCATTGAATTACACAATGCATATATTATATAAAATAAGATTATTATTGTATCAACACCATGGGCAAAATCTATATAAACATCAGTATATTCAATTCAGAAAAACATCCATAATAAACATTAAACAATAAGTTCTCCTTCACAAAATGTTGCGAGTTCTCAACAGTTCCTCATTATCACTTCTTTAGAATGTTATTAAACAAAAGTTCAGATTATGTTTCTTCTGCAGAATGTTAGGCAATTAAAGTCCAGTAAACTCAACAAAATAGCCCACTTATCTACAAAATAGAAAATAAATAAGTACAGCGAATAATGTGACGGTTGAAACTTATTATACTGTTCAAATACACAGTAATCACGAACGATATTGTATGGGTTTTGTACAATCACTCTGAAATGGTATCGACGTTGTCTGTTCTTATGCCGAGTTGAACATGAATCAAATTCACAGTAATCACAAACGATAGATTTTGTACAATCACTCTGAAATGGTATGGACGTTGTGTGTTCTTATGCCGAGCTGAACATGAATCAGCCGCCCACGACCGATTTCGGCCTTACTCCAGGCCTTTCTCTGGTGGTCTGAAATTGTTATATACAATTGCTACAAATATATCCATTAAACATCTATCTATATAAAAATGCTCTGTTCATTTTGAATGACATCATAACTCAAAAACCGATGGGCCAATTGTCACCAAATTATGGACAGAGCATCTATATATATATAAATGCTCTGTGCATAATGAGTACCTTAAAAGCAAAAGAACCAATGAACGAAATCTCACCAAATTTGGTAACAAAACGTCTCACAATACAAGGAGTGACCATCACTCAAAAAATTATGATTTTGTCATTTGGGAGTTGTAGTTTCTGGGATTTATAGTTAATCTACAATCAAAGAGCATTCTGAACTCCATCAACGATGGAATTGAACCAAGCTTGCCACACAGGACTCCCATGACCAACAGAAAATACTGGAAGGGTTTGGTGGGCATTGACCTTGAGTTTGGGAGTTGTAGTTCACCTACATCCAGAGAGCATGTGGACTAAAACAATGATGGATCTGGACTAAACTTGGCACAACTACTCAATACACCCAATTATGAACACAGATGGAGTTTGGGGTAAGTAGACCTTGACATATGAGAGTTGTAGTCACTGGGATTCACAGTTCACCTATAATCAAAGAGCATTTTGAACCCCACGAACGACAGAATCGATGCAAACTTCCCACACAAAACCCCCGCGACCAACAGAAAATAAAGGCCATCCAATTCAACTCCCTTCATCAGGGCAAGAAAACATAATCAAAGTCCTCCTGACAAAGAGCCATCCAGCCATAGATAGATAGATAGATAGATAGATAGATAGATAGATAGGGAGTTGTAGTTGCTGGGATTTATAGTTCACCTACAATCAAATAGCATGATAGAATTGAACCAACCTGGGCATACAGGACTCCCGTGACCAACAGAAAACACTAGAAGGGTTTGGTGAGCATTGACCTTGAGTTTGGGAGTTGTAGTTCACCTACATCTAGAGACTACCATGGACTCAAACAATGATGAATCTGGACCAAACTTGGCACGAATATTCGATATGCCCAAATATAAACATAGATGGAATTTGGGGGAAATAGACCTTGACATTTGTGTGTTCTTATGCAGAGTTGAACATGAATCAAATTCACAGTAATCATACTCACAATTGGAATCAAACACACAGCAGAGTATTCTGTGAGTACACATTTATTCTGTGAAATACATTTATATCTTGATAAAACATTTATTTTCTGTATATGTAACTTTCAAATGCTTACAGCCACATTTTGTTCCTTTGGTCTAGATCCCACTAAGTATACTTAGTGTTTGATTCCAATTGTGAGTATGATTACTGTGAATTTGATTCATGTTCAACTCGGCATAAGAACACACAACGTCGATACCATTTCAGAGTGATTGTACAAAACCCATACAATATTGTTTGTGATTACTGTGTATTTGAACAACATTATAAGTTTCAATGGTCATATTATTCGCTGTACTTATTTATTTTCTATTTTGTAGATAAGTGGGCTATTTTGCTGAGCTTACTAACTCAGGAACCCATTCATATTGTACTTTCCAAATTAAAGTTCAGTCCCATGTAGACACAAGTTGTTGTAGGAGTTCTTGACAAATACGTGATGATAGCAACTGTGGAGATTCTTATGATGGACGTGGTGATAGCAACTACAAGGGTTCCCAGTATTATTCCCCTTGTTTCTGGAAACTTCCCTTTCTCAGGTTGCTACTGCATCAATTTACACTGATCTCTTCTAAGGAATTCACAAACTAGATTCAAAAAGACAACAAAAATAGATATGCTACAATAGCACCCAGTTTCAGTAATAACAATCATTGTGAGGAATTAAAACACTTACTTTCTCCTGAGGAGTGAATGGCTCTGCTCAAGGACTTTTTCAATAGCCGTGAGTCTGTAGGTTTTTCAAGTGCCATTATCACGTATTTGCCAAGAACTCCTACAACAACTTGTATCTACATGGGACTGAACTTTAATTTGGAAAGTACAATATGAATGGGTTCCTGAGTTTGTAAGCTCAACAGAATAGCCCACTTTAATTGCCTAACATTCTACAGAAGAAACATAATCTGAACTTTTGTTTAATAACATTCCAAAGAAGTGATAATGAGGAACTGTTGAGAACTCACAACATTTTGTGAAGGAGAACTTATTGTTTAATGTTTATTATGGATGTTTTTCTGGATTGAATATACTGATGTTTATATAGATTTTGCCCATGGTGTTGATACAATAATAATCTTATTTTATGTAATATATGCATTGTGTAATTCAATGATAATTGATTTAGTATTGAACAACTTAACACTTATACATAGATACATAGATTTCTTACTTACTTACTTAGGCGATCCCTTGTTGTCCAAGTAAGATTGTCTTCCAAGATCAGTGTCCTGGTGGTGGGTACGTAGATGACTGTGGAGCCCAATTCTTGATCTGCATCTTCTCCTGCAGTTAGGACATTGGTTTCCAGGTGGAAGCGGTTCTGGTCGGGGTTGGCTTGACACACCTTGCTTTTGGCACATTTCTCTCTTTTGCCCTCCATTCGTGCCTCTTCAAGTTCTACAGCACTGTGGGTCACAGCTGACCTCCAGCTGGAGCACACAAGGGCCAGGGCTTTCCAGTTCTCAGTGTCCATGCCACAGTTTTTAAGGTTGGCTTTGAGACCATATTTAAGTCTCTTTTCCTGTCCACCAACATTCCATTTTCCATTCTTGAGTTCGGAGTAGAGCAACTGCTTTGGGAGACGGTGGTTGGGCATCTGGACAACATGGCCGGTCCAGTGGAGTTGATAGCGGAGGACCATCGCTTCAATGCTGGTGGTCTTTGCTTCTTCCAGCACGTTGACATTTGTCCGCTTGTCTTCCCAAGACATTTGCAGGATTTTTCGGAGGCAATGCCGATGGAATCATTCTAGGACTTGCATGTGGTGACGGTAGATAGTCCACATCTCACAGGCGTATAGCAGGGTTGGGAGGACAATAGCTTTCTAAACAAGCACCTTGGTCTCCCTATGGATGTCCTAGTCCTCAAACACTCTCTGCTTCATTCGGAAAAATGCCGCACTCCCAGAGCTCAGGCGGTGTTGTATCTGTGTCAATGTTGACTTTTGTGGAGAGGTGGCTGTCAAGGTAGCGGAAATGGTCAACATTTTCTAACGTTATACCGTTAAGCAGTATTTCTGGCATCGGAGAGGGATTGGCTGGTGACTGCTGGAAGAGCACTTTGGTTTTCTCAATGTTCATTGACAGGCCGAGCTTCTCTTATGCTTCTGTGAAGGTGTTTAGAGTGGCTTGTAGGTCTTCTTCTGAAGTGGGCTATTTTGTTGAGTTTACTGGACTTTAATTGCCTAACATTCTACAGAAGAAACATTATCCGAACTTCTGTTTAATAACATTCCAAAAAAGTGATAATGAGGAATTGTTGAGAACTCACAACATTTTGTGAAGGAGAACTTATTGTTTAATGTTTATTATGGATGTTTTTCTTGATTGAATATATTGATGTTTATATAGATTTCGCTCATTGTGTTTATACAATAATAAGCCTGATTGTTTCTTGTCTGGAATTCCTGTTTTCTGAGTGTTGTTCTTTATTTACTGTCCTGATTCTAGAGTTTTTTGAATACTGGTAGCCAGATTTTATTCATTTTCATGGTTTCCTCCTTTCTGTTTCAGTCAGACCAGTCAGACCCACCAAGGAGAGTCCGTTTCAGCGAGAAAAAGAAGCACCAAAAGAGTTTTCCCTGATTTTTCTAATAAAAGTCTCACAAAAGTTAAAGAAAATGCCACCGAGTTGTCTTTATTTCATCCCAGCTGGTACGGATGTCAAAGTGCGATCCCTTGCCAAAAGCTGACATGTTTTATAAGGCGAAACAGTACATTTTTATAGGAAAAACAGAGCTGTCAAATTTGAATTTCCCACTCCCGCCCCCCCTCACCGGCTTTGTGCTGATTGGACGGCATCGTCAGCTGGAGGAGAGGCATAGCCAGCTCAGGCGTGCCTCAGCAAATCAGCAAGCCAGTGCCGCTACAACCTCTCGGCCAATGGGGATGAAGGAGGTGGTACAGGCAGGAAACAATGAAGAAATGAATGGATTAAGTGACTCAATGTTTGAATAATCACCCGCGATAACCTTGACAGTCTTCAAGCTGGCTTTTCTATTGTCTTGAACATTGGCAATATAAATCTTTGTCTAACCCGAAAGTCAGACCCTTTGGAAATCCTTGGGTTGGGGATATGGCTTTATTGATGGTATTTGTCTTTGGTATCGGCCTGGGGAATGTCAACAAAGAAGGAGACTGTGGGGACATCAATAGCCTCCTCAGGCAAGATGTCCCTCATTGTGAGGAGTGATTGAATCTGCCATGGGGCACATCCCCCCGGATGGGCTAACTTGGATTACTCCGAGGTCCGGGGGATTGTGCCCATTGTCTTATTGTCCATGCAAGAGTTTCTGTTGAGTCCTTTTGTTTGGGGGCTTTTCTGGCCCAGGAGGGGAGAGGAAGTCTCCTGGGCCCATGTTTGGCTAGGTACACAAAAAGGTGACATTTCATATTCTATACAGATATATATATATGGGGTTCATAGGATATACATTCATAAAGAGGGGAAAAGAAATCATATCAGCCCATCCTACCCACCAAAGTCCATAAATCATAGTGAAAGTCCATGAGGTTTGGAAAGGAAAAAGTTTCCTAAAGTTCAAAAAGTTTGCCAAAAGTTGCGATAAGTCCAATAAAATTCTGCAGAGTTCATAAAGTTAAGGGGAAAGGTTTTTCTGAGTCCATTCTGCGTCCATTTTCTGAGTCCATATAGGAACCATTGCAAGCGCAGAGGGTCGGGGTTCATTCACTGGAGTGAAGAAAACTATAAATCCCATCTTGTCAGGGGGCCAGGATGACCTGTCTGCTTCCCAAGGGTCCCAAAAGGGTGACCGCAGTAGGTTCCCCAGGTCAACAGGCTTCTTTGGCATCAATGAGATGGCGGCAGCAACAACATGGTAGCGAGGGGACCGCTGATCTCCATGTGAAGTTTTAGGGTGCAAAAAAGGTTATTCCTGGGACGGAAGGGTTAATAGAACAAAAGGGAGATAGCCTTTACTCATGAAATTGGTCTTGGAGAAGAATGGCACCAGTTTGAGAGCAATCCTTGTACCTGCGGATACGGGGGCCCAGTGGGTTTCCGTATCAGCGGTTCAGAGGAACGCAGTTTCGACCTCCCCAGGATGCTAGAATCGCATCCCGGGTGAGCCAGCAACTGTCTGTGGCCCAGGAGAGTGAAAGTTCATGATGGAAAGGGTTTGGAGGCAGTAAAAAGACACAATGTATCACTATGGAGAGGGAAAGGTTACAATTAATTGATACTTTATTGGGGTGATTTGTTACAATGTTAGGTTGAGGGGAAGAAAGCAAAGCAAAACAAAGCAAAAGGAGGTCTTTTGGCTGCAGCTGTTGTTGTAATCACATTCCTATTGATGCTGGCCCAATTGGACAACTGGGAACCATGGAACTCCCTGCTGCAGGTCAGATCAGCTTGAAGGCAGGAAGCTCCGGGTTGTTCCTCCTCAGTTTCAGGTCCAGCTAACATCTCCCAAACAAGGATTATTTATTTATTATTTTATTTTGTTTTATTTATTTATTTATTTATTTTATTTACCATATTTATATACTGCCATTCTCAGCCTGAGGACGACTCAGGGCAGTTTACAAATGGCATGATTCGATGCCCGCAATAACATAAAAACCATTAAAACATTTATCATAAATAACATTAAATAAAATAATAAAACCGATAAAAGTATAAATCCTCAGCGTCTCATTACTAAAATAATTATCCAATCACATTGTCCAGTCTTTCTGAAGATCAGAGTTTGTCTGCTACACTGCATTTGAGAAAGCTTGCTCAAAGAGCCAGGTTTTAACTTTTTTGCGAAATGTTAGGAGGGTGGGGGCCAATCTGATATCCCTAGGGAGGGCGTTCCATAGCCGAGGGGCCACCGCTGAGAAGTCCCTGTCCCTCGTTCCCGCCAACTGAATCTGTGAAGAAGGCGGGACTGAGAGTAGGGCCTCGCCAGAAGATCTTAGGGTCCTAGGGTCCTAAGATTCCCCAAGGTAGGAAGCAGCCAGGCTTTGAAGCTGCAAGGCCATTTAATGCTAATCAAGGTAGCCGATTGAAACATTCCCACTTGCCTCCAATAGAAAAGGGTTCTTTCTCCCACTCTGCACATTACACATTACATTATATGCGTATAACCCCCACTTGCCTAGTTTCTAACAGACCTCACAACCTCTGAGGATGCCTGCCATAGATGCGGGTGAAATGTCAGGAGGGAATGCTTCTGGAACATGGCCAGTCAGTGTGGAAAACTCACAGCAACCCAGCGATTCCGGCCATGAAAGCCTTTGACAACACAATAAATAAATAAATAAATAAATAAAGGTGGTCCCAGTGGTGATCGGCACACTGGGTGCAGTGCCTAAAGACCTTGGTCTGCACTTAAATACAATCGGCGCTGAGAAGATTACCATCTGTCAGCTGCAAAAGGTCACCTTACTGGAACCTGCACGTATAATTCGCCAATACATCCCACAGTCCTAGACACTTGGGAAGTGTCCGACGTGTGATCCAATAAAACAGCCAGCAGAGTGTATACTGTGGACTCATCTTGTGATGTTTCAAATAATAATAATAATAATAATAATAATAATAATAATAATAATAATGTAATTTGGCATCACTTGAACTGACTTAGCTGATTGCTCTGGGATCCTAGGAGTTGTAGTTTGCACTCTTGGGCAGGAAAGGCTCAAGACCTTACAACACTACAACTCTCCGGATCCTGTAGATTGAGCCAAGGCAGTTCAAGTGGGTTCAAACTGCATCCATTCCACAGCACAGACGCATCCTATGACTTTGGAGAGGAGTTTCAATGCTATAGGAGCTTGGGAGTTGCAGTTTCCCAAGGTCTTGAGCCTGCTCTGGCAACTGCTGGTCCCTCGCCAAACTACAGCTTCCAGGATGTCATAGCACTTAAAGGTGGCATTTAAAGTGCTGCATTCATTGGACAGGAGGTGCAGCTTGGATGCCTGGAGGCGGGGCTCCAGCCCGGGACGCGTGGCCATGGCAACAGAACGTTGTGCGGGCCGTCTCCTTGGCAACCGAGAA
Organism: Anolis sagrei; assembly: GCF_037176765.1. Taxonomy (NCBI): domain Eukaryota; kingdom Metazoa; phylum Chordata; class Lepidosauria; order Squamata; family Anolidae; genus Anolis; species Anolis sagrei. The sequence goes on along the minus strand of NC_090034.1, from coordinate 45,262,834 downwards.
GGGGCTCGCGCCTCTGGCTCCTTCTTGCAAGCTGCTCTGGGTTTGCTTTTGGAGGTTTTGGAAAAGTTGAACGCCATCCCATGGCTTCGCCTTGGGAGGAGCGGATCAGGGCGGCATTTCGGGACAAGTTGCAACTGATGTAAGTCTGCCGAGTGGACAATGCAGAGGGCAGTACAGAAATACATAGTTTGTGGTCAAACTGCATTCATTCCACAGTGTAGATCCACTTCTAGATGTGACTGTAGTGTTGCACCAGTAAGTGTGATGGATGAGCTTCTGCTTGCACCTTTTAAAAAAAATTATTAACATTCTCTAACACACATATTAATAAAATCATTAAGCAAGTAAGAAGGGAATAGAATGGGGAAAAGCACAGATTGGAATGTACGGATGGGAAAACTGGAGAACTCTCCTGGGGTCTAAGGGGCAATGGTGCAACTATTTAGTAGCCAGCTGCATTAAATCACTACTGACTGAGAGGTCATGAGTTTGAAGCCAGCCCGGGTCGGAGTGAGCTCCCAACCATTAATAGTCCAGCTTACTATTGACCTATGCAGCCCAAAAGACAGTTGCATCTGTCAAGTAGGAAATTTAGGTACCGCTTGATGCGGGGAGGCTGATTTAACTAATTTACAACACCATAAAACCTTCCAGCAGCGTGCATAAGAATGAGGAAGTACTCCATCAAAGATTCGGCGTCACAAGTGGGGACGAGAGAGAGGGCCTTTTCGATGGTGGCCCCTTCACTCTGGAACTCACTTCCTAAGGACATCAGGCATGCCCCAACTCTGGCAGTCTTTAGAAGGAGCTTGAAGACGTGGTTGTTCCAGTGTGCCTTCCCAGAATAATGATCCCACAGCACTTTGTCCTCCAAAGCACTTCACATTGTTTTAGGTCTGTTTGTATGTTTTCCACAAACGCCCCATCACTTTTTTCGCCCATGTCCAGCATTATTTTTAATTTCGATTTACATTTGGCTTTCCCATAGTTTTTAATAGTGTGTTGTCTTATTGTTAAGGCTTACGTTATTGTTTTATTGTCTATGTTTGATTTTAATTGCTTGTATTGTTGTTATTATTGTTTGTATTGTTGTATTTGGGCTTGGCCTCATGTAAGCCGCACCGAGTCCCATGGGGAGATGGTAGCGGGGTATAAATAAAGTTATTATTATTATTATTATTATAAGTGGACAGTGAAGCGGCAGCTCCCCCTATGGCCGGAATCGAGCATACCCTCATGAAGCCTGAAAGCTGGAGTGTTAAATTGCCTCTGTGTCTGTCTATATATGTTGTATGTCTATGGCAGGGGTCCTCAAACTTTTTAAACAGTGGGCCAGGTCACAGTCCCTCAAACTGTTGGAGGGCTGGATTATAATTTGGAAAAAAAAACATGAATGAATTCCTATGCACACTGCACATATCTTATTTGTAGTGCAAAAACACTTAAAATATACAATAATTAAAATGAAGAACAATTTTAACAAATATAAACTTATTAGTATTTCAGTGGGAAGTGTGGGCCTGCTTTTGGCTGATGAGATAGAATTGTTGTTGTTGTGTGCTTTCAAGTCATTTCAGACTTAGGTTGACCCTGAGCGAGGGCCGGGTAAATGACCTTGGAGGGCTTTATCAGCCCACCTGGTCTATGGCATTGAACATTTGCCATGTATATGCATATTGTACTCTGCCCTACGGGATGAGAAGGGCAGAATATAAATACTGTAAATAAATAAAGGGCAAATCCTATAAGGGGTAGGGGGGTGAGGGTAAGTTCGGGGTATGGGTAGGAAATAGGGGTGTCAGATTCTTGGTCTTCCCATCTTTTGTGTCGTGGTATCTTTTTAAAGCTGTTATTTTTTCCCTCCATATTTTATCTCTTCTTTTCGTTTTCTCTGCAGGCCGATCTTCTTTGTTGTGAGGGACTTATATTTTTATTTTTCCTTGAGTAAGGTAGTCTTTGAAAGGCTGCCAATTTGTTTTTGTTCTAGATCCATTTGTTTTCCTTGATAGTAATTAGGTTAATTTGTCCGTGCTCATAATGTCCATCATTTTCATTATCCATTGTTCCTCCGTTGGAGTGCCTTTCTGCCTCCAATTTTTCGCCTATATGAGCCTTGCAGCTGTAGTCATGTCGTTGAATAAATTGTCTTCATTTATTTATTTATTCATTTATTTACCGTATTTATGTACCGCCTTTCTCAGCCCGACGGCAACTCAAGGCAGTTTACAGTCGGCACAATTTATATCCAGATCTAGTTCTATATCTGTTCATCCTGATAGAAAGTAGTCTGGTTTCAATTGTAATTTAGTTTTTATTATTTTCTGGGATGTTTCTTGAATCACTTTCCAATTTTTTTTTGCCTTTGGGTATGTCCACCACATATGGTAGAATGTGCTTTCTTGAGTTCCACATTTCCAACATTTATTTTGTATATTCTTGTAAAAATTTCCTATTTTTTGTGGAGTTATATACAACAACAACAACAACAACAACATTTTTATTGATTAGCCAGTTGGCCTTATTGAAAAGAATTGTAAATATGTAATTGCCCTATTATAATGACCTAAGTACAATACCAGTTTAAGTAACTTTCATAGTACATACAGGACACACTTTGATAGTGCAACAAACACAATATATAAGATTTACAAAATAATTGCATAGGTCAAATAGATCAATTTCAGTATGTCCACAAAGTTTTCAACAAATATTAACAAGGTGTTCCACAAACTTGGGAATATAGTTCACGTTGAATATATCAAACTTAGAAACAATTCATATTGTGTTCAGCAAACTTGGGAATACACCGTAGTGTTCCATAAACTTGGGAATATAGTTCACGTAGAATACATCAAACTTGGAAACAATTCGCGTTGTGTTCAGCAAACTTAGGAATACACAACAAGATTTCCCGGGTGTTTTGTGTCCTTGTTTCAAGAGTAGATTCTCTTCATCAGGCTTCTTGCGGGTTATTTTCATTCAATCAAATGTCATAGTCACTTCTGTGGTTTTTACAAACTAAATTCAAAGAGGACAAAAAAAAATAGATATGCTAAGTGGCACCCAGTTACATTTTTTAAAATTCTTATATAAACAAATCACTACAAATAGATTCTAACTTACATTAATAACACAATTTTGTATATTCTTGTAAAAAAATCCTATTTTTTGTGGAATTATATACAACAACAACAACAATTCTTATTGATTAGCCAGTTGGCATTATCAAAAACAAGACAGTGCAGACACAACATACAAGATACATCTAGTCGTCTTAAAATTAAATACAAATATACAGGTAGCCATAGATATATGCATCAACTATCCTCGTCTCCTCTACACTGCACCCCAATCTGATCTATGTACTCCAATCTCCTTTTAGCAGCTTTAAACAAATAAAGGGCAACTTTTGTTGTCAGAATGGGGTTAAAACCAGCCAACAAAAATGAGATTTTGGCCACTGTATCCCAACTTGTTTTATTGCAAATAAAAGGCCATACATATTGTTTCCTTTCTTTTTCATATAGATTGCAGTGATGTAAAGTGTGGTTCATATTTTCGACTTCGGGGGCACCACAGATACATATTCTTTCTTCATCTGAGATATGATTGAATCAGCCTTGTCTCCATGGATTCAATTTGTTCAATTATTGTCCTGGTAAAAGCACCTCTTAGGTGCCTTGGCATATCAGCTTTTAGGTACGGCTTCCTCTGGAAATTATGTTTAAAGCGCTCTAACCACTTCAAGGCTCCTGTGTTTGACAGAGTGGCTATATCTTTCTGGAATGAGCTTCGTGTATTCCAAGTAGACTGGAACATACTTAGTCCTAATCTTTTTTATATACTGGTTTTAAACCACTTCGTTGGATGTGTTGCAATAGCAGATTCCCAGATTAGTTTAGTGTTTACACCTTATTTTATTTTTCTGGTTATTTAATATTTAATGTTTATTTTACTTAAGTGATATTTGTCTTGACTGTTCTAATGTAGCACAAATCCTATGTAAAATCATACTACATATTTTTGACATTAATATTGAAATCTGAAATATATACAGAGAGTCTTTACTTTATCTAGGATCCTTTGAGTTACTGTCCTTTTTTCAGCATCCCTATTTTGGCCTAAGGAGGCAATTCGTAATCTGCAGGTGCAGAGGAAGCTTGTTAATTGTTCTGACCAGGAAGCTTGGTTTTCACCATTAGATTGTTCTAAAAAGCACAATTTTGGAGGTCTATTATTTTCGAGGTTTCTTATTTTATTTTATAATATTTTTATTGTGGGTATTTTGAATACATAAAAAATTGTGGAACAACTGGGTTGTGATATTTATTTATTTGTCATCTCAGGGCAACCAGTTCATTGTATTACATTTCTGACAGAACAAAACAAAACAAACAGACAAAATACAAAATTTGCAAGTTTGGTAGTTGATTAAATGTCCTTTGACCAGTATCTGGCCACTTGGAGTGCCTCTGGTGTTGCTGCAAGAAGGTCCTCCATTGTGCATGTAGCAGGGCTCAGGTTGCATTGCAGCAGGTGGTCAGTGGTTTGCTCTTCTCCACACTCGCATGTCGTGGATTCCACTTTGTGGCCCCATTTCTTGAGGTTGGCTCTGCATCTCGTGGTGCCAGAGCACAGTCTGTTCAGCGCCTTCCAAGTCACCCAGTCTTCTGTGTGCCCTGGGGGGAGTCTCTCATTTGGTATCAGCCATTGGTTGAGGTTCTGGGTTTGAGCCTGCCACTTTTGGACTCTCGCTTGCTGAGGTGTTCCAGCGAGTGTCTCTGTAGATCTTAGAAAACTATTTCTAGATTTAAGTCGTTGACGTGCTGGCTGATACCCAAACAAGGGATGAGCTGGAGATGTCTCTGCCTTGGTCTTTTCACTATTGGCTGCTACTTCCTGGCGGATGTCAGGTGGTGCAATGCCGGCTAAGCAGTGTAATTTCTCCAGTGGTGTAGGGCGCAAACACCCCGTGATAATGCGGCATGACTCATTAAGAGCCACATCTACTGTTTTAGTGTGGTGCGATGTGTTCCACACTGGTCATGCACACTCAGCAGCAGAGTAGCATAGTGCAAGGGCCGATGTCTTCACTGTAGAATCATAGAATCAAAGAGTTGGAAGAGACCTCATGGGCCATCCAGTCCAACCCCCTGCCAAGAAGCAGGAATGTTGCATTCAAATCACCCCTGACAGATGGCCATCCAGTCTCTGTTTAAAAGCTTCCAAAGAAGGAGCCTCCACCACACTCCGGGGCAGAGAGTTCCACTGCTGAACGGCTCTCACAGTCAGGAAGTTCTTCCTCATGTTCAGATGGAATCGCCTCTCTTGTAGTTTGAAGCCATTGTTCTGCGTCCTAGTCTCCAAGGAAGCAGAAAACAAGCTTGCTCCCTCCTCCCTGTGGCTTCCTCTCACATATTTATACATGGCTATCATATCTCCTCTCAGCCTTCTCTTCTTCAGGCTGTGTCTGGTTGTGATCCCCAGGTTGTGGGGACAACCTGGGTTGTGATAGAAGGGTAGGAAAAAAGAATAAGAGGGCCCAATTGAGAAGGCTTCTCCGCAAAAAGGAGGAGGGAATGAAAGAAAAAAGGGGGGAGGCTCTCACACACTCACACACATTCATTCAACACATTCATGGGGAGGGTTTTCTATCTCTATTATGATGCACTTCCAAGTTGTCCAGGGTTCTTGTTAACAACCTATCTCTTGGGACCTCCCTTATCTGGTTGGCTTCGTTGGGAGAGAACCAAAGTGGGGTTTTGGAATAAAATCTTGCTTTGTATTTTTCCCATACCTGGATGAGGGCGGCCCTAATAAAATGGTTTTTTTTTTCTTCTCTCTTTCGTAGCTTTCCCTCTCCACAGGTAGTTATGCCATCCCTGCATGAGGTCGTGCCCTTCTAGGGCTAGTAATTTCCTTTTTTCTAAAGCAGTGGTTCTCAACCTTCCTAACGCCACGACCCCTTAAAACAGTTTTTCGTGTTGTGGTGACCCCCAACCCTAAAAATATTTTCGTTGCTACTTCATAACTGGAATTTTGCTACTGTTATGAATTGTCATGTAATTATCTGATAGGCAGGATGTATTTTCATTCTCTGGACCTTGGGAGTTGTAGTTGCTGGGATTTATAGTTCACCTACAATCAAATTCTGAACTCCACCAGAGATGGAATTGACTCAAACTTGGCACACAGAATGCCCATGACCAGCAAAACATAATGAAAGGGTTAGGTGAGCATTGGCTTTGAGTTTGGGAGTTGTAGTTCACCTATCTCCAGAAAGCACTGTGGACTCCAACATTGATAGATCTGGACTAAACTTGGCACGAATATTCAATATGCCCAAATGTGACCACTGTTGGGAGTTTGGGGGAAATAGACCTTGACATTTGGTAGTTGTAATTGCTGGGATTTATAGTTCACCTACAATCAAAGATCATTCTGAACTCCACCAACAATGGAATTGAATCAAACTTGGCACACTGAACTCCCATGACCAAGAGAAAATACTGGTAGGATTCGGTGGGCATTGAACTTGAGTTTTGGGAGTTGTAATTCACCTACACCCAGAGAGCACTGTGGACTCAAACAATGATGGATCTGGACCAAACTTGGCACGAATTCTCAATATGCCCAAATGTAAACACTGGTGGAATTTGGGGAAAATAGAATCTTGACATTTGGCAGTTGTAGTTGCTGGGATTTATAGTTCACCTACTACCAAAGAGCATTCTGAACCCCACCAACAATAGAATTGGGCCAGACTTCCCACACAGAACTCCCATGACCAGCAGAAAATACTGTGTATCTTGATGGTCTTTGGCGACCCCTCCGACACCCCATCGCGACCCCCCCAGGGGTCCCGACCCCCAGGTTGAGAAACACTGTTCTAAAGTGACCCAATCCTTTAACCAGCTTAGGGCTGCTGCCTCATAGTACATTTGTAGATCTGGGAGAGCCAAGCCTCCTCATCTCTTGCTGTCGCAAAGGTTTATATAACTTATTCTGTTTTTCTGACCTTTCCATATGAATTTTTTAATATCTTTTCTGAGGTTTCTTATTTTAGACCAGTAATTAAAGGCCCTGATTTTAGCAAGTCCTTTGACAGAATATATTTCTAGCTCTGCTCTTACTGCAGCAGCGTTGGTCTTGATGTCAACACCAAGTACCTGTCTTAGAAATTTTGATTGTGCTTGTTCCAGTATTGGTAGTTTGCTTAGGCCCCAGATTTCAGCTCCATATAATATCATGGGGACAATTTTTGCTTTGTATACTTTGATTATCGGAGATACAGAGCCAGGATATTTATGGGATAACAATCTTGCCAGTGTGTTAGAACGTGCCCTAGTTTTGATCGCACAAGACTGAAAGTGTGCAAGCCATGAGCCTGTCTCTGAATATACCAAGCCTAGATATGTAAAAGAGCTAACCTGTTCTATTCGCTCTACATCAAGAACCTATTTGTGTCTAGAAGGGCAATTTCTAAACACCATTATTTTTTACTTAGATTTGTTTATTGTCAGCTTGTTTTTGTGGGCGTAAGTGTTAAGTTTGCTCAGTATTCTTTGTAATCCTATTTGTGTATTTGACATCAGAATCATGTCATCTGCGTATAAAAGAGTATTTACGTGTCTGTTACCAATTTTTGGCAGGTGAACATTTGAGCTGCTGAGAAATCTGGCAGGTCATTGACATAAATGTTGAAAAGTGGAGTTATATACAGTGTTCCCTCACTTATCGTGGATGTTACATTCCAGGACCATCTGCGAAAAGTGAAAATCCACGAAGTAGGGATGCTATATATGTATAGCGAGTTTCGAGGGTGAGGCAGAAGTGAGGAGAGATTTAAAGGCACCACACACACTTTTTCTTTTTGCTAGCCATCTCTGCTTTGCTTTCCAATCTCTCCCCTTTCACACTCCATCATTGCCAGGAGGCAGGATTAGAACGCTACTCTGGGCAACAGCAACCATTCATAACTGGGAGGCAAAAACCCGCGAAACAGCGAGTCTGCAAAAAGCAAACCACGAAGTAGCAAGGGAATATTGTACCATCAAAACATCATTTTATACCAGTTTTCTTTTAAATCTGTTGCATAGGTATATTTCAATTTCTTATTTCAGATTTTTTCCTCATTCTTCTATTTTTATTGGGCACCCTATGTTGGGCACCCACTTTATAATACATTCTTTTACCTGTTCCATCTCCGTCGACCATTCCAACAATTTCTTGTATATTTTCCGAGTTCCATATGTTATCCCAGAACTTTTCTTTGTCTGTAAATCCTATCTTTTTATCTTTATCATAGTATCCTTTGATTTGAAGATATTGGAACCAGGAAATATTTTGTTGCACTCCAGGTCCAGAAGAAGCCCTCTGACTTAAAACACACCACACGAAAAGTGAAGAATCAAATCTTCTTTTATTGAAGCTTAGTAAATACCCAGAAGAAATAAATGCTTGTAAGAAAATCAGAAGGTTTCAAAAAGTATTAGTCCATAAACAGTAGTAACCCAAAGCAATGTCCACACAAGAAATACAGGCAATCCAAGACAGCATTAATCCAGACAGGAAGCAAAGACAATCCAAAAGGCTAAAAAAACTCCACAGAAACAAGATCCCTTGAACAAGACTTCCATGGCACAAGAACTTAGTTTCCGAACGATGCCTGATCTGACAAGATTTTCTACAGGCAAACCTTAAATCCCAAAAACTGGTTTTGTTTCCCCCCCAGTCTTTGACTTTAATTGACAAATTCTTTCGGAGCTACGTAAGCATTGGGCCTCTTGTCGATTCTGGCTAATCTCCAGCCGCCGACTCTGCTTATCTGACTCCTTATTAACTTTACCAGGTGTCAGACTGTTTTCCAAACTAGAATCTGGAGAGCTCACAGACGGAGGGAGCAAAACTTTCTCCCAAGGCCTGAAAGAAACATTCTCATGAGAATCTGCCCTTTGCTCCAAAACGTCTCTGTCAGTGTCTGCATGAAACTCATTGACCAAAGTGTCTCCATCTTGCACCTCAGAGTCAGTCCCAGCATCCCCCACATCAGAAGCAACAGGGCACTGATTTCTCTCCTCATTACCCACATCAGACATAGAAACATCAAGAGACTGAAACACATTTACAGGTTCAAGTCCAGGCTCAGGTTCAATCACAGGCTGAGTCCCAACAATTTTTGTATTTTTGGTTTATCTCTTCTTGTGATTCTTCTGCTTGCATCTTCCAGGGACATCCCTCAAAAAGAGGATGACTTTCTGCCCTCGGCTTGCTGCCTCTTGGAGAAGCAGAGAGAGCTGGCCCAAGTGGAGCAGGCCCTGGCTGCCAAGAAGGAGGTAATGCAGGCTCTGCTGGAATGGCAAGTCCAGTTTCAAAGACATGACACTTACTTCTGTACAGAAGGGAACCATATAGTTTTATGATTTGTCCCATTAGAAAATACATACCTGTAAAATGGCTTCATGATCCGCATTTTAAGCTGGATCATGATGGGTTTCTATGCCAAGCGTGATCCATCATGGGTGGGATTCCTGTGTCTCTCTGGATGTGGGGAATTACAACTACTATCATCCTCTATAAGCCCCCCCCCCTTCAATCCAACCAGTATTTTACATTGGATCATGATGGGTCCGTGTGCCAAGTTTGATGCAGTTCCAATCAAGCCATGGAGGAGCCCTTGAAGAACAAACATCATACGTATTGTCACTTTTGTTATATTCTTGCTTTGGTCCCCGGTTTGCATTCTGGAATGGTATTTAGTAGGAAAACTATCTTGTAATAGGAAAACTATCACCAAACCAAAAAGCAAAGCAGTACTTCCTCTGTCCCTCAGGGAGTGAGCACACCCGACAGATGTAGGTCTCCATGGTAACCCTTTAATGGCCTCTTGGGGTAATAGCTGGCTGTTTCCTGTGATCCTCCAGTGACAGCCATCCTTTAGGAATCTCTTAACTCTTCCAGTATGACTCTATGGTCAATGTGTAGTAGACGATAACTATAGAATTGCACTTTTTGGTATCAGGAGCGACTTGAGAAACTGCAAGTCGCTTCTGGTGTGAGAGAATTGGCTGTCTGCAAGGACGTTGCCCAGGGGGCACCCGGATGTGTTACCATCCTGTGGGAGGCTTCTCTCATGTCCCTGCATGGGAAGCTGGAGCTGACAGATGGGAGCTCACCCCATTCCCCAGATTCGAGCTGCTGACCTTTTGGTCAGCGATCCTGCCGGCACAAGGGTTTAACCCATTGTGCCACCGGGGGCTCTCGGTGGTGCAATTGCACTAGAAGACCTAGAAATTTCTAGACAGGTGTCCTCTCTGTGGATCTCTAGGTTCTCCAACACAGCTCTAGGGTCAACTTTTAGGCCCCATCCACACAGTACTTTAATCATAAGAGCTCCCGTTTCAAAATCCTGTTTCAAATGTCACTGGAAAACTCATAATGATTCGCTACGAAGGAGGGAAGCCATGGGATAAAAAAGCCCCCCTTTATCCTGTTTCTGGCTGAAAGAAGCGGATCTTTGCATGTCTATTGGACCCTGCATGCCAGAAAACACTGTTTTACTTCCCCTGCCTCCAGGACTGCTCCGGCTGATACCTGTTCCTTTTTTAAAGCCTGAAACAGCTGATCAGCTGATTGGGTTGTCATGCGGACACATAGCTGATTGACAGGAAGCATGAATGGAGAGTCAGAAACTCTTTATTTTTCACTTTATTGTATTAAACTATGGACCCCCTGGTAGCGCAGCAGCTTAAATCGCTGATCTGCTGAATTTTCTAACTGAAAGGTTGGCGGTTCGAATCCAGGGAGCAGGGTGAGCTCTCCCTGTTAGCCCCAGCTTCTGCCAACCTAGCAGTTCAAAAACATGCTAATGTGAGTAGATCAATAGGTACTGCTTCTGAGGGAAGGTAACGGTGCTCTGTGCAGTCATGCTGGCCACTTGACCTAGGAGGTGTCTACGGACAATGCTGGCTCTTTGGCTTAGAAATGGAGATGAGCTCCACCCCCAGAGTTGGACACAACTAGACTAGGGGAAAACCTTTACCTTTACTTTTAGTATTAAACAGACGTTTAATAATTAGGGAAGGGGAAAATCTGGCAGGTTTTTTTAAAAAAATCCCTCAATTATGCACTGATTCCCCCCCCCCCCCTTAGAAACACATTCTCTCTCAGAAACATATTCTACCCATCTCATCCAGGGTTTTATCAAATTTTATCAACTTCACTTTTAATATATCTGGCCTGCCTACTGTGTCTTATTTCTTTTCATGTCATTTTGGACCTGTTATTTTATTTCGTTATGTTATTTATTTATTTTGATGGTGTTTTGCTTGTTTGTATTTTATTTGCTATATTTGTATTTGTTTTGTTATAATTTTGGACCTGGCCTCATGTTAGCCGCCTTGGATCCCTGTTGGGGAGATGGTGGCGGGGTATAAATAAAGATTATTATTATTATTATTATCTGTATATGCGCACATGCGAATATGCACATATATGGATCAGCGCATAAACATATACTTTTATTTTCAAGCTGGCTTCAGGAAAGGCAAAAGCTGCACATCGCAAGTCCTGAACCTGACTCAGCACATAGAAGATGGCTTTGAAAGGCAGCAGATCACAGGAGCTGTCTTCATAGACCTGTCAGCAGCTTATGATACTGTAAACCACCACCTCCTCCTGAGAAAAATGTATAATATCATCTCACCCGCCTCATAGGAAACCTGCTACAAAACAGGAGCTTTTTTGTTGAGTTCCAGGGCCGGAGAAGCAGATGGCAGAAACAGAAGAACGGCCTGCCTCAGGGGAGCGTGCTCGCTCCATCCATGTTCAACATTTACACAAATGACCAGCCACTGCCAGAAGGGACAGAGAGTTTCATCTATGCAGATGATTGTGCCATTACCGCTCAAGCAGGGAGCTTTGAGATGGTTGAACAGAAGCTCTCCGAAGCTCTCGGTGCTCTTACTGCCTATTACAGGGAAAACCAGCTGATCCCTAATCCATCTAAAACACAGACATGTGCTTTTCACCTTAAGAACAGACAAGCATCCCGAGCTCTGAGGATCACCTGGGAAGGAATCCCACTGGAGCATTGCAGCGCACCCAAATACCTGGGAGTCACTCTGGACTGTGCCCTGACCTACAAGAAGCACTGCCTGAACATCAAACAAAAAGTGGACGCTAGAAACAATATCATACGAAAGCTGACTGGCACAACCTGGGGATCACAACCAGACACAGTGAAGTCATCTGCCCTTGCGCTATACTACTCTGCTGCTGAGTACGCATGCCCAGTGTGGAACACATCTCACCACACTAAAACAGTGGATGTGGCTCTTAATGAGACATGCCGCATTATCACGGGGTGTCTGCACCCTACACCACTGGAGAAATTACACTGTTTAGCCGGTATTGCACCCACCACCTGACATCCGCTGGGAAGTAGCAGCCAATAGTGAAAGGACCAAGGCAGTAATATCTCCAGCTCATTCCCTGTTTGGATATCAGCCAGCACGTCAATGACTTAAATCAAGAAATAGTTTTCTAAGATCTACAGAGACACTTGCTGGAACACCTCAGCAAGCGGGAGTCAAAAGTGGCAGGCTCAAACCCAGAACCACAATCAATGGCTGATACCAAATGAGAGACTCCCCCCCCCCCCCCCCCCGGGCACACAGAAAACTGGGCGACTTGGAAGGTGCTGAACAGACTGCGCTCTGGCACCACAAGATGCAGAGCCAACCTTAAGAAATGGGGCTACAAAGTGGAATCCACAACATGCGAGTGTGGAGAAGAGCAAACCACTGACCACCTGCTGCAATGCAACCTGAACCCTGCCACATACACAATGGAGGACCTCCTTGCAGCAACACCAGAGGCACTCCAAGTGGCCAGATACTGGTCAAAGGACATTTAATCAACTACCAAGCTTGCAAAATTTGTGTTTTGTCTGTCTGTTAGTTTGTTTGTTTGTTAAAAAATGCAATGCAACTGTTTGGTCTGCCCCTGACACGATAAATAAATTTTGAAATGTCCCTGTCTGCCCCTCCATTTTATCCCGTGACACAAAAGAGAGGCCAGTGTGGATGGCAGGGGAAGAAATCCCAGGACTGGCAAGGTCTGTGTGGAGATCTGCTCTCAGGTCCAGTTTTTGTTTTTGTTTTGTTTTTTGCCCCTCTTAGAAATCCTGCATTTTGGCACTGTCTAGAAGTGTCTTTAGTGGAATCCAACCCTATAATTAAGCTGCTGAGCCGCTGAAAACAAGATAAGCTACATCTACGCCATACTCATAGCCCACTAAGTTAATAGTTCAATAAAATAAATTTTAAAAAAGAGAGATGAAGGAGCTGGTTGGCTTTAAAGTACCTGCTAGGAACAGAAGGCAACACACACAATTTATTGCCTTGTAGAAGCCTGGGTTTTTGTGATTTTAGGAAATCTGTGCAGAGTATTAAGGGAGATCAAAGCGTCAGGACATGCGAAAGCAAAGAGTCACAGTGACCTCTTGAAGTACTGAGCTGACAATTCCCAAACTTTGCCAACCGGATTTGCAGAATAGGATTCAAAGAAGTGAGAACCCAGCTCCTGGCTAGACGAATTGGCAGCTCAGAATATGTCAAGGAAAGCCATCAGTTTGGGGATGCTTTGTCAAATACATGGGTCTCCCTCGTTTGCTGCTTTTTGTATCCCTTTTGCAGGAGTTTCAAATCAAGATGGAAGACATCCAGGAGCGACGCCGGGAGCTGGAAGGCAAAGAGAGGCAGCTCAAACAGGCCATCTTGAAGTTTGACAAGTTCCTGAAGGTCTGGAGGAGGGGATTGGAGGGCATTGCCAGGGTACAGGATGGTGGGGCATATAAGCCAAGGAAAGATAGTAGAGGATTTGTCGGGACCATTCCTGCTGAATTGGGACAGTCGGAAAGAATGAAGGAATAGGCTTCTGAGCTGATTTGCCCCTCTTTGGCAGGAAAACGATGCCAAGCGAAGCCGGGCCTTACGCAAAGCCGGGCTAGAACAGCGCCAAGCCACCCAGCGAGGGGCAGAAACTGAGCGCCTTCGGGGAGAAATTACACGGCTGCTGACAGTGAGGGAGAAGCTTCAGAAGCGTCTGGCTGCTCACAAGGTCTTCCCGGATTATCTGTGGAAGGTCCTGGAAAACACAGACCAGGTGAGAGGACAAGAACGTCTCATGTTTTCCCCCAACCACTTGCTCAAGATGCCACAAGCTGGCCTTATCCAAACCAGCATGCCCCCATGTCTTGTGTCAGCTCTGCCTCCTTTCCTCCATGTCAGGATGAGAGGGCGATAACTGGTTGGCACCATGTCGTTCCAGATCTTGGCAAAGTTCCTTTTTCCAATTTAATTCACAGGACGTTTTTGTTAGTATGACCAGTGACTGTGACAATTGGGGTGTCTTGAGTCCAAAGGAGCTTTACCAAGATCTCCATAGCTTGACAGCTACCCCTCCTGGAGAAGAAATGACATACATCCATGGTGTCCCACTGAGTCAAAGGTGTGATGTGGCAGCTTAACAAGCCAATGTGATTCCGGGCTGCATCAATAGGTCTACATTGTCTACATTGAGAGGAGTCATAGCCCCAATCTCTCCTGGAATAATTACCCCATGTGCAGTTCTGAGTAATGTGATTCAAGAAGGAGATGGAGAAAATGGAGTTTCCAGAGAAAGGCTACAAAAATGTTCAAAGGTTTGGTCGCCAAGTCCTATTAGGAGTGAGTTAGAAAGCTGGGGATGTTATCTTGGCAAAAAGAAGGCTGAGAGGGGACTTAATAAAGATTTGAAAGGAGGTCCCATTGAGGAAGGGGGCAGGCTTGTTCTCTGCTGCTCCAAACACTAGGACACAATAGAGCCATTGATTAAAATGGCAGGAAAAAGAAGATGCCACCTGAAGAATTTCTTTTTGGTAAGAGCTATTTGGTAGTAGAATACGCTGCCTGGGAATCCAGTGGAGTCTCCTTCTCTGGAGATTTTGAAGCAGAAGCTGGATGGCCATCTGTTGGGAGGGCTTGGATTCCTGCCTGGCAAAATGGGGTTGAACTGGATGGATTTTGTGGTCTCTTCCAACTCCATGATTGTATGACACATTTCTAGACTCTAAGCACTTAGGAGTGCTTTCACTACATGTTCCTGTATAGAAGTGGGCCGGACTAGATGGCCTCTCGAGACCCTTCCTCAATGTGATGATTCTCGCACCCTCTTCCAATTCAGTTTCAGGACATCCCAGAGCTGATTGCCCGTTTCCAGGCCCTGCTGTCCACCCAGGCGGCCTTGGTGCAGCGGGAGCATGTTGCCCGTGAAGCCGTGGAAGAGGCACATGCCCACTTGGAGCAGTATCGAGAGGAGAGCGGCAACCAGATCCTGCAGGAGAACAACCGGGTGGCCAAGCTACAGGCTCAGATGGACCAGGTCCAGACCAAAGTACTGGAACTGGTAAGAAACTGGTAACTGGCCTCGTTGGCACTGAAAGGTGAAGTGGAGGCAAGACGTGTGAGATTTCTCTTGCCTTCCTGGTTTCAGGAGTCAAACTGGTTTCGCATACAGAACACGGCCGCCCACAAGACCTTGGAACTTGGGCAGGTGAAGTTGGCCACCTTGAACCTCTTCCAGATGGTTGCCAAATATAAGAAGATGCCCACCAATGTGCCCCTGGATGACACCAATGCTCAGCTCAATGCGGTCAGTGTTCATACAGTTCCCTTCACTCTAGTCTATTTATAGTCAGACTTCTGTAATCCCTTGGTTTGAAGAGGAGTTGGGGGTGCAGCTCCTATTATTCTCAGTGGCCGAACCCTTCACACGTTAGATTGCAATACCAAGCACCCCTAAGCTTGCAGACTATGGCTGATGGGAACTGTAGTCCATATACTGTCACAGACCCGCTGCTGGCTGGAAATCATGGGTGTTGTAGCTATGACAAAAATATTTGAGCCAGAGGTTGGACATTCAGTCATTTAGTCCCAACTAGCCCCCAGTGGCACAATGGGTTAAACCCTTGTGCCAGCAGGACTGAAGACCGACAGGTCCAGGGTTCAAATCCGGGGAGAGCGCAGATGAGCTCCCTCTGTCAGCTCCAGCTCCACATGTGGGGACATGAGAGAAGCCTCCCACAAGGATGGTAAAACATCAAAACATCTGGGCATTCCCTGGGTAATGTCCTTGCAGCCGGCCAATTTTCACACCAGAAGCGACTTTCTCAAGTTTCTCAAGTCGCTCCTGACATGATATATATATATAACTAGGTCTGTTGAATCAATGGTTGAATACTGAGTCCATTCATAGATTAATCCAAGTCATTTGCTTTGTTTAATTAGGGCTACCAATAGGTCCAGATCTGTTAGCTTCAGGCAAAGGCTACCTCACAATTGTTCTAAACATTTTGCTGTTTGCTGTATTTTTATTTCATAGCTCAGCTTTATCCCATTACACTATGTAACAAAAATTGGGGGGAAAATGGTTTGAATGTGTTGTTTCCTGTTTAATTGTGCGGCACTTACTCTGAAAGTAGTTCTACTCCAGAAACTTTGTTTTTGTGGCTGCTGCAAACTAAGTTGAATTGGTTGAGATCCGATGATGAGATATGCATTGAAAAACGATAGCAAAAAAGTTTTTTGCAGTTTAATCAACTTTTGCCATGTTTTTATGATTAGGAAATGTCATTTATTAACCCAAGAACAAAAATTGTGTTACATAGTGTAATGGGCGTCTACCCGCCAAACATCAGGTAACTCAACTCAGATTAGTGTAGCTTGAGCTCATCTCAAATCTCTTTCCCACCAGGTCCAGCTCTGCATCGTGGACTTAATTGACATCCTGGCCAATTTCCGTAAAAGTGAACCCACACCAGTTTCACAGCCAGAGCCCAGGACAGCGTCTCAGTCCGAGGCCAGCATTCAGCATCCCGGGTGAGCAGGGAAACCTCAGCTGCTTCTGTAACTCCAAATGGCAACCTCTCATATTGGCAACAGACAACCGTTAACACTATATTTGCTGATGTGGGCATGAAGGAGGACATGGGGAGATTTGGATTCAACAGAGCCAGCCAATTCACTTCTTGGGATGTTCGGCTGTCTTTGTCAAAACCACCGGCAGGTTTCTCGCCCTCATGAACTGCCAATAAGAAACGAATAAAAAGTTTTATAAAAAGTGGATTGTCTCTACTGAAAACTTTGAGAAAGCTTAGGAAAAGGCTGGGAAATTGATGAGTTTTGAAACTTGTTGAACTCTTAATTCCTGTCAGTCCTAGTCACCTTAAAAGATACAAGGGGAGCATTGTGCCTTCAAGTCGTTTCTGACTTATGGCAACCCTATCGTGGGGTTTTCTACAAGAGTGGGGATTGCCCAGAGTCACCCAATACATTTTCATGGCCGAGTGGGGATTTGAACCCAGGTCTCAAAGTCCTAGCCCAATGCTCACGCCACTGTGCCACATTGGCATTGCTCTCTGGAACAAAGATTCTCTTTGAATGAATGGGTAAGAGGAATATTTGCTCTGGGGACCTCAGAGAGTAAGTCCAAATTCAGGGGAAACTCTGCCGCAAGACACATTGTAGTGGCAATATTGTGGTAACCCCACAGATGCTGCAGTGTGTGCAAGCTTTGAGGGCCTTCAACCCTAAAAGCAAAAATATATGATTTGCCATAAGACCAGAAAGCCACTGGCATTCTGTTTAAGAACAGAGATTGGGTGACTGAGGTATGGAAACAACAGTGTGACTTTCGGCTCAGCCTGGCCAACTTCGTTGGACTGTTGTGTGGAGAAAATAGCAAAGAGGGAGAGCTCACTGGGGAAAAATAATTTTAATTGTTCGCTCAGTTAGTAATAGGTGGGTCCCGAACGCCGGGCACCCAGCTACATCCTCTTCCGCATCTTGCCCTTCTTGGTGGCTCCGCGCCCAAACGCCGAGCGGCGCATCTCTCGTAGGTGCTGGCGGTTGCGGGACTTCAGGCGTTTCAGACCTCCCGTCTGCAGGAAGCGCTCCTTGGCCTTCTTCTTCCGCTCCTTGAAGATCTGCTGCTTGGTCTTCAGCTCGGACCGGACCTTGCCCTGCTGGGGGCCACGGCTGCCGTGGGGAGATGGCGTCGGACGGGCACCTTTGGGGGAGAAACAAGAGACTCAGGTGGCGTTATTGACATGTCCTCTCTTTCTGCTTCGAAAGACACGAGGAGGGAGAATTCCAGACCAGATGAGAACCACTGTCCAGACTTATGAGCCATTGACCACCTAATGGGGCCTGGAGTCCAACAACATCTGAATAGCCCCAGCATCCCCACCCGAAGTCAAGGTAGCATTCCCAACCTTGCAAAAATGTTGATCAAGGATGCAGAGGTTGTTGGATTGCAACAAGATCAGCGGCCAGGTTGCTAAGGGGAGCAAACTACAGGGAGTGGTCAACCCCCCTGTTTAAACAGCTCCACTGACTGCCGATAAATTTCCGGTCCCAATTCAAGGTGCAGGTCATCACCTATAAAGCTCTAAACGGTTCAGGAACTGCCTATCTTTGTGACTACATCTTCCCCTGCGAACCCACACGATCTTTGAGATCCTCTGGGGAAGCTCTTCTCTCACTTCCACCTCGGTCTCAGGTGTGGCTGTTGAGGATGAGAGAAAGGGCCTTCTCAGTCGTGGTCCCCGGCTCAGGAACTCCCTCCCTAGGGAGATCAGGCAAGCACCTCTCTGTCCACTTTCCGCAAGGACTTAAAGATGTGGATGTTCCACTGTGCTTTTGACTAGGCAATTCCCTGGACAGCTGGCCCCAGTTAGGACCCAAAAATCTTGTCCTTAACCACTTTACTATTGTTATATCAAAATCTTGAATGATAAATTCTTCTTATCATATAGCTGCTATTTGATATATGCACTTTACTCACTAACTACCCTCTATCGTTGTTGGCACCAGTCCGCCCACCCACAATGAGACAATGAATACTGGCTGTTGGTTCTGATGTTTGTTTTATACATTGCATAATGTTGTTTATCTTGTTATATTGCTTTTTGTTATTCTTTGGTGATTATGTATTTTAATGTGTTATGTTTTCACTGTATTGTTGAGCTTGTTCACATTTAAGCCACGCCGATTCCCTTCAGGGAGATGGAGGCAGGGTATAAAAATACAGTTGTTGTTGTTATTATTATTATTATTATCATTATTACTTCCACCATTACAGATCCTGACTAAGGATGATGGGAGTGAGTTTACAACCTCTGCTTGGTTCCCTGAGATTTCAGCGGCCTGACAATCCCTCTTCTAGGAAAAAAAAATCCATGCATATCTATCCACCACCATCCTGAGCCTTGCCTTAAAATCATGCAGTTTGAATTTCCCGCTCTCCTGCCATGCTTTTCTGTGCACACAATGTGGAACAGCACAATTTTACTGGGAAAATGGAGTGCAAAACTCAGAGGCGTCTGGACATCAAAGGATAAAGCAAGGGTTTGGGGAAAGTGGGTCACAGTTCAGGACGGCACCAATGCCCTCTCCTCACCTCTCCCTTTCCTTTTCTTTCCTGCCCGGTGCTCGCTTTCCGCCTCCACGTCAGAGTCCTGCTCATCAATCTTGTTCCGCTTTTTCCATTTCTCGTAGCTGTGGGCAAGCAGGGTCAGGAAGTCTAACGTTCCGAGAATGTCCCTTTGTAACTTGCCAGAGTACCCTTCCTCCCTCCCTTGCTGAAAACCATCTAGGAAAGGCAAGCTCTCACTCCTGGCTGCCAATGAAATCAGACAAAACTTCCATCTTGTCTGTTCCTTTGTCTCTGAACCCAGATTGGGCAGGAAAGACGCCCCTTGGCACTATACCACCCCACCCAGCAGAAGGATACAGGTTCCGGTTGTAGGAGCTGCTGATGTACGCTCCGCTCTCAGTGCGGATCTTCTTCTTATCCTCCTGGCCGGTCTGTCCCACAAACCGCTTCTTCTTCCGATCCCTGGAATGTGACATTAGTGACCAAAATATATATTACTTCCCAAGGGGATGATTTGCCTACTCCATAGGCTAAAGTAGCTGGAAGGCAACAACAACAACAACAATAACAACTTTCTTTTTATTCCCCACCAACCATCTCCCAAAGAGACTTGGGGCGGCTTACCAGGGACAAGCCTGAAAATTACTAATAGAACACAACCATTTAAAAACATCAGACAAAATATAAAACAATCACAATTGTAAACAACATCAAAACAATATGGCTGAGAAAAAGAACAACAGGAGCTCCCATTCCATGCTTTGTTGCCTAAACCATCCCCATAATTTTAAGACGGCACAGCGTTTGAGAAAATAAAAGAGAGTTCCCGTTGGTTTCACGATGGCTCCAAATGGTTGCCACCTGAAGAGGCAAATTGATCCTTCCTAATTGAACTAAAGTGCATGCCTCTCCTAAAAGGGTTCCTGCCATTCTGATTTTCCCCAGTAATTAACATGAAAAAACAGGCATCATTTTAAAAAATTGCTCCTCGTCCTTTCGGCTAAGATGAAAGGTAGCGATTTTTTCAAAAATTAAAATGGTTCAAATGGACGAGGCTTGAGCGTGAGTTTTTATGCTGGAGGGGGGGCAGCTTTCAGAAGTAGGAGGGCGTTTTAGGTCCCTGGAAAGGCTGCACTGACTTGCAAAATAATAATTTTTATCTATATTCATAATAAATGAAAATATGTATGTGGGTTTGGCTGGGCTGCCAACTTTCACAGGCAGGCTCCCATTTCCACAAACAGCTATGCGAAGCCACCAATGGCCCTCCCTCCAATGACATTGCAAGTTATAGCGAGCACTGTGAACATATCCAAGAGCCCTGCCAATGTCCTCCACAAACACCATACTGCCCACCACCTAGGTAAGGGCTTTCATTGGGGGACAACATCATCCTAAATTTTATGCATTTCCCCCACCACAGACATCCCAGTGTTTCTGACTCCCTCAATTGGTGTGGAATTTGCATAACCCCGCCCACTGCCTCTCCCATAACCCTTTCCTACTCTTTTCTGAAGGGCACAGCAAACAGAGTGGGATTGATCAGCAACTGAACATACCGGAGGGGGTTGGGAGACTGACTCACCAAAGGCCCTCCCTCTAATGACATTCCAAATTATAGTGATCACTGTGAACAAATCCAAGAGCCCTGCCAATGTCCTCCACAAACACCATACTGCCCACCACCCAGGTGAGGGCTTTCATTTGGGGACAATATCATCCTAGATTTTATGTGTTTCCTCTACCACAGACATCTCAGTGTTTCTGACTCTTCTCTATTACTGTGGAATTTGCGTGGCCCTTCCCACTACCTCTCCCATAACATTTTCCTAGTCTTTTCTGTACAGTGCAGAAAACAGAGTGGGATTGATCAGCAACTGAACATACTGGAGGGGGGTTGGAAGACTAACGCAACATGATGGAAGACGTAGTTCACCCTGCATCAAGACTCTGTGACCTCCACCAACAAAGGACCTCCACCTGTGACCTCCACCAACAAAGGACCTCCACCAACAAAGGACCACATCTGGCACACAGAACCCTCATGACAAACAAAAAATACTGGAGGGCTTTCACCTTGATTTGGGGGAGTTTTCGTTCACTTTCATCCAGAGAGCACTGTGAAACCAAATGATGATGGATCTGGACCACACTTGGCACACATATCCAATACCCCCAAATTTGAATACTGGAGGGGTATGGGAGAGATTGACCTTGATTTCTGGGACTTGTACTTCACCTACAACTAGAGAAACTGTGAACCCTGCCGACAATGGACCTGGATCAAACTTGGCACACAGAACTCCCATGACCAACTGGAGGGGTTTGAGGTGACTGACCCACCATGGTGGGAGTTGTTCATCCTGCAGCCAGAGACCCCACGGACCACACTGAAGATGCATGTAGAGAGCAAACTTGCCCAACACGACAGACTTTAAATACTGATGGATTTTCTCGTGGTTAACCTGGCATGATGTGAGTTGTAGTTCACCACAACCCTATGCATTTTGTAAAATAAAAAAAAGACTTTTTCAAATAACCCAGGCAACGCTGGGTACCCAAGCTAATAATAATAATAATAATATATAATTTTGCTCCCAAATGTCCTCCCAAGTGCATACTAAAAATAGTATGTCAGAGAGCTCCAAAATACATTCAGTCCAATAAAGGCCATTTGGGGGCATCTAGGGCTATAAAAAGTTTGACCCATGGACCAAACATTGCCCATTGGCTTCATGCAGAAGGCCAATCACTGTAGGGATTCCCTATGAATGTGGTGACATCTCCATCCAACGAACAAACAAGTTTTAAAAGTTCCCTTTGTGAAATGAAAAAATGCCAGCGTTGGAATATGCCTTCTCCATGCAACATCTCCGGGCGAAACAGAAAAAAGAAATACAATTTATAAGACATTCTCACCATTTCAGGAGCTTCTTGTTCTTGTTCATGTTTTCATTCTCATCGCCCATCAGATCCAGGACGGCGCCCGAAGCCTGCTGCTCAAAGGCACTGCTTTCTCTGCCGACGCAGAGCCTGGATGGAAATGAGAATATAGGGAAATGGCAGTGCCTGATCCAACTGGCAGATACTTGCTGTATTCCTATAAGGCTGGGTGGCTAGCAGGTCTTTTGGGAGGAAAGTCAAGCACGGAAGCTGGGAACTTTTGTGCACTGAGGGTTAAGTCCCACTGTTTGGGGATCGCCAGGAAAAAAGAAAGCTGGCACCAAGCTTGGCAATGACTCTTTGGGGGAGAAAAACATCTCTCTCATGACACTATGCAACAAAACTTTCTGTTCCTGCTTTGAAAAGTATTCTTTCCTGTTTAATTGTATGGTCCTTACTTTGAAAGTTATTCTACTCCAGAAATTTGGTTTTTGTGGCTGCCACAAACTATGTTGAATTGGTTGAGACTTGATAATGAGATTGAAAAAATAGAGCAAAATGTGCTGTCGCAGGATGTCCCACAAAAACAAACTGTTACAGTTAGATCAACTTTACCCATGTTTTTATGATAGAACCAATTAGGAAATGACATTGATAACCCAGGAATCAAAACCATGTTGCATAGTTTTACAATGTATTTCATGTTGATTTTTAATTTTAACTCAAATGTATTTTAATTGTATACTGTGGTTAAGGCACTGAATTTTTGCCTATCTGTAAGCTGCCTTGAGTCCCCTTCAGGGTAGAGAAAGGCGGGATAGAAATAATGTAAATAAATAGTGTTATTTGCTATCCCATTTTGTATCAGAAAATATAATAATAATAATAATTAGAATAATAATAATAATACTTTATTTATACCCTGCCACCATCTCCCCAAGGGACTCAGAGCGGCTTACATGAGGCCAAGCCCAACAGTACATCAATAAACAAAAGCAATAAACAAAAACAATAAATACAATACAATTAATATAAATCACATATAAACAATAACTAATAAACAGTAATACACAAGGATTTAAAAAACCTATGGCCGGGCAAATGCAGCAGTTTAAAAAATTAAAAATATGCCAAGAACTGGACCTGAGATCTTCCGTGTCCAAAAGCATGTGCTCTACCACTGTTGAGATTCAAGTGGAAACTCTTTTGGGCCACCTACCCGCGCTCAGAGTCAAAATCCTTGGGCCGGTAGGGGATGTAGAACTCTTTCTCCGGCTGCACTGACAGCCGCTGCTTCTTCTTCTCTGTGTCCTTTCTTGTTGGGTTCTGCTTCCGTTTCCTTCCTACCACACTGGAGAAGACCTCCTGGGAGAAAAGTGGAAGGAAAGGTTAGGAAACACTGGACACTGGGAAGGGAGATCTGGAGAACCGGAAACACAAATTCCCAATCCTACTGTTGAGGCCTGTGAAGCCTCTGAGGATGAGGATAGGGATTTTCTGATTGAGCCTGGTGTTTCTGTGGGGGAAAGCAAAAGTGTTTTTTGAGATGATGGGAATGTTTTGGGTAGATCTGTTGTCGAGGAAACAGGCAATGATTCTCATGGGAATCAGCCAGGTTTTGACTCTGAAAGGAATGTGGAAGAGACAAGAGGGTTACCGATAACCCAGCGTTTACAGCTCAGATGGGATAGTGCGAAACAGAGACAAATTCATTGTTTCCAGAGGCTGAAAGATAAACAAGGGGAACCCAGATGTGAGAAAGAGTGATGTCATGGGCAAGAGGGAGTATTCTGAAGGAATTGGAGTTAATGTTCGGTGGGGAGATCAACACTGAATTTGCCTGTCTTAGGAGCTCCAAGTTAGGAGTTCTGTTCTTGGGTCTGTATCTGTTTAAGTTCCATGCACCCTGTTTGGATTAGAAATCTTCTTTCAAGTAGCAAGCTTTTGGATTATGGTTATGTTCATGTTTTCAAGCTTTTGGATATAATTCTAGTTTAAGTGCAACCATCCTTGGATTGCAGTTTCTTGCTTTTTGCCTTCATGATTTTTGGAATTCATATTCAGAGTTGGTCACTGCTTTTTGTTAAGCTCCTGGAAATCTAGCTGATGGATGTCACTTTGAAACTTTTGACTGGATGACTGCATGGAGCACTGTTACCTTCCCGCCAGAGCGGTACCTATTGATCTACTCACATTTGCATGTTTTTGAATGTCTAGATTGGCAGAAGCTGGGGCTAACAACGGGAGCTCACCCCGCTCCCCTGATTCAAACCAGTGATCTTTTGGTTCAGCAGTGGGTTTAACCCACTGCGCCACTGTGGTTCCATCAAAGCAGATAAACCACGTTATCTGCTTTGAACTGGATTATGAGTCTACATGGCCATATAATCCAGTTCAAAGCAGATAATCTGGATTTTATACGGCAGTGTAGAAGGGGCCGTGGTGGACACAAGACACGAGTTTAAAATTCATGATTAAAACTGACTGGGTGGGCCTTCTGGAAGAGGAAGGTGTTCAGATCTGTTTGAAATTCCAACTGCTCATTTAGCCATCGGATCTGAGCTTTGCATTACATCACTTCCAGTTATATCACTTCTACTAGCTTTATATCTCTTCCAGTCACTATTCCCAACCAAAACCCCCAAAAAGAGGCTTTGGAGGGGTCTTTGGGGTGGCAAACGG
Organism: Anolis sagrei; assembly: GCF_037176765.1. Classification (NCBI taxonomy): domain Eukaryota; kingdom Metazoa; phylum Chordata; class Lepidosauria; order Squamata; family Anolidae; genus Anolis; species Anolis sagrei. Next base: position 45,237,793 of record NC_090034.1, on the reverse strand, counting down.
TCCCATAATTGCATCAATCTTCAAAACAAGAAACGGGATGGCTTCTACAGGCTGCAAAAGTGAACTTCAGGGCCAAACACAGACAAATAAGATTGTGCTAATTTACTCAATGCATACAAACCAGAGACGGCACAGCCTACTCTGTTAGAGCATGTGCAGAGTGCCTGCAGGAGTACCCACCTGAATGTGCTCTTCCCCTTCCTCCTGTGCTTCTTGTGCAGCAGGAGGAGTCGCTGGGGCTTTTGCGGCTGCCAAGGACAACCTCTCCTGCTGCTTCCGCTGGTGGCGGTCGATAAGCTGCCGGTCACAGTTCCGCTTGGCACGCATGACGTCACTGGCCAAGGTCTTCTTGGTGGCATTGATCTCAAAGATGGTCTAAGGAAACACAGCAGCAGCATTTACATGGGGCAAGCTGAGGACTTTGTCTCCTTCTGTAACAGAGGCTGGATGGCCATCTGTCAGGGATGCTTTGAATGTAATTTTCCTGCTTCTTGGCAGGGGGTTGGACTGGATGGCCCATGAGGTCTCTTCCAACTCTAGGATTCTATGATTCTTGCCCTTGACAGGCCTAAGATCAGCCACAGATATGGACGCAGAAGCCACTTTGGGTAGAGTTGGATCTGATCAAAACAGACTGACTCTGACTTTACAATATTTATTTATTTGCTACATTTCTATACCACCCCTTGCAGCCCCCAGGCGACTCAATGCGGTTCACAAGGCAACAATTCTATGCCAACAACATCATAAAAACATTTAAAACATTTAAAAGCATTAACATATCAATTAAGACCATAACAAATGAATAAAAACAAATCATTTCGTCTCCTACATAATAACGTAATCTGATCTCATAGTCCAATTCTTCCATATTCCTATGTCTGTTACACTGCCTTTTCAAACGCCTGCTTGAACAGCCAGGTTTTGACTTTTTTTCAGAAAGTCAAAAGGGAGGGAGCTGATCTAATGTCCCTAGGAAGGGTGTTCCATAGCCGAGAGGCCACCACTGAGAAGGCCCTGTCTCTCATCCCTGCCAAATGAATTTGTGACGCAGACGGAGTTGAGAGCAGGGCCCCCCAGACAATCTTAACATCCTACATGGTTCATAAAGGGAGATGCGTTCGGACAGGTAAGCTGGGCCAGAACCGTTTAGGGCTTTATAGGCTAACGCCAGCACTTTGAATTGTGCCTGGTAGCAAACTGGCAGCCAGTGGAGCTGGCGCAACATGCTCAGGAAGCTCTTATGTTCAGGAAGTTCTCTTCCTTATCCTTTCAGTCTAATTTCTTTCCCTGCCATTTGAACCCTTTGCTCCCTTGTGCCCTGGTCTGTAGAGCAGCAGAAAGTTAGTTTTCCCCCTCCCTCCTCCTCCTCAACGGGACACCCTTTTACATCTTGAAACATGGTTCTCACGTTCCCTCTCTACCTTCTCTTCTCCCAGTTAAACATCCCCCAGGAGGAAAGAAGGAAGGAAAAAGCGAAGGGAGGGAGGAAGAGAAGGGTGAAAGGAAGGAAGGGTGGAACGGAATGGAGGAAGGGAGGAAAGAAAGGAGGCAACACAAAAGGGAAGGAAGGAAGGAAGGAAGGAAGGAAGGAAGGAAGGAAGGAAGGAGAAAGGGAGAGGGAAGGAGGAAGGAAAGAGGGAAGGAAGGAAAGACAAAAGGGTGGAAGGAAGGAAGGGAGGGAAGGATGGAAGGGTGGAAGGGAATGCAAGTAGGGAGGAAAGAAGGAAGGAAACAAAAAAGGGAAGGAAGAAAGAAGAAAGAGAGGGAAGGAGGGAGGAAAGAGGGAAGGAAACACAAAAAGGGAAGGGAGGGAGGGAGGGTGGGTGGAAGGTAATGGAGGGAGGGAGGAAAGAAGGAAGGAAAAAGAGAAGGATGGAAGGGAGGAAGAGATGGATGAGAGGAAGGAAGGGTGGAAGGAAGGAAGGAGAAAGAGAGAGAGGGAAGGAGGGAGGGAGGAAAGAGGGAAGGAAGGACCAAATGGTGGAAGGCAGGAAGGGAATAAGAGAAGGGACGGAAGGAAGGAAACACAAAAGGGAAGGAAGGAAGGAGGGGGGGGGGGAGGAGGGAGGGAGGGAGGGTAAAAGGAAGGGAGGGAGGGAGGGAGGGAGGGAGGGATGGTGAGAAAGAGGAGGGGCTGAGAAAAGAGCCTAAGGGGGCGCATCTGGCCCCCGGGACTGGGTTTACCCATAACTGATTTACCCCCTAGGAAGCATTCATATTGCCGTCAGTGATATAGTCTTAAGAGAGAAAAGGTGGCATGTAAATAAATAAACAAACAACAACAGCAATGCTCCCTGGAAGATAAACAGGGTGCAAATAGAACCAATCCCTACACTTACAGCCTTGGAACGATAGGTTTTGATGCTGTCCACAAACTTGAGCCGCTCCATCTCATCCCCCTCAAAGCGTGAACCTTACAAGAGGGAAAGAAAAAAAGAAAAATGGGTTCAAATCTCTCCTCAGCCATGACACCGAGCAAGGCGACAGAAAAGTCTTTCCAAGTTACTTTCCCCAGCAAAGGCAACACTCACTGAACAAAGGGTGGATGCCCAGGAGGCTGAAGTCCATCTCTTTGACCCGCTTGATGGATTCGGACGAGGGAGCCGGGCGCGATTTCTGGTACTGCTTTTGGGCATTGTCAGCAACCTGGCGAAGGCTCTGCAGCTCCTGGGAACGTTCGTGGCCCGTCTGCAGCAAGCTTTCCTCATCGTCGATGATGCTTTGTGGGACGCGGCCAAACATGCCGTCTGTATCTGAAAGGGATTAACAGAAGAGCTGGTGAGGAACCCAGGGACTTTCAACTGGTTCTGTTTCCCCCAGGCAAGGAGAATGGCAAACCAAGCAAATTGCTAAAAAAGAGGAAAATAGACGCTGATAGTAGCATTGTGATTAACACCACGGAGCATAAGGAGTCTATATCTGTTTACGAACTGTTTGCTAAACAAATTTTCTTAACTCTGGACACTTTAAATTTGATATGTTCCAAGCTAGAATATATATACAAAAGAAACGAGAAGATGCTAATTTTAATTCTCCTGCGTTTATGAATCCCACAATTGGAATAACGCCAAAAGAACGCCAAGAAGAAACAGATAAGACGCAGCCTGTAATTAGGCAAGACCAATTATTGAGACGACACTCAATTGTAAACAAAAGAAGCAAAACAAGGATAACAGAACTTCGCCATTCCGAAACAAAACATTTTAAATTCAATCCTTGTCAACTGGAATTTTGTATTTCACCAAAATTAATAAACTGGAACAGATGGGGTAACAAAATTCATGTATTTAAACTAATTTTGCAGGGTCTCCTGTTGGTGGATGCCACTGCAATGAACCAAAATGACCTACCTTTAGGCTTTTCGTGGGGACTAGCAAGGACCAGCGGCCGGCCTAGAAACAGATGCAAGTCAAAGACATAAGGGGTCTCATCTGGTGCCACAAAAGAGTAAGCTGTCCCACTCCTGCCAGCTCGGGCCACTCGACCTAAACCACAGAAAATAACAGTTGATTAAGAAGTTAGTCAGTCAAAAGATCCTTGGAAGGAGTGGAAACTTTTTTTGTAATTCCTACAGGAGAGAGGAGCAAAATCCTGTTGGTAGGTTTTGAATTATCTGTCTATTTTAAATCACATTGATTCTGGGTGACCCACGCCAGACATATAGGAAAAAAGAATACAGGAAGGGTGGATGGGTGGTGAAGAAACTAGGGTAGTGGTTCTTAACCTGGGGTCCCCAGATGTTTTTGGCCTACAACTCCCAGAAATCCTAACAGTTGATAAACTGGCTGAGGTTTCTGGGGGTTGTAGGCCAAAAACATCTGGGGACCCCAGGTTGAGAATCAACTAGGGTCTGGAGCCAACATGAGTTAACTAGACCTCAAGAACTCACCAACACGATGCAGGAAGAGCTTGGGCTTGGCCGGGAAGCTGTAATTGATGACATTGTCCAACAAAGGGATGTCAATGCCCCGAGCAGCCAAGTCGGTGACAATCAGCACAGGACACTTGCCATGGGTGAACTTGCCAATGTTGATCTTGCGAGCCGTCTGGTCCAGCGAGCTGTAGACATGGGTGCAGTCCACCCCTTGGGCTGTTAAGAGCTGCAAATGCATAGATACATTGAAGCAACCAAGAAATCGTGACTGTTTTGATTCCATGATCTTCCAGGTGACACTCTATATTTGTATAACTTGGAGATCATTCCTTTATTATATGTTGTCAAAGGCTTTCATGGCCGGAATCACTGGGTTGTTGTGAGTTTTCCGGGCTTCCTGGACATGTTCCAGAAGCATTCTCTCCTGACATTTCACCCACATCTATGGCAGGCATCCTCCGAGGTTGTGAGGTCTATTGGAAACTAGGTAAGTGGGGTTTATATCTGTGGAATGTCCAGGGTGGGATAAAGAAATCTTGTCTGCTTGAGGCAAGTGTGAATGTTGCAACTGGCCACATTGATTAGCACTGAATAGCCTTGCAGCTTCAAAGCCTGGCTGCTTCCTGCCTGGGGGAATCCTTTGTTGGACAAGCAACAGGGGAATTCCTGACATGAAACAATCAGGACCAGATAACACCTCCCAACAAAGGATTCCTCCAGGCAGGAAGCAGCCAGTCTTTGAAGATGTAAGGTTATTCAATGCTAATCAAGGAGGCCAATGGCAACATTCACACTTGCCTCCATGTTGGAGATGCAAAATGTAGAAAGGCACCTTCTTCCATGTCTGGTGGACCTGTAAGGTGGTAAGAAATATTTGGAAAAAGTTGTTTAAAGAAACGAACAAAATGATTTCTAAGAAGATCAAGAAAAACCCAGAAATGTACCTACTGGGTCTATTTCAGGAGAGAATTCATAAAGAGGTAGAAATCTGCCAATATAGTTTATTGCAAGAATTATAATGTCAAAAGGAGGAGGAGGAGGAGGAGGGGGGGAGGAGGAGGAGGAAGAAGAAGGAGGAGGAGGAGGAGGTGAAGAAGATGATGATGATGACAATGATGAATCTGGCACAAGCCTGTAAAGGTGGTCCCAATGGTGATCGGCACACAGGGTGCAGTGCCTAAAGACCTTGGCCTGCACTTAAACACAATTGGCGCTGACAAAATTACCACCTGTCAGCTGCAAAAGGCCGCCCTACTTGGATCTGCATGCATTATTTGCCGATACATCACACAGTCCTAGACACGAAGACAAACAACTGGAAAAGCTGACACAATACGAGGATTTAAAGATCGAACTGCAAAGACTGGCACAAGCCAGTAAAAGTGGTCTCAGTGGTGATCAGTACACAGGGTGCAGTGCCTAAAGACCTTGGCCTGCACTTAAACACAATTGGCGCTGACAAAATTACCACCTGTCAGCTGCAAAAGGCCAACCTACTCGGATCTGCATGCATTATTTACCAATACATCACACAGTCTTAGACACTTGGGAGACTCGCCTTTGGGTATTGAAAAAAGAAGACAAAAATAGATTTTGAAATAGCCGGACGGGGAATTTATTAGTTTAACAATAAGGACAGCTTTTTGTTAGATACTAGCTCCATATGGAATGGTGTCGAAAGTCATGGGTGGTGGTTCACGGGTGGGATTGAGGGGGTGGTGGGACTGGGGAAAGTATACTTGTATTGTGGCAGTTGAATTTTGTAGATTGTATGCTTTTTTCACATAACACAATAAAATTTTATTTTAAAAAAAGAGAAATTGAAATTGAAGTACAAGCCCTTGGTATTTGCTAGGGTTTGATTCTAGTCCCCATGTGGAAACCGAAATATGTGGATGTTCACGAACTGAGTAAAACAAAGTCTATGGGAAAAGATGGGATCTAAGGAGGGAATGTATCCTCAGGGATCTCCACATACCTCTCTCAAATACTCAGTGTGGTGCTTGGTGGCCACAAACACAATGGTCTGGTCCTGGGGCCTCACCACCGTCCTCAAGAGGTACAGCAGGAGGGCTGGCTTGTCGTCGGCGCGGACGTGATAGAAGGAGAGCTGGAGGAGTGAATGGACACAAGGCATTCAACGGTCGTTGCACATGCTAGGTGCTCTCCCTGCTTATACTCAGCTCCCTGCAACTTGGTTTTCCAGCACAAGACTACAGTCAACTTCTGGTGGGTCTAGAGCAGTGATTCTCAACCTTCCTAATGCCGCGACCCCTTAATACAGTTCCTCATGTTGTGGTGACTTGACCCCCAACCATAACATTATTTTCGTTGCTACTTCATAACTGTAATTTGCTACTGTTATGAATCATAATGTAAATATCTTATATGCAGGGTGTATTTCCATTCACTGGACCAAATTTGGCACAAATACCCAAGACACCCAAATTTGAATACTGTTGGGGTTGCGAGGGGAGAATTGATTTTCTTATTTGGGAGTTGTAGTTGCTGGGATTTATACTTCACCTACAATCAAAGAGCATTCCAAACTCCACCAATGATGAATTGAACCAAACTTGGCAGACAGAATGTCTGTGACCAACAGAAAATATTGGAAGGGTTTGGTGGGCATTGACCTTGAGTTATGGAGTTGTAGTTCACCTACATCCAGAGAGCACTGTGGATTCAAACAATGGCACGAATTCTCAATATGCCCAAATGTGAACACTGGTGGAGTCTGGGGAAAATAGACCTTGACATTTGGGAGTTGTAGTTGCTGGGATTTATACAATCTACAATCAAAGAGCATTCTGAATTCCACCAACAACGGAATTGAACCAAACTTGGCACACAGAACTCCCACAACCAACAGAAAATACTGTTTTCTGATGGTCGTTGCTGACCCCTCTGACACCCCCTCATGACCCCCCCCCCCGGGTCCCGACTCCCAGGTTGGGAAACACTGGTCTAGAGTTCCCTAGACCATCATCATCACCAATCTGACCTCATAAGCAATGTCCCTCACCTTAAGCTGCTCACTCAGCTTGGACTCCACATCCAGACGGATCAACACGGGTTCTGTGAGTCCTGAGACGGGTAAAAAGAGGGGAGGAAACCCGTGAGTATTCTCTTTCTCCTTCTGCATTGACCTAAATGCCCGCAAACTCATTGCTCAGCTGTTGCAACCCAGCCCTCTGGCAGAAAGCAAGAGAGGGATCTGAAATGTGTTTGGCTACGTCCCTGTAGCCAGATGCAAATGGATTACATTTCGGTTGAGATCTCTAGAGAATTCTAGTGAATGACATAATTTTGCAGCTGGTAACAGGAACATAGCAAGATGCTCCTCTTAAGACCATAGCCAGGTGGTTCTTCAGGAACAGCCAGGTACTTCTCCAGGATCCTAAACAGATGCATTTCCAATCTTCCCAGTTCTCCCCCAAGCATGGAATGGCTAGGGGGCTGCAGTGGATGCACCAAAAATCTGGGGAGAATTAGTGAATGATAAAACTAATCTATTTCCTGATATGGACCATCTTTGCCACACAGGATAATGATATGGCTGATCTCAAGGGGAAGTTTTGAGGCCATGATTCCAAACATGCCTTCCTATTGCCCATGCTGGCTGGGGTTGCTGGAAGCTGAAGGCCAGCAAACCAAGAGGCTTGAAGGTTCTCTACTCTGTACCTAACACTGACATGGGACACGCTATTTGTCTGCAAAATATCCACTAAGTTGAGCCCAGGCAGAGGTGTGTGTGTTCAGTCACAGGACACCACCAGTTACCAACTAAAGCGGCCTGACAACCTCGGGCATAAGACCATTCCACCAAGAACACAATGCAAGTCACCCCATGGCCACAATTGCCTTGAGACCCTAACCCTTTTCCCCTCTCGCCAGGCCCAAGGGCTTACCAGCTCGGGCAAATTCCACAAGGACTTTGGGCAAAGTGGCGGAGAAAAGCACCGTCTGGCGGCTTTCCGGAAGCCTTGAAATGATCTCCTTCAGGTGCTCTGCAAAACCCATCTCAAAGAGCCTGGTGGGAATAAGCAAGATGAGAAATCAAGCAAACCAATCAACTAGGCAGGAAGAGAAAAGAGGAGGTTCTTCCCCTCCAAAGAATAGAGATTTGAGGATCGTAATTTCCAGAGTCTGGCAAGATAGTTTGGACTTCAATGCCCAGGCGCCAATGCAAAGGACAAAAGACTGACAGAGTGCCTTCTTGGGCCTCTTCTACACTGCCATATAATCCAGATTATCAAATCAAATAATCCACATTATCTGCTTTGAACTGGATTATATGAGTCTACACTGCCATATAATCCAGTTCAAAGAAGATCATCTGGATTTTGTATGGTAGTGTAGAAGGGGCCTCAATCTTTACCATCCTTTTTACTATTTATTTTTGATATTTTGATTACTACTATTGATGATTATTACAATTCTTACTTTCAAAGGGAAACACAGAAGATTCAACCTCAGACCTTGGGCATCCAAAGCCTGTGATCTTCTCAAAACTGACAGGTCTGTACTTTCACACAATGCCACCATGAAAAAACCCAAGTGCCATCGGATGCCAATAGAAAAAGGTCATCATCCCAAGCAGTTTATAACTAACCAGGCACCAAAACTAACCTGTCTGCTTCATCAAAAACTACATATTCCACGCTTTGCAGCTTCAGCTTCATTTCGACAGCCACATGCATCAGCCGTCCAGGTGTGGCAATGATTCTGGGGACAAAGCAAATGCAATTACTGAATCAGACAAAAAGGGCAGGGCACCTCACAACCCACAGCTCGCTGTTTATGGCAGTGTTTCTCAACCTTCCTAATGCCGTGACCCCTTAATACAGTCCCTCATGTTGTGGCAACCTCCAACCATAACATTATTTTCATTGCTACTTCATAACAGTCATTTTGCTACTGTTATGAGCTGCAATGTAAATACCTGATGTGCAGGAGGTATTTTAATTCACTGGACCAAATTTGGCACAAATACCCAATATACGCAAATTTGAATACTGGTGTGTTTGGTTTTGTCCTTTGGGAGTTGTAGTTGCTGGGATTTATAGTTAACCTATAATCAAAGAGCATTCTGAAATCCACCAACAATGGAATTGAACCAATCTTGACACACAAAACTTCCATGACTAGCAGAAAATACTGGAAGGGTTTGGTGGGCATTGACCTTGAGTTCTGGAATTGTAGTTTACCTACATCCAGAGAGCACTGTAAACTTAGACAATGATGGATCTGGACCAAACTTGGCACAAACACTCAACATGCCCAAATGTGAACACTGGTGGAGTTTGGGGGAAATAGAGTTTGACATTTGTGAGTTGTTGTTGCTGGGATTTATAGTTCACCTACAATCAAAGAGGATTCTGAACTCCATCAACGATGGAACTGAACCAAATTTGGAGCACAGAACTCCCACGACCAACAGAAAATGCTGTGTTTTCTTATGGTCTTTGGCGACCCCTCTGACACCCTGTTGAGTCCCAACGCCCAGGTTGAGAAATGCTCATCTATGGAGTTCAAGGCTAGGATAGGAGAAAATGGAAAATCCAAAAGGCTAGTCATTGCATTCCAAAGTCAGAGGCTGGATGGCTGTCTGTCGGCATGGCTTGGTTTGTTTCTTCCTGCGTGTCAGAAAGGGCTTAGACTAGATGGCTCTGGGAGGTCTCTTCCAACTCTAGGGTCCCATCACTACAAATTCCAGTAACAAAATAGCCTTTCACCCTTTCCCTGTAAAATCTGCTCAATCGGCCACAATTTTCACTTGCTAAAAAATCCTTTCAAATACCATGCAACCCAGAAGGCCTTTCCTTGAACGTTCAAGACTCACATGTCAGGGTTTTCATGGAGAGCAGCAAACTGGTCTTCCATTCTGGAAAAGAAAGAGCAAATCTAGAAAGATGTGGGAACAGAAAATGATTCCAAAACAAAATATCGGCCAACTCCCTAAACTGTGGCCCTGTAGATGTTTCAACTACAACTCCCATGAGCCTTCATCCTGCACAGTCAATTGTGAAGGATAATGGGAGGCAAAGTCCTGCAACAGCAAACAGATTAACACAGTCTTCTTTGCAAAGGAAACCTTACTTGTCTCCTCCGAGGATCAGGGCCGTTTTCAAGCCAGCGAATCGACCAAGCTGCAGGAGGAAAGAAATAAAGAGATCATCATCATCATCATCATCATCATCATCATCATCATCATCTTTATTTATACCCTGCCACCATCTCCCCAATGGGGACTCGGAGCGGCTTACATGGGGCCAAGCCCGGACAACAAATTACAACAAAATAAAACCAGAGCATAAGCAATAAACAACACCATCAAATTACATCAAGAAATAAAAAAATTATAAACACAGTCATAAAATAACATTCCAATAAGCACAATCACAATAACAATGGGCGGGATAAAAACGATTCAAAGACTCTAATGGGATAAAAATAGGAGCAAGTTATCTGCAGGGAACTCATAAAAACACACATAGTTGTGAAGCTAAACTTCCCATTTGGAGGGTGTGTATTCCAGTGGGAAGAGCGTTGAGGGGTGCAATGGTGTCATATTGTGCACCTACTCGCCAAAGGCGCAGCGCAAGAGCCAGGTTTTAAGGTACTTTTTGAATGTTTCTAGAAAAGGAGCTTTCCTGATCTCTCCAGGTAAAGAGTTCCAAAGCCAGGGAGCCACAGAGGAGAAGGCTTTCTCCCTTGTGCCCACAAAGCGAGCTTGTGAGATTGGTAGGGGTGAAAGGAGGGCCTCCCCCGAAGATCTAAGGGCCTGGGTTGGTACGTGGAGAGAGATACGGTCACGAAGGTAGGCGGGTCCCAAACGGTTTAGGGCTTTGTAGGTGATAACCTGTACCTTGAATTGGGACCGGAAAATAAACAGCAGCCAGTGGAGATCCTTAAACTGAAGTGTTATTTTTATGGTACAAAAACAAGGCTGTGACAACTCTGACCCTCTTCAGTTCCTAAACGCCCCATAGCAAGAGATGTTGGGAGTTGAAAGCTAAACCATCTGGAGGTCCAACAGCTTCCAAACCCTGGGTGAATCTCCACTGTGGGACTAATGTAGTTCGACTTCACTTTGGACCTACCTCCTTGGTGAACTTGAGGGTCTGCAGGGCCAGTTCCCGGGTGGGCGACAAGATGAGGGCCCGGGCACCCGTCTTGGCACTGTGGGCCTTCAGCTTCTCAAACATAGGGATGAGGAAGCAGGCCGTCTTCCCGCTCCCGGTCCTTGCCATGGCCACCACGTCTTTGCCGTCCAGGATCACCGGAATGGTCTGGAAAGCAAGCCAAGTCCGCATCAAGAGGGGGAAGACAGTTCAGTGATTGATGGAAATGCGGGGAAAAGGTGGGCACTTTTTCTCATATATGGTGGTCATGTAAAAAGGCCCAGGAATACTGAGCACAAATACCGTAAATACTCAAGTATAAGCCGACCTGAATATAGGCCGAGGCACCTAATTTTCCACAAAAACTGGAAAAATCCATTGACTCAAGTATAAGCCGAGGGTGGGAAATGCAGCAGCTACTGGTAAATTTCAAAATAAAAATAGATACTAATAAAACTACAATAATTAAGGCATCAGTAGGTTGGATGTTTTTAAATATTGACATAAAACTGTAATTTAAGATAAGACTGCCAATCTCTGAATTAAATCATTTTTCTAACCTTCTTCAATGTATGTAAATGTGCTTGCGTATCCTTCCAATAATAATAATAGAGTAAAATAATAAATGTAATAAAAAATAATAGAGTAAAATAATGGAAGTGTAATAACAACAGTAATAACAGAGTGAAATAAATGTAGTAATAATAATAATAGAGAGTAAAATAATAAATGTAATAATAATAATAAATCAAATCAAATAATACATGTAATAAAAACAATAACAAATAGTGTAAAATCATAAATGTAATAAACTAATAGAGTAAAATAATGTAAATGTCATAATAATAATTAAGAATAAAATAAAAAGTGTAATAAAAACAATACTAATAACAGAGCAAAACAATAACCTTGACTTGAGCATAAGCCAAGAGGAACTTTTTTAGCCTAAAAGGGGGGTTGGAAAACTAGGCTTATACTCAAGTATATACAGTACTTACATTTTTTGAAGACAATTGTTAATGTCAAATTTGAAATGAAACCTGAACTCTGTCTGCTTGGGATGTTAGATGAACAACTCAATACAAAATGTGGAAGGTTATTGCTATACGTGACAAGAACAGCAAGAATGACCTACGTTCAAAGATGGAAAGACTCAATGATTCCGTACCAAGATGATCGGCTTAGGAAAATAAGCAAATTTGTGGAAATTATTAAACTTACTAGGTTGATTAAGGAGAAATCTCTAACTAACTTTAAGAAAGACTGGGGCCTATTCATTGTGTTCTTCCAGCAAAGATGAGGCCAAACCTCCATCACTGGGGGGGGGGGGGGGGGTGTTGGACCAGAAGTGTATTATTCTGTGCGGAAAGGATGGACCAATGGTGCCTACACTGTAGAATGAATGCAGTTTGGCCCCACTTGGACTGCCCTGGCTCAATGCTATGGAAAAGACATGCTTGCCTAATCTCCCTTGCAAGGGCATTCCAGACCCAGGGGGCCACCACTGAGGAAGCCCTCTCCCTCATCCCCATCAACCATGCTTGTGACGGTAGCGGGAAGGAGAGGACCTCCCCAGCAGATCTTAGCGCCCGCGCTAGTTCATAGAGAGGGATGCAGTCACAAAGATAGGCTGGACCCAAACCATTTAGGGCTTTGTAAGTAATGACATGCACTTAGAATTGGGACCGGAAATGTATTTGCAGCCAATTGAGCTTCTTTAGTAGGGGCGTCGTGCGATTCCTATAGCTATGTGGACTCTGATAGTTCAATTCAAAGCAGGTATTGTGGGTTATTCTGCCTTGATATTCTGGGTTATATGGCTCTGTGGAAGGGACCTTCGATTGTTTGTAGTTATTGTTTCTTTGATGTTTATTATTATAATAATTAAATAATTATAATTATAGAGCTAACTTATATAGGGCCCTTCCACACAAGGCAGAAATAATAGTTTGATTCCACTTTAATTTCATATGGAATTCTGGGATTTGTAGTTGTAGCTATCATTATATTAATTATTATTATGTTTATTTCTTTGTGACCACATCTCCCCCCATGAACCGGTGTGGTCTCTAAGATCTGCTGGGGAGGCTCTCCTCTCACTTCTACCACCGTCACAAGCATGGTTGGTGGGGACGAGGGAGAGGCCCTTCTCAGTGGTGGCCCCCCCGACTTTGGAACACCCTTCCCAGGGAGATTAGGCAAGCCCCCACATTGTCCTCTTTTTGCAGGGATTTGAAAACCTGGATGTTCTAGCAAGCATTCAAGAATGACTAGTCCCTAGTGATATAGGCTGGGCCCTTAGGCTGCCAGACAGTACTCTGTTCTACATCTCATCCACTTCTCCGGCCCTATGTACGCTATTTGCACTATCCCTTGCCCATCCCTTTTTTAACTCGGTCATGCTCATTTTAGTTATTTTGCTTTTGTATTTCATGATGCTTTTGTTTTAATGTATGTTGTTTTCATAGAATCATAGAGTTGGAAGAGACCACGTGGGCCATCCGTCCAACCCCATTCTGTCAAGAAGCAGGAAAATCGCACTCAAAGCACCCCCAAGAGATGGCCATCCAGCCTCTGTTTAAAAGCCTCCAAAGGAGCCTCCACCACACTTCGGGGCAGAGTTCCACTGCTGAACAGCTCTCACAGTTAGGAAGTTCTTCCTAATGTTCAGGTGGAATCTCCTTTCCGGCAGTTTGAAGCCACTGTTCTGCATCCTAGTCTCCAGGGCAGCAGAAAACAAGCTTGCTCCCTCCTCCCTATGACTTCCTCTCACATCTTGATACCTGGCCCTCATTATGTCTCCTCACAGCCTTCTTTTCTGCAGGCTAAACTTGCCCAGCTCTTTAAGCCCCTCCTCATAGGGCTTGTTCTCAAAGCACTTGATCATTTTAGTCGCCCTCCTCTGGACACATTCCAGCTTGTCAACATCTCCCTGAAATTGCAGTGCCCGGAACTGGACATAGTGTGATTCCAGGTAAAGTGGTCTGACCAAGGCAGAAGAGAGGGGTAACATGACTTCCCTAGATCTAGGCACTAGACTCCTATTGATGCAGGCCAAAATCCCATTGGTTTTTTTAGCTGCCACATGACATTGTTGGTTCATGCTTAACTTTTTGTTCACGAGGACTCCAAGATCTTTTTTCACACGTATTGCCATTGAACCAAGCATCGTCCCCCATTCTGTATCTTTGCATTTCATTTTTTATGCCTAAGTGGAGTGTCTTGCATTTGTCCCTGTTGAACTTCCTTTTGTGAGCTTTGGCCCATCAGCTCTCTAACCTGTTAAATATCACTTTGAATTCTGTTCCCGTCTTCTGGAGTATTCGTTATCCCTCCCAATTTGGTCCCATCTGCAAACTTGATGATCATGCCTTCTAACCCTTCATCTAAGTCATTAATAAAGATGTTGAACAGAATCCGGCCCAGGACAGACTCCACTCGTCACTTCTTTCCAGGATGAAGAGGAAGCATTGGTGAGCACCCTTTGGGTTCGTTCGCTTAACCAATTACAGTTCCCCTAACCGTAGTTTTGCCCAGCCCATGTTTGACTAGCTTGTTTGCCAGAAGGTCATAGGGGACTTTGTAGATTGTTTTTGCTTTTATGTGTTGTGGACATTCTGTCCCATGTGTATGCCTATGGGACATGGTGGTGGGGTATAAATAAAGTTTTATTTATTTATTTTTATTTATACCCCACTTTGTCTCTCCCAAATGAGACTCAAAGCAGATTAATATAAAAGCATTTGCATACAATTTAAAATATACAAATACGCAAACATTAAAACAGAGTTAAATAAACAGTATCCTATAGGATGTAGTAGACGAATTCTAGAAACATTATTTTCATCTTTTGTTGTTGATATTGTTTTGTTTTTTGTTTGCTTTTTTACATATTTCTGTATGTAACTTTTGCTTTAATCTGTCTAAATTAAAAACAATTATAAATGGGGAAAAGCTTAAGCCAAACGCCCTGTTCCCTATCCAGGGTACCGTATATACTCGAATATAAGCTGACCCGAATATAAGCCGAGACACCGACTTTTAGCATTAAAAAACGTATTGACTCGAGTATAAGCCGAGGATGGAAAATGCAGTAGCTACTGGTCAATTTCAAAATAAACATAGATACCAATACAATTACATTAATTGAGGCATCAGTAGATTAAATTTTTTGAATATTTACATAGAATTGTAATATAAGATAAGCCTGTCCAACTCTGATTAAACCATTATTCTCCCTTTCTTCAATGTAAATGTGCTTACGTATCCTTCCAATAATAGAGTAAAACAATAAATGTAATAATAACAATAATAAAGTAAAATAATAAATGTAATAATAATAATAGAGTAAAATGATAAATATAGTAATAATGAATAGAGTAAAATAATAACTGTAATAATAATAATAATAATAATAATAATAATAATAATAATAAACAGAATAAAATAATAAATAACCTTGACTCGAGTATAAGCCGAGTGGGACTTTCTCAGCCTAAAAAAAGGGCTGAGAAACTAGGTTTATACTTGAGTATATACACTACATCTACAATGTAGAATGAATGCAGTTTGGCCCCACTTGAATTGCCCTGGCTCCGTGCTATGGAAAAGACATGCACACACTACAGTATGATTCCCGTATCCATGGCAGATCTTTACTATGTAAACCCTAAATAAGATGAACACCATGGGGGTTCTTCTCACCTTCCTTTGGATGGGAGTCGGGATCTTGTAGCCCTTTTTCATTACGCCTTTGAAAACAGGGTAGCTGAGACCTGAAAGAGAAAATACTTTAGGAAGGATCCATGTCATTCCTAAGGAGCAGGTACATGATGATGATGATGAAGAAGAAGAAAGAAGTCGTCCAATATAGCTAGAGGGCATTAGGTTGCCTATATTTGCTGTGTCAGGACTGAAACTCGTTATTTTCAAAAATATATTTGTACTGCATGCAATTTGATATCCCTATCCAAATTATAAGGTATGTAAGACATATAATTTTTAAAAAGGGACAAAACTCAAACCCACAGATGTCCATACACCCATAACGATTTGCATACATCATCCTTAATATCATTATTATATCAATACTAGCTGTCCCCTGCCATGCGTTGCTGTGGCCCAGTCTGTTGATCTGGAAAATAAAGTAATGAGAAAGTGTTGGTTTCTAATATATGTAATTTCTTTATGCTTATGGGTAAACAGTATTTCTTGCTATTTGTCGGTGTTGCTGTGGAGAGTGTTTGGTTTGCCCACCCTGGAACATACAACATATTATTGTCCTTCTTTAAGGGTCCCTTTCAAATCTAAAATACTATATCTCTCGGTGTGAGAATCATATCTATCTACCTATCTAGCTATCTATATCTAGGGCTGGATGGCTCTTTGTCAGGAGGACTTTGATTACGTTTTCTTGTCCTGATGAAGGGAGTTGGATTGGATGGCCTTAAGTATTTTCTGTTGGTCATGGGAGTTCTGTGTGGGAAGTTTTCCCTGATCTGTCGTTCATGGGGTTCAGAATGCTCTTTGATTGTAGGTGAACTGTGAATCCCAGTGACTACAACTCCCAAATGTCAAGGTCTATTTCCCCCAAACTCCATCTGTGTTCATATTTGGCGTATTGAGTGCATGTGCCAAGTTTGGTCCAGATCCATCATTGTTTTGAGTCCACAGTGCTCTCTGGATGTAGGTGAACTACAACTCCCAAACTCAAGGTTAATGCCCACCAAGCCCTTCCAATATTGTATTGTCGAAGGCTTTCATGGCTGGAATCACTAGGTTCTTGTGGGTTTTTTCGGGCTATAGGGCCATGTTCTAGAGGCATTTCTCCTGACGTTTCGCCTGCATCTATGGCAAGCATCCTCAGAGGTAGTGAGGTCTGTTGGAAATAGGACAATGGGTTTATATATCTGTGGAATGGCTGGGGTGGGGCAAAGAGCTCTTCTCTGCTGGAGCTAGGTGTGAATGTTTCAACTGATCACCTTCATTAGCATTTGAAGGCCTGGCTGAGCCTGGGAAAATCTTTTGTTGAGTGGTGTTAGGATGTGCCTGGTTGTTTCCTCTCTGCTGTTTTGCTGTTGTAATTTTAGAGGTTTTTAATACTGGTAGCCAGATTTTGTTCATTTTCATGGTCTCTTCCTTCCAATATTTTCTGTTGGTCATGGGAGTGCTGTGTGCCAAGTTTGGTTCAATTCCATCATTGATGGAGTTGATTGTAGGTGAACTATAAATCCCAGCAACTACAACTCCCAAATGACAAAATCATAATTTTTTGAGTGATGGTCACTCCTTGTGTTGTGAGACATTTTTGTTGCCAAATTTGGTGTGATTTCATTCATTGGTTCTTTTGTTTTTAAGGTACTTATGCACTGAGCATTTATATGTATATAGATTGTATTATTATGCAAGTATTATTATTAATTCATTCCCTGCTTTTCTCTTGGTTGAAACCCCCAAAGCATTGCAGTGTTTTGGACAACAACTCCCATCCTTCCTGAACACTGTACCTTGCTAGGTAAAGCCAATGCAAATGGAAAGGTTGCTGCATTTAGGTAAATGAGGAAGGCATGGTGCCAACCAAAAGGCTGGCATTTTGCTTTCTCCCTCCCCATTGCAGAAAAGTTGCTTCTCACCCATAGACTGAAAGCCTCCGGACTTCTTCTTCTTCTTGTTCTGGGCCCGAACCATTTCCTGGGTGTCCGGCTCCACATCAGAGGCGCCTTCGGATTCAGGGAAAACAGAGACTGGCATCTCATAGTCCTTCAAAGATAGGGTGGAGAGAGTTTAACGCATTAACTTTGAACATGTTTTAATTGTGTTGTCGAAAGGTTTCAAGGTCGGAATCACTGGGTTGCTGTGAGTTTTCCGGGCTGTATGGCCATGTTCCAGAAGCATTATCTCCTGACATTTCTCCCCATCTATGGCAACCATCCTCAGAGGTTGTGAGTCTGTTGGAAACTAGCAAGTGGGGTTTATATATCTGTGGAATGTCCAGGGTGGGAGAAAGAACTCTTGTCTGCTTGAGGCAAGTGTGAATGTTGCAATTGGCCACCTTGATTAGCCTTGCATGGCCTTGTATCTTAAAGTCTGTCTGCCTGGTGGAATCCTTTGTTGGACAAGCAAAGGATTGTCTTGATATGAAACAATCAGGGCCAGCTAACACCTCCCAACAATATAATAATGTATTATCCAATAAATAAAAATATTATAATATTATGTAATATAAAAATATAATATACTTGGAACAATGACAATTAGAACGGCCCGGATTACGCTTGTGGATTATGTGTTTAACTCTTACCGTAATGTATTGTTTTTAGATGTTTTAAATGTTTTAATGTACTTTTAAATTCTAATTTAATTTGTATTTAAGTGTACATTGTGTTTTAGGGCATCAAATTGTTGCCTGTATGTAAAGCCGCCTTGAGAAAGCGTGAAAAAGGCAGGGTAGAAATGTTGTAAATAAATAAATAATAGTAATGACCAAATGCTATGGGATCAAATAATATAGTATAATGTATATAACAATACATTATTATATTACTACTAGTCAGCCATCCCCTGCCACGCGTTGCTGTGGCCCAGTCTGTGTATATGTGTTTTGTGTGTGTATGCATGTGTATATATGTGGTTTCACACATGCGTTGTCATGTATTTTTTGTTTTTTGGCTTTTTAAGTCTCTTCTGCTGTGTTTTTATGAGCGATGGTCACTCGTTGTCCTGAGAGGTGTCTTGTGTCCAAATTTGGTGTCAATTCATCCAGAGGTTTTTGAGTTATGTTCATCCCACAAACGAACATTACATTTTTATTTATATAGATATAATAAAATATAATAATATATAATAACATAGTATAATAAATACCCAATGCTATGGGTTCAAGAAATACAATATAATATAACAATACATTATTATATCACAATATAATATAATAATATATAATAGGTAAAGGTTTCCCTTGACATTAAGTCTAGTCGTGTCCGACTCTGGGGGGTGGTGCTCATCTCCATTTCTAAGCCGAAGAACTGGCATTGTCCATAGACACCTCCAAGGTCATGTGGCCAGCATGACTGCATGGAACACCGTTACCTTCCCACAGAAGTAGTACCTATTGATCTACTCACATTTGTGTGTTTTCAAACTGCTAGTTTGTCAGAAGCTGGGCCTAACAGTGGGAGCTCACACCACTCCCAGGATTCGAACTGCCAACCTTTTGGTCAGCAAGTTTAGTGGTTTAACTCTTTTGTCTGTTAGAATCATAGAATCATAGAATCAAAGAGTTGGAAGAGACCTCATGGGCCATCCAGTCCAACCCCCTGCCAAGAAGCAGGAATATTGCATTCAAATCACCCCTGACAGATGGCCATCCAGCCTCTGTTTAAAAGCGTCCAAAGAAGGAGCCTCCACCACACTCCGGGGCAGAGAGTTCCACTGCTGAACGGCTCTCACAGTCAGTAAGTTCTTCCTCATGTTCAGATGGAATCTTCTCTCTTGTAGTTTGAAGCCGTTGTTCCGCGTCCTAGTCTCCAGGGAAGCAGAAAATAAGCTCCTCCCTGTGGCTTCCTCTCACATATTTATACATGGCTATCATATCCCCTCTCAGCCTTCTCTTCTTCAGGCTAAACATGCCCAGCTCCTTAAGCCGCTCCTCATAGGGCTTGTTCTCCAGACCTTTTATCATTTTAGTCGCTCTCCTCTGGACACATTCCAGCTTGTCAATATCTCTCTTGAATTGTGGTGCCCAGAATTGGACACAATATATGTTGGAGGTAGGTGTGAATGTTTTAATTGGCCACCTTGACTAGCATTTAATGGCCTGGCAGTTTTAAGGTCGGACTACTTACTGCCTGAGGGAAATCTTTGTTGAGAGGTGATTAGCTGTCCCTGATTGTTTCTTGTCTCGAGTTCCCCTGTTTTTGAGTGTTGTTCTTTATTTACTGTTATGATTTTAGAGGTTTGTAATACTGGTAGCCAGATTTTGTTCATTTTCATGGTTTCTTCCTTTCTGTTGAACTTGTCCACATGTGGATGATAATCTGTTTTGATAATCTGGATTATACGACAGTGTAGAAGGGGCCTAGGTCCTCCAATTAAATTCGATGCTCAACTTGGGCCAGACGTTGACAAGGCGGAGGGCCATCCAGATCCGAATGGACGACAACTCCCATTATGCCCGACCTTGCCCATGCTTGGCTTCAGGTTCAGATGGGAGAGTGGGAACTAACTCCAACTCCCATCGTCTCCGACCCTGCCCCTACCTCTTGCTCCGCCACATCCTCGTCCTTAGGCCGCCGCTTCCTTCTCCTCCGACGTCCGAAGGCCTGAGCCGGAGCCATTAGGACCCAAGATCCAGGAAGTTCTGAGCAAAGCCAGCCACGTGCAGGAAAAAAGGTTTCCTCGGGGACGGAACTTAGACTCAAACCCGGCGTGGGATTGGACGAGAGGGTGGGAGGAGCCTCCTTCAAGCCCCGCCCGGACTGCACTTCTTGTGCCTGGCAATGCCTAAACTCCTCTGTCACTCATAGCATTGAGCACGTAGAGATAGTAAAACTAAGACAACTCACTCATCTCGTTACTGTGGGAGAGCTTGACCAGAGACAAGATCTTTACACATTTCATTACATCTATTTATTTATATATATATAAATGCTCTGTGCATAATGAGTACCTTAAAAACAAAAGAACCAATGAACGAAATCACACCAAGACAAGCAGTGACCATCACTCAAAAAATTATGATTTTGTCATTTGGGAGTTGTAGTTGCTGAGATTTATAGTTCACCTACAAACAAAGAGCATTCAGAACTCCACCAAGGATGGAATTGAACCAAACTTGGCACACAGAACCCCCATGACCATCTGAAAATACTGGAAGGGTTTGGTGGGCATTGACCTTGAGTTTGGGAGTTGTAGTTCACCTACATCCAGAGAGCACTGTGAACTCAAACAATGATGGGTTTGGACCAAACTTGGCACAAGCACTGAATACGCCCAAATACGAACACAGATGGAGTTTGGGGGAAATAGACCTTGACTTTTGGGAGTTGTAGTCACTGGGATTCACAGTTCACCTACAATCAAAGGGCATTCTGAACTCCACGAACAACAGAATCGGGGCAAACTTCCCACATTGAACCCCCATGACCAACAGAAAATACTTAAAGCCATCCAATCCAACTCCCTTCATCAGGGCAAGAAAATGTAATCAAAGTCCTCCTGACAAAGAGCCATCCAGCCATAGATAGATAGATAGATAGATATTATTCATACACACAGAGAGATATAGTATCATAGATTTGAAAGGGACCCTTAAAGAAGGACAATGATATCTTGCATGTTCCAGGGTGGGCAAACCAGACACTCTCCACATCAACATGACAAAGAAACAGCAAGAAATACTGTTTACCCACAAGCAGAAAGAAGTTACAGATATTAGAAACCAACACTTTCTCATTACTTTATTTTCCAGATCAACAGACTTGGCCACAGCAACGCGTGGCAGGGGACAGCTAGTAGACTAATATATGTAATTAAAGATTGAGCCTCCCTTGACCAAACTACTTGGGATTAGGGGTGCATCCACACTGGAGAATGAATGCAGATGGACACCCCTTGTACTGTCATGGCATCGTGGGTGTTACAGTTTGGCACCGAAAACCTTGGGAAACTACAACTCCCAGCATAATGACTCTACAACTACAACTCATAGCATTTAGTCATTATTATAGTACAGGTTTAGTCAAAATGCATAGGCCAATAAGCCATTCAATTGAATGGCTTATTGGCCTATGCATTTTGACTAACCCTGTATTATATTGTCGTTAACACATCATGCGATGTGCGGGGCTTGACAAATGCAAGGCTGGGGTAAAAATTGCTGGAAGAAACATTAACCTTAGATATGACACCATTTTGATGGCCGAAAGCGGGGAGGAGCTGAGGAGCCTTTTAATCAAGGTGAAAGCAGAAAGCGCAAAAGTTGGTTGGAGCTAAACATAAAAAAAACCAGCAAGAATGATTGACAACTGGGAAATAGAGGGAGAAAACGTGGAGGCCGTGACAGACTTTGTATTTCTAGGTGCAAAGATTACTGCAGATGCAGACTGTAGCCAGGAAATCAGGAGATGCTTACTTCTTGGGAGGAGAGCAATGTCCAATCTCGATAAAATAGTGAAGAGACATCACACTGGTAACCAAGATCCGCATAGTTAAAGCAATGGTATTCCCCATAGTCACCTATGGATGTGAGAGCTGGACCATAAGGAAGGTTGAGCAAAGGAAGAGAGATGTTTTTGAACTGTGGTGTTGGAGGAAAGTTCTGAGAGTGCCTTGGACCGCCAGAAGATCAAACCAGTCCATACTTCAGGAAATAAAGCCCGACTGCTCATTGGAGGGAAGGATAGTAGAGGCATCATGAGAAGAAAGGAAAGCTTAGAGAATACAATGATGCTGGGGAAAATGGAAGGAAAAGGGAAGAGGGGCTGACCAAGGGCAAGATGGACCCTCCTACCTGCATGATCGCATTTCAGTATATGAACCCACACGATCTCTTCAATATTCCAGAGAGGCCCTGCTTGTGATCCCACCTGCATCGCAAGCGCGATTGGTGGGGACAAGGGACAGGGCCTTCTCTGTGGTGGCCCCTCGACTCTGGAACTCACTCCCAAAGGATATCAGGCATGCCCTGACGTTGGCAGTCTTTAGGAGGACTTTGAAAACGTGGCTGTTTCAGTGTGCCTTCCCAAAATAGGAAACTCCAAGCACTTTGTCCCAAATGTACTTTACTAGAGGTCTAGGACTGTCTGCAGGCCCTACCTATCTCCAAAATATCTATCCATTTCATTTCACCCATTTCAAAATATCTATCCATTTCACCCGGTTATGCCCAGCTTTTTTAAAAAAATTAAATTTTAACCATTACATCTGGTCCTGACACTTGGTTTTTAATTGAGTAGTGTTGTTATTGTTAATGTTATTGCTTGAGTTTTATTTACTGCTGTATTGCTGTTGTCTTGTTTATTGTTGCATTGGGTCTCGGCCTACTGTAAGCCTCACCGAGTCCTTCGGGAGATGGTAGCAGGGTACAAATAAAGGTTTATTATTATTATTATTATGGATAGATGGCATCCTTGAAGTGACTGGATTGACCTTGAAGGAGCTGGGGGTGGTGAAGGCCGACAGGAAGCTCTGGCGTGGGCTGGTCCATGAGGTCACGAAGAGTCGGAAACGACTGAACGAAAGAACAACAACAAAATATTGTCGTTATTATTATATAATATATAATAATATTATGATTACATTATATTATATAGTCATATAATAATATATTGTTATATTGTAGTATATTGTATTATATGATCCCATAACACTGAGTCATCATTGTAGTATATTATAATAGTTTTATTTGTTATATAATAATATTATTACATGATATTATCTTCTTCTTCTTAGGCGATCCCTCGCTGTCTAAGTATGATGGCCTTCCATCATACTCAGACAACGAGGGATCGCCTAAGGGTTGGGAGGACATAGTCATATAATAATATATTGTATTATTTATATTATATCATTTAATCCCCTAGCATTGAGTCACTGAGTCATTATTGTAGTATATTATTATATTATATTATATTATATTATATTATATTATATTTTTATTTAATACTAGCCATCTCCTGCCATGCGTTGCTGTGGCCCAGTCTGGTGATCTGGAAAATAAAGTAATGAGAAAGTGTTGGTTTCTAATATATGTAATTTCTTGATGCTTGTGAGTAAACAGTATTTCTTGCTGTTCCTTTGTCAGTGTTGATGTAAAGATTGTCAGAGTTTTATGTTATGTAGATCATTTCTTAAGTGAAAAATTGATAAGTGGTTGCAGGAATCATGTCCAGTCATTGTATGACCAGCACCTGTGAGAGCTTAGCTACTACAAATTGAGAGAAGAAACAGAGTAGACTAGAGTAGAGTGAGAAGAGTATGAGCAGAGAATGCTGATGATGGTGATGAGAGCAATAGATTCCTGTAAAAGCTCAAGGAAGGTTTGCTGGAGTATTGGGATGGAGTGAAACTGTTATTTGTTACTGTGGCATAAACATTTACTTTATTTGAAGAAAGTTTGTCTTCTGTGGATTGCATTATTTTCTCAACGGGGCGCAGCTTCCAAGAAGGTGGTTTGAATGTTTGAATACAACTCCAGCTATAAAGCAGCAACACCATAGCTGCGACATGGGTTATGGGCCCAGCTGCGCCAGCCGTACCAGCAGTGCCAGCAGTTCCAGCAGCCCTGTCTAGGAGCATTTCTGTAAAGACTGTTTGGTGGTTGTGTTTGTTGAAAGAAAAGATTGGAAGACATGTCTCAGAGCGGGAGTGGTGGTTTGCCACTGGAGAGACTGAATTCTTCCAACTACTCATCGTGGGCAGTGAAGTTAAAGTATTTTCTCATCAGAGAGAACTTATGGGACATTGTTGAGAATCCTCCAGGAGCTGGGGCGAATGCTGCAGAACTGAGAAATGATGAGAAATGTAAAGCAAATATTATTCTCGCTGTGGAAGATAGTCAACTCACATATTTGAGGAATGCTACAACAGCGAAAGAATGCTGGGAGTATCTGCGGAGTGTGTACCAGTCGGAAACGCCCGGGATTAAAATCATCTTGACGAGACGTCTTTATAATTTAAAGTTAAAAAGGGGAGACAGTGTTTTTGAGCATTTGCAGAAGTTGAGAAATTTATTTGTGGAACTGGAGGACAGGCAAATGACTTTTACTGAGACCCACAAGGCATTTATTTTGTTATCATCGTTGGACCAAAGCTGGGATAATTTTGTTTATGCTATGCAAAATGTGCCTGAAGAGGACTTAACTTTGGATTATGTTTCAGCCAGGCTGATTGAACAGGAAAAGCGTTTGGAGTTTGTTAGAGAAACATCAGCTGAGCATGATAAAGGAAAGGACTGTGTTAAAAATGTTGGTGAGAAAACAGCATCTGTGTTTTTTGTAAAGAGATGTTTTGAATGTGAAAGCACCAAACATTTAGCAAGGGACTGTCCACAAAGAAGAAAGAAGAAGAAAGAAGGCGAGGCTTTCAACAAAGAAAGAGTTTGGACTACTCAAGAGGAGGAGCATACTCAAGTGTAAATACTTTGTGTAAATTTAAAGGACTGAGCAAGAATATTTGGTTGTTAGATTCTGGTAGTGCTGAGCATTGTGTAAATGATATAGAGTTGTTAAGTGATACTTGTAAATCTAAAATTGAACATGTGATATTGGCTGATGGAACTTTAGCCAAATGCAGCATGCAAGGAACTGCCTTTATCCCAAGTTTGGGAAGAAGTTTTCATGAGGTATTATTAGTTCCAAATTTAGAGTACTGCCTAGTGAGTGCAGCTAGTCTTTGTTTGCAAGGTTATAAAATAAACCTGGATGATAAAGGTTGTGAGGTAGTGAAAGATGATAAACTGTGTGCTAAGGGAAAATTGGTGAACAAAGTTTATGTTTTGAATGATAAGGAAAATGTGTTAAATGTGTCTAGGACAGAAAACAAGCCTTTACATCAAGATTGTGTGCACTACATGCATTGTGTACTTGGGCATTGTAGTTTTCCTTATTTACAGAAACTGGCTACAGTTACAGAGTTAAGTTTAAAACAGTGTAACAAGTTTTTGGATTGTGCAGTTTGTTCAAGATCTAAGTTGAAAAGGCATCCTATAGCTAAAAAGAGTTTTAAAACTACCAAAAGACCTTTTGAGCTTATACATTTGGATCTGGCAGGACCCTTTGCTCCAAGTGAGGGGGGCACGAAGTACATTTTGGTAATTGTGGATGATTTCACGAGATTTTGTTATTGTATATTGTTGAAATCAAAGCACCAAGTGTTTGGCAAGTTTAGAGAGTGGCTTGCAATGATTGAAAGAAAATTTTCTTGTAAGTTAGGATGCATGAGAACAGACAGAGGTGGTGAATTCATGAGCAATCAGTTTCAACAATGGTTAAGAGAAAAAGGAATTTGTCATGAGAAAACTAATCCCTTTTCTCCTGCTGAGAATGGAGTAGCAGAGAGAAAGATAGGAGTATTAAAAGTAATGATGAATAGCATGTTGGATGATGCCAAAGCACCTAGAAAATTGTGGGCTGAAGCCATTTTGACTGCCACGCATGTTATAAATAGGACATGGAGTTCATATGTAAATGAAACACCATTTTGTATGTTATACAAAAGAAAGCCAAACCTGAAATATCTGAGAATTTTTGGAAGCTATGCCAATGTCCTAATTCCTAGTCAGTTGCGAAGAAAGGGGCAAAGGAAGTGGCAGAGATTAAGGTTCATTGGATATGAAGAAAAGACCAAAGGGTACAGATTCTATGCAGGTTTCAATAAAGTGGTAATATCTAGGAATGCTAATTTTGAAAAACATGCAGGTTGGGAGCATATTCACCAAAATAATGAAGTGTTTGTTGATCATTATAGGAAAGCTCCAAAGGCTACAGAGAAAGGTACTGAAGTATGGTTGCCAGTAGATAACAGGCAAGAAGAAAATAATCAAGAGGTCAATATTGAAAGAGAAGTGAGATCAGTTTCTGAGTCCAATATGCCAGAAATAGCACAAGACCAGGAACAAACTGAGACTTCTGAATTACCTGGTACCAGCAATGAAGCAGCTAGATCCATGACTGGAGTAAAAAGGGAACATCAATCTAGCAGTGATGAAGAAGATAAAAAAGTAGAAATGATTGAAATTCCTAGGAGGTCAAAAAGAACAAATGTAGGGGTACCTCCAGACAGGTTCGTGGTGCAAGGTGTTTTTACATAAGAAAAATGGTTTGAGTTTGGTAAATGTAAAAGAAAAAGAAAATTGAACAGATAAGTGTATCCTGTATGCCTGTATGTAAAATTATGTAAATGTGATATGATTTGCTGTATATTTGTAATATTTTGTATTGGGTTTTCCACTTAAGAAAGGAAAGGGGTGTCAGAGTTTTATGTTATGTAGATCATTTCTTAA
This sequence comes from Anolis sagrei, assembly GCF_037176765.1. Lineage (NCBI taxonomy): Eukaryota > Metazoa > Chordata > Lepidosauria > Squamata > Anolidae > Anolis > Anolis sagrei. Next base: position 45,210,789 of record NC_090034.1, on the reverse strand, counting down.
GTGAAAAATGGATAAGTGGTTGCAGGAATCATGTCCAGTCATTGTATGACCAGCACCTGTGAGAGCTTAGCTACTACAAATTGAGAGAAGAAACAGAGTAGAGTAGAGTAGAGTGAGAAGAGTATGAGCAGAGAATGCTGATGCTGGTGATGAGAGCAATAGATTCCTGTAAAAGCTCAAGGAAGGTTTGCTGGAGTATTGGGATGGAGTGAAACTGTTATTTGTTACTGTGGCATAAACATTTACTTTATTTGAAGAAAGTTTGTCTTCTGTGGATTGCATTATTTTCTCAACGGGGCGCAGCTTCCAAGAAGGTGGTTTGAATGTTTGAATACAACTCCAGCTATAAAGCAGCAACACCATAGCTGCGACAAAGATTGTCTGGTTTGCCTTCTTTAGGGGTCCCTTTCAAATCTATGATATCGTGTGTATAAATCATATCTATCTATCCATATGGCTGGATGGCTCTTTGTCAGGAGGGCTTTGATTACGTTTTCTTGCCCTGGTGAAAGGAGTTGAACTGGATGACCTTAAGTATTTTCTGTTGGTCATGGGGGTTCTGTGTGGGAATTTTGCCCCAATTCTGTCATCTGTGGGGTTCAGAATGCTCTTTGATTGTAGGTGAACTATAAATCCCAGTAGCTACAACTCCCAAATGTCAAGGTCTTTTTCTCCCAAACTCCATCTGTGTTCATATTTGGGCATATGGAATATTTGTGCCAAGTTTGGTCCAGATCCATCATTGTTTGAGTCCACAGTGCTCTCTGGATATAGGTGAACTACAACTCCCAAACTCAAGATCAATGCCCATCAAACTCTTCTAATGTTTTCTTTTGGTCATGGGAGTCCTGTGTGCCACATTTGGTTCAATTCCATCACTGGTGGAGTTCAGAATGCTCTTTGATTAACTATAAATCCCAGCAACTACAATGCCCAAATGACATCTTTTGTTTTTTTTGAGTGATGGTCACTCCTTGGGTTAGTAGGTGTCTTGTGGTCAAATTTGGTGTCAATTTTTCCAGTGGTTTTTTGAGTTATGTTAATTTCACAAACGAACATTACATTTTTATTTATATAGATATAACATATAATAATGTTATTACATTACGTAGTCATATAATATGTTGTTATTATATTATATTATATTATTTGATCCCATTGGTTTGGGTCATTAATATAGTATGTTATTATTATTGTATAATAATAATAATAATAATAATAATAACTTTATTTTTATATCCCGCCTCCATTTCCCCGAAGGGACTCGGGGCAGCTTACATGGGTCCAAGCTGAAATAGCAAAGTTAAAACATAGTACATCAAAGTGCACCAACAGCAATTTAAAACAACATAAACAACATTAAACCAATTATAAAACAGGCGTCAAAACCAACAGCAATAACATGATCCAGTCTCGACATGGGTGGTGGCCTGGTGTCCAACAGATCCGAGGATAGGGAAATGAATAAAGTGCATAGGGCATGTAGCTGTGTTAAGGATAGAGATAAAATATTTACTACTATTTTATAGATAAAATGGTAGTAAAGTGCATAGTCAAATTTTGGGATCCTACCTAAGGACCCCCAAAATTATATTATATTATACAATAATATAATATTTTTTTTATTATATAATACATTATTATTATATTATATAGTCATATAATATAATAATATATTGTTATATTGTATTACATTATATTATTCGATCCCATAGCATTGGGCCCTCATTATATTATACTATATTATTATATAATAATAGTATATAATACAATATAATATTATTTTATATAGTAATATAATAATAATTTGTTATATTGTATTATATTATTTGATCCCTTAGCATTGGGTCATTAATGTAGTATGTTATATTATTGTCTCATAGTAAAGATAAAGGTTTTCCCTTAACATTAAGTCTAGTCATGTCCGACTCTGGGGTGTGGTGCTCATCTCCATTTCTAAGCTGAAGAGCCAGCATGACTGCACGGAGCATCGTTACCTTCCCACCGGAGCAGTTCCTATTGATCTACTCACATTTGCATGTGAGTTGCAGGTCGAACACGGAATTCCCTGCCCTCAAGCTAATCTGACCGGCAGCAGGGCGTTCCTCAGTTCTCCATTGCCCCGCTTGGGCCAACCTCATGAACGTGGGCACAGCAGCAGCTGCAACTCAGAAGCCATCTTATTTCTTTGCCTTTTCCCCTTCCTAACGTTGTAACTAATCCCCCCAATAAAAAGTATCAATTAATTGTAACCTTTTTCCTCTTCATGGTGTTACTTGGTGTCTCTTTATTGCCTCAAATTTCTCTTTTCATAAAACTTTCCTCTCCCGGGCTGCAGATGACTGCCAGCCCTCCTGGGTTGCGATTTTTGCGTCCCGGGGAGGCAGAAACTGCGTTCCCTTAAACCGCGGATATGGAAACCCCCTTGGGCCCCTGTATCAGCGAGTCAACAGATCGCTTCGAAAATGGTGTCATTCTTCTGGGAGAATTCCAGTGGCTATCTCGGTTTCGCTCCGCTGTCCTCTCCGCCCCAGGAATAACCTTTTTTTGTCTCTAAAACTTCAGCCTGGAGCCCAGCTGTTTTTCCAAGGAGATTGCCTCGTTGCCACCATTTTGTGGATGTCCAGGGAGCATGCTGATCTTGGGCAACTGTCGCAGTCACCCCAGAGGAACCCCAAGATGTCAGCAGGCTGCCTGAGTCCTTGGTATGGAGGGATCTGTAGTTCTCTCCACGGATCTCAATCTTCAACGTTGGCAGTCGGCTCATAAGGACTCTGTGGACACTGGGACACCTTTTCCCACTTGCCTTTTCTGGATTTCACAACTTTGATCAACTTTCCCAAACTTTCAAGAACTTTTAAAAACTTGGTGGACTACCTTGCATGAATAGGGATGATATGATTTCATGCTTATGAACTTATTCCTTTGGACTCTAGTGGGTGGGATGAGTGTATTATGAAATCCCTTTATGCTTCATTGTCCCTTATGTGTCTCCCTTGAACCTTATGTATGTGTCTGTATATGAAATATGGGAAGCCACCCTTTTCGTGACCCCAGTGAAACACCAGCCTTGGGAAGTTCATTTCCTAGGGCAAATTTCCATTGATTCTAGGTTTTCAACAAAGACTATTTACATGATAATAACCAGGCTCTCCCTCAGTTTCGGATCATGACCACTTGGGAAAGGGCCCCTGGTAAACTAGTCATCTATCAACAAAGAAACATCCTGCCTCCAAGGGAGGCCAGGATATCCCAGCCTTCCTCCCTTTTGTCATTTCCCCTTGGACCAAGAAAATCTACCAAATTACAAAGTGATCCAATATCTAAGACAAGGAAATACCAGGGCTTGGCAATCGTGCCCGCTATAAAGATACGCTCTTGATGGCCAAACAATATAACTGGACAGGGGCAAACAGATCCCAACACTGTCCCTCCTTCAATAAGGAATTCACACCACTTTGGCACTTATAGTGTTTGAGGGGATGTCTCTTGATTAAAACCTTCGCTGCCACCATAAACTGAAGAATCAGGAACCCTCTAGCTATTTAGAATGTTAAAAGGCTTTTCTAGGACCACCAAACACTGTGTATTAAAAAGGGCTTCTTTGAGGGGAAACAGGAGAGGTTGATTTAAAAAGAAAAAAAGACTGAATCTACAAATGGCACTTGACTCAGGCTTAAATTTTAAAAATAACAAGAAAGGTTTATTGAATACAAGTTACAGAATAAAAGTGAATGCAGTTGTAGAGTCTTTGCTGTTACAAATTAAAGTGTTCTTGGTTCTTAGAAGCGTAATGGTTGCTTGAGAGAATGGTTCTATTCTTTGTTACAATTCCTAAAGAAAACCCAGCTATTTCCTTTCTAAAATAGCTGTAACCAGTCTGCCACAGCCTACTTTGCTGTGCAAACTACAGGCAAGCTGCCTATTCCTAACAGAGACTCCTAAAACTCTAATCCTACTCTAACATCACCCAGAACTGAACTGAACTGTCAAAATAAGCTTCTCTCTTTCCCTCCAACTGGCTAACTCCGCCCCCCTTTTCCAAACCAATCCTGGCTGTTGCTGGGCTGGCACAGGCCTAGGCCACTCCCCCTCTCTGAACTGGAGTCTTCCCTAAACTAAGATGGCTCCTGCCGCTCTCTGCCAGGCCTTCCTAAGCTGAAACTACCTAGCCTGTCTCTTCCTAGGCCCTGCCACCCCCCAGCTGGCAAGGTAAGGGATCTTTACACCCGCCATATCTGCATATCGCAACCTTTCAAGAATACCCAGCCAGCTTGAGGAATCTTTTCTTTTGATTAATCGCCAGCCATTTGGACACATTGAGCCATTCTAATTCAATCATCTGGACATTCCTTTCATTGTTCTTCCCAAGGACCGCCTCCTCCGCTCCTATTGGTCGAAAGCTCGAAGTGGCACTGGCTTTCTGATTCACTGAGGCGCAGTCAAGCTGGCTGCGCCTCCTCTCCAGCTGATGACAACAACCAATCAGGAGAAGGCTGGCTGAGGGGTGGGAAATTTGAACTTTGACAGCTCTGTTTCTCTATAAAAATGTACTGCAATGTATTGAATGTATGTCTCTCCTGACGAACTATCGCGGTTTGACATCCGTACCAGCTGGATGAAATAAATACAACTCGGTGGCTTTTCTTCAATTTTGGTGAGATTTATTGGGAAAAATCTGGGGAAAATTCTATTGGCTTTTCCTTTGCTCGCCAGAGTTCCGGATCCTCATTTTTTAATTTTTTTATTTAGAGCTTTTATAACCCGGTCTTCTCGACCTCCGAAGAGGGACTCAGGCCGGCTAACAGCAGAAAATTCAACACATATATAATGAACATAATAGCATCATAATACATTAATACATTAAAATACAGATCATACAATATCACACAAAAGCCATGTTTTTACCAGCTTTCTGAAAGTCAGGAGGGAAGAGGCGGATCTAATCTCCAATGGGAGAGAGTTCCAGAGCCGAGGGGCCACCACCGAGAAGGTGCTGTCCCTCGTCCCCACCAGACACAATTGTGAAGGTGGTGGGACCGAGAGCAGGCCCCCTCCAGAAGATCTTAACAACCTTGATGGTTCATAGGAGAGAATCCGTTTGGACAGGTAAACTGGGCCGGAGTCGTTTAGGGATTTATAGGTCAACACCAGCACTTTGGTGGGTCTTAGGGCTCCGTTCTCCTGGGTGAGTCTCCAAACTCTAGCTCAATATCATTAGGCTGGCAGAAGCTGGGGCTGACAGCGGAAGCTCATGCCGCTTCCCAGATTTGAACCTGCAACCTTTCGGTCAGCAAGGTCAGCAGCCCAGCAGTTTAACCCACTGCGCCACCAGTGTCTCCCTATTGTATAATATAATAATATAATATTTTATTGTATTGTCGAAGGCTTTCATGGCCGGAATCACTGGGTTGTTGTAGGTTTTTCCGGGCTATATGGCCATGTTCTGTATCAGACACTGATATTTTATTTATTATATAATACATTATTATTTTATTACATTATGTGATACTAGCTGTACCCTGCCACGCGTTGCTGTGGTCCAGTCTGTTGATCTGGAAAATAAAGTAATGAGAAAGTGTTGGTTTCTAATATACGTAATTTCTTTATGCTTGCAGGTAAACCGTACTTCTTGTTTCTTTGTCACTGTTGATGTGGAGAGTGTCTGGTTTGCCCACCCTGGAACATGCAACATATCATTGTCCTTCTTTAAGGGTCCCTTTCAAATCTATGATACTATATCTCTCTGTGTGTGAATCATATGTATCTGTCTGTCTGTCTATCTATCTAATCTATGGCTGGATGGCTCTTTGTCAGGAGGGTTTTGATAACGTTTTCTTGCCCTGAAGAAGGGAGTTAGATTGGATGGCCTTAAGTATTTTCTGTTGGTCATGGGGGTTCTGTGTGGGAAGTTTGCCCCAATTCTATCGCTTGTGGGGTTCATCATGCTCTTTGATTGTAAGTGAACTGTGAATCCCAGTGATTACAACTCTCAAATGTCAAGGTCTATTTCCCCCAAACTCCATCTGTGTTCATATTTGGGTGTATCGAGTGTTTGTGCCCAGTTTGGTCCCGATCCATCATTGTTTGAGTCCACAGTGCTCTCTGGATGTAGGAGAACTACAACTCCCAAACTCAAGGTCAATGCCCACCAAACCCTTCCAGTATTTTCTGTTGGTCATGGGAGTTCTGTGTGCCAAGTTTGGTTCAATTCCATCATTGATGGAGTTCAGAATGCTCTTTGAGTGTAGGTGAACTATAAATCCCAGCAACTACAACTCCCAAATGACAAAATCATAATTTTTTTGAGTGATGGTCACTCCTTGTGTGGTGAGATGTTTTGTTGCCAAATTTGGTGTGATTTCGTTCACTGGTTCTTTTGTTTTTAAGGTACTCATTATGAACAGAGCATTTTTATATATATAGAAGATAGATAGTCATATAATAATATACTGTTATATTGTATTGTATTATTCGATCCCATAGCATTGGATCCTTATTATATATTATTATATAATAATATTATATTGTATTATATCATAATATAATATTAAAAAGTATTATATTAATTATGTTATGCTATATTATATTATATTATATTATATTATATTATATTATAAAGCCATGGTATTCCCTGTAGTCACCTACGGATGTGAGAGCTGGACCTTAGGGAAGGCTGAGCGAAGGAAGATCGATGCTTTTGAGCTGTGGTGTTGGAGGAAAGTGCTGAGAGTGCCTTGGACTGCGAGAAGATCCAACCAGTCCATCCTCCAGGAAATAAAGCCCGACTGCTCACTGGAGGGAAAGATACTAGAGACAAAGCTGAAGTACTTTGGCCACATCATGAGGAGACAGGAAAGCCTAGAGAAGACAATTATGCTGGGGAAAGTGGAAGGCAAAAGGAAGAGGGGCCGACCAAGGGCAAGATGGATGGATGGCATCCTTGAAGTGACTGGACTGACCTTGAGGGAGCTGGGGGTGGTAACGGCCGACAGGGAGCTCTGGCGTAGGCTGGTCCATGAGGTCACGAAGAGTCGGAGACGACTGAACGAATGAACAACAACAATATTATATTATATTATTTGTAGAGTTTAAATGTACCCTGAGATATTTTCATGAGAGATCTGGTGTATGACACCCAAGCCTAAAAAAGACAGTCATTTATGTTGCAGAGACGCACAGCCTGAAATATAATATTTTGTGTGTGCATGAAACCAAGCCATCAGAAAGCAAAGCAGAGAAGCCAGCAAGTTCCTGTCTTGCTCTAATCAAGAGCCGCGAATGGGAACCGGAAGTGAAGAGTTGTTCCTCGTCTTCTTTCATGAGGAGCTGATCGGTGGCCGAAAGAGGGGCCAAGGAGGCGAGCAAACCGTAAGATCGGGGCCGAGGGGGGGATCGGGGCCGGGCTGAAAAGGTAGGACTGCAAAAAGAAAGGGAAGAGAATGCCTCAGGCCGTGTGCAAAAGCCAGAGATGGCTTGGATTGGCTGGTTTTCTGCTGCTTTGCAGTCGTTTCCCAGGGAAACGAGATGCAAACAATGAAAAGGGTGCATATGCTGCACGGTCGAATGAGGACAGCTTGACCTCCCCTGAACTGCTTTGGCTCCAGATAGGGGATCCTGCGAGTTGTGGTTCGGCGGGGAAGACTCAAGACCTTGGGAAACTAGAACTTGCAGGAAGACCTATTACCCTGAGCCCGGGCAGTTTAAATGGCGCGTCTACATTGTGGAATGGATGCAGGTTGACCCCATTTAAACTGCCTGGGCTCAGGGTAATAGGTCTTCCTGGAAGTTCTAGTTTCCCAAGGTCTTGAGCCCCCTCTGGGTGCTTCTATGCTGCTGAAGACCTTGGGACTCAAGACCTTGGGAAACTAGAACTTACAGGAAGACCTATTACCCTGAGCCCGGGCAGTTTAAATTGGGTCAACCTGCATCATTCCACAATGTAGACGCGCCCTATAGTGAACTCAGTGCAATGGTGTCCTGGGAGTTGTAGTTCTCCAAGGCCTGCTAAACTATAACTCGCAGGATTCCATACCCCGGAGGCCTGGCAGTTCAAGGGACATCAAGCTCCATTCATTCAGCAGCACAGATGCACGCAGAGGAGGCTCAAGACCTTGGGAAACTAGAACTTCCAGGAGGACCTATTACCCTGAGCCCGGGCAGTTCAAATTGGGTCCACCTGCATCCATTCCACAATGTAGACGCACCCTATGGTGAACTCAGTGCAATGGTGTCCTGGGAGTTGTAGTTCTCCAAGGCCTGCCAAACTATAACTCGCAGGATTCCATACCCTGGAGGCCTAGCAGTTCAAGGGAGATTAATCTGCATTCATTCAGCAGCATAGATGCCCCCAGAGGGGGCTCAAGACCTTGGGAAACTTGAACTTCCAGGAGGACCTATTACCCTGAGCCCAGGCAGTTTAAATGGGGTCAACCTGCATCCATTCCACAATGTAGACGCGCCCTATGGTGAACTCAGTGCAATGGCGTCCTGGGAGTTGTAGTTCTCCAAGGCCTGCCAAACTATAACTCGCAGAATTCCATACCCTGGAGGCCTGGCAGTTCAAGGGACATCAAGCTGCATTCATTCAGCAGCATAGATGCTTCTGCTCCAGGGTAATAGGCCCTCCTGGAAGTTCTAGTTTCCCAAGGTCTTGAGCCCCCTCTGGGTGCTTCTATGCTGCTGAAGACCTTGGGACTCAAGACCTTGGGAGACTAGAACTTCCAGGAAGACCTATTACCCTGAGCCCAGGCAGTTTAAATTGGGTCAACCTGTATCCATTCCACAATGTAGACGAGCCCTATGGTGAACTCAGTGCAATGGCATCCTGGGAGTTGTAGTTTTCCAAGGCCTGCCAAACTATAACTCGCAGGATTCCATACCCTGGAGGCCTGGCAGTTCAAGGGACATCAAGCTGCATTCATTCAGCAGCATAGATGCTTCTGCTCCAGGGTAATAGGTCCTCCTGGAAGTTCTAGTTTCCCAAGGTCTTGAGCCCCATCTGGGTGCTTCTATGCTGCTGAAGACCTTGGGACTCAAGACCTTGGGAAACTAGAACTTCCAGGAAGACCTATTGCCCTGAGCCTGGGCAGTTTAAATGGGGTCAACCTGCATCATTCCACAATGTAGACGCGCCCTATGGTGAACTCAGTGCAATGGCATCCTGGGAGTTGTAGTTCTCCAAGGCCTGCTAAACTATAACTCGCAGGATTCCATACCCTGGAGGCCTGGCAGTTCAAGGGACATCAAGCTGCATTCATTCAGCAGCATAGATGCTTCTGCTCCAGGGTAATAGGCCCTCCTGGAAGTTCTAGTTTCCCAAGGTCTTGAGTCTCCTCTGGGAGCTTCTATGCTGCTGAAGACCTTGGGACTCAAGACCTTGGGAAACTAGAACTTCCAGGAAGACCTATTACCCTGAGCCCAGGCAGTTTAAATTGGGTCAACCTGCATCCATTCCACAATGTAGACGCGCCCTATGGTGAACTCAGTGCAATGGTGTCCTGGGAGTTGTAGTTCTCCAAGGCCTGCTAAACTATAACTCGCAGGATTCCGTACCCTGGAGGCCTGGCAGTTCAAGGGACATCAAGCTGCATTCATTCAGCAGCATAGATGCTTCTGCTCCAGGGTAATAGGCCCTCCTGGAAGTTCTAGTTTCCCAAGGTCTTGAGTCCCCTCTGGGAGCTTCTATGCTGCTGAAGACCTTGGGACTCAAGACCTTGGGAAACTAGAACTTCCAGGAAGACCTATTGCCCTGAGCCCGGGCAGTTTAAATTGGGTCAACCTGCATCCATTCCACAATGTAGACGCGCCCTATGGTGAACTCAGTGCAATGGTGTCCTGGGAGTTGTAGTTCTCCAAGGCCTGCTAAACTATAACTCGCAGGATTCCGTACCCTGGAGGCCTGGCAGTTCAAGGGACATCAAGCTGCATTCATTCAGCAGCATAGATGCTTCTGCTCCAGGGTAATAGGTCCTCCTGGAGGTTCTAGTTTCCCAAGGGTTTGAGCCCCCTCTGGGAGCTTCTATGCTGCTGAAGACCTTGGGACTCAAGACCTTGGGAAACTAGAACTTCCAGGAAGACCTATTACCTTGAGCCCAGGCAGTTTAAATGGGGTCAACCTGCATTCATTCCACAATGTAGACGCACCCTATGGTGAACTCAGTGCGATGGCATCCTGGGAGTTGTAGTTCTCCAAGGCCTGCCATACTATAACTTGCAGGATCCCATAGGCTGGAGTCCTAGCAGTTCAAGGGAGATCAAGCTGCATTCATTCAGCAGCGTAGATGCACCCAGAGGAGGTTCAAGACCTTGGGAAACTAGAACTTCCAGGAGGACCTATTACCCTGAGCCTGGGCAGTTTAAATTGGGTCAACCTGCATCCATTCCACAATGTAGACGTGCCCTATGGTGAACTCAGTGCAATGGTGTCCTGGGAGTTGTAGTTCTCCAAGGCCTGCCATGCTATAACTCGCAGGATCCCATAGGCTGGAGGCCTAGCAGTTCAAGAGAGATCAAGCAGCATTCATTCAGCAGCGTAGATGCACCCAGAGGAGGCTCAAGATCTTGGGAAACTAGAACTTCTAGGAGGGCCTATTACTCCCAGCAATATGTCCCTAATTGTACCTTATTAGTGATCTAGAACTGTCTGAACGCCCCATTCTTTTCCGAAATTCTATCCTAGTTATATTTCACCTGGTCTTGTCCAGCATTATTTTAAAATTTTAACTATTACATTTGGCCCAGCCATTGGTTTTTAAATGTTATTGTGTTATTGTCGATGTTTACTGCCTATTTTTTGTTTATGAGCTTTATTTTATGGTTTTGTATTACTGCTGTTGTTGTTTTTTGCTGATGTACTGTGGGCTCGGCCTCATTTAAGCCGCACTGAGTCCCTTGGGGAGATGGTAGCGGGGCATAAATAAAGTATTATTATTATTATTATTATTATTATTATTATTATTATTACCCTGAGCCCAGGCAGTTTAAATGGGGTCAACCTGCATCCATTCCACAATGTAGACGCACCCTATGGTGAACTCAGTGCAATGGCATCCTGGGAGTTGTAGTTCTCCAAGGCCTGCCAAACTATAACTCGCAGGATTCCATACCCTGGAGGCCTGGCAGTTCAAGGGACATCAGGCTGCATTCATTCAGCAACATAGATGCACCCAGAGGGGGCTCAAGACCTTGGGAAACTAGAACTTCCAGGAGGGCCTATTACCCTGAGCCCGGGCAGTTTAAATTGGGTCAACCTGAATCCATTCCACAATGTAGACGCACCCTATGGTGAACTCAGTGCGATGGCATCCTCGGAGTTGTAGTTCTCCAAGGCCTGCCAAACTATAACTCGCAGGATCCCATAGGCTGGAGATCTGGCAGTTCAAGGGAGATCAAGCTGCACTCATTCAGCAGCGTAGATGCACCCAGAGGGGGCTCAAGACCTTGGGAAACTAGAACTTCCAGGAGGACCTATTACCTTGAGCCCGGGCATTTAAATAGGGTCAACCTGCATCCATTCCACAATGTAGACGCGCCCTATGGTGAACTCAGTGCAATGGCGTCCTGGGATTTGTAGTTCTCCAATGCCTGCCAAACTATAACTCACAGGATCCCATAGACTGGAGACTTGGCAGTTCAAGGGACATCAAGTTGCATTCATTCAGCAGCGTAGGTGCACCCAGAGGAGGCTAAAGACCCTGGGAAACTAGAACTCCCAGGATCTCATAGCACTGAACCAGGGCAGTTGAAGTGGGGTCAAGCTGCATAGTGTAGATGCACCTAGAGAGAGAGAGAGTGTGAGAGAGAGAGGGGAATCCTTGCATGGCCTGATCCCCATCTGTCTAATTAACCTACTTGGCTCTGGTCTACTTTCTTTGGCAACCTGCCCTTGAAGCCGGATCTTATGCATGTTAATAGATTAGTAAATATGTATTGTATTTTTATTGTGATGTATGTTTAATATGGGGACCTGGAGAACCAAGTTTGAATCCCCACCTGGCCATGGAAACCCACTGAATGACCCTGTACAAGTCAGGACCAGTTCTCCTGGTTCTTATTGAGTGCCTTCAAGCCCTCTCTGGTGTCTCATGGATTTTGTATTGTCGAAGGCTAGCACGGAGTTTCCTTGGCAACATTGCCTCGGAGAGGGTTTGCCATTGCGGAGAGGCAGGGAACAAATACAATATCTTCTTCTGAGTCGTGGGATGCAACCACCGAGAGCAGTGTTTCTCAACCTTCCGAAAACCACGACCCCTTAATACAGTTCCTCATGTTGTGCTGGACCCCAACCATAAAATTATTTTTGTTGCTACTTCATAACTGTCATCTGATGTATTTTCATTCACTGGACCAAATTTGGCACAAATACCCGATACACCCAAATTCGAATACTGGTGGAGGTGTTTTTTTTTTTTGGGGGGGGGGGGGGTATTATTTGGGAGTTGTAGTTGCTGGGCGTTATTGTCCACCTACAATCAAAGAACCAACCAATGATGGAATTGAACCAAACTTGGCACACAGAACTCCCACAACTAACGGAAAATACCGGAAGGGATTGGTGAGGATTGACCTTGAGTTTTGGAGTTGTAGTTCACATACATCCAGAGAGTACTGTGGACTCAAACAAACAATGATGGTGTAAAGAAGCGTTAATCCCACCGCTTGTCAACAATATTATGTGAGGAAGTATTAATCTTCTTTATAGCCACTAATATTCTGTGAGGAACCTTCTTTTAGATATCAATTAAGCTGCCACCAATATGTTTAGAGACGCTGGTTTAGGTCTCTGTTTATCTTTAGTTGTGTTGTGAGGTGACTTTGGTAGTGTGGAATGCACCAAGCATGACAGCAATCGAGGAGGCAGGTTTGAAATATAAAGAGAACAAGTTTTATTGTGAACAGAATGTAATTGTTGCAGTTTTGAGAATTTGAACTTGGCACAAGGCTTGATGTTACAAAATGGCTGGTTTGAGATACATGCTTCTGATGATACAATTCTACAAACTTCTTCTTAGTGAAGTGCTTATACTACTTCAGAGTTCCCTATTGTGAATGTCCACACTGTTTGCCCTATACTCGGAACAAACCACTGATCACCAGTCTTTCCTTACTGGCGATCCTGAAGACCCCCTCTGTTAGATTCTTTTAACCTAAGCAACCTAACAAGGTAACACCTTCAGCTCTCTTGCTGAAGAAATATTCACAAATTCTAGGAACTACTGAATTCTCACAGCTTCACAACAGAGCCCTAACTGGCTATCCTCTTCCCCGGGTCTCTTCCACCGGACTGGAGCTTAACTGCCACTTTCAAACCTTTTCCTCCTTAAGCTCCGCCCACCTCCTCTGAGGCTTTGTCTTGTCACCATGGCAACCTATCCCTCACAGCTAGGCCATGGCAATAAATGTAGTACATAAATACAGTTTAAATACAGTATAATAAACACTCTATAATAAACATTTCTCTACACCTTCCCCCCCAGAAAAATATTTTTGCATATTTCTTAATCCTAGAATAGCAAAAATAATCCCACATATCATTTAACAATAAATACATATACACCAATTCTGAAAGGGAAACATATTAGGGTTAAATACATTTCAATTACACATACATACAAACCTTTAACCTATGAAATTCTAGTATCATCTATGGATGTGGTATCAAAGTCTCATATTTTTATACTTATACATATATTCGTAAATATCTATTGCCTATTGTAAAACATATATACCTACCACACTTTATTATAATGGGATTATATCTTATATCTATGGTATGAAACATATACAGTTCACCACTGTAATAACATCATATATTTTATAAGTCTATAATAAAACAGTATACCCATTTTGTTTAAATATTATACTATACTATTTTATACTATATTACACATACATTACCTTTATATAATTTGGATCTACCTGTGATCATCCTCTATCCAATTCTCCATATAAACATCAAATATCCTTGTCCAAATGTGTTTCTATCTCATTAACATATATAATTGACTTTCTACCTAGTCTGGTCAATTTATAAGACATTTATCTATATACCATACCACAACTTTTTTCCATACATATGGTCCCACTTTGTTAATAGCCCACACAATAGTTAAACTCCCACATTTGATCATTGACATAGATGTCTTAGTGTCCAATGTCCCATGGTTCAAACACAACCTCTGTTGTACTGGACCAACTGTCCACAGCAATGTCTCTTTATGATGATCTTTTAGCTTCTTTTTTTCCACTTCTTCGTTTCTTCTTTTTAGGTTTCTTCTTTTGTCTCTTGATGTCTTTTCGATTACCTGGAGATATGGTTTTCTTCCTCACACGATGTCTGCAAGTCTTTTCTCCTCTCTTTTTTGTTGCTGGGGTATCTTCTTTTAATCTGACCTTCCAATTATCAGGAACAGTTCTGTTTCCATCGATTTTCAGGGCTAGAACAATGGCTTGCTTCCATGAAGCATCAGGTTGTAGTGAATAATCTGGAATTCCTTTAGCATCTTTTCTTGGCACTGAAGAGAATTCACTGTCATTAGAAGAACGAACACGAATATTGTCCTTCTTCATGGCAAGCTCATCACTGCTATCTGGACAAACTTCTAAAGCTAGAAATTGCAGCTTTTTCTTTTTATCACCACCAATATAGTCTGCGTACATCAGCTCTCCTGACAGTCCATCAGCTCGGCCTCCACTCTCTCCTTCCTCTCCGTTCAAGGATAAAGGAGATCTCTCTTCCGACACATGGCCAAATCTTCTTTTTCTGTTCACTTTCTCTTCAGATGTATGGATCTTTGTTTCACAGAAGACCCCTGGATATTCTGGACTCGCATCAGCTTCTACTGTCACGTCCAGAGTTTGTTTTCCTTTAGCTTTCCCTTTAGATTTTATTTTATTGTCTTTGTCAAAAAGTTCGGCTGAGGTAATTTCTTTATGTGGAGCTGAAGGAAATACATCTTTTAAAGTCAAGGATTCCTCTTTCTCCTCAGAATTTATCACTTGTCTTTCTAGACCTATTGTTTCTATACTCTCTTCACTGGTTCTCAAATAATCAGCCACTGGAATCGGCTCTGCTGCAGGGCTTGTTCCTCGTTTGCATGGTCTCTCCTGGCTGTACACTTCTGACTTTATATTTGGAACACCATCTCCAGCAATAAATCTATAGGGTTGTTCTTCTGCTCTTTGTTCCTGTTGAATTTCCTCAACTCCTCCTGTCTTCTTAACAACCTTAGCAACTGTAGCACTGGCTTCTGGGCTCTCATCCCCATCTTGTCGGATGGCAAAACACAGGGCTTTCTGTTCAGGGCTTTTGTTGATACATTTTTTCTCCCCACACGCCATCTTACAGTATTTAATCTCCTCAGCCAAATCATTTCCAATTAAACATTGGTATGGTATGTCAGGACTGACTGCAAAATCCCACACACCCTTCCATCCTTCATATTGTATTGGCAAAGTCACGACCGCTGTCGGAATTGCAGGACCTAAGCCTTTTAATCTTACTTCAGAGGTTGGCTGCTGAAATCTCTGAGGTATTATTTCGGGATGCACTATGCATATTTCGGAACCTGTATCTCGAAGTCCTTTCCTGTCTTTGTTATCAATATAAATGGTTTCTAAGTAGTCCTTAGATGGGCTGCCTGACAGGATGAACAGACATTGTTTCTCTTGAGGCTCTGAGCTTGAACTCTCCTTTGAAACAGTATCTGCTTCTGCCCTTGGTGTTTCTTTCATTTTATTCACAAAGAGGGTTGTTTTCTCATTCCTTAACAGAGGACATTGATATTTTATATGATCCAATTTTCCACATTGATAGCACCGACGTTTTACCTCAGGAGCAGTTGGTCTTATTACACCCTGCCTCCTATAGATGGTGTTTTCTATCTCAGAGCCCTTTTCATGCTGTGGGCGCGTTTGTTGTGGATAAAATGGCTGCCTGTTTGTTCTTTTGTCCCCTGGCAGATCTTCCCTTTTAAATCCTTCTTTCAAGGTTGTTATTTGATCTGCCATACCCGCTGCCTCTACAATCGTGGATGGCTTGCGATCTTGAATCACCCAACGAATTTCATAAGGAACTAATTGGAAAAATTGTTCCAATTTCAAAAGTTCCCTCAGCTGTTGATAATCTTCTACCTCAGACGTCTTTATCCAACTATCGAACAGTTGAGACAATCTAGAGGCCACCTGAGCAAAACTTTGTGTTTTATCTTTCTTTAAGGATCTGAACTTAAATCTATAATATTCCGGAGTCAATCTAAACTCTTGTTGAATCTGTTTCTTAAACAAATCATAGTCTCTATAAGATTCTTCAGGCAACTGTCCATAAATCTGCAAAAGTTTCCCACTTATCTGTGGCCTAAGGTATGTCATCCATTTTTCCTTAGCCACTCCAAAATCACGACAACATCTTTCAAAAGATATTAGGAATTTCTCTGGACAATCCTCCTTGGTATATTTTGGGAATTTCTTCATCAAATCTGGGGTATCCCCTCCAGATCTCCCTTCCTGAACATCACTGGATGTTTGAGACAAAGCCAATCTTTGTTTCTCTAGCTCAAACTCCATTCTCTTCAATTCTAACTCCTGTTCTAATTCTCTCACTCTTTGTCTTTCTTCCATCTCCAGTTCTCTCTCTTTTTGTTTTGCCTCCATCTCCAGTTCTCTCTCTCTTTGTCTTTCCTCAAATTCTCTTTGTTTCGCCTCTCTCTCCATCTCCAATCGTTTCATCTCTAATCGTTTTTCCTCCATTTCCAGCTTGTATTTATAAGCCATTTCTGTCATAGGCACTGGCTCTGTCTCTGACTCAGAGCTCGAGCTTTCCCCTTGGTCTCCCTCTCTTTCCTCAGCCAGCTTTCTCTGCCGCCTGGTAGCCATGTTTTCAACAACTTTTACCTCACAACTTATTTTAAAATTAAACTTAAGGCACTCGATTAGTTGTTACACGAATCCCGTCGTCTGCCACCAAATTATGTAAAGAAGCGTTAATCCCACCGCTTGTCAACAATATTATGTGAGGAAGTATTAATCTTCTTTATAGCCACTAATATTCTGTGAGGAACCTTCTTTTAGATATCAATTAAGCTGCCACCAATATGTTTAGAGACGCTGGTTTAGGTCTCTGTTTATCTTTAGTTGTGTTGTGAGGTGACTTTGGTAGTGTGGAATGCACCAAGCATGACAGCAATCGAGGAGGCAGGTTTGAAATATAAAGAGAACAAGTTTTATTGTGAACAGAATGTAATTGTTGCAGTTTTGAGAATTTGAACTTGGCACAAGGCTTGATGTTACAAAATGGCTGGTTTGAGATACATGCTTCTGATGATACAATTCTACAAACTTCTTCTTAGTGAAGTGCTTATACTACTTCAGAGTTCCCTATTGTGAATGTCCACACTGTTTGCCCTATACTCGGAACAAACCACTGATCACCAGTCTTTCCTTACTGGCGATCCTGAAGACCCCCTCTGTTAGATTCTTTTAACCTAAGCAACCTAACAAGGTAACACCTTCAGCTCTCTTGCTGAAGAAATATTCACAAATTCTAGGAACTACTGAATTCTCACAGCTTCACAACAGAGCCCTAACTGGCTATCCTCTTCCCCGGGTCTCTTCCACCGGACTGGAGCTTAACTGCCACTTTCAAACCTTTTCCTCCTTAAGCTCCGCCCACCTCCTCTGAGGCTTTGTCTTGTCACCATGGCAACCTATCCCTCACAGCTAGGCCATGGCAATAAATGTAGTACATAAATACAGTTTAAATACAGTATAATAAACACTCTATAATAAACATTTCTCTACAGATGGATCTGGACCAAACTTGGCACAAATCCTCAATATGCCCAAATGTGAACACTGGTAAGAGTTTGGGGAAAATAGACCTTGCCATTTGGGAGTTGTAATTGCTGGGATTTATAGTTCACCTACAATCAGAGCACATTCTGAACCCCACCAATGATAGAATTGGGCCAAACTTCCCACACAGAAACCCCTTGATCAACAGAAAATACTGTGTTTTCTGATGGTCTTTGGCGACCCCTCTGACACCTTCCTCGAGACCCTCTCAGGGGTCCCAACCCCCAGGTTGAGAAACGCTGACCTAGCGATTGCCAAACTATTTTGGACTCCAACTCCCAGAAGCCTCCACTGCCTTGGCCAATGGGGGGTATGATGGGAACTCCAGTACAGTGTACCTGTTTTTTGGGGAAAACTCATCAATGCAGTTTGGCATGACTGTGAACTTCATAGCTCAATTTTACGGAATCATAAGGAGTTGTAGTTTGACAGGACACCAGGACTCTGGTTGAGAAGGTGAAAGGCCTTCTAAGGCTGGATTTGCACTGCCCTATATCCCAAGATCTGATACCAGATTATCTTATTTGAACTGGTTTATATAAATCTACACTGCCAGATAATCTGGGATCAGATCCTGGGATATAGGGCAGCGTAGATCCAGCCTAAAGTGTAATAATATTATAATGTAATACAATATAATACTAATAATAATACAATATAATAATATATAATAATAATAATAATAATAATATGAAGTAATTATACTAATAAATTAAACATAATTACTACTGTTAATATATAATGATATATAAGGACATATTGTTTTATTGTTGTACATTTGTATATTTTAAGCTGTAATGTTTTTGATTGTGAGCTGCTTTGAATGTCCGTATGGAGAGAGAAAGTGGGATATAAACAAACAAATAAATAAATAAAACTATATAAATAAAAATGTAATTTTCGTTTGTAGGATTAACAGAACTCAAAATCCACTGGGGGAATTGACACCAAATTTGGACACAAGACACCTAACAACCCAATGTATGTCCTTCACTCAAAAATGTTGATTTTGTCATTTGGGAGTTGTAGTTGCTGGGATTTATAGTTCACCTACAATCAAAGAGCATTCTGAACCCCACCAACAATGGAATTGAACCAAACTTGGCACACAGTTCTCCCATGACCAACAGAAAATACTGGAAGGGTTTGGTGGGCAGTGTCCTTTGGTTTTGGAGTTGTAGTTCACCTACATCCAGAGATCACTGTGGACTCAAACAATGATGGATCTGGACCAAACTCTACACAAATACTCAATATGCCCAAATGTGAACACTGGTGGAGTTTGGGGAAAATAGAATCTTGGCATTTGGGAGTTGTAGTTGCTGGGATTTATAGTTCACCTACAATCACAGAGCATTCTGAACCCCACCAACGATAGAATTGGGTCAAACCTCCCACACAGAACCCCCATGTGGGCCACAGCAACACGTGGCAGGGGATGGCTAGTAAATAATAAAGTAGTATCCCCTAAACTCTGGTCTTCCTGGTGTTTTGGAGTCTTGCTATCAAAAACCTACTTTGGCCAATAGCGAGGGATTCTGGGAGCTGAAGTTCAAAACACCTGACAAGTCCAGACAAGAGATTAAACCCTATTTAAAAGGTCTTTTGCCTACTCAACCAAAGAGTCCTGGGACCTGACTACACTACAACTCCTATGCTTCCATAGCATTGGGCCATGGTAGTTCGGTATAGAGATTACTGTCTTCCAAAGACTGTTTTCTTGTGTCACCGCAAATGTCACATCTTGGGTTGCTGTGAGTTTTCCGGGCTGTCTGGCCATGTTCCAGAAGCATTCTCTCCTGACGTTTTGCCCACAGCTATGGCAGGCATCCTCAGAGGTTGTGAGGTTTGTTGGAAACTAGGCAAGTGAGGTTTATATATACACCTGTGGAACAATGTCCAGGGTGGGAAAAAGAACTCTTGTCTGTTTGAGGCAGGTGTGAATGTTGCAATTGTACACCTTAATTAGCACTAAATGGCCTTGCAGCTTCAAATGCAGCGCCCAAACATGAATCAAGGAACATGAAAGGCACTGCAGATTAATCCAACCAGAGAAGTCAGCCATAGCAGAGCACTTGATGAACAAATCTAGACACAGAATATTATTTGAAAACACAGAAATGCTGGACTACTATAGCAACCACCATATCAGGCTACACAGAGAAGCCATTGAAATACACAAGCATGTGGACAATTTCAACAGAAAGGAGGAAACACATGAAAAGTAACACAATCTGGCTACCAGTATTAAAAAAAAATCTAAAATCAGGACAGTAAATAAAGAACAACACTCAGAAAACAGGGGAAATCCAGACAGAATCAATCAGGGCCAGCTAATACCTCCCAACAAAGGATTCCCCCAGGCAGCAACCAGCCAGGCAAATCAATGCTAATCAAGCTGGCCAATGGCTAATGTTCACACTTGACTCTTGTCAAACAGACAAGAGTTCTTTCTCCTACCCTGGACATTATTCCACAGATATATAGACCCCACTTGCCTAGTTTCCAACAGACCTCACAACCTCTGAGGATGTCTGCCATAGATGTGGGTGAAACATCAGGGGAGAATGCTTCTGGAACATGGCCAGACAGCCCGGAAAACTCACAGCAACCCAGTGATTCCGGCCTTGAAATCCTTCGACAACACAGAGATTTTCTTCTTTGTCTGCACAGGAGAGGCATATGAAGCCCTGGTCAACTGTGGATGGCTGTTCCTGCTGGGACTTGGCTTACCGGCATCCATGAAGGCCTCGGCCGAGCTGGGCATCGCCGCCCTCCAGTTCCAGCGTCGGGCGAGAGGCCCCAGGGTCAAGGCCAAAGCCTCCTTTGTGGACGAGACCCTCTTTGGCAGCTCTGCGGGGCGGCAGGTCCCAGCTGCGGAGTTTGACCCTCCCTGGGCGGAGAGCAAAGCCCCTTCCCCAAGACCCTTACTGTGGAGCCCAGAGGTGGGTGCCAGCCCCGCCAAGGGACCTCCGTCTGCCGGTACCCCAAGAAAGAGAAATAAATACAGGTATGGGTCTAGTTTGGGGAGAAATCCGTTGGTTGACAACAGCAAGATTGCGTGGCAGAGGGATGTGGTTTGGTTGCATCATTCCTGGAGGGGACCAATGTGACCTCAAATGATCCCAAAGGTTGTTTTTGTCACAGTCATCTCTTCCAGACTGCTTAGGCTGCCTCTTTTTTCTTCCTGGGATCAATTAACTTTCCTGCATATCCCAGGAACATAAATTATAGGCAGTCCCCAAGTTACAAACAACTTACAAACAACTCCTAGGCCCCTTCTACACTGCCATATAATCTAGATTATCAAAGCAGATAATCCACATAATCTGCTTTGATCTGGATGATATGAGTCTACACTGCCATATATTCCAGTTCAAAGCAGATACTCTGGATTTTATATGGCAGTATAGAAGGGGCCGTAGATGGGTCCCCAGTCAGTTTTAATCATGAATTTTTAAACTCGCATCTTGTGTTTGCTTTATTATTATTATTATTATATCATCATCATCATCATCATCATTATTCATCATCAACACAACAAGATTAGTACACAGCAAGCAAGATCACTATGCTGGCTGTTGTATTGGATGACACGTCTGACATTTCCCAAGTGTCTAGCTAGGAATATTGGTGAATAATGCATGCAGTAGGGTGGCCTTTTGCAGCTGACAGATGGTAATTTTGTCGGTGCCAATTGTGTTTAAGTGCAGGCCAAGATCTTTAGGCACTTCACCCAGTGTGCTGATCACCACTGGGACCACCTTTACTGGCTGCTGCTGTTTCTTCTATTTCTCCTTCTTCTTCTTACCCCACTTCATCTCTCTCGCAGGAGAGATATCTTTGTTCTGCATATTTTAATTTATATATTTGTGGAAATACGTTGTAATATATGTATTTGATTATATGTATGATGATTATGTGCTTTTAGCTATGTGGTAATCCATTTTGAGCCACAAGGAGAGGTGGGTAATAAATAATCATCATAATAATAATAATCATAATAATGGAATTATTTTCTCCAGTTAGCAGATAACTTCATGAGTGCTTTCCTTTCCATGCTGCTCTGTCTAAGGTTCCTACATTGGTTTCCAACCCTAGCAAAATCGTGACTTTTCACTACTAAATTAAAGAATTGTCCCAACTTTAGAGCTTTGTAGTACTTGGCACAATGAACCAGGTGGTAAGATTTCATTTCATCTCCCTTTCTTTCTTGCCAAAGGCTGAAAAGTCACACTCCATCCTATTGTGATGAGACCCTCTTTGGGCCCAAACCTGGGGAGCAGGAATGGGCCGCCCCTTGGATGTCCGGCAGCGATGTGGCCAAGCTTCGCCCATTACTTTTGACACCACCTTCCGCCTTGAGAGACCGACTTGTCCTTTCCCCTCGCCCAAAGGAGACACCACTGAGAGCTGTCCACCAGGAAAAGGGGAAAGAAGGGGCCGGAGCCCTGCGCAGACAGGAAGATGCTTTCCGAAGACCCCAAGAGAGTAGCTCGGACAGGACCAACCAGGACGACTTGAGGAGAAGACGCTCTTGTTCCCTTACCCGACTGTGTAGTGCTTCGCATCGGGCTCCGTCTCTAGTGAATAACCCAAGGACAAGTACACAGCAGGATCAACCCCTTCCGGTCACCTCTGTGGGGTCTTTCGCAAGACCATGTTCACAGGGATTCTCAGTGTCTACCAAGGCAACACGGTCGACCAGCTCCTGTAAACCCAAACCTCCTTGGAAATAAAATGGCTAGTGAAATGGCCACCCAATGCTGGGGGTCTCTATGGAGTAGATGTGCTAGATGTCATTCCCATTTGTTCCCATTTGCAGATTTTGCCTTCTTTCCTTGATGCACATGATGTGGGGTATACAGAGGTGTGTTCATATTGTGCAATTATAGCAGTTTGATACCATTTTAGCTACCCTGGCCCTATTCCATCATTGAATAATATTATCAATTGTCTTCCCGCCACAAGAAGAGGTATTAGATGTACATGTGTGCCTTCAACTCATCTATAGACTTATTGTGACCCAATCTTAGACAAGGAATCCTCAAGAGGTGGTTTTGCCTCTTCCTTCCTGTGAAGCATGGCCTACAACACTTAGGATTCATTGATGGCTTCCCAACCAAGTTGTAACCATGACTGAGCCTGCTTTGCTTCAAAATCAGATGGCATCTGATGCCTTTCGGATTTTTCCAATGTTATCTTGAGAAGAAGCGGGTGAGAAATAATAATAATCTAAATGTACTAAAATGTATATAAATAAAAATGTAATGTTAATTTGTGGGAATAAAATAACTCAAAAACTACTGGATGAATTGATACCAAATTTGGACACAATACACGACCATCACTCATAAAAACAAAACAAAACACACAGTGGAAAGGACTTAAAAAAAAAAACAAAAACAAAAAGACATTACAGCGCATGCGTGAAAATGACTCCCTGCAAGGCTCCCTTTCCGCCGACACCCAGGCAAGAGGTAGAAAAGAAAGGGAGAATAGAAAAAAATGGAAAGAAAGAAAGAGGGAGGGAAGAAAGGAGAGAAAGAGAAGGAAGAAGAGAAAGAAAAAGAGGGGAATGAAGGAAAGAGGTAGAGAATGAAGAAAGGAGAGAAGGAAAGAAAAAAGGGAAGGAAGAAAGGAAAGAGGGAGGGAAGGTTGGCCACAGCAATGCGGGGCGGGTACAACAACTAATAATAATAATAATAATAATAATAATAATAATAATAATAATCTAGTCTGATCATATTGAAAATATCTGAAGAAGAGCCCAGTGTGTCTAGATTGCCATAATAAAATTGGACTGAACAGGCTTTGTGGTCTTTTTTAATGGATCCAGATGTGCCTTTGACCTACTCAGATGGAGAAAGGGGATTAATGATCAAACCTGGGAGAAAAAAAGAGGCAAAGGTTCTCGGAAGACTTTGTTTTTATTTAGGAAGACACACTGACAAGGGGTACCAAATCTTTCTATCCATAACCATCTGGGGTACACAAGGTGGGAAGGGACGGGGTTCACTTTTTTTTTTGTTTTTTTTTTGTTGGTTTTTTTTTTGTTTTTTTGTTTTGGTTTTTTTTTTTGTTTTTTTTTTGTTTTTTGTTTTTTTGTTTTTTTTTGTGGTTTTTTTTGTTTTTTTTGGGGGGGGGGGTTGTTTTTTGGGGTTTTTTTACTTCTTGATAGCCTTCTTTCCTCTGCCCTTCTTCTTCTTCCGCCGAGTGCGCAGCATCGATCTCACCTGGTAACCCTTCCAGAAGGCCTGGATGATGGTGGCGGCCCGGACCAGAATGGCCATCTCCTGGTCAGACTTCTCCTTCTGCTCCAGCTTCATCTTCTGTTCCTCCTTGATCTGGATGTGTTCTTGGTCCAGGTGGCGGAGCTTTTCCCGCAGGTCGGCAAGGTGTTCCTTCACCACCGAATAGATTACATCGATTTCTTCAATCTCTTTCTGCGGGGAGGAGCAAAGGGCAGGGGACTGAGCAAAGCATTCAACGGGGGGTTGAAAATGTTATTTGGGGGGCAGGGGTGAGAATGGGATTTGTAGTGCCCCCAAAAGTCTAAAAAATTGGCATTCAAGAGCCCAGCATCCTTGAGGTACTTGGGGCCCTCCAAATGTTTTTCAACAATTACTTAAGTACCAGGATGGCTGGGGGTGAATCTGCACTATAGAATGAATGCAGTTGGACCCTACTTGAACTGCCATGGCTCAATGCTATGGGATCCTGGGAGTTGGAGTTTTCTAGGCTCATACTGAATGCCTTTGGATGAGAGTCATAGGTAAGATAAAGGTTTTCCCCTGACATTAAGTCCAGTCATGTTCAACTCTGGGGGGTGGTGCTCATCTCCATTTCTAAGCTAGACACCTCCTAGGTCACGTGACTGGCATGACTGCATGGAACCTATTGATCTACTCACAATTGCATGTTTTCAAACTGCTAGGTTGGTACAAGCTGGGGCTAACAGTGAGAGCTCACCCCGCTCCCTGGATTTGAACCGGCAACCTTTCAGTCAGCAAATTCAGCAGCTCAGTGGTTTAACCCACTGTGCCACCGGGGGCTCCACAGTCATACATACCTGTTTTTCCACCATCTCGACATCATACTTCTGGACCCAGTTCTCAATTTCCATCTCCACTTTGAATTTCTTCTAAAGGAGATAAAGGCAGGAAAAGTGTTAGCAGCTGTCGTTTCTGGGTAAGGCCTAGGCATCTTGTTGTTCTGACTAGTAATCCTCACCTAATCCAGGATATTATTGCATCTACACTGTTGAATGAATGCTCTTTGGCACCACTTGAACTGCCATGGTTCATTGCTATGGAATCCAGGGAGTTGTCGTTTTACAAGGTCTTTCGCCTTCCTTGCCTCACCAAACTACAACTCCCAGGATCCACAGCATTGAGGCAAGACAGTTAAAAGTCGTGTCAAACTAATTCACTCTACATAGTATAGATGCACCCGAAGTGTCCCTCCTGCCATCTTTAAGGGTTCTGTTTTCTGTCTGTGAACCAGCGGTTGGCATGCAGTTGAATTCCCTTTCAACAGATGTCATTCCACTTGTTTATTTTCCTGGGAAACATGTTGTCCATGCTTTGGACCAGCAAAGGATTTAGCAATTTAGCTTCAGTTTATTGGCCTCATCTAGCCTGTAAAAGAAATTGCCCCTAAATATTATTATTATTATTATTATTATTATTATTATGAGGCTGGGGTGTAGGGCATGCAGCCCAGAAGGTCTCCTGGAAGCCAATGCAGCCTTACAACTCCTCCCCACTGTTGACCGCCTCTGCTTTGGCCCCTTCTGAATGCCTTTCCCTTACCTTCCGGATCGCCTTCTCGGCATCTTGGTTCTCCGAGATTAGGGCATTGAACTGGACCCGTAGCTGGTTCAGCTCCTGCTGCAACTTGATGCACTTGGCATGCGCCCCCTGCTGCGCCTCCTTCTGCTGCTCCTCGGCTTCGGCCTGGGTGCGTTGGATCTGGCTGTCGGCACAGTTGGCCAGGTTGTGCAGCTGGTTCTTGAGCTCCTTTATGATCGCATCCTTCTTGGAAAGCTACAGAGTGGGCCAATCGGGGTCAAGGTATGTAAAAGCAAGAATGGCAGGCAACACCACTCCAAAAGAGCCACAAAAGATGCCTTCGGGAAGATAGTTCCCAACTCAAGTAGGTATTGTTTTCCCAGTCTGAATTTTGCCTTGGATATAAATTTGGCCCCTTCTACACAGCTGTATAAAATTCAGATTATCTGCTTTGAACTGGATTATATGGCAGTGTAGACTCATTATTTGCCTTGATATTCTGGATATTCTTGATATTATTTGCCTTGATATTCTGGATTAAATGGCAGTGTAGAAGGGTCCTTAGAGGAGGGTAATTTATACTACTGCTACTAATAATAATGGGGGGGGGGTGCCTTCAGCTAGGACAATAAGAATATTGATTGACTGATCATTGAGTTGCCAAGGCTTTGTTATGCTTGTAGCCTTGAAGTCCCATAACCTCCATGTACCCTCAACGACCTAACAGAAGCTGAAGAGATCAAAAGAAGGTGGCAAGACTATACAGAAGATCTGTATAGGGAGGATAATAATATCGAGGATAGTTTTGACAGTGTGGTGAGTGAATTAGAACCAGACATTCTGAGGAGTGAGGTTGAATGGGCCTTAAGAAGCATTGCTAACAACAAGGCAGCAGGAGATGATGGGATCCCAGCTGAACTGTTTAAAATCTTGAAAGATGGTGCATGCCATATGCCAGCAAAAATGGAAAACACAAGAATGGACATCAGACTGGAAAATATCAACTTATATCTCCATACCAAAAAAGGGAAACACTGAAGAATGCTCAAACTAAAATCTTGAAAGATGATGCGTGTCATATGCCAGCAAATATGGAAAACACAAGAATGGCCATCAGACTGGAAAATATCAACTTATATCCCCATACCAAAAAAGGGAAACACTGAAGAATGCTCAAACTTTCGTACAGTGGCACTTATTTCACATGCTAGTAAGGTAATGCTCAAGATCCTGCAAGGACTCCAGCAATACTTGGAGAGAGAGTTGCCAGATGTACAAGCTGGCTTTAGAAAAGGCAGAGGAACAAGAGACTAAATTGCCAATATCTGCTGGATAATTGATCCTTATAAAGCACAAATTGACTTTTATGAAAAAGTTATTTATGGAGATGTACACGTTGTACAAGCTGGTTTTAGAAAAGGCAGAGGAACGAGAGACCAAATTGCCAATATCTGCAGGATAATTGATCCTTATAAAGCACAAATTGACTTTTATGAAAATGTTACTTATGGAGATGTACACATTGTACAAGCTGGCTTTAGAAAAGGCAGAGGAACGAGAGACCAAATTGCCAATGTCCACTGGATAATTGATCCTAATAAAGCACAAATTGATTTTTCTGAAAAAGTTACTTATGGAGATGTACACGCTGTACAAGCTGGGTTTAGAAAAGGCAGAGGAATGAGATACCAAATTGGCAATATCCGCTGGATAATTGAGAAAGGCAGGGAGTTTCAGAAAAACATCTATTTCTGTTTTATTGACTATTCTAAAGCCTTTGACTGTGTGGATCATAATAAATTGTGGCAAGTTGGTGGTATGGGCATGCCAAGTCAACTTGTCTCTATAAGGACCAAGTAGCAACAGTAAGGACAGACCATGGAACAACAGACTGGTTCAAGATTGAGAAAGAAGTACGGCAGGGCTGTATACTCTCCCCTAACCTATTCAACATGTATGCAGAACACATCATGTGATGTGCAGGGCTTGACAAATCCAAGACAGGAGTTACAATTGCTGGAAGAAACATTAACAACCTTAGATATGCAGATGACACCACTTTGATGGTTGAAAGCGAGTAGGAGCTGAGGAGCCTTCTAACCAAGGAGAAAGAAGAAAGTGTAAAAGCTGGGTTGCAGTTAAACACAAAAAACCAAGATGATGGCAACCAGACTGATTGATAACTGGCAAATAGAGAGAGAAAACTTGGAGGCAGTGACAGACTTTGTATTTCTAAGTGCAAAGATTACAGCAGATGCAGACTGCAGCCAAGAAATCAGAAGATGATTACTTCTTAGGATGAGAGCAATGACCAATCTTGATAAAATAGTGAAAAGTAGAGACATCACACTGGCAACGAAGATCCGCATAGTTAAAGCAATGGTATTCCTGTTGTAACCTATGGATGCGAGAGCTGAACCATAAGGGAGGCTAAGCGAATGAAGATAGATGCATTTGAACTGTGGTGTTGGAGGAAAATTATGAGAGTGCCTGGGACAGCGAGAAGATCCAACCAGTCCATATTTCAGGAAATTAAGCCTAACTGCTCATTGGAGGGAAGGATAGTAGAGGCAAAGATGAAGGCCACATAATGAGAAGAAAGGAAAGCTTAGAGAAGACAATGATGCTGAGGAAAAGGGAAGGAAAGAGAAAGAGGGCCTGACCAAGGGCAAGATGGATGGTATCATTGAAGGGACTGGGGGTGGTGACGGCTGACAGGGGGCTCTGGTGTGGGCTGGTCCATGAGGTCACGAAGAGTCGAAAGCCACTGAACGAATAAACAACAACAAACCCTCCATGTACCTCCTCATCCTGATCCAGAATTGCAGCGGTTACTTCTTCCTGCAACAAGGCGATCAGCTCTTTGTTTTTTTTATCCTGCTCACTGAGTTCCTCCCTCAGCTCCTTCCATTCTTTGTCTTCCAACGGAGTAGTCAGAAGCCTCTCAAGGAAAAACATGCGGAACTCGACCAAGCTCTTGAGGAAGAGATTGGCGCTCAGGCGCCTCCGGCGGGCAAAGCCTCGTATGATCTGGCAGGTGTCGGAGTTGGCATCGAAGAGGCGCAAAATATTACGGATGGAGCCCTGTAGGCCGTAGATGACCAAAGGCAGGTGGTCTGTCAGATCTTTGGCGCCACGGGTCTTGCCTTTGTATGTGCTCTTGTGCACGAGGCCTGTTCCTTTGAGGCTGGAGCGTGTGGCAATCAGGATGTTAGAAAGCCTCAGGTGTTCCTTAAACGCTCCCGTCAGTTCAGGGCCCAGCACCGTGCTCGCTGCTTCCAGGTGTTGCATCAGGTATGGGAAGGTGCTGATCAGCTCGGCCCACAAGATGGCCTCATCTATGACCGACATGATCTTCTTGGTCTCCATCGTGACCAGTCTTGTTCGACCGGGCCCCTGGGTTTTCATGGGCAGCCTCTGGTTCAGCCTTTTGGTGCGGTATGAAATGACAGGTACATAGGGCAAGTGGGAGGTTGGCTCTGCGCCCGTAACTTCTACTGGGGAAGAGGTTTCAGATTTGGAGGGAGAGCTTTTTGGCCGATAGATATGCTCCTGTGGGGAAATTGACAGATAAGGACTCAGTCTGGCAACACAACTTGGCCAAGATTCCATTTAGTACCATAACAACCTGCAAGAAGGTGACTGCATTTGTGTTCGGAGAAGCAAAGGCATTTGAAAAGAAATCTTGCCAGCTGTCCCTTCAGGAGCAGAAATGTTCCCCTTTTACCCTATTTCCCCAAAAAGAAGACCAAACTGGAAAATAAGGCCTAGCATGTTTTTTTTTCAGGAGGCTTGTCACAGAAGCCCTACCCCCAAAACAAGCTCCAGTTAAAATTGTCAGCCTGTACTTACTTACTTACTTAGGCGATCCCTCATTGACTGAGTAAGATTGTCTTCCAAGTTCGGTGTACTGGCAGTGGGTACGTAGGTGACTGTGGAACCCTATTCTTGACATGCATGTTCTCCCACAGTGAGGGCATCGGTTTCCAAACAGAAGGCGGTCCTGGTTGGAGTTGGCTTGATGTGCCTTCCTCTTGTCACATTTCTCTCTTTTGCCCTCCATTCTTGCCTCTTCAAATTCTACAGTGCTGCGAGTCACAGCTGACCTCAAGTTAGAGCGCTCAAGGGCCAGGGCTTCCCAATTCTCTGTGTCTATGCCAGAGTTTTTAAGGTTGGCTTTGAGCCCATCTTTAAATCTCTTTTCCTGTCCTCCAACATTCCATTTTCCATTCTTGAGCTCGGAGAAGAGCAACTGCTTTGGGAGACAGTGGTCAAGCATTCGGACAATGTGACCGGTCCAACGGAATTGATGACAGAGGATCATCGCTTCAATGCTGGTGGTCTTTGCTTCTTCCAGCACGTTGACATTTGTCTGCTTGTCTTCCCAAGAGATTTGCAGGATTTTCCGGAGGCAGCGCTGATGAAATCGTTCCAGGAGTTGCATGTGACGTCTGTAGACAGTCCATGTTTCACAGGCATATTGCAGGATAGGGAGGACAATAACTTTATAAACAAGCATCTTGGTATCCCTATGGATGTCCCAATCCTCAAACACTCTATGCTTCAGTCGGAAAAATGCTGCACGGTGTTGTATTTTGGTGTCAATGTTGACTTTTGTGGAGAGGTGGCTGCCAAGGTAGCGGAAATGGTCAACATTTCCTAATGTTACACCATTAAGCTGTATTTCTGGCATTGGAGAGGGATTGGCTGGTGACTGCTGGAAGAGCACTTTGGTTTTCTCAATGTTCAATGACAAGTTGAGCCTCTCATATGCTTCTGCGGAGGTGTTTAGAGTGGCTTGTAGGTCTTCTTCTGAATGTACACAGATGACGTCATCAGCATACTGGAGTTGTATAACAGATGTTGTTGTAACCTTGGTTTTGGCTTTTAGTCTGCTGAGGTTAAATAGCTTGCCATCTGTCCGATAGATGATTTCTGTCCGATAGAAGCTTCCTATCAACAAGATGAAGTATCATAGTGATGAAGATGGAAAATGAGGTTGAGGCAATAACGCATTCCTGTTTGACACCTGATTCCACCTTAAATGGGTCACTTGGGGAGCACCTGCTGTCCAAGACTGTTGCCACCATGAGGATGTTCACAAATTTGTTAGGGCACCTGATTTTTTGGAGGATGGTCAAGAGAGCACTGCGATTCAAATGCCTCTGCAAGGTCAATGAATGTCATGTACAGAGGTTGATTTTGTTCCCTGCATTTTTCTTGGAGCTGTCGTGCAATGAAGATCATGTTCACGGTTCCTCTAGAGGTGCAGAAGCCATTCTGGGATTCTGGAAGGGTGTCTTCTGAGTGGGGTAGAAGGCGGTTTGCAAGGGCTCTTGCGAGGATTTTCCCAGTTGAGGTTAGAAGGGAGATACCTTGATAGTTTCCACAGTCTGTTCTTTCTCTTTTTCTGAAAAAGGTGATGATGGTGGCATCCTTGAAATCTGCTGCGATTTTCTCAGTCACCCACACTTTTTCTATGAACTGGTAGAGTTGTGTCAGCTAAGGTTCTCCCTCTTTAAAGATTTCAGCAGGGATCCCATCAGGTCTGCTGGCTTTGTTATTTTTTTGTTGGCTGATGGCATTGGTGACTTCTTCCAAACTAGGCAGTGCTCCAAGCTCATCCCTGGTTAGTTGTTGCGGGATTTGTGAGAGAACCTCTTCGGCCACATTGGAGCTGCGATTCAGGAGGCTTTGGTAGTGTTCTTTCCAACATAGTGCAATTGATTTTTTGTCCTTCAGAAGTTGATTCCATCTGATGAGCGTAGAGACTGTATGCCATGGTTTTTTGGTCCATAGATTACAGTTGATGTCTCTCTGCCATGTTTGGAAGCCTTTCCTTTTCTTGTCAATTAGCTATTTGATCTCGTTGTCATTTTTTTCAAACCAGTCTTGATGTTTCTTGGTTTGATATCCAATAGTTTCTTCGCAAGCTGTGATGATGGAGGTCTACAGTTTGTTCCAATGTTCCTCAACGTTTTTGGGATGTTCTAAGGGTAGATGGTCCTTGAGTGCTGTTTGGAGAAGGGCTCATTTGGAGGGCTCTTGAAGGGCTTGGGTGTTCATTTTGCACCTTATCTTTCTTTCTTGGAGTCTACTTTGGGGATGATCTTGATAGCCATCACTGATCGGATTAGCCTGTGGTCTGTCCAGCAGTCATTAGCCCCTGTCATGGCTCTTGTGAGAAGCATGTGATGGCGGTCTCTGGCACCTATAATTACACAGTCTAAGAGGTGCCAATGCTTTGACCAGGGGTGCTTCCATGATGTCTTGAGCTTGTTTTTCTGATGGAAGAGTGTGTTGGTGATGACAAGGTTGTGTTCTGCACATTTCGTGAGAAGTAGGATGCCATTTGAGTTGCTGTTTCCAACCCCTTTTTTTCCTATGATCCCTGGCCACATGTTGAAGTCTCGTCCAATTCTTGCATTAAAATCCCCCAGGAGGATGATTTTGTCCTCCTGAGATATCTCCGATAGGCACAGTGTCCAGCTGACAGTCAAGGAAATTTTTCCTTGATGTCTTCATCAGCATCTAGTGTTGGTGCATAGGCACTTATGATGGTTGCCTGTTGGTTTTTTGCAAGGTTAATTCGGAGGGTTGAGTCATTCATTGATGCCAGTGGATGCTTTGGTCAGATGTGTTACCAGATCATTTCTGATAGCAAAGCCAACTCTTTGTATTCTTTGTTCTTCTTCAGGCAGTCCCTTCCAGAAGAAGGTGTAGCCTCCTTTTTCTTCCTTCAGCTGTCCCCTCTCCTGCTCTCCGGGTCTCCTAAAGGGCTGCTATGTCGATGTTAAAGCATCCCAGTTCCCTTGCAATGATAGCACTCTGTGTTTGGGGCATTCACTGTCAGTGTCAATATGTTCCATGTTCCAAAGTTCATTTTTCTTTTTTGGCCGCAGGGTGGGGACCCCCCTGGACGAGGCAGTCCAGTCAGGGTATTATTGTTTAGGGCACCTTTTCTAGCCCTCTCTCCATGTGGGGGGAGCAGAGTGGATCCTAAAAAGGGCTGCTTAGTCATGGATACAGCTGCCGAACTACTCAACTGCCTCGGGCCTTGAGGTAGAACGACTGAGTCCGTATCCACCGCCCATGTGCCAGTCTGTGACTAGGGGCTTCCAGTTTTCACAGTCTTGCCCCCGTCACCATTCGTTGATCGCCATGGGACTTTTGTTGGTTTGTTTTTATGTTTCTTGGAAGACATATGTGCGTGAGTTTTTTTAATATGTGGAGGTCAGTGCACATCTGATCAACACACAGACTTCACAGAGTGAGGTACCATAGTGGCATGGTTAACACGGTGACTGTGGCTTCTCAGTCTGTTGCAGCCTTCTTCTGCCTTCATAGCCATCGTAACATGTACCTTGTCATCCTCCGCCTGCTCTGCTGTTGAGGTCTTTGGACTGTGCTTGGT
The DNA here is from genome assembly GCF_037176765.1 of Anolis sagrei. Taxonomy (NCBI): domain Eukaryota; kingdom Metazoa; phylum Chordata; class Lepidosauria; order Squamata; family Anolidae; genus Anolis; species Anolis sagrei. The sequence continues at coordinate 45,177,729 of NC_090034.1, read as the reverse complement.
CTGGAACCTCCCCTGCGGCCACTCCTGGGATTGCATGACCCCAGCTGTTGCGCATGCAGGTTTACTGGAATACGTAAGCCCCCTCACCACGACAAGGTGACAGTCCATCGAGGGACATCAGCTTGTACATCCGTTGCAAAACACGACAGACGTAATAATATAATAAATTTTATTTATATTCCAGTTTTCTCTCATGAAGGGACCCAAAGTGGCTTCCAACATATTAAATACAGTACAAAACAACAGTAAACAAAGTCTTGAATTATAAAATCATAATTTGAGTATATAATTGATCTATATAAATAAAAATGTAGTGTTAGTTTGTGGGATTAACATAACTCAAAAACCACTGGACAAATTGATACCAATTTTGGACACAATGCAGCTATCGGGCCAATGAATGACGATCACTCATAAAAACACTGAAAAACACAGCAGAAGGGACTTAAAAAGCCAAAAAAGGTGGTACAGCACATGCACAAAAACAACTCCCCCAGCAAAAAAAAAAAAAAAAACACACACACACACAATAGCATATCCACACTCTTTTCCAGACTACAGCTCCCAGCACCCCCTAGACCATGCCGTTTAGGAGAGGAGGATGATCCAAATGCACTGCTTCCAAGATGCAGGCTTTCTTCTCCTTGGATTTATTTGAGAGCAACCCAATCCCTGCATATTTCCAATTTCCTATTCCTGGACTGCAACTCCCAGCAATCCTCCAGATACATATTAGATAGACAGGTAGGTAGATAGATCGATCAGGAGGACTGATGGGAGTTACAGTCCAAGAATAGGTAGAGAAGAAAGAACGGGGAGAAAGAGCAAGGAAAAGAAAAGGCAGGGGGAGGAAGGGATGAGAAGGAAGGAAGGAGGAGAGAAAGAGGGAGGGAAGATTGGCCACAGCAAAGCGTGGTGGGTACAGCTAGTTAAATATAAATAATGTTTTTAACATCAGTACTTAAATCAAATGCGAATATACCTTATTATTACGTTTTTGGCAACTACCTGAGTCTTTGGTTGAGAGATTTTTGTACATGAATAAATGAACAAATGTAGATTGTTGGACATGAAAAAAAATAAAGACACGCCCTAAAAATACAGGTTAGCCCTGCTCCATCTTTTATAGGAAACATTCGTATTTTCTGGGAAATACAGCACATCCAGATTGTGTTGACAGTGATTTCTTCTTTTTTTCAGAGAAGAGGAAATCAAGCTGTTGTTATTGCCTTCAGGTTGACTCTTCCATGGTGTTTTCCAGGCAAGATTGGTTTAGAAGGGGATTGAGCATTGCCTTCCTTTGAGGATGATGTAACCTGCCCGCATTCAGCCAGCTCCATGGCTGATAGGGAAATTGAACCTTCGTCACCAGAATCATTGTCCAAACTCAAACCACTATACAATGCCATGTCGGCAATCACCAGAGAGCTACAAATATATTAAAACATGCCTAGATTCTAGCTGTTTTTTTTCCCTATCTAATCCACCACCAGAATGTACCTGAATTAAAAAGAAGGCAGATAAAGAAAGGAAGGAAGAAGCGAGGGTGGGAGGAAGAAAAAAAGGAGGGAAGGAAGAGAAAAGGAAAGGGGGTGGGAAACATGAGGCAGGGAATGAAAGGAAGAGAAAGAAGGGAAGAGAAAGGATGGGAAGGAAGAAAGAAAGAGAAAAAGAGGGAGAAAGATAGATGGAGTGAAAGAAAAAAGAGGGAAGAAAGAGAAAGAAGGGAAGAGAAAGGATGGGAAGGAAGAAAGAAAGAGATAAAGAGGGGGAAAGGTGGACGGGGTGAACGAAAAAGGAAGGAAGGAAGAGATAAAGGGAAGAGAAAGGCTGGAAAGGAAGAAAGAGAAAAAGAGGGAGAAAGGTGGATGAGGTGAAAGAAAAAAGAGGGAAGAAAGAGAAAGAAGGGAAGAGAAAGGATGGGAAGGAAGAAAGAAAGAGATAAAGAGGGGGAAAGGTGGACGGGGTGAACGAAAAAGGAAGGAAGGAAGAGATAAAGGGAAGAGAAAGGCTGGAAAGGAAGAAAGAGAAAAAGAGGGAGAAAGGTGGACGAGGTGAAAGAAAAAAGAGGGAAGAAAGAGAAAGAAGGGAAGAGAAAGGATGGGAAGGAAGGAAGGAAGGAAGGAAGGAAGGAAGGAAGAAAGAAAGAAAGAAAGAAAGAAAGAGAAAAAGAGGGGGAAGGGTGGACAGGGTGAATGAAAAAAGGAGGGAAGGAAGAGAAAGAAGGGAAGAGAACGGATGGGAAGGAAGGAAGGAAGAGAAAAATAGGGGGAAAGGTGGACAGGGTGAAAGAAAAAGGAGGGAAGGAAGAGAAAGAAGGGAAGAGAAAAGATGGGAAAGAAGAAAGAGAAAAAGAGGGGGAAAGGTGGACGGGGTGAAAGAAAAAGGAGGGAAGAAAGAGAAAGAAGGGAAAAGAACGGATGGGAAGGAAGAAAGAAAAAGAAAAATAGGGGGGAAAGGTGGACGGGATGACAGAAAAAGGAGGGAAAGAAGAGAAAGAAGGGAAGAGAAAGAATGGGAAGGAAAGAGGGATAAAGGGGGATAAAAGAAAAAGGAGAGAAGGAAGGATGAGAAGAGTAAGAATTGGAAGGAAGAAAGAAAAAGAAGGAAAAGGTCCAAGGGGAGAAAGAAAAAGTAGGAAATTAAAGAAGAAAAAGGAAGGGGGGAAAGGTAGAAGGAGAGGGGTAGAATGAATGAGAAAGAAATGAAAGGAAAGAAGGAAGGAAGGGAGGAAAGAAGGAAGAAAAAGGGAAGAGAAAGGAAAGAGAAAGAAAGACAGAAGAGTGGGGAAAACCCATGAGGGAAAGCAAGAGGACAAAGAAAGAAAGAAAGAAAAGAGAGAAGGAGAAAGTGTATGAGGGAAACAGAGGAAAGAAAGAATCACAAGAAAAGGCATACACTAATAAGCACATATTCCTCAGCTATAGATACCAAACATTCTTCCAATTGAAACATCTTTACCGGTGCATAGAATTATAGGATGCTCGATTTGGAAGGGAATCCGAAAGCCATCTAATCCAACCCCCTTCTGCCAGGCAGGAAGGCATTATCAAAGCCTTCCCGACAGATGGCCATTCAGATTGCTAATTTGGAAATATGCAGTGACAGAGAGCCTTCTCTCCTGTTTCTGGCCAAATCTGAAATCTAGAAGGAACAATGCAAAATAAGTCATACTTACCGGGAATCGTGTCTTCTTGACTTCCTTCGTCAAAGAACTAGGTGGTCCTTGAACGCATTCACTTGTCCCACAGGAAGGGGCATTCTCCATTTCTTCCTTATCACTGTTGAAACATAGAGACAAATGTTGGTTGATTTGCCTTCAAATGTTCGCCTGGGGGGTGGGGGTGGGGGACTGCGGCTGGACAACTCCCATCAACCCTCATCAGAAACCCCTATAAACCTACCAGAATGGGGATTTTGGGGGATGTAGTCCAAACCCTGGACCTCATTGGATCTCGAGCTGATGGCTGCTGCAGTCCAATCTCACCTGGGGGCCCTTCCAGACAGGCCCTAGATCCCAGGATCTGATCCCAGGTTTTCTGCTTTAAACTGGATTATATGAGTTTGCACTGCAATATAATCTCAAATAAACAGAAAACCTGGGACCAGATCCTGGGGTGTAGGGCCTGTCTGGAAGGGCTCTGCCTTCTCTTCCCTCGATCAAGACCAAAAGCGCCGATTCATCGTCGTCGTCACCTTTTTTACCTTCAAAACAAGCCCCGTTGCTTAGCAACCCTGCGTCAATTCGTGATGGATGGCTGCTCTGAAAAATGGGTGGAGCTCAAAAGAGAGGAAGCAACCAATCCCAAGCCTCCAAATCTCTCTCTTCGCCCAATAGGAGCGCTGATATAGCGAGATGGTTTCCGTGGTACCTCAGATGCAGCCCACTTGCTTCAATCGCATACTTCAGTTTCTCCAACGACTGCAGGTGCCCTATTGACTAGACTGGGAAGAAGACAGAGAGATAAAATTGTAATAATGCTGTAATATATATAATAATCTATCTATATAAAAATGCTCTGGTCATAATGAGTACCTTAAAAACAAAAGAACCAATGAAATCACACCAAATTTGGCAACAAAACATCTCACAACACAAGGAATGACCATCACTCGAAAAATTATGATTTTATCATTTGGGAGTTGTAGTAGCTGGGATTTAGAGTTCACCTACATCCAAAAAGCACTGTGTGCTCAAACAATGATGGATCTGGACCAAACTTGGCACAAATATCCCATATGCATAAATTTGAATACAGGTGGGGTTGGGGGAATTGATTTTGTCATTTGGGAGTTGTAGTTGCTGGGATTTATAGTCACCTACAATAAAAAAGCATTATGAACACCACCAACGATGGAATTGACCAAACTTGGCACACAGTTCTCCCATGACCAACAGAAAAGACTGGAAGGGTTTGGTGAGCATTGACCTTGAGTTTTGGAGTTATAGTTCACCTACATCCAAAAAGCACTGAGTACTCAAACAATGATGGATCTGGACCAAACTTGACACAAATATCCCATATGCATACATTTGAATACAGGTGGGGTTGGAGAAATTGATTTTGTCATTTGGGAGTTGTAGTTGCTGGGATTTATAGTTCACCTACAATCAAAGAGCATTCTGAACTCCATCAACGATGGAATTGAACCAAACTTGGCACACAGTTCTCCCATGACCAACAGAAAAAACTGGAAGGGTTTGGTGGGCAGCATCCTTTGGTTTTGGAGTTGTAGTTCACCTACATACAGCGATCTCTGTGGACTCAAACAATGATGGATCTGGACCAAACTTGGCACAAATATCCAATATGCCCAAATTTGAACATTGGTGGAGTTTGGGGAAAATAGACCTTGACATTTGGCAGTTGTAGTCACTGGGATTCACAGTTCACCTACAATCAAAGAACATTCTGAACACCACGAACGACAGAATTGGGGCAAATTTCCCACACAGAACCCCCATGACCAACAGAAAATACTTAAGGCCATCCAATCCAACTCCCTTCATCAGGGCAAGAAAACGTAATCAAGGCCCTCCTGAAAAAGAACCATCCAGCCATAGATAGATATAGATAGATAGATAGATAGATATGATTCGCACACAGAGAGATATAGTATCATAGATTTGAAAGGGACCCTTAAAGAAGGACAATGATATGTTGCATGTTCCAGAGTAGGCAAACCAGACACTCTCCACATCAACACTGACAAAGGAACAGCAAGAAATACTGTTTACCCACAAGCAGAAAGAAATTACATATATTAGAAGCCAACACTTTCTCATTACTTTATTTTCCAAATCAACAGATTGGGCCACAGCAACGCGTGGCAGGGGACAGCTAGTCTATTATATATTATATATACTACAACTTATGGTATAGTGAAATATATTATATGCTACTGTTATTGTATTATATAGATTGTGGTATACTAATATAGTACAATATAATAATATATAATAACTTTATATGATATATTACATGTAATATTACATATGATATTGCAGTATAGCGGTATAGTACAATATAGTAATATATTATGCTTTTTTCATGTCAGGAGCAACTTGAGAAATTGAAAGTTGCTTTTCATGTGAGAGAATTGGCCGTCTGCAAGGATGTTGCCCAGGGGACGGCCGGATGTTTTGATGTTTCACCATTCTTGTGGGAGACTTTTCTTATGTCCTTGCATGGGGAGCTGGAGCTGACAGAGGAAGCTCAACCCACTCTCCCTGGATTCGAGCCTCCGACCTGTCGGTCTTCAGTCCTGCCAGCGCAAGTGTTTAACACACTGCGCCACCGGGGGCTCCTATATATAATACTAATATTGTGCTATGCCAGTGTTTCTCAACCTGGGGGTCGGGACCCCTGGAGGGGTCGCCATGAGGTGCCAGAGGGGACACCAAAGACCATCACAAAACACAGCATTTTCTGTTGTTCTGTGTGGGAGGTTTAGCCCAATTCTATGATTGGTGGGGTTCAGAATGCTTTTTGATTGTAGGTGAACTATAAATCCCAGCAACTACAACTCCCAAATCTCAAGGTCTATTTTCCCCACACTCCACCAGTGTTCACATTTAGCATACCGAGTATTCGTGCCAAGTTTGGTCCAGATCCATCATTGTTTGAGTCCATAGTGATCTCTGTAGGTGAACTACAACTCCCAAACTCAAGGTCAATCCCACCAAACCCTTCCAGTGTTTTCTGTTGGTCGTGGGCATCCTGTGTGCCAAGTTTGGTTCAATTCCATCATTGGTGGAGTTCAGAATACTCTTTGATTGTAGGTGAACCATAAATCCCAACAACGACAACTCCCAAATTATGTTTCATAAGAGGAGCAAAATTACAGTTATGAAGTAGCAAAAGAATGTTATGGTTGGGGGTCACCACAACATGAGGAACTGTATTAAGGGGTCGCGGCATTAGGAAGGTTGAGAAACACTGTGCTATGCTAATAATACAATATATTGTATATACATATAATATTGATATTAATATTATAATGTAATACAATATAATAATATATAATAATACAATATAATAATGTATAATAATATTATAATATAGTAATATTGATATCGAGCAAGAATTTAGGGGTCTTTGCCAGGAGGCAGAGACCAATCAGACTCATCAAAGAGTTCGTTGCCCTGGCGAGACAAAGAAGCACCCAATATTTTTCTGATTTTTTCCCAATAAAAAGTCTCACCAAGTTGAAGAAATCCACCGGGTTTTTTATTGCGATCCAGCTGGAAAGGATGTCATACCACGATAATTCGTCAAGCAGACATGCATTTAAGCCTTTTTATACATATACAGAGCTGTCAGATTTGAATCTCCTGCTCCCCACCCCTCAGCTGGCTCAGCGCTGATTGATTGGCGCTCTACAGCTGGGAGGAGGCTTGGCCGCCTCCTGAGCGCCTTAACCAATGGGTGAGCTCCTGCTGCCTCGGCCCCTTGGCCAATCAGGAGAGAGGGAGGTGGGACGAGAGGGAAACAATGAAGTCTTGAGAGGATTATGGAAATATGTGGTGTCCAAATGGCCGGCGAGTCCTCAGGGGCCTTCTAGCTGGCCAGCTTATTGTCTTGAGGGATGGCAATCATCATCTGATGTCTGACGAGAGGGCCAGGATCCGGATTTTTCCTGAACGGAGATATGGATACAATGGAGCTATCTTGGCTGTAGTTTCGGTGGATGGAAGACAACTAAGAAAACAGATCAGGACAAATTGTGGCTTTCCGAAGGCCCTTTGTCCTGTTGAGATATGATCAATCATGCCAAGTGGGCAATTTCCCCCAAGCAGCCAGACTCCGAGACTTGGGATCGGTGCCCTTTGTATTGTCCATGCAAATATGTCCTTGTAAGGGTTTCCTTTCAATCAGGGGATTACCTCCTTTCCGAGGTCACTGAGGGTGGCTTTCCATATTTTTATACATTTTATATAAAAGGGAATATGGCAGAAGGGTCAGGCAAGGGTCACATTCATAAGGGAAAAATATAGAAATCATATGGGATAAATTATATAAAGGCAAAGGGGAACCTTGGGTTGTTGTAGGTTTTTTCGGGCTATATGGCCATGTTCTAGAGGCATTCTCTCCTGATGTTTCGCCTGCATCTATGGCAAGCATCCTCAGTCGGTAGTGAGTCCCCTTGGCATGGGAAGGAGAGGGAAAAGAGAGAAATGCACCCTTTCTCCCACCCTCCCTTTCTTAGGTTTGAGAAGAAATTAAAACCACAGAAGCAGCAGGATTTCTCTGGAGGATGGGGAAAAGAATCCACAAAATATTGGAGTCTAAGAAGGTGGGGGGAGAGAGGGATGGATTTCAGAGACATTATACAAGCACATGGAACTATTTTTGTTAGGCATGATTCTCAGAGGGAGAGAAAGAAAGAAACAAACCTTGGGGCATAAATCCTTCCCCAGCCCCCCCCCCCCCCCCCCAGCCAAGAGAAACAGGAACAGAAGGAGAAAAAAGGTCCCTTTTTACACCTCCCCTATCCCTCTGTGGCCCTCCTCCCTCTCCAAACACTTCCCAGGTAAGAGAGAGAGAGAGAGAGAGATATCCCTGACTATAGGGGTAGAATGGAATGTGGTATAAGGAGTTTGGATACTGGGAACCCCCTTTTCAGGAGGAAAAAAAGAAGGGGGGGTTGAAGGCAAGAGGGGAGGAAAGGTTGAGGTGTTTCAGGCTTGGGACAATAGGAAATGGAGGAGGAAGAAAAAAACTCATGTGTGGAATGGCACACCCTTTCTCAAAATGGTCCAAAAAGGGCCAGCAAAGTTGGAGGTTCAGGAGTGGGGCACAAAAAGGGTCCCTGAGTCAGGGAGACTTGGGGGGGGGGGGGGGAAGAGTGCTAAGTCACAGAGGTGGCAGGATCTCCCCTGGAGGGGAGAAACACACAAAGCACTAAAGATTTAGCCTTGGAAAGAAAGTGGGGTACTTTGGTGAAGTGGGGATTTGTAGTTCTAGAGAAGAGATGGGAGGAGAAAAAGGGAAGGAGCAATGTGCCCTTCTCCCATTTGCAGGGAGAAAAGGGGAGAGGGTGAGGTGGCACATAAGAAAGAAGGAGGAAGAGAGAAACATGCCAAAGAATTCACTTCTAGCCCTTTCCCCCCAGAGAACTACATATCTCCGGTGACATTCCCTCAAGGACCATTGGAGAGCAGAGGGGGCATACAATTCAGACATTACATGAATACACAGAATTCCAACACTTTTAGCTTCTCCCCCCCCCCCCTTCATCACATTTCCCAGGTGGGAGAGAGAGAGAGAGAGAGAGAGAGAGAGAAGAAACACAAGCCTGGGTGAGCCCCCTTCCCTTCCAGGTTCCAAGGGAAAAAAAGAACAAAGGGGTCACTTTTACAAGCTATCCCCCTTCCCCTCCTCTCCTTTCCATTGGGAGAGAGAGAGAGAGAGAGAGAGAGAAGGCTTATGGTCTGCCAGGGAAAGGAAAGATAGCCCTGAGGCAAGGGAAAAAAGTGGTTCAATTGGCCAGCCTGCCCCCTCTTCCTTCCCCCTTCCAGGTTTTCCCCAAAAGAGGCAGCAGAAAAAGAGCTTCGCTGTAGGTTCCTTTGCAGTTTTGGGGGAAAGGGGGGGGGGGGCAAGGAAAAGAGAGAAGAAACGCTCGGGTGGGGGGCAACTGGGGGTCATGAAGGGCAAATGGGAAGGGTAGGACAAAATGAAAATGTCTGGGGCATTTTTCCTCCTTAGCAGGGAGAGGGTCTGAAGGGGGGGTTTCCTGGGGAAGGGGGTTTGGTGCCACCTTACTTGCATGGCAGAAGTTGGGCAACTTTTCCCTTTTCATCCTCCTTCCAGCACAGGGTCATGAAACAGGAGACATAGGCCAACTCAATCCACCTGGCCTCATGGCAATGGGCTTCGTCCAGACTTCCATGAGCTGGCCAGATGCCACTGTCCCCAAGGGACCTGAGTGGCCATTTCCCTACACTGTATTTGACCATCCTAGCTGACAGGAGAGATTTTCCCACCAGCCCATCCCAATCTGCCAGGATCCTTCCTAGTGGCGTTCCGCTTGGGACGGGACATCTTTGGCGAGCAGAGCAAGCATCCATCTCTAGCGCTGCCCCTGAGCTCCTTACAGTTAATGGAGAGCTGGGTCACGCCAACCGGAACGAGACGGTCCTCTAATGGTCCCTTACGCGAGAGCTGAATGGCTAGCACCTGGCTGACCTGTGGGGAAAGGGGGACAAAAGATCCCATGGCCCCACAGTCCCCAAGCCTGTAATCAACAAAGCTAGACTGCTCTAAAGTCCCTAGGATGCCAGATGTTCCCCGCACCTCACCTAGGATTTGTTACTGAGCCCCTTTCCAGAGTGCCTTACTCCAGGGCCCTCCCACCTACGGTCTTTGTGCGGTCCCCGGTTGCTTTTCCCTTACTTAAGTTTTTGTTGACAATTCGGTGGCCTTTCTTCCTGGGAGTCGAGGTGCTTCCTGTAGCTCCTTCGTGCCAGAGTCCAAGGTCAGTCCAGCCACGAGGGAGATGCCTGGGTGGGCAACAATGGTGCCCAGTTTATTTTATAGAGCTCTTAGGAAAGGATCACTCGTGGAGGACTGTCCCCAAACCCTAGGACCAGGGAGCGGCTTGTAATTTAGTCTAAAAATTTAGTGTGGACCCAAGCCAGTCCCTTCGTGGTGCGCCAATTTGATATCGAGCAAGAATTTAGGGGTCTCTGCCTCCTGGCAAAGACCCCTAAATTCTTGCTCGATATCAATATTAATATATTAAATATATTTAGTATTGATAATATATAATAATATACAATGATATACTGTTTATTATTGTATATTTGCATATTTTAAGTTTTAATGTTTTTGATTGTAAGCAACTGGGATTAGATGTAAGGAAGGGGATTATGGGGTGGTTAGCTGATAGGAAGAGAGAAAATGTGAAGATTATGTGGATAAGAGAAGGGCTGCAATAGAAGTGAATGGCGAAGGGATGGGAGGCAAAATGTCGCTTGGGAGCTTGCTGGGGCTCCCAGAGTGGATGAGAGGCAGCAATGGGGTTTGAGGGGGTTCATGAGGGACTGTCCAGTGGATAAGGCTATGAGTTGACCCTGTCCTGGGGCTGTGGAAGGCCACTGGGGTCTGCAATTGGCCATGGGCCGTGTGACTTGGGCCATTGCTGGTTGTGTAGAGGAATACGGAAGTAACTCAGAGAGGCAAAAGAAGATGGCGGAGAGACAGAAAGTCAAAAATAATTTCATCTTTATTTAAGTTTGAGGCAACCAAGGGGCGGAGAAGCTTCCTGGGCGCTGCTGGCTGCTGCTGGGCTCCTCCAAACCTGTGCATATTCATGTAATTAAATAAAGGTAAAAAAGCTGTGTTAACCTGTGGAATGCTCCACCGCAGTTTTAGGTAAACTAATTTAGTAATTTAGACCTTCTTCTGTGCTTGGTAACAATGTCATTTCTCCTTTCCAATATTTTGCTATTAATAATCTAGCTGCTGTTAATAGCATGCCTATTAATCCCCCCCCCCCCCTTATCTTTCCCTTCACCTCTTTTAATTGATAGCAATATTTCTGCCGGATTCCTTCTAATGTCCATATTCATAATATTTTCTATTTTCCTTATAACCATTTCCCAAAAATCTTGTACATATTTACAATCCCACCGCATATGCATTCAGTTTCCTATTGACTAGACTGGGGAGGCGACATAGAGATAAAAAAAAAGGATAGAGTGACACACCACTCTATTAGCTTTACGCAGAACCAGTGTTGCATAATGGATCCTTTCCAAGCACTTCAAAGCATGAAGAGCTTATCATAAGGTTTTCTTGGAAATATTTTGTCCAGAGGGAGCTTGCTATGACCTTCCCCTGAGGCCGAGAGAGTGGATTCGAGGTTGCAGTCTAGTGCTCAAATCTTGCTTTTGCTTTCTCAATCTTTAATAAAGGTTTTGAAAGGCAGAAAATCATAGGAGCTGTCTTCATTTACCTGTCAGCAGCTCATGATACTTTAAATCAGTGTTTTGGTCTTTAACTCCCAGAAATTCTAACAGCTGGTAAACTGGTTGGGATTTCTGGGAGTTGTGGGTCAAAACACCTGGAGACCCACAGGTTGAGAACCACTGCTGTAAATCATCACCTCCTCCTGAGAATAAAAATTATAATATCACAAAGGATTACCACCTTACCTGCTTCATAGGAAATCTGCTACAAAACAGCTTTTTTGTTGAGGTCCAGAGCCAGGGAAGCGGAGGGCGAAGACAGGCCTGCCTCAGGGGAGTGTGCTTGCTCAGTCAATGCTAAACATTTACACAAGTGATCAGCCACTGCCAGAAGGGACAGAGAGTTTCGTCTATGCTGACAATCGTGCCATCACCACTCAAACAGGGAGTTTTGAAATGGTTGAACAGAAGCTCTCCGGAGCTTTAGATGCTCTTACTGCCTATTACAGGCAAAACCAACTGATTGATTCCTAATCCATCTAAAATGCAGGCGTGTGCTTTTCACCTTAAGAACAGACAAGCATCTCGAGCTCTGAGTATTACCTGAGAAGGAACCCCACTGGAGTATTGCAGCACACCAAAATACCTGAGAGCTACCATGGACCATGCTCTTACTTACAAGAAGCAAAAAGTGGGTGCTAGAAATAATATCATACGAAAGGTAAATGGCACAACCTGGGCATCACAACCAGATACAGTGAAGACATCTACCCTTGCACTTTGCTACTCTGCTGCTGAATATGCATGCCCAGTGTGGAACACATCTCACCATGTTAAAACAGTATGCATGGCTCTTAATGAGACATGCCGCATTATCACAGGATGTCTACGCCCTACACCATTGGAGAAATTATACTGTTTAGCCAGCATTGCACCACCTGATGATGGCGGAGGACCCCCGCCAACGATTGGCCTGCACTGCAGCGGAGAGTTCCGCAGTTCCTGGTTGTCACAATTGGAAGAAACTGATGAAATGTGCCCCAGCAGGCAGCTCAATAATAAGAATGCCTGCAGCCTTTCTTTGCTTTCCCCTCTCCCTACCTTGTAACAAGCCCTAATAAAAGTACTTGAAACTTGCAACATTTAATCTTTCCGCTTGATACTTTTGTATCTTTCCCTGCCTCAGACTAATTCAACATTAAAATAAACCTTTTTCCAGGCTCCGGAGAGCCGTGAGCCTGCTGGGGGGCGCCTACTGCCCCCCCCCCCGACCCCGGATCTGCGTTCAGAAAAATCGCGGATACCGAAACCGCCATTTTGGACCCCAGTAACCACTAAAACAGTAAAATGGCGGATTGACGCCGTTCTAATTTTGCATTTTTCTGCTATTAATTCTAAGACTAACTGCCATCTCGCTTTCCTCATTTTGGACTCCCGCGCTCGGGGAATAATCATTTTGTTTAAAGTATTATTATTTGACAGCAAACAGCTGATTGTCAAAACTGTGCCGGCTCGGCAAAAGCAGCCTGCTTTCCTTTGCTGCCGCTCGTTCCTGCTCGGTCCCGCCATCAGGGGCTTGCTGTGGACACCCATAGGAGGTCCCGGAGAAGCGGCCAGGCGGGGACCCCGGCCCCAGCGCGGGAGATCTAGTTCGCCAAGGGCCGGACAATGGATTCTGTTGCTGCCTGACCCAGCGCACATAACTGGGTTCCTGTTTCCTTTTTGTGACTCTCTGACTTATGCACTGGACTATTTATCATATCCATGACCACGAACTATCCTTTTCAAAGTTTATGAAGCCTCCAGCTTGTGCCTTAGTAAAGATCAATTATTGAAATAAACTTTGTGGGGTGGGAAGGGGTTCCTCTTCTGTTCTAACTCTGTATCAGTGATGCCTATTGCCTATGGTTTTGATATATGTATGTAACCTTATGAATTTCCTCTGTACCCTCGTCCCCTTGACCCTTGCCCCACAAAAACTGCTGTGACCAGGAACTGCCTGAGGGAGGGCTCCAGCCTCTCCCTCAATCACCCCTGATTGCTTCACTTGCATGGACAATACTGTTGTTTCCCCCAACCCTGGCCCTCGGAGCAAGACCAGCGAGGGGAGGGGGTCAACAGAAACTCGGAAAGAAAAGACTGATTAAATCACCCAGGTATCGTTGATCCCCCCTGAGGTCCGATATCGAAAAAGCCATTCATATCCCCCTCCAAAGTTCATCAAGGACAGGAAAGCTTTTGTTTGCTAGGATCACACCTTGCCGGCCTGAGACAAAAGCTTGCTGGCAACTCCTAATCCCATCATTTCCCCCTCCATTGTTCACGGCCGTACCGCCTCCTCTCTCCTGATTCGTCTATCTTGCGAGGCGAGCGGAGGGCGCTCATTGGCCCCCTAGAGGCGAAGAAACACGCTGATTAGTCCAGAGCAGGGGCGGGCCGCCCAGCCTCCTCCCAGCTGTTCCAGCATCAGCCAATCAGCATGAAGCCGGCCGACAAGGGGCGGGCGGGAATTTTGAAAGTTTTCCTTTGTATTTTTACTATAAATATGCCTATATTCTTTGTACTGATATGCTTGCGGTGGAATGATCCCTGCAACGCATCTGATCTCAGCTGAATCACAAATAAACCTCGGTTGCTGGAAACTTCTTCCACTTTGATGGGGCATTATTATTTTTAATATTTTTATCACGAATTGGCTTCCGCTGGCCTCACCAAGGTTCAAGGGCCCTTTTGAGCGGTCCTAAGGGATCTCCTCCGCCGGGAGACCCCCCTCCAAAAGAGCTCGATATCATTGATATCCGTCAGGAAGTAGTGGCCAGCAATGAAAGGACCAAGGCACTGACATCTCTGGCCCATCCTCTGTTTGGACATCAGCCAGCATGCCAACACCTTAAATCAAGAAACAGCTTTCTAAGATCCACAGAGATCCTCGCAGGAACACCTCAGCAAGCAAGAGTCCAAAAGTGACAGGCTAAAACCCAGAACCTCAATCAGTGGCTGATACCAGATGAGAAACTCCTCCCCCCCTGGGCAAACACAAGAGGGCGGGGCGTCTTGGAAGGAGCTGATCAGACTGCACTCTGGCACAACGTACGGGGCCACAAAGTGGAGTCTGTGACATGCGAGTGTGGAGAAGAGCAAACCACCCGCTACATGCACAATGGAAGACCTTCTATTAGCAACACCAGAGGCATTTCAAGTGACCAGCTTCTGGTCAAAGGAAATTTAGTATAATGCCAATTAGGCTAGTCCCCACACTACAATGTTTTTGGAAAAACTTGAAAACATGGCTCTTCAAGCAGGCCTTTGAAAATGGTTAAAACATCAACTAAAAATTGAGGACCAAGTGAATTGTTTGACTCTGGCACTTCAGCACTACGACGTCGTTTGTGGTTTTTTATGTATTGTAATTGTATTCTCAATTTGCTTCTGACACTATAATAATAATATTTATTTATTTGATCAGTCATATGACCATTTCAAAATAGAACACGAGTAAAAAACAAGGCAACAAGGTGATAAGTCAGAATCTTATTTTCCTGGTTCTTCTTTCAGGAAATCTGCTCTTTTCTTAATAGCTTTCAGAATAAAAAGGCTTACTCTGATTATGCTGGAACTTTCCTGCCCTTGCAAGAGGGATGTCAGAATATCATTTCTGTTGGGGGACCTGCAGTTGGATAATATTGGATGTAAATATCTGTCTCGCAGTTTAGTGTATGCTGGACAGTCAATTAAGAAATGTTCAATGTCTTCCACTGTTTGTTCTCCCCAGACGCAGAATCTCTCACTTCTTGGGATGTAACAGTAGCACCCGGTTTGCACCATAGTACCGAGTTGTTCAAACCTAGCCCTAGTATATATTCTTCTTAAGGGTAGAGGAAGTGGAATAGTTAGGTAGTGCTCTAAATGAATATTCCTTTTGTGGGAAGCTAAAAACCTTGTGGCTGAAGACCTACCTATGCTCTCTAGGTCCAGCTGTGCATAGACATCTCTAATGTGCCACTTGAGCACTTGCCCTGCCCCCGGACCCAGAACACCCAGAAATTGCAAAGGCAGACCAAATCCAGCCAACTCATTATTCAGAGCCGCCATCCACGATGACTTCTGGTCATGCTGGACTTGATCCTCTAGACATAGGTGAGGAAGTCTACTGGGATCCATAGAGTTTACTTTTGACCAGTAATTAAACTGTCTCATTAGAATTTGAGCTTTTACTGGGAGTATTCCTAGCTCAGCCCTTACTGCCGCCGTCAGCGTTGTTCTGGAAAGGCCCAGGAAGGTGCGAAGCTGCTTCACTTGGAAGGCTTCAATCTTAGCCAGATTGATGTGCCCCCAAATTTCAGCCCCAAATATAAGTGCTGGCATTATTTTTGTTTTGAAGACTTCCAGGGCAGGTCTGATTGTGCCTGGGTATCTATGATGGTACAGCTTATAAATGGAACCTGCTGCTTTTGTTGCTGTTTGTATACTATGAGTAATGTGGTTAGCCCAAGCACCAGACGAAGAGAACATAATGCCCAGATATTTGTAGCAATTAATTTGTTCCAAATGTACGCCTTTCAGGGACCACGTGTACCATTTCCTGTTTTTTCCAAAGACTATAATTTTGGATTTATCCTTGTTCACGGTGAGTGAATTTAGCTCACAGTACAAATTGAATTTTGCCAGGGATCTTCTTAGTCCCACTGGAGGTGTTGCCATAATCACCATGTCGTCAGCGTAAAGCAGAATGTTAATAGTTCTGGACATAATTTTAGGACCATGTAGACTGTCAGAGGATAATGTATTTACGATGTAATTTATATAGAAGTTAAAGAGAAAAGGGGCTAAAATGCACCCTTGTCTCACCCCAGTTGATGTCTTGATTTCATTGCTCAGGACTCCACTGGGTCCAAGTCTAACTTTCAATACTGTGTCAGAGTACAGCATAATGATTAAAGTAAGTAATCTACTGTCGATGTTTGTGGCAGCCAGCTTTTCCCATAGTATGTTATGACAAATTGTGTCAAACGCTGAAGACAAGTCTATAAATGCTGAATACAGACACATTCCCCTTGAATTATACTTTTGAATTATGTGCTGCAGGACAAAGCAATTATCTATGGTTGAACGTCCCTGTTGGAAGCCTGATTGTTCTTCACAGAGAATATTGTTTTCATTGGACCACTGCTCAATTTTGATCAAAAGATATTTTGCTTCTGACACTATATATATTTTTCTATATCAGTGTTTCTCAACCTTCCTAATGCCGTAACTCCTTAATACAGTTCCTCGAGTTGTGGTGACCCCCAACCATAACATTATTTTGGTTGCTACTTCATAACTGTCATTTTGCTACTGTTATGAATCGTCATGTAAATATCTGATATGCAGGATGTATTTTCATTTACTGGACCAAATTTGGCACAAATACCCGATACGCCCAAATTTGAATACTGGTGGAGCGGGGGGGGGGGGGGGGGTTGATTTTGTCATTTGGGAGTTGTAGTTGCTGGGATTTACAGTTAGCCTACAATCAGAGAGCATTCTGAACTACACCAATCATGGAACTGAAACATACGCGGCACACAGAACTGCCATGACCAAAAGAAAATACGGGAAGAGTTTGGTGGGCATTTGACCTTGAGTTTGGAGTTGTAGTTCACCTACATCCAGAGAGCACTGTAGACTCAAACAATGATGGATCTGGACCAAACATGGCACAGATCCTCAATATGCACAAATGTGAACACTGGTAGAGTTTGGGGAAAATAGACCTTGACATTTGGTAGTTGAAGTTTCTGGCATTTATAGTTCACATGAAATCAAAGAGCATTCTGAACCCCACCAACAATAGACCTGGAGCAAAACTTCCCACACAGACCCCCATGACGACCCCTCTGACACCCCCCTCACAACCCCCCCAGTGCTGAAGAGCCACCAAGAGCGCTCCATTCAAGGCTACAGCGGGTGCCATGAACATGTCTCCTGACCCCTGCCAGTGTCCTCCCCAAACAACCGTACTTCACACCACCCAAGTGAAGATTTTCATTCGGGGACAATTTCATCCTAAATGTTCTGTTTTTCCTCCAGAATGGACATCCCAGGGTTCTTCTCTATGGGTGTGGAATTTGCATGAACCCACCTACAGCCTCCCCCTTAAACCTTTCCTACCCTTTCTTATGGCACACAGCAAACAGGAATTGATCAGCAACTGAGCTTTGGGAAGAATTCACCATGATTTATAGGAGCTGTAGTTCACCTACATCCAGAGTGCACTATGAACCCAAACAATGATGGATCTGGACCAAACTTGGCATGCATACCCAATATGCCCACACTTGAAAACTGGTGCGTTTTGAGGGGAATTGGCCTGGACAGTTTGGATTTGTAGGTACTGGGATTTATACTTCACCTGCAATCAATGAGCACTCTGAACTCCACCAAGGATGGAATTGGACCAAACTTGGCATATAGAGCCTCCATGACCAGCAAAAAATACTGGAGGTCTTTGGGGAAAATTCACCTTGATTTGGGGGAGTTGTAGTGTAGTGAAGCCAAACACTGATGGATCTGAACCAACCATGACACACATACCTGATATGCCAAAATGGGATTACTGGAGGCGATTGGGGGGAACTGACCTTCCTTTCTGGGATTTGTAGTTCACCCATAACCAGAGAAACGGTGACTCCCACCAATGAGGGACCTGGACCAAATTTGGCACACAGAACCCCCATGACTAACTCAACCTACTGGAGGGGGTTGAGGGGACTGACTCACCATAATAGGACTTGTAGTTTACCTACAGCCAGAGAGCACACTGAACTCCACCGATGATGCATGTCCAGAAAACTTGCCCAACGTAACAAACTTTAACCACTGATGGAGTTTTTCGGGCTTACCCTAGCATGATGTGAGTTGTAGTTCACCCACAACCTTAAGCATTTTGTACCATTAAAATGGACTTTTTCAAATAACCTGGGCAATGCCGGATACCCAAGCTAGTAAATAAATAAATACACTCTTTCAGAGGAAGGAGCTGGTAAAGCCACATCTGAGGCTGGATCTACACTGCCATATACAATCCAGATTTTCTGCTTTGAACTGAGTTATTTGGCAGTGGATTATCAGATTTGATAATCTGGATTATATGGCAGTGTTGATCCAGCCTCAGGGTCCTTCCACACAGCCCTATATCCCAGAATATCAAGGCAGAAAAATCCACAATATCTACCCTGAATTGGGTTATCTGAGTCCACACTCAGATAATGTGGGATTTCTGCCTTGATATTCTGGGATATAGGGCTGTGTGGAAGGGCCCTATGTCTTCCTTGCCTAAGGAAAACCTTTGAGAATTATGAAACCAAAAACACCCCTATGGCAAAGGCCATTAGAAGCAGAACCGAGTCTAAATTCAAGGGGAGTAATCAGAGCGCTAGAAACAATATCATATGAAAGTTGACTGGCACCACCTGGGGATCACAACCAGACACAGTGAAGACATCTGCCCTTGCGCTATGCTAGTCTGCTGCTGAGTATGCATGCCCAGTGTGGAACACATCTCACCACACTAAAACAGCGGATGTGGCTCTTAATGAGACATGCCGCATTATCACGGGGTGTCTGCGCCCTACACCACTGGAGAAATTACACCATCTAGCCGGTATTGCACCACCTGACATCCGCCGGGAAGTAGCAGCCAATAGCGAAAGGACCAAGGCAGTAACATCTCCAGTTCACCCCTTGTTTGGTTATCAGCCAGCACGTCAACGACTTAAATCAAGAAATAGTTTTCTAAGATCCACAGAGACACTCATGGGAACACCTCAGCAAGCGAGAGTCCAAAAGTAGCAGGCTCAAACCCAGAACCTCAACTAATGGCTGATACCAAATGAGCGACTCCCTCCTGGGCACACAGAAAACTGGGCGATTTGGATGGCGCTGAATGGATTGCACTCTGGCACCATGAGATGCAGAGCCAACCTTAAGAAATGGGGCCACAAAGTGGAGTCCACGACATGCGAGTGTGAACCACTGACCACCTGATGCAATGCAACCTGAGCCCTGCCACATGCACGATGGAGGACCTTCTTGCAGCAACACCAGAGGCACTCCAAGTGGCCAGATACTGGTCAAAGGACATTTAATCAACTACCAGGCTTGCAAACTTTGTGTTTTGTCTGTCTGTCTGTTTGTTTTGTTCTGTTAGAAATGTAATACAATTGTCTGGCTGCCCCTGACACGATAAAGAAATAACCCTGTATAAACCTCACTTGCCTAGTTTCCAACAAACCTCCCAACCTCTGGGGATGCCTGCCATAGAGAGAATGCTTCTGGAACATGGCCAGACAGCCTGCCAAACTCACAGCAACCCAGTGCTTCCACCCATGAAAGCCTTCGACAACACATTGTTTTGGACTCCATTTCCCAGAATTCCTCTTCATTGGCTGCAGCAGACGAGGCTTCTGGGAGTGGAAGTCCTAAACACGGGAGGGAGCCGAAGTTTGGGACCCTCGGAGCGAAGAGGCCTGGTCTCGCCTTCGGAGCCTGAGCTAGAGTTGAGGGAAGGGCCTGAGGGGACTTGGCGGGCTTTTTTGCCTCCGCGGTTCCTCCTTTCTGGCCTCTTTCTCCGCCTCCTTCAGTCGCTGGAGTGAGAGAGAGAGAGAGACGCCGGCTGAGAGGAGGGAGCGGCTCCTTCATGAGGGCTAGGCGGGATTGCCAAGGCCTTCCTCAGCATGGCGGGCAGCCCCGAAGACGACGACGTGCCCCTCATTCTGACCCTGGAAGAGAGCAGGAGTCCCGCGGCCGTCCGTGAAAGTAAGCCCGGCCTTGGTCTCCCACCTCCCCTCCCCTCCTTGGCAACCATTGGAGCATCCTTTCCAGGAATTCCCCAGCCTCCAGAGGTTCGGGGACTCCAACTCCCAGAAGCCTCAGCTGCTGTGGCCAATCAGCAGGCATTCTGGGAGATGGAGTCCAAAACTCCAGTAGGGCGAATTCCACCAGAGGCTCCCAAATGGCCCCATTAGGGAGGCTGAGAGAGTGCCCCCCTTTGCTTTCTGAGACCCCCCATGACCTTCTATGTTTCATCTTTGATGCTACTATTAATATTTGATTTCAATTGTAATATTTCATTTGATTTTTATTTCAGTTTCCTTACTTAATTTCATTTTGACGTTGGATTAGATTTTTAATTTTTGTTTCAATACAAGTAATAACAATCAAAATACAAAGCAAAGCAATTAAAATAAATCTCATACACAAATAGCATAAACATAAACAAAAATACAATGCACATTTAAAAAACTATGGCTGGGCCAAATGTAGTTGAAGTTTAAAAAATAATGCTGGGCATGAACAATATAGAGGAGATGGGGCATTGGTGGAAATGAACAGGCAGTCTTAAATCAGTATAAAGTGCTTTTAGAGGACATAATGCTAAGGGTTCATTATTTTGGGAAGGCACACTGGAACAACCATGTTTTCAAGCTCCTAAAGACTGCCAGAAATGGGGCATGCCTGATGTCCTTAGGAAATGAGTTCCAGAGTCGAGGGGCCATCACCGAGAAGGCCCTCTCTCTTGTTACCCACCTCTCCTCACAGCTTTAAAATACGTATATAAAAACACACAAAAGACAATCGCAAGCACAATTGGGGGGGACCAATCGTGCTTGCGATTGTCTTTTGTGTGTTTTTATATATGTATTTTAAAGCCGTGAGGAGAGGTGGGTAACAAATAACAGTTGTTGTTGTTTCAGTTGCAAAATTGTTCAAATATTGCCTGTAAAGGTGTTAATGGATACATCTACAGTGTGGAATGGATGGTGTTTAACAATGCTTGAGCTGCCCTGGCTCAGTGCAGTGGAATCCTGAGAGTTGTAGTTTGGCACTGTTTGTCAGAGAAAGCCCAAGACCTTATCAAACTTCAACTCCCAGGATCCCATATCATTGAGACTAGGCAGCTCAAGTGGTGCTAAACTGCACTCATTCAACAGTGTTGTTGCACAAACTTTGTTTCAGGCCCCAAAGTGTTAAAACATAGCCTGTCTAAAGCCACCTACACACTATGCTTAAGGTATATACGAAACATCAGTGCGTTTTGTGTTTCGTGTTTAGACTTCTGTCTACTTCTAAGAGATCTCATTACGCATATGCAAATATTGGAACAAAATGCTGACCAGGAGTTGCCACAAAAGTGCTATAGGCAATCATTTTGGTGTCACCCAGTACACTCAGCACCCTCCACTCGAGACCTATGGAATGACTGGAATTTGCATCCGTGTTGTTTCATTTTGGCATTGTTCTGTCTACTGAAAGGTCGAATGCTTTCATACAGGAGTGGAAAGCATCGTTTGGTGATGACACATCCTCAAGGATTAGTCTCTTGCAGCAAAAATGTTCCCCAACAGTCCTGTGGCCCCTTGAAACCAATGGGTTCCAGCCACCCAGAAGCCTCTGTTTTCCTAAACTTGTCATGCTGCAACATCTTGGTTCTTTCCTCCACCGTTCCATTCTGTTTGGTGGAGCTTTACACCTTTCTGTGTCTCCTGGGAGTACCTTTTCTTGCTTTATTGGCATTTGGAGGAAAGTGCAACAATGCAAAACCCAGGCAAATAAAAGTTAGAATCCACAGGGTAGTAGTCAGTGCATTGGCCATCTGCCTAAAACTTACCAGCTTGGGTGCCAGCTCTTTCCCTGGTTGCCATCTGCCTCACCTCTGATAGTGTTGAAACTCAGGGCAGGGCCTCTAATGATCTTGTTTTTATGGTGGTTATAGCAAATCCCAACTTTGTTGCATGAGTCTAAATGATAATGGAGTTTGTGGTGTGTGCTTACTATCTAGTTAAGAGAAACAGACAGAAGAGTTTGCAAGGTACTTAAACATGTGAATGAATCATTGATGTCCTTGCTGACAACATTTAGGAGAAAAGCTTTGTTCATCTCATACTCCACTAACTTTGGGGAAATATCAAGTGAACAGTGATCCAGAACTCGAATCTGTTTCTCCACAGAACACAGGATCCCTGTTTACGGGATGTAACTAACAAGAAGACACGCACTAAAGAGGAACAGGTTATAGTTTCTTTATTGCACATTGGCCTAAATCTTGTTTTTATTACTAACTCAGGAAGTAGATCCATTCAGTCAATGGGATTTGACTCACTAGTCAAGAATCGATTGAATAGGACTACTCTTGTGGGGATTAACCACGGGATGCCTGCCTCTGTGTATTAATTGGCTTACCTAGTGCCAGGCTATTTGTGTTACCAGCAACAGTTTGAGAAAGAACCAGTATTAAGCATGTAATTGTCAGTATTTTCTGTGTTCAGCGTCCCTCTTAACTCCCTGTGTTTGTGTTGATATACATATTAAAGAAATCTGGATGACAGTTCATGAACTGGAGAAAAAGTAAAGCAAGCTTAGCCTGTGCTGTGATGAATTTTGGAGTCTGTCAGGTGCCACAGGCTGTTTTCAACATTTTTGTAGTGCTGCAAGGTCTACTGGAACAGAAACACTTTCCTTCAGGTAGCACTTTCCTTACATACAGGATAGGGCATATATATTTTCTTCTATGTGGAGGATTGCATGCATTTTCCTCCTTTGCTTGAACTCATCTTTCAGGAAAAACAAGAACCCTTTAATGTAGTGGAGAACATATAAAGTTAAAAGAGAGTCAGCATAATGTACTTGTTTGAGTGTTGAATCTAGACTGAAAAAACAAGGTATGGATCCCTGCTCAGCCGTGGAAACCCACTGGATGGTCTTGGGCAGGTTATTTTCTCTCAGTCTCAGAGGAAGATCATGGTACGCCACACACTAAAGTTGTAGTGTAATGCAGAGTTCATGGAAAATAGTGCTTTTATGCCTTTAGTTCTATGGGTCTGTTGCCCCATGTGCTCTGCTGCATGATGGGCCTACTGTATGGGTGGTCTTCTCTGATACATGGGTTGTGCAAAGAGCCAAGACTCCTCTAGACCTCATGTTTCAGTTACAGATGGGCAGAATGCCATACGACTTCCAGTGTAATGAGCTGCTTTCCGCTGATGAAGTCACAGCGAGAATAAATTGGAGTGCTTTGGCTGAGTTGGGCTGTCTGTTACGCCTAAGATTGTCAATTTATTCTAGTTAATTAGAATCGGAGTTTACCTGCAAATCTTCCCCAGCCATGGATGGCATGCTTGGCATAAATTTGACCAGATAATGGGATCGCTGGTAGCATATACTTTGGCTGGTTTCCTAGAGTCTTTTGCTTGCTCTGCGTTGGTCTTTCGGTCTCCCTGGCCAAAGACACTTGAATTCCAATAAGGGGACATGTAACCCTCAGGATGATGTTAGCTTTCAGTTCCTGTTGTCCTTCCTTTACCACTGAGCATTCTAATGAAAATTAGAGTCTAACAACCTTTGAAGGACCTCCTTAACCCCTGAATTAGGGCAATCAGCTCTAGAGAGTTCTGTTTACTCTGTAAACATAAAATCAACTCTTGTGCATTGCTCTAAAGTTTTGGGACTAAGGGGGGAGGGGGTGAAGCATCTGTAATTATTAATGTTGCTTAAGTGTGGAATAAGGCTTTGGTAATAAGGAAATAATTTGTGCTTTGCCGTTCCTTCCCATCAACAAAGGAGTCCATTTCCATTTTAGTTACACAAAATGTGAAATAATGCAATTTGCCTTAGATACACCAGGCCCTTAAAACTCTTGGTCAGGGTATTGATGCTACTGTCAGTGTTCACCATCACTTATCAAGAGTGTGACTGGTGTGAGGCCAAGCAGTGTTCGCTATCTTTTTTTTCTAGGTCGGACAACCTGCAGAATATTTTAAAAAGCACAGGCCTCTTTTGTGCAAGTTTTCATTCCAGTGCGGAGTAGTACAGAGTAAAGTAAGAGAGTTTTGTTGTGCTGGCATGTTAAAGCTTTGTCTAGTGCTGCCAGAAACTCTTAGTGGCTTGAGATTCTTTGCAAGCTACTCGGACTTTTAAACAAGATTGCTTTGAGAGCCTTGTTTACTAGTATCAAAAAGGAAAATGAGTCTGAGAAAGGCAGAGAGTCTGTGGTGGGAAAAAAAACTTTATCTGTAACACATTTAACAGGGCATTTCCATTTCCATGTGAAAGAGAGGAGATTCAGAGCTGCAGAAGAGTGGTGACAGAGTTATAGGAGTAGCAGTGAGAAATTATTTGAATAGAAACATGGTAAACTGTATACAGAAGAGAAATGTTGCTAGCAAGAGAGAAAAACCAGCAAAAAGTTTTGTGTGAAAAGGAATATCTTTAACACTAAGTACACTCATTGCATCTTCCTCTTGGTTAGTTTAGAAAAGATACACTGCACTTTTGCTTGTATTTAGAGGCTCAGCTTGTTTTGGAAGCATCCCTTGCTGTTTTCGATGCCACGGCTTCTCAAACAAATCCTGTGCCCCCCCCTCTCCCCTTCTGAAGCACTGAAATGGAATGTTCTGGCTCATAAGCGCAACGGAGAGGGAATCTGAGCCTGGAACCCCTCGGGCACTGAAAGAAGGAGAAAAGGCAATCAGTCCCAGCTCTAACCACTGCACAGATGTTTATGTGTAGTTTATACAGTGTGGCTTATGGAACTGGGAGAAATAAAATGAGATTTCCAAGCAGGGGGCTTGGCAGCATGAGGAGGACGCCTTCCCCGATGCTACCTAGGACAAAGGAGTTTCCTTCAAGCATTGGACTGGCAACGATGACTAAACTCAGCAGGCCCACCTTTTGTTTTCATCTGGGACTCTAAAACACTTGGCCACAGCCAACATATTTTATCGGAAAGCCACAAGAAGCAGAAAAGATGATAATAAAAACATGCCAAGCGGATGTATTCCCTGGGAGGCGATGAAAATCGAATTGTTCTTTGTTTCTCCGAGTGGTTCCGCTCTGTGCGTCAAATGTTCCAAGTCAGCTACGGCGAGCGGAAAGCGACCAGACGCTGTCAAAAACTTTGTCATTTCGGAACTGCAGTTTCAACGTCTCCTAGTGCTTTAGAAATCGTTTATAGCCTCATAACCACCTGTTCCCTTAACAGAATGGCTTAATGGTGCCATACATGTAAACACTGCTACCATCCCTCAATGCAAACCAGCAAAGGGAAAAGGCATTATCTTGGGCTTAGGGCAAAGGAAGATGTAGAAAGTTAGCACCTGGAAAGTCATGCTCTTTCTTTCATCCAAGCAGCCTCCACTCATTCAAATATCCTGGAGAAAGTCCACAAAGAAAATTGAGTACTGTGTTTTACATCAAAACATTCAAATTACTTAAGACATTTGGAATGTATTGTCTGTGGTCACCACTATCCCCATAAAAATTATAATCTGAAGTTCACAATAGTAAAGTGAAGATTCCTAGCACCACAGTGATTGGCATTACATATTATTGATGTTCTTATCATTACCTTCTCCTTGCCTCCATGATCTTTTCTACATGTTGCAGGCTGCTGTTTGGAATGGTCAAGCAAAGCATGAATGGAGGTACTTCAAAATGATCACCCTTATCTCTTATATGAGAATATTCATTTATATGGTATCCAGTGAACTTATTTTTTATGCTTAACTGTGAGATGTAAGTTTGCCACTGAATGAAAATTAGTAGTTCAAATGTGGTGTGTAACATGAATCTATAAAGCAATGGTATATAGTGCCAACGTGTTAAGATGTGTTAGTCCATAGTGGTGTTTTTCAGCATGTGTTACTTTTGTGCTGTGCAGAGTCTTTA
The DNA here is from genome assembly GCF_037176765.1 of Anolis sagrei. Lineage (NCBI taxonomy): Eukaryota > Metazoa > Chordata > Lepidosauria > Squamata > Anolidae > Anolis > Anolis sagrei. Next base: position 45,151,610 of record NC_090034.1, on the reverse strand, counting down.
TAAACCTATAAAACTACACTGAATCAGTGGGGAGTGCCTTTTCAAAGATGAGGGTGTAGAAGGCTGTGAGATGTTGCGCTAGAATTTAAAGTAGGCTGCCCATAAATAATGGAAATCTAAACTGGGAGGGAATAAAGTAGTTTGTTTGTAACCATGCCGAAGGAAGCAGATGCTTTGGGCATTTTTAGTAGCATCTGGGATAGTAAAGTAAATTCTTCAAAGTTGCAGTCGATGAGTTAGGGAGATGGTAAAAATTTAGAACAGAACAAAAGCATTGTGCTTTCGGATAATGTCTCGAGAAGATGCAAACTGTGAAATGTAAATGGATAAATAGTACAATGAGGAAAAAATGAGATGGGAGAATGAGAGATGGTGATCAAGGAGTTTTCAAAATGTAAATTTCACTGAATGCAGGGAAGATGGGGAAATAATTTGCTGCTGCTACTGCTGTTATTTGCTGCCCTTTTCCTAGTCTAGGTCTCAGGGTAGCCTACAAAAGTTAAAACAGAGCTGGAAAAAATTACATCATTCAAAAGTTAAAAATATAATTAAAATGAAAATTTTGTAATGACAGGTTGCTGGTCCCCCACCCAGGTAAGGCAGCTTACATCCCCTGATGGCAATCTAAGCATGCTGTTAAACTGGCATCAAAATGCTGTCATTGCATAGTGTAGTCAGGAACCCCTGGTGGTGCACTGGGTAAAACCCCTGTGCCGGCAGGACTGAAGACCAACAGGTCGTAGGTTCAAATCCTGGGAGAGGCGGATGAGCTCCCTCTATCAGCTCAAGCACCTCATACGGGGACATGAGAGAAGCCTCCCACAAGGATGATAAAAACATCAAATCATCCGGGCGTCCCCTGGGCAACGTCCTTGCAGACGGCTAATTCTCTCACACCAGAAGCGACTTGCAGTTTCTCAAGTCGTTCCTGACACGACAATATATATAGTGTAGTCCACATCAAGTTATGTTTTGCCCTTTGAGTTACATCTCCATCTTGTTTTAGAGACACAGGTCTCCTACTTTCTTGAGGGGAAAAAAGTGATATTGGTGTTTTAGAATGAAGAAAGACATAGAAATGATATTTTTGTGTCATGATCCCACCAGCCCCAAAACAGCTTTCAGATACTGTGTTCTTCTGTCATTTTATCTCTGGGTTCCGCAGAATCCCCTCTCTGGAGACCACAGGGCCACAGTACGATCTTTTCCACGGCCCCAGCCCTGCTTGCCCTTTCCCTGCTGGGTGGGGAGCATCAGCTGACCCAAGCATGCTTTCATTGGCGGTAGTTGGAAAGGAACAATTGTGGGCCCCACCCATCCCCTGGCAATCCTGTCTGAATGGATTGGAAAAACTGATTTATTTTGGCTGACCTATTCTGGCAACTAACTGCTCTCAGTAATTTCTTTGCCATTCATATTCCTCCTTCACCCTGGACTTGTTTTAGAATAATCAGTTATAAGCTCTGGCTTGATCCTTAAGGGTAACCTACTTCTCAGGGTTGTTTTGGGGATTCGAATGGAAAGAAGGCCTGTGCGTTTTGCCTTGAACTTCTTGGGGCAGGGGAAGTGGGAGGAGACAGGCTATGTACCGTTTTCAGATATTCAGCAAGCGGTTTTGTGTTCCATCTTTAGTGGAGTGGCTCTGATCTATTAATAAAAGGCAAAAGGACAACTGAGTGTGACATGGTGGCTGGAAGAACAAATGCCTCATTGGAAGCCTCTGCGCTGGGGTTCTTCTTGAAATAATCCCTGCTGACATGATCATTTACCTGTGTCCTCCACTGGCTTTGCTTGTCTTCAAACTTGTCTCAAGTCCTGGCTTTTTAATCACACTTCTGGCACTCTAAATTGCGTTTCTTTGCCAGGACTTTATTTGGCCTGCTAGCCAGCTGAATATTATGAGTTGGTAAACATTTGCATTCCTCATCTCTCTCTCCCCCCCCCCCCCACCCCCACCTTCCCCTTTATATGACGGCATCTGGAAGTCGTTTCTATTTCAAGGCCTGCCAGAGCATCTTCCAGCCCCCTCCAATGAATGGAAACGCCTGCTTCCCTGAACCATCATTCCAGAGGCCTTCTGTAAGCGGGACAGCTGGCTCTGATGGAACTCCGGGGAGAAGTCATGCAGGCGCAAAGACAGCTTTACCATCTGTGCAGATCCGCCTGCTTGCAGTCCCTCCCTGTGTCCTCAAGGTTTTTGCAAGCACACTCTTGGAAGCTTTAGCTCTCCTTTGCTCAGCTCTTTGCAGTTAAAATATCTCGACAACTGAAAGGTTTTTTGAAAGGGACTATCAAGATGTTGGGGCTCAGTGGAGTGCACAGAGGATGAGGTTCTTTAGGATTCACTGTACCTAAGGATGAAGGCTTCAAATGCTCTGTCTCTGCTGATGGAGCTTTCCTGGATGAGCAGCTCCCCCCTCCCCCGCCCCAATTAACAGACCTTGTTGAACTAAGAGTCTCAATGGGAATCTTTCTTGTAAAGGTCCAGGACAATATAGGTTACATTCACTACTCCACCCACTACAACTATACTGACTGAGCCACTTTGGTAGATCACAGGATTATGGCAGAAGGAAATGGTTGCCAAAAATCACCTGCTGTATTTGCGACAGAGGTTGAACTTGAACAAGGATCCCTGGTGCTTCATTAACAGAGTGCATGTTTCCTTCCGGTTGTGGGGGGACATTGGTGTGTCTAGTATGAGAGATCAGTGGCTGCTGCCAATATTTGGGGTGTTAGTTGGGGCATTGGCCAGCGACTCAGCTGATCGAAGGTCAGAGCCCCACTGAGCCATGAGGTGCTGATCCTGGACCAGTTATTTCCTTTCACAGCCGAATCTGTTTCGCAGGATTGTTGTAAGAATTGAGGGGGGGGGGGGAGTCATGCATGCCTCTTGAAGGAAAGGAAGAATGTAAATGCCAGAAATTAATATAAATGCACAGGAAAACAGTAGAGGGACAGGGGGCATGATTGCATTCATTTTGGCTTTTGTCAAGTTGAGCAACTGTTTTTTGACAGTGGCACAAATCAAAGTTTGCTGCCTGAAGGGCATTTTCTTCCACTGAAATTCTACTGGTGAGGCGCAGGTGCAAAATTTGGGAACAGCTTGTGTGGCATATGTGGCGTATATGTGGGGTTGCTCAATGTGAATTATATTTGTTTATGTATTTGCTATTTATAGATGATTGAATATTAGAAATTTTCTGGGGGCTTGCAAGATACAACAAGAACTGATTTTTAAAAATCACAGTTACAGTAAAAATGCAATAAAAGAAAACTATAGAATTAAAAAAAACTGGTGGAAACAAATATGACTGACTTGGGCCTTTCTACCTAATTTGTGTTCCTTGAATTGATATGTAAGTAGTACAAACTCTTAGTGGAGTTGTTTGGGTTCTTGAGATTTCAGCAAGCTGTGCCTGGATATGTTGGAAACTTTCGTCATCATCATCAAAACCTCTTATTTATTCATGGGAGGCCAACATTTGTATCAGATATTCTCTGTTTTGAGAGCAGGCTTTGAATACAACATGCAGCTGTTACAATAAGCTGAATGTCATTACTTTGAAAATGAAACCTGATTCTCAGTGTGAAGTCTTGGTTTTAATGCTGAAGGAGTGGTTGCGTTAGTCTGCATTTCAGGAAATCAGTTCCTTTGAGAATAAAGCATATCATTTAATTTAAAGTTATAGAGTTGGAAAGAGACCTCAAGAGCCATCTAGTCTAATCCCCTCCCAATGTAGGAATCTACCAGTAAAACAGGCCGTACAGATGTCTATCTGACGTTTGTTTAAAGACTTCCAAAGAGAGATTACCACCTTCTAAGGTAGACACTTCCATTGTCACAGCTCTTACCATTGGGAAGTTCTTCATGTTTAATTGAAATTCCTTTTCCTGTAGTTAGAAAGGATGTGTGTGCATTTGATTTACCTACATATAGTTAGGCTTTCTGTAGGGGAGTCTTCTCTAACCTGGCACCCCCCCTCCCTTAGATGTTTGAAATGCAGCTCCTATCTCCATCTCCCAACCCAAAGTTTGCCCCACATTATTAAAAACTAGGGTAAGGGATGAGAACAAATACATCATCTCGCCCTTTTCCTTCAACACAGATGGAGGCAACTATGACTTGGTCAACAACACACACAGCCCGGCTGCTGGGGACTGTTATCCTCAACCAACCTGTGGAAGACACAACTGGGAAATGAACTACCAAGAGTCGGCAATCTACCTCCAGGTAGACTTTGTTGGGGGAACCCATTTGTTGGCATTACAGACGCTCACCGGGAGATAAAAGTGTAACAGTCGGCTGGGTGGAAAATAGTAATTTGATTTGTGGAAGGAAAAGTCATGTGAGTGCCTCACAAAGAGGATCAGGGCGAATTGCTCGTCAAGTTGGTTGAGGGTATTTTTACATTATGCTATGTACCTGTAGTATACCTACATAGGAGGTCTTACGTTGTTATTTGAAAACTTTACATTAGGAAGGAGCGAACAATGACAAGTTCTTCACGCACCCCAAGGATGCCAAAGCGCTGGCTGCCTACCTCTTTGTACACAATCATCTCTTCTACCTAATGGAACTAAGCACTGCCCTGCTGCTCCTGCTGCTGTCCCTCTGTGAGGCCCCTGCGGTCCCCATGCTCCGCCTCGGCATCTATGTATGTACCTTGAGGATGGGATGGAGGAAGGCCTGAATGGCCATGAGTAGAAGCTACTTGTGTTTTAAAAGTGCATTTGAAATGCCTTTAGCTTTTTGCACATAGATTAGCCCTAAAGTTGGAAAGGATGGTTCAGTTTTCTGGTACTGTTGGACAGGGAATGGGGAAAAGGACTTGGCCATCCTCAAGGTAGCTCTGTAAAACTTCCTATTGTAGCTAACTGAATTGCAGATGTTAAACTGATCACTTTTTTTTTGGCTGTTTGATCCCAGATCCATGCAACCCTGGAGCTGCTTGCCCTCACAGTTGTAGTGTTTGAACTCTCTATGAAAATGAGGTGGCTGGGCTTCCACACTTACATCCGGCACAAAAGGACCATGGTCAAGGTGAAGCTCTGGGAACCTTCATGATTCCAGTCATGCAATCCTAGGCGTTTTTCCTTAAAAATGAATGCTACTGAGGTCAATGGGGTTTAGTTTTAAATGCATCCTGGACTGAACCCTGTATCTGTTGTACCTGAAGGTTGTAACACATTGTTTGCCTTTTTAATATTGTCTAGAGCTGACTGGATACTTTTCTTGCTTCATCCAGTATAAAAATATTTTCATTTTGAATATTGTATCCCACACCACTTGCGGCTTCAGTGACAACAAATGCAATATGACTTGCATCGCTGCAAATATTTTTATTATGACTAGTTTGTGGGCTTACTTTTCTTCACAGAATCTCAAATGTAATCCTGTTTGTTTTTGCTTCCTCTGATGCAAAAGCAAAAACACGATGCAAGTTGATACTTCGTGCTTCTAGTCTCACAAACTTGAATTTTGCTTGCAATGGCTGTTGCCTTCATTGCCTTCTTTCTTTGCAGACCAGTGTCTTGTTGCTTCAGTTTGTGGAAGCGATTGTAGTGTTGGTTCGCCAGACGTCCCATGTGCGCATCACGAGGGCCCTGCGGTGCATATTCCTGGTCGACTGCCGCTACTGTGGAGCTGTCCGAAGGTGATGAGCTAGACTTTTCTGGGCTTTGCATAACACTTCTGATGTTGTGTCTTCATTTCTCTTCCATGCAAAATGCTACTAATCATATTTTAGCTTTCTACCATAGACCTAATGCATGTTGAGTGTATAAGATAGACATCCTCAAACTGTGGCCCTTCGTCTGTTTGGGCATCCAACTCCCAGATTTCCTGACAATTAAACAAACTGTCTAGGGCTTCTCAGAGTTGGAGGCCCAAACAGCTGGAAGGCTGCAAGTTGAGGATGCCTGGTATAAGATAACTTGGGAAGCAAAGCTAGCCAGTGATGAGGAGTGCTGGGAGTTGAACTCCAACATTTGAAGGACCACAAGACTCCCACACAAGCAAAACCACTGTCACACTTTAAGTTGTTATATCCCAGTGAATAATGGTTGCCGTAAACAGACATTTTTATTGAGGCAGGCTGATCTTGAATCCAGACACAACAGAGCTTTTCTATCTCAATGCAGGCTGGCCCCAAGATAGAGAGATGAATGCCTTGCCATGGTACTAAGGGGCCTTTTCAAATTACAACCATTGTGAAAGATTGGGAGTGGAGATGTCTCAAGGCTAGAGAATTTATTTTGAGAAAAGCTGTGTTCCAAAATAAACAGCTGGGGAGCTATAGTTCGACATAAAGGAGAATGTTCCTCCCAAAGGAAACAAAAAGCAGAAAGCAGCCACCCATATTGGTAGTCTGGGCATATGTGCATGAGGGTCTACTAATTCCAATTTTGGTCATTTTGATAGAGAGGTATTTGAAAGAGGGGTATTTGAAATAAGGTGCCTTCCTTCTACCTTCTGATACTACTATGTCACTCTCGATGGACTGTCACCTTGTTGTGGTGAGGGGGCTTGCGTGTTCCAGTGAACCTGTAGGCACAACAACTGGAGTCGTGGACTCCCAGGAGTGGCCGCGGGGGAGGTTCCAGACCAAGCACAGTCTGAAGACCCAAAGACCTCAACGGCGGAGCAGGCGGAGGATAACATGGCACATGTTACAATGGCTGTGAAGCCGGAAGAAGGCTGCAACAGACTGAGAAGCCACGGTCATTGTGTTAAACTACACCACCAGTGGAACCTCACTCTGTGAAGACTGTGTGTTGATCAGTTGTGCACTGACCTCCACACATTAAAAAAAACTCACGCACAGGCGTCTTCCAAAGACTCTGTCACTATGTTGCCTGAAATATAGATAATTTCCAATGGACTGTGAATAGAGGTGCTGTCTCATTTAAGGCAGGAGTGGCAATCTCTGCTCTCTCCCCCCCCCCCCCAAGTTACAACAGGAAGTGACACAAATTCTTGTCCATTCTGGAGGCGAAAGGTATATCTATATATATAAAAATGCTCTGTGCATAATGAGTACCTTAAAAACAAAAGAACCAATGAACGAAATCACACCAAATTTGGCAACAAAACATCTCACTACACAAGGAGTGACCATCACTCAAAACTCAACATATATGCTAGAAGCAATTTACTGGTGAGATTGGGGGTGGGGGGGTGGGATTGATTTTGTCATTTGGGAGTTGTAATTGCTGGGATTTATAGTTCACTTATAATCAAAGAGCATTCTGAACTCCACCAACAATGGAATTGAACCAAACGTGGCACACAGAACTCCCATGACCAACAGAAAATACTGAAAGGGTTTGGTGGGCATTGACCTTGAGTTTTGGAGTTGTAGTTCACCTCCATCCAGAGAACACCATGGACTCAAAACAATGATGGATCTGGACCAAACTTGACAGGAATACTCAATATGCCCAAATGTGAACACAGATGGAGTTTGGGGGAAATAGACCTTGACATTTGGGAGTTGTAGTTACTAGGATGTGTAGTTCACCTACAATCAAAGAGCATTCCGAAATCCACCAACGATGGAATTGGGCCAAACATCCCACACAGAACCCCCATGACCAACAGAAAATACAGTATTTTCTGGTGGTCTTTGGTGATCCTTCTGACACCCCCTTGGGCCCCCCCCTCCCCGGGTTTTGACTTCCCAGGTTGAGAAATGCTGCCTTAAGCCCATCCAGTCCAACTCCCTTCATTAGGGCAAGAAAACATAATCAAAGCCCTCCTGACAAAGGGCCCTCCAACCACCCATACACATACACATACACATATATACGTATTTGACAGATGCAGTATCATAGATTTGAAAGGGACCCCTAAAGAAGGACAATGATATGTTGTATGTTCCAGAGTAGGCAAACCAGACAATCTCCACATCAACACTGACAAAGAAACAGCAAGAAATACTGTTTACCCACAAGCATAAAGACATTACATATATTAGATGCCAACACTTTATCATTACTTTATTTTCCAGATCACCAGACTGGGCCACAGCAACGCGTGGCAGGGGACCGCTAGTAATAATAATAATACCGTATATTCCGGGGTACAAGACGACTTTCTAAACCAGGAAAATCATCTCAAAAGTGGGGAGTCATCTTGTACCCTGGTATACAGTTTGTCAGAACTTGTTCCCTCGTCTCCCTCGCCCTTGGCATCCCCGAGTGGTGGGGCCTGAGGAGGAGGAGGGCAGAGGGAGGGAGGGGGCGAGGAGGAGCAGCAAGCTGCGCCACCAGGCCGGCAGGGTGGTAGCCTACTGGGCTGTCCTCACTGTCGCCGGCATGGAATTGGCTCCGCCTCCGCCCTCAAGCCCAGAACAGCTGCTGCAGGAGCCAAAGCTGGAGCAGCAGTGGCGGGGGGTGGGGGTGGCGGCAGAGGGAGAGGTCGCCTCTGGCTGCTCCAGCCCCGCCCCCTGCAAAGGGCCCCACCCCTCCCAGTACCGCCGCCCTGCTCCGGCTTCAACTCTTGCCTCGTTACCAGGCCAGCTGGGGGTGTTTGCCTGCTGGGCTGTCCCCGCTGCCACTGGTCTGCTGCTGGCTCTGCCTCCGGCCTCAAGGCCAGAGAAGCTGCCACGGGAGCCAAAACCAGAGCGGGGGAGGCAGTGGGAGGACCCCGCCCCTCCCGGCCCCGCGCTCCAGCCTCAAGGCCGGAGCAACTGCCGAGGGACCCAAAGCTGGAGCTCGGGACGGGGCCGGGAGGGGCGGGGTCCTCTTCTTCCACTGCTGGCCCTGCTCCGGTTTCAACTCCTGCGGCAGCTTCTCCGGTCTTGAGGCCGGAGGCGGAGCCAGCAGCAGACCAGTGGTGGCGGGGACAGCCCAGCAGGCAAACACCCCCAGCCTGCCTGGTAACATGACAGGAGTCAAAGCCAGAGCGGGGGGCGGTACCAGGAGGGGCTGGGCCTCTCCGCGGGGGACGGAGCTGGAGCAGCCAGAGGCGACCTCTCCTACCCCCCCACCCCCCGCCACTCTGGCTTTGGCTCCTGCTGCAGCTATTCTGGGCTGAGGCGGAGCCAACTCCATGCTGGCGACGTTGAAGACAGCCCAGTAGGCTACTACCCTGCCGGCCTGGTAGTGCAGCCTGCCGCTCCTCCTCGCCTCCTCCCTCCCTCCTCCTCAGACATATTAGGCATCATTGGTCACATCCATCAGTGTTTGGATTCACAGTGCTCTCTGAATGTAGGTGAATTACAACTCCCCGTAATCAAGGTGAATTTTTCCCCAAAGGCCTCCAGTATTTTTTGCCAAATTAGTGCCAAATTAGTTCCAAATTCTTCGTTTGTGGATTTCAGGGTGCTCATTGACTGCAGGTGAACTATGAATATTCAAAATGCCCAGGCCAATTCCCCTCAAAATGCACCATTATTCAAATTTGGGTATATTGGGGATGTATGCCAAGTTTGGTCTAGATCCATCGTTGTTTGGCTGCATAGTATGCTCTGGATGTAGGTGAACTACAACTCCTATAAATCCCACTAAAGACCTCCAGCATTTTTGTTGGTCATGGGGGTTTTGTGTGCTAAGTTAGTTCCAGGTCCATAAGTGGTGTTCAGAGTGCTCAATGACTGCATGTGAACTATACATCCCAATACCTACAACTCCTATATTTATTTATTATTTATTATTTATTTAAAACATTTTTTCTGCCCTTCTCACCCTGAAGGGGACTCAGGGGGGAGCACAGCATATACACGGCAAACATTCAATGCCGGGACACAAATTCACATACAATACATAAACATTAAAAAACATTTATCAAAATATTAAAATACACCATTTAAAACCATCCTAGACATCCGCATCAAATCCAATTGGCCCTATACATCACGATGAATTCTAGGTTTGTTTTCTAGATAATTAAATAAAGATTTTCCTGGTATGACTGATTGAATCCATGGTTACAGAAAGCTGGCCCTAATGGGGAAGGCTTAAAATAACCATGTTGCGCAGGCCAGTGAATGCTTGCGTAAACAGGGCTTTTAAAGGAACAGCCAACATGGCACTGCCATTCTATGGTGGTGAGATTGGGACTATAGACTGTATTTATAATGTCAGAAGCAGTACAATTATAATGTATTAAGAAAGACACAAACAGAGCTAAAAACTTGGCATTACACTAAATGTCCTTTTGACCAGAAGCTGGCCAGTTGGAGTACCTTTGGTGTTGCTGTGGGAAGGTCCTCCATCGTGCATGTGGAAGGGCTCAGGCTGCATTCTAGTAGGTGGCCTGTGGTTTGCTGTTCTCCACACTCGCATGTCGTGGTCTCCACTTTGTGGCCCCATTTCTTAAGATTGGCTCTGCATCTCGTGGTGCCAGAGCGCAGTCTATTCAGTGCCTTCCAAATCACCCAGTCTTCCTTGTGCCCAGAAAGGAGTTTCTCATTCGGTTTCAGCCCTGGATCGAGGCTCTGGGTTTTAGCCTGCCACTTTTGGACTCTTGCTTGCTGAGGTATCCTTGTGAGTATCTCTGTAGATCTTAGTAAGCTATTTCTTGATTTAAGGCATTTCCTTGCTGGCTGATATCCGAACAGAGGATGGACCGAAGATGTCCCTGCTTTGAATCATAGAATCAAAGAAGGAGCCTCTACCACTCTCCTAGGCAGAGAGTTCCACTGCTGAACATCTCTCACTGTCAGGAAGTTCTTCCTAATGTTCAGATGGAATAGTTCGAAGCCATTGTTCCATTGTGTCCTAGTCTCCAGGGCAGCAGAAAACAAGCTTGCGCCCTCCTCCCTGTGACTTCCTCTCACATATTTATACATGGCTATCATGTCTCCTCTCAGCCTTTTCTTCTTCAAGCTAAACATGCCCAGCTCTAAGCCGCTCCTCATTTTAGTCGCCCTCCTCTGGACACATTCCAGCGTGTCAATATCTCTCTTCAACTGTGGTGCCCAGAATTGGACACTATATTCCAGGTGTGATCTAACCAAGGCAGAATAGAGCATGGGGAGCATGACTTCCCTTTATTTAGACACTAGACTCCTATTGATGCAGGCCAACATCCCATTGGCTTTTTTTTGCCGCCGTATCACATTGCTGGCTCATGTTTAACTTGTTGTCCACAAGGACCCCAAGATCTTTTTCACCTGTACTGCTCTCGAGGCACGCGTCCCCCATCCTGTATCTTTGCATTTCATTTTTGACAGAAGTCAAACTTGAAAGCTCTTATTTGCCCAGGGTCCCCCTTCATCTTTTCCGATCTCTTTCCCCCTTCTAACAATTAAACATCGCCTGGCTGTGTTCTTGAGGAACTCTAAAACAATTCAAGCTGTCACAGTGATTTAAGGATGGAGACATGTCAAGATGTGACCCAGTAAACATGTGCCATGCCAAATGCTACATTTCTGAAGGATTAGGGTCCAATATGCCCCTCTCTTCTGATAAGAAGATTTATAAAGACTGCATATAGATAAGAAAAATTCTACAAATGTTTTGCCTTCACCTCAGTACTCATAATACAAAGCCTGACTTCTATTTGCATGCAAGCTTCTATGCCAACATAAATGTAATCTGAACCATTTAAATCCTGCTTTCATACTTGCCAGCATGATGTAAAGGACCCAGAGTGTAAATGAAATTCAAGGGAGGAAGAGCAACTGTAATGTACAATGTAAGGTACAGTGTCCCTCTCATAGGAACCTGCATGTCATAAGCATTTGAATTAAAATTACCATATTGAATTCAAATCCGATTTTAATTTTTTTTAATTTGGTGTGCATTGGAAGATGGGTGGTCTTATACGGCGAGTATATCCCAAACTCTATATTTTAACTGGAAAAGTTGGGGTCGTCTTATACGCCGGAATATACGGTTATTATTATTATTATCATTATTATTATTATTATTTTGGTTTTGTACCCCCGCCTCCTTCTCCCCAAGGGGACTCAGGCAGCTTACATGAGGTCAAGCCCAGTCAAAACAGTTAAACTGTAACATTAAAATACATAACAACAGTGTAAAATAAAGTAAAACAACAACATTGTAAGAATATAAAGCAGGCATCAAAATCAACAACCAGTAACAAAATTCAGTTTATCATCATGGATGGTTGGACTGGTGCAACAAAAACTTAAAGAATAGGGCTAAATAGGGCCATATGGCAGCAGTAAAGATAGGAGCATTAGTAAAGTTTGAGAACAAGACTTAGGGTCCTAGCTGGGGCCAGCTCTCTACGGAATTGACTACTCAAAAGCACAGCGGAACATCCATGTCTTTAATTCTTAGTGGAAAGTAGACAGAGGGTGGTAGTCTAATCTCCCTGAGGAGGAAGTTCCAGAGTTGAGGGGCGACAACCGAGAAGGCCCTCTCCCTCATCCGCACCAACCGTGTTTGAGACGGTGGTGGAAGCGAGAGGAGAGCCTCTCCAGAGGATCTTAGAGATCGCGTAAGTTCATAGGGGAAGATGCAGTCATGAAGAGAGGCAGTTTCCGAACCATTTAGAGCTTCATAAGTGATAACCTGTACTTTGAATTGGGACTGGAAACTTATTGACAGCTAGTGGAGCTGTTTAAAGTGGGGGGTTGACTACTCCCTGTAGTTTGCTTCTGTTAGCAACCTGGCTGCCAACCTTTGCACCCACTGCAGTTTTGGGCTGTCTTCAGGGGCAGCCCCACGTAGAGTGCATCCATCCTTGAGGTAACTAGGGCATGGACCACCATGGTCAAGTCAGACATCTCGAGGTACTGTCACAGTTGACACACAGAGCTTTAACTGTGCAAAGACTCTCCCAGCCACTGTCAACACCTGAGCATCCAGTGTCAGCAATGAGTCCAGAAGGACCCCCGGACTGCAGACCTGTGTCTTCAGAGGGAGTATAACCCCATTGAGCACAGGTTGCCACCCTATACCCCAGTCGGCCGAGTGACTGACCTGGAGGACCTCTGTCTTGTCTGGATTTAGCTTCAGTTAGCCCTCATCCAGCCCAACATAGTGGCCAGGCATTAGTCGTGGACCTGAGAGGCTTCCTTGGAATTAGGTGGAAAGGAGTAGTAGAACTGAGTGTCATCTGTGTAAAGAAGGCATCGAACTCCAAAATTCCAGATGACTTTCCCCAGCGGTTTCATGTAGATGTTAAAAAGCATGGGGGAAAGAATGGAGCCTTGTGGGACTCCACAGGACAAAGGCCAGGGGTCTGAACCGGTGTCTACCAGCTTCACCGACTGGGTGCGGCCCTCCAAGAAGGAGTGGAGCCACTCCAAAGCAGTGCCCCCACCAGCCTGTAGAAAGGTTGGATAGCAAGTGAATTAGTCACTGGTGTTTCAAACTGAAGTCATTTTTGGTTTAAATCAGTGCCTCACTCCACAGCAGTGCTTTTACATTCCAGTTTTTAAAAAGAGCAGCCAAACTCACTGAGTGCTCTGCATTCATCATAACATGAATACCTAATATCATTAAATGCTTATTGGTGTGGGGCCATAAAACCATATCTTCAATGACTTCTCAAACAAAAATATCTGTGAACTGTGATGGAGAGAGAACCTTCCTGAAGAGAACATGAGAAGAATTAGGTCAGGCCAAGGCCTGTCTTGTCCAGCATTTTGTTTAGCCAAGCATTTTTTAATGAGAAGCACAGTTACAGAGATGGCTACTAATTCAGCCTTCCTTTCAGGAACCTGCGGCAGATCTTTCAGTCCCTTCCACCATTCATCGACATTCTCCTTCTCCTGCTTTTCTTCATGGTCATCTTTGCTATCCTTGGTATGTACCTGGATTATTTCCTCCTCATGGAATTTGGAGTAAGACAAGGGGTATGTGGTAGCCACAGAACTCATGCGATAGTTGCAGGAAGAGCTGCTTTCTGGGTATTCTGATTTCTCTTTACATTTGTATTGCTATCACCCATGTTAAGTGATACGTGCCAAAAGGATTGTAGCCAAAGTGAGGCCTGTTGGAAAACAAGAGGGGGACATTGACACACTCAGAGAAACTCCTGAGGTTTGCTGTAGTGTAAACCAACTTTGAGGGGAGGGAACGGGACTTAAAGGAGCAATAGCAAAGTCACACTCTCTCAACCTCAAAGGAAGGTAAACACCAATCCCCTCTGAACAAATTATGCTGTGTGGAAAAAAACCCCTTATGGTCACCATAAATCAGAAATGACTCAAAGGGACACAATATCAACAACATTGCTGCGACTCAGTTGCCAGCTGCTTAAATGTATTCCTCCCTTAGCATTCCATTGCTTAATTTTCCCCTTTCTTCTTCTCCCACCAATTTTCTAGGCTTTTATTTGTTCTCCCCCAACAAATCGGATCCCGTAAGTAAAAGCCTTGCTTTGTGGATACTTGAGTGTTTGCTATATGGGAATGGGAGTGAGCAAATCAGTAATATAAGCCCTTTAAATCAGAAATACAAGCTCTTCAAAATAGGCCCTGTCTGCATTTTTTGGCTGGAGAACATGGGTGGGGATCTTCCTTTTGCCTGTGGTTACATTACAGCTTTTGTTGCTGGAGAGTTTTCTGTTTGGGGAAGGCTTTGACTGCTGAGTCTGCATTTCTCAAAGGGGTTCCCTTGTGACTTATCTCGGTCAAACCTAATTTGCTGAGTTTAAATACAGCCTGCTATTGACATCTGTAAGACTGAGAAGAAAGTTGCTTAAAACAATGGGATGCTTTTGAACTAAGTCTGGGGTCAGTGGTGTAGTGATAACTGTTGAAGGGAAGGCACCTATCGGGATGTGTATTCCTTGTCACCACCTTAAGACAGTGTTCCTTTAGCTTAACATATTTTAAGGGTTCAGTCCAGACCAAATGGATCTTAGCTCAAAATGCTATACGATTGCAATAAAAATCTGCCCCTTCCTTTTCTGGCTGCTGCTGTGAGGCCTAAAGGACAACCTGCAGGCCATGACATGCAATACCATTGTCCTTGCAAGGAAGACATCTAGCCTTTCATGACTTGGTTTTATTGTACTACTAGCTTCGAGGCCTGGCATTGCCTGGGTCATTTGAAAAAGTCAGTTTTTTAATTATACAAAATGCATAAGGTTGTGGATTAACTACAACTGACATCATGCTAGGTTAGCTCCGAAAAACTACATCAGTACTTATAGTTGGTTATGTTGGACAGGTTTGCTCTAGATGCATCATTGGTGAGGTTCAGTGTGCTCTCTGGCTGTAGGGTAAACTCCCACTATGGTGAATCAATCCCCTCAAACCCCTCCAGTAGGTTGAGTTAGACATGGGACCTCTGTGTGCCAAGTTTGGTCCAATTCCATCTTTGGTGGAGTTCAGAGTTCTCATTGATTGTAGGTGAACTATAAATCCCAGTACCTACAACTCCAAAATGCCCAGGCCAATTCCCCTCAAAACCCATCAGTATTCAAATTTGGGCATATCAGGTATGCATGCCAAGTTTGGCGTAGATCCATCATTGTTTGGATTCATAGTGCACTCTGGATGTAGGTGAACTACAACTCCTATAATTCCCTCCAAAGACCTCCTGTATGTTTTGTTGGTCATGGGGGTTCTGTGTGCCAAGTTAGTTCCAAGTCCATTGTTGGTGGAGTTCAGAGTGCTCTTAGACTGCAGGTGAACTATAAGTCCCAGTAGTGGCAACTCCTATAAATCATGGTGAATTCTCCCCAAACCTCTCTAGTATGTTTAGTTGGTGATGAATTCCTCTGTTTGCTTTGTGCCATAGAAAAGAATAGAAAAGGGTTATGTGAGAGACAGTGGGTGGGGCCATGCAAATTCCACAACAATTGGGAGAGTAAGAAACACTGGGATATCTGTGGTAGAGGAAAAATATAACATCTAGGATGAAATTGTCCCCGTATGAAAGCATTTACTTGGGTGGTGGGCAGTGTGGTGATTGTGGAGGACTCTTGAACATGTTCATGGCACCCACTATAACCTGCAATGTCCTTGGAAGGGAGGGCCTTTGGTGGCTCCTCATAAGTGAGGATCATAGCTGTTTGTGGAAGTGGGAGCCTGTCTGTGAAAGTGGGCACCCCAGCCACATACACACATACATATTTTCACTTTTATTATGTGTATAGATAGAAGATGTACTGATACAGTTGTGTATTTGAGGGTAGGCCACTGTGCTATTTTCTGACATGTGTTTCTCTCCTTCAGTATTTCAACACCTTAGAGAATAGCTTGGTGAATCTTTTTGTTCTTCTCACCACTGCAAAGTAAGTAAGTTTATAAATGTGGACTTTTCAGCCAGTGGTTCCCCACATCTTTGCTTAGAAGGAACTTCTTTTCAGCTCAGTTGAGGTTTACTTACTAGTTGACAGGAATTTGGGTTTTTTTTAGAAGCATTTTACGTGATAAGGAAGCCCCACCAATGTTAATGCAAAGAAATGAAACTGGCTTAAGATTTCAGCCTTAGTGGTATACAATGTAACCAGAGGATGGAAAATACTCCCATTCTAGAGCTTGTCCTCCCACAATCCAGGTCCTAGTGAAGCTTTAAAATTATGGCTAGTTTTAAAAGGACCTTGATTTGACATAACATGGACCTGCTACTATAAAATCTACCTTGTTTGAGAGTTTGGTTCCCTATTCTGAAGCTAACAGTGTGGTTTCTGTCTTTGTGGGGGCTTTAGTTTCCCAGATGTCATGATGCCCTCTTATGCCCGAAGCCCTTGGTCCTGTGTGTTTTTTATTGTGTACCTTTCTATCGAGCTCTACTTCATCATGAATTTGGTAAGTCCCTTGGCTGCATCCTCAAGCTTCTAGTTTCAATGCTTCATTGCCCATTGCTTTGGCTGGACAGATGAGTAACTTTATCAACCCAGAGCAGCGAAAAGAGCAAGAAGTCATGTGGTGCCTGAAAGGCTAGCATTTCTTGTTGCATTGCAATCCACATGCCAATGTTTCATGGAAGTGAAGGCTGCCACTGGAAGATGGGGAGATTGGCTCATCTCCTCCTTCTCTTCCTTTAGTTACTTGCTGTTGTGTTTGATACTTTCAATGACATTGAAAAGAGGAAGTTCAGATCCCTGCTGCTTCACAAACGGACAGCCATTCAACATGCCTACCGCCTGCTTGTCAGCAAACAGGTATGTGACCCTGTGTGTGGATAGACGTGTGCCAAAAAATGGTGGCATTTCACATCCCTTGCAGTAGAATCATAGAGTTGGAAGAGACCTCATGGGCCATCCAGTCCAACTCCCTGCCAAGAAGCAGGAAAATTGCATTCAAAGCACCCCCAACAGATGGCCATCCAGCCTCTGTTTAAAAGCCTCCAATGAAGGAGCCTCTTTCACACTCCGGGGCAGAGAGTTCCACTGCTGAACAGCTCTCACTGTCAGGAAGTTCTTCCTCATGTTCAGATGGAACACTAGTTAGTTTGAAGCCATTGTTCCATTGCGTCCTAGTCTCCAGGGCAGCAGAAAACAAGCTTGCTCCCTCCTCCCTATGACTTCCCCTCACATACTTATACATGGCTATCATGTCTCCTTTCAGCCTTCTCTTCTTCAAGCTAAACATGCCCAGCTCTTTAAGCCGCTCCTCATAGGGCTTGTTCTCCAGACCCTTGATCATTTTAGTCGCCCTCTTCTGGACACATTCCAACTTGTCAATATCTCTCTTCAGTTGTGGTGCCCAGAATTGGACACAATATTCCAGGTGTGGTCTAACCAAGGCAGAATAGAGGGGTAGCATGACTTCCCTGGAACTAGACAGTATACTCCTTTTGATGCAGGCCAAAATCCCATTGGATTTTTTGCTGCCACATCACATTGTTGGCTCATGTTTAACTTGTTGTCCCACGAGGACTCCCAAGATCTTTTTCACATGTACTGCTCCCGAGCCACTTTTGTTAACCACAACTCTTATGGGCTGGAATCAGAGCTTGGAGGAATTCCTTTTTGGTCTAGAATTCCCACCTAACATGGAGGATCCTGGCAGTTGCAGTTTTCAGATGCAAGATCGTCAGATTAGCTGACATCTGATCCTGAACATGGATAATTTGGCAATTGCTAAAAGTTAACCAGTACTTTCTTTCCAGAATGTTCAAAGTGAGGTATGATGATAACTGTACATTTTCCTGATGCAACTAATGTGTGGAAATTTTTCCCTTGCTTCAAGAGACCTGCTGGAATCCCCTTCAAGCAGTTTGATGGGCTGATGCGCTTCTATAAACCTCGGATGAGCGCTCGGGATCGTTATCTGACTTTCAAAGCTCTGAATCAAAGCAATACTCATTTACTCAGGTCAGGGCTCCATTCTTTCTTTTTTTTTCAACTGGAAAAGTTAGTAGAATATCTGAAATGTGTTGCCCGGTGCACCTTGCAAAATCCAGTTCTTTATTGAGGACATTTTCTCTTTCAGTCTGAAGGATATGTACAGTTTCTATGAAGTTGTTGGCTTAAAGTGGAAGGTATGGCTTTTGGGGGGTTCTTGTTTGGTTGGTCTTGTTGGGGCTCCATGTTTGAAGGGGTATTTGTGTTAGCGGAGAAGGATGCGGAAGGAAGATGGAGGCAGAGGGAAAGGAGAGTTGGGGAAGAGGGAGACCTCCAGGAAGAGGCATCTTGCCAAATTTTATTTTTCCTTTTCTTCGACACGATTAAAAAATGCAACTCGCTGGAGATGGGCGTCTTTAATGAGTGATGCTTTGTGGTGGGTTTCACTTCCAGGCAAAAAGGAACCGGGAGCATTGGTTTGATGACCTTCCACGAACTGCATTCCTTATTTTTAAAGGTAATGCCTTCCAATTGGAGGGGTCTTCCTTGAACCACCAAAGGCTTTTCCTTTTTGTGTGTGTCAGGAGTGACTTGAGAAATTGCAAGTCGCTATTGATTTCTTAGAACAACAACAATAATAATAAACTTTATTTAAGGGTCTTAAATTAAGATTGAAACTCATTAACACTGTTTTTTTTAATATGTTCCTCCTACCAATAGGCATTAACATACTGGTGAATTCCCGAGCCTTCCAGTACACTATGTGTAAGTCTCCTGGGCCATTTTTTGGTTCATTTGCTGTCTGTGGAGCAACCTTCCCCAAGGCAAATGGAAAGATTGGAACCTTCAGTAGCATGAGGACTGGGGCCCTAGGAACCATTGGCAGAAAGGTGGGGTAAAAACCCAACAAGTCCATAAAATTGAGACCTTTTGCCTCTGAATCCTCTTTGGCTCCATTTAATATATCAAAGGCCCAACTCAGCTGCAATTTTAAGACCCACCTTGTTGGGCGCCAACAAAGGTAATGCAAATGTAGGCTAGCTTGGTGCGATAAAGAATCCACTTGGCACTTATCAGGTTAGGAATAAGCCAGAAAAGCCTAGTTTTTTTTTGCTTGTAAGTAATGTCTTCTGTTTTGCATCTTGGCTCCGTGTTTGTCATTTGAAAACCTATATGACCATCTGGCTCATTGTTATCATATAAGCTGCTCTAGGAATATTTTGAGCAGGGCTGAAAATACTTAAAACTCAGAAATAAATCTTGATCTTGGGGGAGGCATCCCAAGGGCAGTGTTTTTACACATCTGAACTATTCTAGACTCTGTTGGAAAGCTATAAAACACTGACCCTTGATTGTGTTTTCTAGATACTCTGGTGGCAGTGAATGGCCTCTGGATCTTAGTGGAAACCTTTATGCTTCGAGGTACAGGACAATCCAGCTTCCTTTTGTGTTTTGATCCCTCTTCCCCATTGAGATGTGGTTTTAGGGCCCCTCTGAGATGTGCACTCTTTATTTTTTTCTTCTTTAGATGGAATCTTTTCCCGGGACGTCCCTTGGAGTTACATTGTTTTTCTTACAAGTAAGTCTCAGTGCTGCCAAATGCTGTTGCTCCATTGCCTCTGAATCCAAGTTGGAGACGTTTTCCTCCATATGTAGTGCTGCCATTTATTAAGGTCTGATTCAAAATGGACAAATCGGCTTCTTTTGCTTTCCTTTGGTCTATATGCTACCTTTCGCACAATACTGAGGCCCAAGGTGGTTCACGGCATGGCTGTAAAAAGCAGGTAGAACAGACAACATTCTTAGACATTTTGTTTTCTTGTGCCAACAGTCTATGGGGTCGAGGTGCTACTGAAGATCACTGGATTAGGGCCTGTGGAATACCTCTCTTCGGGTTGGAATCTGTAAGTGTGTTGTCACAGCCTTTTCCGGTTCGGTCTCACAAACTCCCCATTGAAGGACCCTTCCCCTTTTTCTCTTCCAGCTTTGATTTTTCGGTCACCTTGTTTGCCTTCTTGGGTCTCTTGGCGCTGGCGTTTAACATGGAGCCATTCTACTTCATTGTTGTTCTGCGACCTCTGCAGTTACTCAGGTAAGAAGATGATCAAAGGCTTTCAAAGCAAGGTGAAGTGAGGCCAGGAGGATTCATTTATACCAATGTTCCTCAACCTGGGGGGCAGGACCCCAGGGGGGGGGGTCGCGAGGAGGTGTCAGAGGGATTACCAAAGACCATCAGAAAACACAATATTTTCTGTTGGTCATGGGAGTTCTGTGTGTTGGACCCAATTCTATCATTAGTGGGGTTCAGAATGCTCTTTGATTGTAGGTGAACTATAAATCCCAGCAACTACAACTCCCTAATGTCAAGTCTGTTTTCCCCAAACTCCACCAGTGTTCACATTTGGGTATTTGTGCCAAATTTGGTCCAGTGAATGAAAATACATCCTGCATATCAGATATTTACAAAAGTAGCAAAAGTACAGTTATGAAGTAGCAACGAAAATAATTTTATGGTTGGGGGTCACCATAACATGAGGAACTGTATTAAGAGGTCACGGCATTAGGAAAGTGGAGAACTACTGATTTATACAGAGGTTTGGTGAAGGACTTGGTTCACAAATGGTCTCCTTTGGAGAGGCCACATTAGGTTTCAAAGCAAATGGACATCAGCAGGAATAGATATCTAGGTTTCTGGGAGCTGAAGATATGGAGCAAAAGTACATTTTCCTCTCTTGTTGCAGGCTCTTTAAACTGAAGAAACGTTACCGGAATGTTTTGGATACGATGTTTGAGCTGCTTCCCAGAATGGCCAGGTATAGCCCTGAGCTGGATTTTCTCTCTCTTTGGAATGGAATGAGGAAAGAGGCTGGACATAATTCACCCCTTTTTAACTTACACTCAGGCATTCCTATTATTATTTACCCATCCAATTAGTTACCGTATATACTCGAGTATAAGCCAACCCGAATATAAGCCGAGGCACCTAATTTTACCACAAAAAACTGGGAAAATGTATTGACTTGAGTATAAGCCGAGGGTGGGAAATACAGCAGCTACTGGTAAATTTCAAAATAAAAATAGATACCAATAAAATTATATTAATTTAGGCATCAGTAGGTTAAATGTTTTGAATATTTACATAAAACTGTAATTCAAGATAAGACTGTCCAACTCTGATTATTCTAACTTTCTTCAATGTAAATATGCTTACATGTCCTCCAATAATAATAAATAGAGTAAAATAATGGAATGTAATAATGACAGTAATAATAGAGTAAAATAATAAATGTAATAATAAAAATACAGTAAAATAATAAATGTAACAATAACAATAATATAATAAATGTAACAACAACAACAACAACAAAGTAAAATAATAAATAACATTGACTCGAGTATAAGCCAGGGGAGAATTTTTCAGCCTAAAAAAAGGACTGAAAAACTAGGCTTATACTCGAGTATATACAGTAATTAGATTTACATCCTCTCTTTCGTCTAGTACGGAGTCTAATGTACCTTGCAATGGAGATGAAAATAAAATGCCGGCTAGGGGTGGTTCCCTGCTGGGCTGTCCCTGCCGCCACTGGCCGACTGCTGGCTTCGCCTCCGGCCTCAAGGCTGGAGAAGCTGCCGTGGGAGCCAAAACCGGAGCGGGGGGGGGGGGCAGTGGGAGAAGAGGACCTCGTCCCTCCCGCCCCACGCTCCAGCTTTGACTCCCTTGGCAGTTGCTCCGGCCTTGAGGCCGGAGGCAGAGCCAGCAGCAGACCAGTGGCGGCGGGGACAGGCCAGCAGGCAAACACCCCCAGCCGGCATTTTATTTTCATCTCCATTGCAAGGTACCAGGAGGGGTGGGGCCTCTCTGCGGGGGGGGGGGGGGCTGGGGCAGCCAGAGGCAACCTCCCCCCGCCGCTCCAGCTTTGGCTCCTGCTGCAGCTGTTCTGGGCTTGAGGGCAGAGGCAGAGCCAACTCCATGCCCGCGACGGTGAGGACAGCCCAGTAGGTTACCACCCTGCCGGCCTGGTAGTGCAGCCCGCCGCTCTTCCTCGCCCCCTCCCTCCACCCTCCTCCCTCAATCCTCCCTCCCTCCCTCGCTCCCTCCCTCCTCCTCAGGCATATCAGGTATCAGTTTGGTCAGATCCATCAGTGTTTGGATTCACAGTGCTTTCTGGATGTAGGTGAACTACAACTCCCCCTAGTCAAGGTGAATTTTTCCCCAAAGGCCTCCAGTATTTTTTGCTGGCCATGGAGGCTGTGTGCCAAATTAGTTCCAAATCCTTCGTTGGTGGAGTTCAGGGTGCTCATTGACTGCAGGTGAACTATAAATCTCCAAAATGCCCAGGCCAATTCCCCTCAAAATGCACCATTATTCAAATTTGGGTATATTGGGGATGTATGCCAAGTTTGTTCTAGATCCATCGTTGTTTGGCTGCATAGTATGCTCAGGATGTAGGTGAACTACAACTCCTATAAATCCAACTAAAGACCGCCAACATTTTTGTTGGTCATGGGGGTTTTGTGTGCCAAGTTAGTTCCAGGTCCATAAGTGGTGGAGTTCAGAGTGCTCAATGACTGCATGTGAACTATACATCCCAATACCTACAACTCCTATATTTATTTATTATTCATTATTAATTTAAAACATTTATATTCTGCCCTTCTCACCCCGAAGGGGACTCAGCGCAGAGCACAGCATAAACGGCAAACATTCAATGCCGGGACACAAATTCACATACAATACATAAGCATTAAAAAGACATTTATCAAAATATTAAAATACACCATTTAAAACCATCCTAGCCATCCGCATCAAATCCAATTGGCCCTATACATCACGATGAATTCTAGGTTTGTTTTCTAGATAATTAAATAAAGATTTTCCTGGTATGACTGATTGAATCCATGGTTACAGAAAGCTGGCTCTAATGGGGAAGGCTTAAAATAACCATGTTGCGCAGGCCAGTGAATGCTTGCGTAAACAGGGCTTTTAAAGGAACAGCCAGTATTTTCCAGAATATTTTCTGGAAAATAAAATTACAGGATATGTATAAAATGAGTATGGAACAATTAGTATCAGAAAAAGAGATAGGAGATGCTATAGATAAATTGAAAGGAGGGAAGACTCCAGGAATGGATGGGCTAGGACCGGAATATTATAAAAAAAGTAAATCAATTTTAGTGCCAAAATTAAAAGAACTATATAATAGGATAATGGAAGGAGAACAGATCCCATCATCATGGCAGGAATCAAGGATCATATTAATGCTAAAAACAAAGACCCTAAAGATCCTGGTTCATATAGACCTATTGCCCTTATAAATCAAGATGCTAAGACACCCCTCTGGATCTCCCCGCTTGAGGCATCCCAAAGAAGAGAGCTGGGATGGGAAAATTGGCCCAAGTATAAAGTCATCCTGAAAAAAGACAGTGAAGGCTACAAGATAAAGACAATGGAAGAGATCAAAATATCATATGGAGAGATCTCGTGGTTTCAACATAGACAGCTGAACGAAGCATTCAACAAAGATAGGAAAGTAGGATTTGAAACTGGTGAAAAACAGTGGGAAAGGATTATGCTATCAGAGAAAAAGGGAATTACTAAATTATATAAAATCTTATGTTGGAAGACAGAAAAAAACAATATAAACAGCTATATTACAAAATGGACAGCCAACTTAGGACACACCATTGATACATTGGAATGGGAAAAGATCTGGAAGACCAAACTAAAATGGATAAATTCTCACAACCTGAGAGAAAACTGGATTAAAATGATGTTCCAGTGGTACCTTACACCAAATAAACTAGCGAAATACTATAAAAATGTATCAGAAGACTGCTGGAAATGCAAGGAAAAGAAAGGCACTTTTTTCCATCTTTGGTGGACCTGTGAGAAAGTCAAAAAATTCTGGAAAGAAATCCACGAGATAACCAACAAAATATTAGAATTCAGAAAAGAAATGAAAGCGGAGTACTTTTTACTTGGAATCTTGGACTTCGAAGTGGAAATGAACAAAGATAAGCTCTTTTTCATATGGCCACAGCCGCAAGATTAGTACTAGCTAGAAAATGGAAAAATGATGAAATACCAACGATAGACAATTGGAAACTAAAACTAATGGATATTATGAATATGGACTCACTGACACAATATTTGAGATCTAAACAGACGACCGGGGTGAGCAAAACAGACTGGTCTCCAATCAAGAAATATCTAGAAGACAGCTAAATTGAGAAAGAAAACTAGAGAGAAGAAAAGAAGACAACCTCAGTAGAAGACAACACCAATACTAACAAAGCTATAAGGGACATAATCAGTAGATAAGAATTCTAACACACTCCACGTCCCACTCCCCAACCCCAGCACAACCCCCCTCTTTCCCTTAGTCGGACGCAATATCCCCCCCCTTTTTTTCTCCCTTCCCAGGTAGCTCCCCGACTTTCCTACCCATCATACCCTCACTCCCCTCTTTTATCATAACGATATGTCAATGATCAACATCTCGATAGATGTATCCCAAATGCAAAAATCTCAATAAAAATTACTTTTAAAAAAAGATGCTAAAATACTGACGGCAATAATGGCAAAGAGATTAAATAGCTTTATATATAATTATATTAAAAAAGATAAATGTGGATTTATTCCTGGTAGACAAATGTCAAACCCAGTGGGAAGAGTACTAAATGTGATTCATACAATTAAGAAAAAGAATATTAAAGCAGGGATACTGACCCTAGACATATTTAAACATTTGATTGCGTCTCATGGCTGTCATTAAACAAATATTGGAAAAATTTGGTTTAGGAGAGAGATTTAGAGGACTGATTGAGAAACTATACTCAACCAACTATGCCGCTATACAAGTAAATGATGGCCTTACTGGGAAAATAAGATTGACTCGAGGAACAAGACAGGGATGCCCCCTCTCTCCTACCCTATTCTCAATAGTTATAGAAATGCTAGCAAATATGATACGAGAGGATAAACATATAAAGGGGATAGGGAAGGAGGGAAGATACAATATATGTTTATTTGCAGATGATACACTACTAACTTTTGGAAAGCCATTAGAACAGATAAAAAGAATAGAAGCACATTTAACAGAGTTTGGGGAAATTACAGGCCTTAAAGTTAATTGGGATAAATCAGAAATCTTATTATTTAACCACACTAAAGAAGAAGAAGAAGAAAAATCAAGAGAAGGGAGATTGGGCAGAATAAAAATCAAGAACTCAATAAAGTATCTAGGAATTAATATTTCTAAAGAAATTGATAAACTAGAAGGGGAGAATCTAATCAAATTAAGGAAAAATGTGAAGGATATTCTGGCTAAATTTGCCAAGCTTAAATTGTCATGGTTTGGTAGACTAGCTTTAATAAAGATGAAAATATTACCCAAAATAAACTTTTTGTTTAGGATGCTACCTATTAAAATCTCAGCTGGAGAAATTACAAAGTGGCAGAATATGATAAACACCTTCTGCAATGAGAATAAAAGAGTTAGAATTAATAAGGAAAAATGGTATAAAATACAGAAGAAGGGAGGTCTAGGAATACCAAACTTAAAACTATACTATATAGCAAACCAGTTAAGGTATATTGTTGAAGGGATTATGGGTCAAAAAGATTTAGAATGGTTAGAAGAAGAGAGTGAAGACATAGATATGAAACTAGAATATATTTTCTTTATAGGGAAAACTAGGAATCTAGACAAGAAATGGTATAACAAAATAGAGAACCCTTTTCTAAAAAACATATTGGGAATATGGTCTAAATATGAAGAAAAATTAATACCATCGATATCCCCATTAACACCGGTGTTGATTACAAATAATTTCCCCATAAATCTCAAAAAGGAGTTGGAAAGTGAATTCAAGGAAAAAGGGATAATGAAATTAAAAGATTGGGAATCAAAGATGAAAATTATAGATGAGATAAAGGACCAGTTATCAGGAGGAAATATTGGATGGTATAAAGCTTTACAACTTGAAAGATGGTTAAGGGAAATAAGAAAGAAATATAAAGGAGAGAGAATTTACCAAATTTGAAGAAATGATTAGCCAAAGGGGGAGTAAGGAAGGAAAAGAAAGAACAAAAGGTATAACAAGTGATATCTACAAAATGCTGCTGGAAGGAGTCCAGGAGGACCACCTTAAAAGAATGTGGGAGTTAGATTGTAATAAAGTAATACACCCACAAAACTGGAAAGGAATGTGGAATATGCGTATATTAAAAATATGTCAATAAGAATAAAAGAGAATTATTACAAAGTGGTGTGGAGATGGTACCTCACACCAATCAGATTAAATCAAATTGACAAGAAACACTCTAAGCAGTGCTGGAGGTGCTGTCAAGAAACTGGCACATATATACACATGTGGTGGTCTTGCAAATTTGTTCAAAAATGTTGGGAAAATGTATTTCAAGAAATAAGAAAAATCACCCAAATAGAGATAACAGGTACACTGGAGATAGCACTGCTGTCATTTATTGATAATGTTAAAATACCAAAAGAACTAAATTAATTGCCAATCTGGTAACAGCAGCAAGATTGTTAATAGCTAAAAAATGGAAAGAAGGGGGGAAGTGCCAATTGGAAGAGTGGTATAGGGAGATCTGGGACATCGCAATAAACGATAAACTGACAGGAAACATTAAGGTTAAAAGAGGATTATCAAAAAAAAAGATGATTTTGGGAAGATTTGGGGGAAATTGATAGAATATGTGTATATAGAAAGTAAGGGGACCAAACCTGTAATAGAAACAACTGATTTTTGGAAATAAGTATTGTAATTGGCTGGTTTGTGGTGAAGGGTCAGCATTGGGTGATTGGACAACATGTAATGAAGCAGGAATATGAAATATTATAGGTATCAAGACATGTTCTGTACAATTTGTTAATGGGAAGTAATAAGATAAGAATGTTTAAACACTGAATATGTTAAATATAATATGCTACAATAAATAAAAAGTTGAAAAAAAAAGTAGCAGCCAACATAGCACTGCCATTCTATGGTGGTGAGATTGGGACAATAGACTGTATTTATAATGTCAGAAGTGGCACAGTTATAATGTATTAAAAAAGACACAAAGAGAGCTAAAAACTTGGCATTGCACTAAATGTCCTTTGACCAGAAGCGTACCTTTGGTGTTGCTGTGGGAAGGTCCTCCATTGTGCATGTGGCAGGGCTCAGGCTGCATTGTAGTAGGTGGTCTGTGGTTTGCTGTTCTCCACACTTGCATGTTGTGGTCTCCACTTTGTGGCCCCATTTCTTAAGATTGGCTCTGCATCTCGTGGTGCCAGAGCAGTCTGTTCAGTGCCTTCCAAGTCGCCCAGTCTTCCTTGTGCCTAGGAAGGAGTTTCTCATTCGGTATCAGCCATGGATCAAGACTCTGGGTTTTAGCCTGCCACTTTTGGACTCTTGCTTGCTGAGGTATCTTTGTGAGTATCTCTGTAGATCTTAGTAAGCTTTTTCTTGATTTAAGGCATTTCCTTGCTGGCTGATATCAGAACAGAGGATGGGCCGGAGATGTCGCTGCTTTGAATCATAGAATTGGAAGAGACCTAGTGGGCCATCCAGTCCAGCCCCATTCTGCCAAGAAGCAGGATAATTGCATTCAAAGCACCCCCAACAGATGGCTATCCAGCCTCTGTTTAAAAGCTTCCAAAGAAGGAGCCTCTACCACTCTCCGAGGCAGAGAGTTCACGGCTGAACATCTCTCACAGTCAGGAAGTTCTTCCTAATGTTCAGATGGAATCTCCTTTCTTGTAGTTCGAAGCCATTGTTCCATTGCGTCCTAGTCTCCAGGGCAGCAGAAAACAAGCTTGCTCCCTCCTCCCTGTGACTTCCTCTCACATATGTATATATGGCTGTCATGTCTCCTCTCAGCCTTCTCTTCTTCAAGCTAAACATGCCCAGCTCTTTAAGCCACTCCTCATAGGGCTATTTCTCCAGACCCATGATCATTTTAGTCGCCCTCCTCTGCACACATTCCAGCTTGTCAATATCTCTCTTCAACTGTGATGCCCAGAATTGAACACAATATTCCAGGTGTGGTCTAACCAAGGCAGAATAGAGCATGGGGAGCATGACTTCCCTGGATCTAGACACTAGACTCCTATTGATGCAGGCCAACATCCCATTGGCTTTTTTTTTTGCGGCCGTATCACATTGCTGGCTCATGTTTAACTTGTTGTCCACAAGGACCCCAAGATCTTTTTCACCTGTACTGCTCTCGAGGCATGCGTCCCCCATTCTGTCTTTGCATTTCATTTTTGACAGAAGTCAAACTTGAAAGCTCTTATTTACCCAGGGTCCCCCTGCCTCTTTTCTGATCTCTTTTCCCCTTCTAACAATTAAACATCACCTTGCTGTGTTCTTGAGGAACTCTAAAACAATTCAAGCTGTCACAGTGATTTAAGGATGGAGACATGTCAAGATGTGACCCAGTAAACATGTGCCATGCCAAATGCTACATTTCTGAAGGATTAGGGTCCAGTCTGCCCCTCTCTTCTGATAAGAGGTCCTGATTTATAAAGACTGCATATAGATAAGAAAAATTCTACAAATGCTTTGCCTTCACCTCAGTACTCATAATACAAAGCCTGACTTCTATTTGCATGCAAGCTTCTATGCCAACATCAATGTAATCTGAACCATTTAAAGCCTGCTTTCATACTTGCCAGCATGATGTAAAGGACCCAGAGTGTAAATGAAATTCAAGGGAGGAAGAGCAACTGTAATGTACAATGTAAGGTACAGTGTCCCTCTCATAGGAACCTGCATGTCATAAGCATTTGAATTAAAATTACCATGTTGAATTCAAATCTGATTTTTAATTTTTTTTATTTGATGTGCATTGGAAGATGGGTGGTCTTATACAGCGAGTATATCCCAAACTCTCTATTTTAACTGGAAAAGTTGAGGATGGTCTTATACGCCCAGTCGTCTTATATGCTGGAATATACGGTTATTATTATTATTATTATTATTATTATTATTATTATTTTGGTTTTGTACCCCCGCCTCCTTCTCCCCAAAGGGACTCAGGCGGCTTACATGAGGCCAAGCCCGGTCAAAACAGTTAAACTGTAACATTAAAATACATAACAACAGTGTAAAACAAAGTAAAACAACAACATTGGAAAAATATAAAGCAGGCATCAAAATCAACAACCAATAACAAAATTCAGTTTATCATCATGGATGGTTGCACTGGTGCAACAAAAACTTAAAGAATAGGGCTAAATAGTAAAGTCCATGGGCCATATGGCAGCAGTAAAGATAGGAGCAATAGTAAAGTTTGAGAACAAGACTTAGGGTCCTAGCTGGGGCCAGCTATCCAAGGAATTGACTACTAAAATCACAGCGGAACATCCATGTCTTTAACTCTTAGTGGACAGAGGGTGCTAGTCTAATCTTCCTGGGGTGGGGCGACAACCGAGAAGAAGGCCCCCTCCCTCGTCCGCACCAACCATGCTTGAGACGGCGGTGGGAGCGAAAGGAGAACCTCTCCAGAGGATCTTAGAGATTGTGTAAGTTCATAGGCGAAGATGCAGTCATGAAGATAGGCAAGTTCCGAACCATTTAGAGCTTTATAGGTGATAACCTGTACTTTGAATTGGGACTCCTCACAGGGCTTGTTCTCCAGACGCCCTCTTCTGGACACATTCCAGCTTGTCAATATCTCTTTTCAATTGTGGAGCCAATTGTGGAGTCCAGAATTGGACACAATATTCCTGTGGTTGTTATTATGGTTGTTATTAAGCAAAGCAGGATGGCTACCTATCATCCTGAGGTGTGTTTCTGCCTGGCAGAATTAGGGTTAGACTGGCTGGCCATTGGAGTCCTGTCCAACTCTAGGGTTCTTTTTTTTTTTAATGTTTTCAATTGTAATGGTATCCATCTAATCCAGGGGTCCCCGAACTTTTTAAACAGAGGGCCAGGTCACAGTTCCTCAAACTGTTGGAGGGCCGGATTATAATTTGAAAAAAAAAATGAATGAATGCACACTGCACGTATCTTAATTGTAGTGCAAAAAACACTTTAAAATGAAGAACAAATATAAACTTAGTCGTATTTCAATGGGAAGTGTGGGCCTGCTTTTGGCTGATGAGATAGGATTGTTGTTGTTGTGTGCTTTCAAGTAGTTTCAGACTTAGGTTGACCCAGAGCAAGGGCCGGGTAAATGACCTTGGAGGACCGGATCCGGCCCCCGGGCCTTAGTTTGAGGACTCCTGATTTTTTAAGTGCAGCCAGTCCAGGATTCTGTCCATTTTTTCCTTTATCTGATCATTAGCTTTCCCTTCTTCAACCCATTTCACATATCTTAACCAGTTCTCTTTAATTCTTTGTATTTGTATAGACCACAGTATATCTTGTTGTATTATTCCCATAATATCCGATTGTACTTGTTCATAAGTATATTTGTTCCATCTGTCCATTGTCCATTTTGTCTTATCCTTCCATCCCAATGCTATTACAGCATGGGCAGATTTAACCATCGCCATCAAAGTTTGTTGGTCTTCTTTCGTCAGTGTTTGTAGGCCCAATGTTCCAATTTCCAACAGTCCCGGCCCAATATACAAATTTACCTTGAATAGCCCATTTATTTGTTCTAAAACCCTCTTCCAGAATCTCTGTACTTCCTCACATTCCCACCACATATGTGTAAACCATCCCTTCCTCTTTTTATAATGCCAACAGTTTGAGCTGGACCCTTTTATCATAGACTAGCTGTCTCCTGCCACACGTTGCTGTGGCCCAGTCTGGTGATCTGGAAAATAAAGTAATGAGAAAGTGTTGGTTTCTAATATATGTAATTCCTTTATGCTTGTGAGTAAACAGTATTTCTTGTTGTTTCTTTGTCAGTGTTGATGTGGAGAGTGTCTGGTTTGCCTACTCTGGAATATGCAACATATCATAGTCCTTTAAGGGTCTCTTTCAAATCTATGATACTATATCTGTGTGTGTGTGAGAATAATACCTATCTATATTTATGACTGGATGGCTCTTTGTCAGGAGGGCTCTAATTACATTTTCTTGCCCTGGTGAAGAGAGTTGGACTGCATGGCCTTAAGTATTTTCTGTTGGTCATGAGGGCTCTGTGTGGGAAGTTTGCCCCATTTCTGTCGTTTGTGGGTTTCAGAATGGTCTTTAATTGTAGTAAACTATAAATCCCAGTAACTACAAATCCCAAATGTCAAGGTCTATTTCCTCCGAACTCCACCTGTGTTCATATTTAGGCATATGGAATTTTTGTGTCAAGTTTGGTCCAGATCCATCATTGTTTGAGTCCACAGTGCTCTCTGGATGTAGGTAAACTACAACTCCCAAACTCAAGGTCAATGCCCACCAAACCCTTCCAGTGTGTTCTGTTGGTCATGGAAGTCCTGTATGCCATGTTTGTTTGAATTCCATCATTGGTGGAGTTCAGAATACTCTTTGATTGTAGGCGAACTATAAATCCAGGCAACTACAACTCCCAAATGTCAAGGTCTATTTCCCTTAAACTCCATCTGTGTTCATATTTGGGCATATGGAATACTCGTGCGAAGTTTGGTCCAGATCCATCATTGTTTAAGTCCACAGTGCTCTGTGGATGTGGGTGAACTATAATTCCCAAACTCAAGATCAATGCCCACCAAACCCTTCAAGTTTTTTCTTTTGGTCATGGGAGCCCTGTGTGCTAAGTTTGGCCCAATTCCATCATTGGTGGAGTTCAGAATGCTCTTTGATTGTAGGTAAACTATAAATCCCAGCAACGTCAATTCCCAAATGACAAAATCATTCTTTTTGAGTGGAGGACATAAATTTGACTGTTAGGTGTCTTGTGTCCAAATTTGGTGTCAATTCCCCCAGTGGTTTTTGAGTTCTGATGGTAGCACGAACTAACATTACATTTTTATTTATATAGAAGATAGATGCTAGCTGAGCTGGGGTTCTATACCACTTTAAATAAATCTTTTTTACTAATTCTTGAAACGTTTCCATTTTAATGGTACTTACCCCCTTCATTATCTTTTCCACCCTTTCCTCTGAAAGTATGCTTTCCTTACTCCATTTTTGTATTATCGTTCTAAGCATTGTTTCTTTTGCTTCCACTATCATTTTATATATTACCTCTGCTCCCCCCCCCCCCCAATTTTACCTTCTTCGCTTTGTCTGATCAGGGAATCCAGCTTATTTTCCTCTCTTTTTACTCCATTCTTAACCATCTCCCATAGTCCTCTCAATTTCAACCAATTTTCTCTTCCACCTTTTCCCACCAACTCCATAAAATCCACCAATTCTTCACTCTTACAAATCCTGCTTTATTCAACTTCTTCAGCCAGCACTCCTCTTCATCCTTAAACAAGCTATATAATGGTGACCATTTAGATAATGTGGGGATCCATTGCTTTTGCCATTTCCCCCATATTATAAAAGCTAATCTTCTAGGACTGTTCCTTTTATATTCCCTTTTATATTCTTACTAAAAATACCAGCTTGTCCTTTACACCAATTTCTTTCATTTTCTATTCTAATCCATTTCTGATTTCCCTTATCTATTTTTATTAAATACTTCAACTGAAAAGCTTCATAATATGCTTGTAGGTTTGGGACTGCCCAGCCTAGTTGATCACTTCTTGCAAAGACTATTTTCTGAGCCACTCTTGCTTTCTTTCCTCCAAATACCCATTCTCGTAACTCCTCCCACTGAGCTATTTGCCCCACCTCAGGGTCACCGGCAGAGTCTGAAACAAATACAACATTTTTGGTATCACACACATTTTTAGGGCTCTGATTCTCCTCGAGATTGATAGGTTTTTCCCTTTCCAGCCTCTTAGTTGTCTTCTAATTCTCCTCCAAATCACATTATAATTATTATCTTGTATTTTATCCTCACTCTTAGCTATCTGAATCCCCAAATAACGAATCTTTCTCTTGGCTATCTTAATTATCCCCTCTTCCCGAATTTCCTTAATTTTTCTCTTATTCATATTCATGATTAGAATTTCTGATTTTGCTAAGTTTATTTTCAAGTCAGATACTTTTTCAAAATCTTCCAAAATTACTTTAATTTCTCCCAGGGTTTCTCTAGGGTTTTCTGTTATAATTAATATGTCATCCGCAAATAAATTAATTCTGGTTTCCTCCTTCCCTATTCTATATCCTTTAGTCGTTCCATTATTCCTTATTCTATCTGCTAAGTGTCAGAACCCAGAAGCCTTACAGAGCCAGACTCAGGAGTATGTCCAAAAGAAACAAAAGGACTCAGAGACACTTACTTCAGTGTCTCTGGTCAAAACTCAAAATTAGCTGCAAAGATTAGCTCAAAAAACCAATTTAGGAAATAATCCGGATTAAACAGAGATATAATCCGGATTAAACTGAGTAGTGTCCAAAATCACCCAAAATAGAGCAGCAGATAAAGGGTAAGCAAACAAAGGTCTGTGAAGCAAAGCCGTCGTCCAGAAGCAGTCCAAAGTCAAAGAAATCCCAGTTGAAAGTTCCAAAGTCCAAGAGGCAGCGTTGTCAAAAACAGTCCGAATTCAAGGAGAGGGGAAATCCGCACTTACAAGAATCCAAGCCAGTCAGTACATGAAGTAAGCAGCAATATGCAGATCCAGGACCCACCCCAACAAGAAAGCGGTAGCGACAAGACCCAAGGCACGAAACCAACACTTTGCCTACTGCAAAGTTCTATCACTCCAGTGCCTTCATTAATCTTACAGCTCATCATCCGTTGATGAGCTGCTCTCCACCCCATCCTCATCACTGTCAGCTGGCTTAGCCTCTACAGCTGAACGCCAACGCCCATCTCTCCAACTCTTCCACCTCTTGTCAAGACTTAGGTCTCCCCACGATTCCATGGTATCACCAGATTGCCAATCCCCGCCACCAGAAAACCCCTCAAAAGTGTCACTGGATGTTGGTTGAGTACACACATTTTGAATCTCCTGAACCTTGGTCCAATCCAGTGGTTCCTCTTCATCCCCACTACCCTCAGACCCATTATTCCCAGAAAAGCCCATGAAATCCTCTTCCTCTGTGGGAGCAGTAAGTATGTCCCGGATCTTCTTTCTCTGACGTTCCTCGTCTGACTCCTGCTCTCGAGTAACCCTCTCAATGCCTCTATTCCCATCTGAATCTCCTTCCTCCTCCTCCCTCATTTCACTCTCGTAGAAACCTTCAAAGGAGTCTTCATCAGTGGGTGACATAAGTATCTCTCGAATTCTTTTCCTTTGCTGCTCTTCATCTAACACCTGGGCACCTCGTTTCCCTCCTCTATCACTCCTACTACCAGTTGCAGTGTTGCCAACAGACTCTACTACAACAGCTAAGGGCTCGATTACTAAAGTAAATATTAAAAGTGTTAGAGAGCATCCTTGCCTAACTCCTCTTTGTATTGGTATTCTTTCTGAGAGTATTATTTATCCTAATCCTCCCATCAGCCTCTCTATACAGCTCCTCTAACATCCTAATAAACTCTCTGTTGAACCCATATTTATCTATCACTCTATACAAATACTCATAATTTACTGAGTCAAAGGCTTTATAGACATCAAGTTTTATCATAGTCCATTCCTTCTTTTCCTTAATTCCTATTATATTCACTATGTTTCTTAATGGGTGGCTGATACTCCTTCCTTTAACAAAACCATATAGGTTCTCCTTAACTAATTTTGGAAGGAGCTTCTCCAACCTTCTCGCCAAGATTTTTGTGAAAATTTTATAATCTTGGTTCATCAGACTTATTAGTCTATAGGACGTTACCTCAAGTGGATCCTTCCCCTCTTTTAAAATTGTCAGTATTTCTGCCTGTTTCCAAGAATCAGGTGGTAGGCCCCCTCTCGTTATGTGGTTAAACAATATTTGTAATTGTGGTATTAACACTTCCCACATTTCCTTATAGAATTGACCTGTGAATCCATCAACACCTGGGGCCTTATTAACTTTCAGCTCGCCTATCACTTTTTTAATTTCCTCCTGAGTTATTTCTTCTGCCATTGACTCTGCCTCCCTGGGGTTCAACTTTATGTTTACCTCTTCTTCCCATCTTTTCAGTGTTTTTTTCCATATAATTCTTTATAATAACTTGCAAAAACCTGTAGTATTTTTCCTGTCCCCATTACTTTTTTTTTTGCTTATTTCTTATCTGTCCCACTCCTCTCTTCTCCTTTTTTTTAATTAAGTAATTAGCCAATCTCTTCATAGATTGGATATTATTTCGTTGGTAATCATTTTTAACCATTACAGCAACTTTCCACAACTCCAAAGCATCAATCTCTGCCAATTCCCTTTTCAATTGGGCTAATCTAGCTGCCTTCTCCTTGTCTTTCTGCTGGATTTCTCTCTGACATAGAGTAATTTCCTTCAATTTCTGCTCCCTAACCATCCTCCTATTTCTCTCATAACCTATTTCTCTAGCTATGCATAATCCCCTAAAGACCGCATTTGAAGTGTCCCAAACAGTTTGTATGCTGGCCGAACCATTATTATCTTGGAAGAAATTTTTAATCTGATCTTTCATATATTCTCTACTTTTCAAATCCTTCAAAACTATATCCTTATACTTTCAAGTCTTATCCACTTATTCCCATTTATCTCAAAATTGATCATCACCATGGCGTGGTCAGAGAGCCAGATCATATCTACTCCAATAGGCATAAGAAATATACCACAATCACATATTGTTAAAAGAGAACTTTATTTCTATAATGAAGTTCTCTTTTAACAATATGTGATCGATTGTGGTATATTTCTTATGCCTATTTGAGTAGAAGGTTGGTTGCTGTTTATCTTGTGTCATATCATAAACATTTTTAAGTCCACCTTTTCAAATTCACATTACTTTTCTTTCTGAAATCAAAATTAAAGTCTCCCATAATGATGACATACCCCTCATAATAATTATCTATGTTCTTAAAAAGTTTTCGTATTAATTTTTCTTGACCTGTATTAGGTCAAGAAAACCAATTAGGTCGAGATGACCAATGTCATTATTTTTCCATCTAGTTTTATTTTTATAAATAAAAATCTTCAGAGGACCACTCGAAGAAAGATGGAAACAGGTGAGTCACCTAGCAATCTTCCTTGTATATCCGCTACTTGATTGAATCCATGGTTACAGAAAGCTGGCTCTAATGGGGAAGGCTTAAAATAACCATGTTGTGCAAGCCAGTGAATGCTTGCGTAAACAGGGCTTTTAAAGGAACAGCCAACATGGCACTGCCATTCTATGGTGGTGAGATTGGGACCATAGACTGTATTTATAATGTCAGAAGCGGTACAGTCATAATGTATTTAAAAAGACACAAACAGAGCTAAAAACTTGGCATTACAATAAATGTCCTTTGACCAGAAGCTGGCCAGTTGGAGTACCTTTGGTGTTGCTGTGGGAAGGTCCTCCATCGTGCATGTGGAAGAGCTCAGGCTGCATTGTAGTAGGTGGCCTGTGGTTTGCTGTTCTCCACACTCGCATGTCGTGGTCTCCACTTTGTGGCCCCATTTCTTCAGATTGGCTCTGCCTCTCGTGGTGCCAGAGCGCAGTCTATTCAGTGCCTTCCAAGTCGCCCAGTCTTCCTTGCGCCCAGAAAGGAGTTTCTCATTCGGTATCAGCATGGATCGAGGCTCTGGGTTTTAGCCTGCCACTTTTGGACTCTTGCTTGCTGAGGTATCCTTGTGAGTATCTCTGTAGATCTTAGTAAGCTATTTCTTGATTTAAGGCATTTCCTTGCTATCTGATATCCGAACAGAGGATGGACCGAAGATGTCCCTGCTTTGAATCATAGAATCATATGAGTTGGAAGACACCTCATGGGCGATCCAGCCCAACTCCCTGCCAAGAAGCATGAAAATTACATTCAAAGCACCCCCGACAGATGGCCATCCAGCCTCTGTTTAAAGAAGGAGCCTCCACCACACTTGGGTGCAGAGAGTTCCACTGTTGAACGTCTCTCACAGTCAGGAAGTTCTTCCTAAAGTTCAGATGGAATCTCCTTTCTTGTAGTTTGAAGCCATTGTTCCTTTGTGTCCTAGTCTCCAGGGCAGCAGAAAACAAGCTTGCGTTCTCTTCCCTGTGACTTCCCCTCACATGTTTATACATGGCTATCATGTCTCCTCTCAGCCTTCTCATCTTCAGGCTAAACATGCCCAGCTCTTGAAGCCGCTCCACATAGGGCTTGTTCTCCAGACCATTGATCATTTTAGTCGCCCTCCTCTGGACACATTCCAGCTTGCCAATGTCTCTCGTCAATTGTGGAGCCAATTGTGGAGCCCAGAGTTGAACACAATATTCCTGTGGTTGTTATTATGGTCTTTATTAAGCAAAGCAGGATGGCCACCTATCATCCCGATGTGTGTTTCTGTCTGGCAGAATTAGGGTTAGACTGGCTGCCATTGGAGTCCCGTCCAACTCTAGGGTTCTATTATTGTTGTTGCTGTTGGGGAAAGTACGTTGGATCTGGCCCTGGGCTCACTCTAGGTAAGGTAAATGTTTTCCCCTGCAGTTGTGTCCAACTCTGGGGGTTGGTGCTCACCTTCATTTCTAAGCCTAAGAGCCAGCTACGGAAGAGGGGTAGTCTTGTACGGTGAATATATCCCAAACTCTATATTTCAACTGGAAAATGTGGGGGTCATCTTATACTCCCAGTCGTCTGTTAAATAAACTATCTAACTGAAAACAGCACTAATTTAAACACTGTAAATGCTTGAAGAAGGCCATAATGGCTCTCCATTTTGTTTCTCCAGCCTAGGTTTAACCTTGCTCATCTTCTATTACTGCTTTGCCATCATTGGCATGGAGTTCTTCTCAGGAAAACTCTACCCAAACTGTTGCAAGTGAGTATATCCGCTTTCCCTTTCTTCCCTTTGGAAAAGCAGGTATAAGTTGAGCTCCTCTTGGCACTGGCGTTTAGAGTCTGCTGACATTTCCCAACTGAATGCACACTGAGGCCTAATGGCACTGCATAGATGACTCCGCCTCTGTAACCCTTAACTGAGCACGGAGGCTCTGCGTCATCCATCTACTTCCATGACCTCATTGTCATGGAAGACCTTCCTGTTTGAAACAGCCCTTAATTGAATTTTAACCA
Organism: Anolis sagrei; assembly: GCF_037176765.1. NCBI lineage: Eukaryota > Metazoa > Chordata > Lepidosauria > Squamata > Anolidae > Anolis > Anolis sagrei. The sequence goes on along the minus strand of NC_090034.1, from coordinate 45,113,363 downwards.
AGTCCTAGCACTTTATGGGCACGTGGGAATCTTAGCAGGATTTAAATGTAATTTAATTTAACTATTTACAAGATGGATGATGCTATGGAGCATTACACAAATGTCATGGTCTGTTTTAGCTAATAGGTTTTATGGTTTTATGTTACTTTGTATATTTTAATGATGTTGGGAGCCACCTTGGGTCCACTGGGAGAAAGGCGACATAGAAATTCCCTAAATAAATAAATTGTTGGCCATTTTGTCCCTGCTTTCCTCTTCAGTGCCAGCACAGTGGCTGATGCCTACCGCTGGGTGAACCACACCATTGGGAACAAGACAGTGATGGAAGAGGGCTACTACTATCTCAACAACTTCGACAACGTTTTGAACAGCTTCGGTAATGGCTGAAATTGACTGCTTTAACAAGTGTATATGAGCATATGTGGGAAATTCCTGTTGGGTGTGAGGTACAGTGTGTGTGAGACCTGCCATACACTTCTTCTGGCCTCTCCCCCACTTTCTGTCTCTAGCACATTGGTGGAGAGTCGGTGGCCCTCCAGATGTTACATTGCATCTCCCATCATCCCTCACTGTTGACCATGTTGGCTAGGGCTGATGAGAACTGTAGTCTAACAGCAGCTGGATTGGCATATGTTCTGCAGATGCATCAGTTATTCACCGTCATGGCATCATTCTTTTGGCGGAAGCATTTTTCTATAATTCTGATGGAGGAGGTTGTTTGTTGGGGAGTGGAGATGCATCCAGCCATGTTTGTGGAGGCAAAGATATAATGATGATGTGGAGGCAGGTAAACTTGTAATAATAATAATATAATGGGGAGATAAAGATGTAATAATAATAATAATGTAACGTGGAAGTAGAGATGTAATAGTAAAGGTAAAGATTTTCCCCTGACATTAAGTCCAGTCATGTCCAACTCTGGGGGTTGGTGCTCATTTCCATTTCTAAGCCGAAGAGTCGGCATGTCCATAGACATCTCCAAGGTCATGTGGCCGGCATGACTGCATGGAGCGCCGTTACCTTCCCACTGGAGCAGTACTTCTTGATCTATTCACATTTGCATGCTTTTGAACTGATAGGCTCAATATGCCCAAATGTGAACACTGGTGGAGCTTGAGGAAAGTAGACATTGACATTTGGGAGTTGTAGTTATTTATTATTATTATTATTATTATTATTATTATCTTTATTTGTACCCCGCTAGCATCTTCCGAAGGACTCGATGCGGCTTACAAAGGTCAAGGCCTTAATACACAACATAACAATACAAAACCTAAAGCAAATTAAAACCAATTAAAACAATATAAACAACAAGCAATAAACAATACACTAAGACACAATAAAACTGGGCCGGGCCAGAGTAATGGGTACAGAATTAAAAGTGCTGATGTGATAGGTGGTATATATAGGGATTATAGGGTAAGTACAGTGTGCAGAGTGCGGCAATCTTAATTCTAATAAAGTGCTTCTGGGACTTGGTATTGGAGATTTCCTATTCTGGAAAGGCACATCGGAACAGCCAGGTCTTCAAGTTCTTTCTGAAGACTGCCAATGTAGGGGTCTGTCTAAGATCTTTGGGGAGGGTGTTCCACAGTCAAGGGGGCCACCACAGAAAAGGCCCTGTCTCGTGTCCCCACCAAACGCGCTTGCGACGCAGGCGGAATCACGAGCAGGGCCTCTCCGGATGAACGAAGTGAACGCGTGGGTTCATAAACGGAGATGCGGTCACTCAGGTAGGATGGTCCCAAACCGTTCAGGGATTTATAGCTTACCTACAATCAAAGAGCATTCTGAACCCCATCAACGATAAAATTGGGCCAACTGCTAGGTTGGCAGAAGGTGGGGCTAATAGCGGGAGCTCACGCTGCTCCCCGGATTCAAACCTGCAACCTTTCGGTCAGCAAGTTCAGCAGCTCAGTGGTTGAACCCACTGTGCCACTGGGTGCAGTGTAATGTAATAATAAAGATAATAATAATAAAGATGTAACAACAACAAAAACAACAATAACAATTATAATAATAATGTAGAGGTAAAAATGTAGTTGGAGTAGGAGTAGTAGTGATGATGATGATGATGATGGTAATTATAAAAACAAGGAGTTAAAGATGTAGGTACATGACATGCGTAGATCTCCTAAGGATCCCAGCTACTGTGTCAGCCTCTGATGCTAACATGCCATTGCTGCCACAGAGAAACACGCAACCTTTGCTGAAATATGAGGGAACTTTAACAGCCAGATGATAATAAATCTAAAATGCTTCCAATTTCTCTGGTGTAAAAATTAGAATTTTAAAAGTTGTGTTGTACATCTCAACAGAGGAAATATCACAATCCATGTGTCTCAGTTTCCACTGTCTTTGTATCACAGGGATATATTTTTCACTTTCCTCTCCTTCCTCCTCTGCCCCCTCCCAATTTCCTTTACACAGTTACCCTGTTTGAACTGACGGTTGTCAATGACTGGTACATCATAATGGTAAGTTGTTCACCAACATGATGGCCCACAGTTTGCCAGCCCCGCATTGGTCGTGGGAACCCAGGAAGCTGGTTTACATGACAGTTGTCTGTCTAGGGCCATGCAGCCTCCCAAAGCTATTTTGTGCAGCTCCTAGGTTTACAAAGGCATGCAAGCCTAACTGTTACATGATGATGTGGAGAGGAACCATGGCCTGTTACTGGCAGCAGTTTGCTTTTGAGAAGTCCTGGCTTCAGTTTTCAGCATCTCTGGTTAAAACTTGAAGAAGGTAGCAGCCAGTGGAAAACACACAGTGTGACCCATCCCTCTGTGCCATTTTTTGGCATTGGGGTGACAAGGCCTGAAGGGATCCCCCAACAATCCTCCCACTCCAAACCATTTCCATTGCACTATCTGTTGCTATTTGCACTATCCCATGCCCAGCCCTGTTATAGTTGGCCCACATCCATTTAGTAACCCTGGCCATTGGTTTTGCTGAACCTCTACTGATAGAGCTACAATGAAATGGGTTTTTAAATATTTTTATCTTTAATGTGTTTTAGCAGAATGTTTTGTATTTTTGATGTTTTATTTTGTCTGTTGTTTAATTAGGCTGAGTTATATTGTCGAATGTGTTTATTTTGATATAATTGCCTGTATGGTTTCTTTCTGGTAATTAAATGTTTGCCTTATATGTTGGAAACCGCCCTGAGTCCCCTTGGGGAGATAGGGCAGTATACAAATAAAGAGTAGTATGATTACGTTTTTACTTACTTAGGCGATCCCTCGTAGCCCAAGGATAATGGTCCTCCAAGTCAGGTGTCTTGGCGGTGGGTTCATAGGTGGCTGTGGAGCCCTATTCTTGATCCACACATTCTCCCGCAGTGAGAACATCAGTTTCCGGGAAGGTGGTCCTGGTCAAGTTTGGCTTGATGCGCCTTCTTCTTGGCACGTTTCTCCCTTTCTCCCTCTATTCGTACTGCTTCGAATTCTGCAGCACTGCTGGTCACGGTTGACCTCCAGTTAGAGTGCTCAAGGACCAGGGCTTCCCAGTTCTCTGTGTCTATGCCAAAATTGTTAAGGTTGGCTTTAAGGCCATATTTAAATCTCTTTTCCTGTCCACCAACGTTAAGTTTCCGGTTCTTGAGTTGGGAGTATAGTAAGTGCTTTGGGAGACGGTGGTTGGGCATTTGGACACGTGGCCCGTCCAGCGGATTTGGTGGCATACGAGTATCCCTTCAGTGCTGGTGGTCTTTGCTTCTTCCAGCACACTGACATTTGTCTGCCTGTCTTCCCAAGAGATTTGCAGGATTTTTCGGAGGCAATGCTGATGAAATTGTTCCAGGAGTTGCATGTGACGTCTGTAGACAGTCCACGTTTCGCAGGCATATAGCAGGGTTGGGAGGACAATAGCTTTATAATCAAGCATCTTGGTATCCCTACAAATGTCCCGATCCTCAAACACTCTCTGCTTCATTCGGAAAAATGCTGCACTCGCAGAGCTCAGGCGGTGTTGTATTTCGGTGTCGATGTTGACTTTGGTGGAGAGGTGGCTGCTAGGGTAGCGGAAATCATCAACATTTTCTAATGTTACACCATTAAGCTGTATCTCTGGCATTGGAGAGGGGTTGCCTTTTGACTGCTGGAAGAACACTGGTTTTCTCGATGTTCAATGACAGGCCGAGCTTCTTGTATGCTTCTGCAAAGGTGTTTAGATTGGCTTTGTAGGTCTTCTTCTGAATGTACACAGACGACGTTGTCATCTGTTATTGGAGTTCTATAACAGATGATGTTGTGACCTTGGTTTTGGCTTTCAATCTGCTGAAATTAAATAGCTTGCCATCTGTCCAGTAGAAGATTTCCACTCTGTTGAGAAGCTTCCCATCAACAAGATGAAGTATCATAGCGATGAAGGTGGAAAATAAGATTGTGAAACACATCCCTGTTTGACACCTGATTCCACCTTAAATGGGTCACTTTGGGAGCCATTGCTGTCCAAGACTGTTGCCATCATGTTATCATGGGGGAGCCGCAGGATGTTCACAAATTTGTTAGGGCATCCAATTTTTGGGGGGATGGTCCAGAGAGCGCTGCGATTCACTGTGTCGAATGTCTTTGCAAAGTCAATGAATGCCATGTACAGAGGTTGATTTTGTTCCCTGCATTTTTATTGGAGCTGTCGTGCAGTGAATATTATGTCCACTGTTCCTCTGGAGGGGCGGAAGTATTATTGTTATTGTTGTTGTTGTTATTATTATTATTATTATTATTATTATTATTATTATTATTTCCTGTTCTTATTACTACTATTATTATTGCCTTTCCAGGAAGGGGTGACGTCAGAGACTTCGCACTGGAGCCGCCTCTACTTCATGATTTTTTACATCGTGACCATGGTGAGCTGTTTACAATGTTGACATTTTGTAAAGTAAGGGATTCTGCCAGTGATTCTGTGTGTCTGTTTCAATTTGGACTGCCCTTTTCTGTTTGGTGTACCATCCCAACTCTCCTTTAGGATTTGGTGATAATCTGTTCCTTGATGGGAGAATGCCAATGAAAGCTTGAAGCTGTGGAATATATTTCAGAGGAAAAAACTGGCCAGAGCACCTCTGAAGATTTCTTTCTTTCAAGATCCCATGAAATTCATGAAGTTGCTGTACATTGATAGGCTTCTTGAAGGCACATATGCACACACTGTCCCATCTCCTAAGCCTTGGGTGGATAGCAATATACAAATCTGGGTTGTTATAAGTTTTCCGGGCTGTCTGGCCATGTTCCAGGTGCATTCTTTCCTGATGTTTTGCCCACATCTATGGCAGGCATCCTCAGAGGTTGTGAGGTTTGTTGGAAACTAGGCAAGTGGGCTTTATATATCTGTGGAAGGTACAGAGTGGGAGAAAGAACTTTTGTCTGTTGGAGGCAGGTGTGAATGTTGCAATTAATCACCTTGATTAGCACTGAATAGCCTTGCAGCTTCAAAGTGTGGCTGATTCCTGCCTGGGGGAATCCTTTGTTGGGAAGTGTTCGCTGGCCCTGATTGTTTCATGTCTCTGGAATTCTCCTGTTTTCGGAGTGTTGCTCTTTATTTACTGTCCTGATTTTAGAGTTTTTTTTAATACTGGTAGCCAGATTTTGTTCAGTTTCATGGTTTCCTCCTTTCTGTTGAAATTGTCCACCTGCTTCTTGTGGATTTCAAGGTGATTAATTGCAACATTCACACTTTCCTCCAACAGACAAGAGTTCTTTCTCCCACCCTGGTCATTAATCCACAAATATATAAACCTCACTTGCATAGTTTCCAACAAACCTCACAACCTTTGAGGATGCCTGCCATAGATGTGGACAAAATGTCAGGAGAGAATGCTTCTGGAACATGGCCATACAGCCCAGAAAACTCACAGAAACCCAGTGATTGTTACAGTATATGATTTTTGTAAGTCTTGACAAGAATCATCTCTTGCTTATATGTGTGTTGAGGAAGAACCACTCCCTGATTAGGATGTATATCAGGTGAAGTTTTCTTGATGGAGGTAGTGAGTGAAATGAAGTAATCAGAGATGGAACTACACTACAAGGTTTGCTGGAAAGAAGGAGATTAGTGCATTGTTTTGTAAGTTTTTTTTCCTTCTGCGATGGACAATGTGTTTTCAAGGCTACTGTATGTTTCTTTATAAAATACATGTGTTGACTACTCAAGAGTAAAGACATTTTTCTTTTATACTCTGTATTTTCAACTTGGTGCCTGGAGCTGGGAAGACTACTGTGTATTTTTCAATATAAACTAACAAACCGCAACAGGTTATGGGCCCAGTCTGCCCAGCTTGCCCAGTCTGCCCAGTCTGATCAGATTGCCCAGTTGGATATTTTTTCTCTCTCCAGTTCCAGTTTTGAAGACATTTTTGGTTTTGCATTGTGTGTTTTGTTGGCAAAGCAAGAAGATGGATACTGGAATGAATTTTGCTTTCCCTATGGCCAGGTTAAATGGCAATAACTATTCCATTTTGGAAAGTCAGAATGGAAAGTTATTTGAGGAGAGAATCCTTGTGGGAATGTACAGAGAACCCAGTGCAGCAGCCAGCTACAGCAGAGCAGCTGAGAGCTCTGGAAAGAGCAAGGTCTACTCTGATGTTAGGAGTTGACGATGATCAATTGGTTCATATAAGCAGCCTGCGAACTCCCAACGCAATTTGGGTGAGACTCAGCGAAGTACATGCTTCCAGTTCGGCAGCAACAGTGGCTGTACTGGCAAGACGACTTTACAGGAAGAGATTGGAGAAGAATGAAAGTCTGAAAGACCATTTGCAGATATTGCAGAGTTTGTTTTTGCAATTGGAGGAGAGAGACTTTCATCTCACAGAGCCAAACAAATGTTTCATTGTCCTGTCATCCTTGGATGATTCGTTTGACGGGATAGTAAATTCCTTGGAATCACTCCCACAAGCACAATTAAACCTCCAATATATTTGTGCTAGACTTCTTGCTGATTGGGAAAGGCGAAAAGATCGTTGCCTGGAGACTGCAAATACAGCAGGGCGTTCTCAAGGAAAGCAGTCAGCCGGAGTTGCACTCGAGGAGGAGACGGAGAAAATTTGTGTGGTGAGAAGGTGCTTCAATTGTGGGTCTCCAAAACATTTAAAGAGGAATTGTCCAAAACAGCAACAGAAGAAGCAAGGATGGAAGAGAGTGAATCAGAAGAGGGGTTCCTCGCATGTCAGCATTGTGAAGTCCCAAGGGAGTCCAACAGATGAAGACATATTTTACGTGGACTCTGGATGTTCACAGCATATAGTGAACAACAAAAGTTTGATTTGTAATCCTGTAAATCCTAAATGTTCAAATGTTACCCTTGCAGATGGAAAACAGTACAAAGTACAGGGACAAGGGGAAGTTTATGTTAAGCATTTGGGTAAAACATTAAGGAATGTATTTTTAGTTCCAGAGATTGATTATAATTTATTATCAGTTGGAAAACTGGATAAAGAAGGTTATGAAGTTAATTTTTCTGGAGGAAAAGTCAGAATTTTAAAAGGGAATAAGTTATGTGGAACTGGTGTATTACAAGGGGATTTGTATGTGTTGTATAAAATGCCAGAGTTTAGTGAAGGTAAAGACATTTTTCTTTTATACTCTGTGTATTTTCAACTTGGTGCCTGGAGCTGGGAAGACTACTGTGTATTTTTCAATATAAACTAACAAACCGCAACAGTGATTCCGGCCATGAAAGCCTTCGACAACACAATATACAAATCCTTAATTTTTCAAATAACAGTGGTTGAAAACACCTCTAAAAATCAGTTAGAAAGACATAAATAAAACACCTGATGCTGATGAGCTACCTTTTCCCCATTCTTTTCCCATTCTTAGGTTGTGATGACCATCATTGTCGCCTTCATACTGGAAGCTTTTGTGTTCCGCATGAACTACACCCGGAAGAATCAAGATTCCGAAGGTCTGAGGGGCATATATATTTCTTGCACTTATTTCCACCCTGCTGTTCTCCCAGAATAACTTCAGGATGCAACATCTTGGCCACTATTGTTTTCTTTAGAGGGTTTAGGATGAGGTTTGGGGGTGGGGGTTAGGGGCAGCAAATGGGCAGCTTCTATTGCCTCCTCATCCCTCCTTGCCCTATGTCTTTCTCCTCTGCAGAAGATAGTGGCATTGTATTAGAGAGGGAAGTCTCCAAGGAAGAAGTCACAGCCGTAGCAGAGATGTACGGAAGATCCAGCAGTGCTTCGGCTGCCGGCCAACTGCTCAGGATCGTCTCCCAGATGGACCGGCACCAGGTGAGTACTTTCTTCTGTCCTGCGTCAGTATGGCTGCTCTCAGGATTGCTTCTCAACTATTTCTGTAACCATCCAAGTATACTTCTTCCCCTTAAAGGGAAAGCTATGGGCCGTGATCCTTTGTTTCTTACCCCTGGGACCAGTCTGAGGTTGCATCATCCCATTCTCTTAATTGTCTGCCTCTTTTTCCTTTAGCAAACATCTATGCTATTCTCGGGGCGGCGCTCGAGGACCAAAAGCGATTTAAGTATGAAGATGTATGAGGAAGAGATACAGGTAACAACAACAATTTTATGTATTACCTGCCTCTCCTTTTGGCTTGAGGCGGGGGACGACATAGTCAAAGACATTTGTGAAAACGCATATTCAAACATACATATCCTAAAATACATGAACACAAAAGTTAAAACGCAATAGAAATAGGCGATGTGAAGCTGAAAGCACCCATAATGGCATGATGTGTTTTGGCTGTTCTAGCCACATTTCCGGGGCCCCTCCATCCCTTTACTTTCAGCAAGTGTGTCCTTGATTGTCCAAGAATCCAAACTCAAGCTTTCTGCCATCAGTTGTCACTATGTGTATGGCCTTTGGTGCCACCTTTTGCCCAAGGGAAGTATTTCTCAAACAGGAAATCCCTTCCAGACCTCTCTCTAAAGTAGTGAGGGGGAATATATGTTAGGGGGGCATTTTGAGGCAAACCCCAATTGTCATTGTTCATAGCCTGGTACTTTTCGTGCTTCAATGGCCCTGGTGAGTTTTTGGAGGTTTATGAACACACAGTTGGTGCTCTGAGAACCAGATTATTGCTGGAAGTGCAGTGATCCCCATGCCTCTCTTCCTCTCTTTGCACAGGAATGGTATGAAGAGCATGCCCGGAAGGAAGAGCAGCAGTTTCCTTGGCAAGGGGACGATGAGATGCTCAGCCCCCCATTGCCAGCCCCAGGCCTGCGCCAGCGCTCTCAAACCATTATTTAGGCCTAGCTGATTCGGAGCTACTTCTCTTCTGCAATAACAACTTCTTACTTCACTTGGCCATCTAGTGTAGCCTGGCAGAAGAACTCCTCCTGGAATTCTTTGGGAGAAGAGATGTCTAGTTCTGCTTCTGCCAAAGCCTGCTGCTGTCCTGATTCCTGCCAGAGACATTGGGGTGGAGGGCATTGAAGGCATAGCTTGGGGAGGGTAGCAAGCCAGGTGTAGTTTTGGCTTCAGACTGTTGGGAGATGAAGTCTAACCACAGTTGGAGGGTCATCACATTGCCCTCAAATGCCTCAATCCAGTACCTAAACCCAACTAGAGTTAACCCACTAAAGTAGTTGGCGAATGGTAAGTGAAATTTTAAAATCCGTTGCTTCCATGGGTCACCTCTGGTTGATTCTGGATGTAGACCAGGCGAGATAATCTAACACTCTGACTACCTTCTACAAACAATACTTACATTCTGTTAGGTATAAGTGTAACTTCCTGGAACTGTTAAAACTTGGGGATCTTCTTCACTGCATTCCAGCTGGGAAAGGGAGATATATCAAAGCAATAATTCTTTTTGACAAAAGCGATGTTCTGTTAGTGAGGATGTCCTTGTTTGGCCTCCTCCCTGATTCCTGGGCTCTCCCCCTACAACTCGTTGTGCAGGGATCGTCAGCAATAAAATGAAGAGGGGAGTGACCAAGTGCCATCGTTTCTTGGTTGGAAACGTGAGCATGGGGGGAGCTGGAGGTCTTTACCTCAAATGTGAGAGCATTGCAACCTGACTGTCTTCTCCTTTTTCTCCTCAATTCAATCTGAGCCATCAAAGAAGGCCACACTTCCCTGCCACTGCTCCCATTTTCTCATTTCCCCTGCTATCCTCAAGCAGAAAAGACTGTTGCAAGGTAACCAGAGAGGTGGCTCAGAATAAATCTAGTTATTTCCAGGTGGGATAAGGCAAGTTGTTTCTGACAAATTCAAAGCTAGGGCAGGGGAATGTGTGGCCCTCCAGATGTTGCACTACAATGCCCATTGGTAGAGACCCAGAAAATACCTTAAGATGGAGAGGTGAGAGCTCTGAGGGCAGCAGGCTGACTTAAAGGGTGAATCAAGATGTAGGGAAACTCAACTGATGCAATGGGTCTACTAAAAAAAGGTCTAACAATAGGCTAACCTGTGAAGTACATAGACCCAATCTGATGCTGGCAGAGTGCAAAGCTCCATCTAGAGGCCAAGGGCTGCTATGTATTCTAGAGGCCAAGGGCTGCTCCTTTCCCTTCAACTATACTCTAATCTCTGGCTTTCTGGTTCTGGAGGAATTGGTGCCTAGGTACCATATAGATGCCAAGGGGAAAGCAATGTGTAAGGAGAGGCCAGGTACCTCCTTGTGTAACACCCAAGCAAATATAACCCTGGTTAAGAGGTGCTTGGCCAGTTTAAGTCCCCAAGAACATTGCCCCCAATTATTTTTGATGAGAAATTAATCCTGACCTCATTTTTGGTGAAAGGGAAGTTCGAGTCTCTCCACTTGCCAGACCACTAACTACTCAAAGGAGCAAATCTCTGTGCAGCTTTTTGGGGCTAGTTCATGAGAGATCCAACTTAGGCAAGCTAGCGTTACAAGTCAGTTCCTTTACTCTCACTGCAATCTTAAACTTTGTTCCTCCATGTAGCCTAAGGATATGACATAGAGGAGCACCAAGCCAAGCTTGCTTCTGGGAACAAATATCCATACATCTCTGTAAGGTCTGAAGTCAAGGCACGATTCTTTGGCTGTGTTGCTAACTAATCCAGCTGTCCCTCGATTTGCACTGTATATTTTTGTGTTTTGTAAAGAATAAGCTAATACTTAATTCCCGAAGCTACTTTCTTCCACTGTCTTGAAGGCCGGAAGGAAAACCAAGCTCAGTATGGGGCATCCCCTTCTAACCCTTCTCTCCCTTGGACAAACCTTTAACTCCAAAGACAATCATGGGTCAGGATGAAACCCAGGGTGGGTTTTGTATGTTGGCTGTTGTAATAACGATGTCTGAAACAGTATTATATAGGTGTTTCCAGGCACGAGTCAATAAACCTTTGTAAGCATTCCTAAGGCCTGCTGGGCTTTGTTTTGGGGAAGGGCATTTGCGAAGCCGTGCCAAAGGATATAGCCACCTTTTTTCTACTTCGGTTTGAAGCCCCTGGTAGGGAGTTCATGGTTGGACCTCTTTCAGCCTTTCAGAGCACACCACAGTGTGATGACCAACTTATCCTTCAGGTTTCTCTCTGAAAGGACACATCTAACGTCTCAATACTTGTTTGATCCTTTTTCACCTTGTTGCACTGCATGCTGGGCCTGTCTGTATTTAGTAGCCTGCAATCTTAATTTAAGAGCCAACTTGTTATAGTTGGAACACTGGACTACAACGCTGGATCCCAAAGTTTGAATCCCCATTCTGACCATGGAAACCCACTGGGTAGCCTTAAGCAAGTCTCTCTCAGCCTAAGGAAGGTAAAAAAAACCCTCTACAACCCTTTGAACAAATATTTCAAAGAAAGCCCAGTGAGTCTTAGGATCACCAAAAGTGAGAACTGGAAGTCACAATGACAAGTTTAATTTCTAAAGCAAGTTTAGAAGAAATGTGTTTTAGTCCCATACTCAAGTTGTAGGTGGAAAATTGGTCGCTAGTCTGGAAAAGCTCTTGAAGCAGTTATTTCACCTGTACAGGATGCCTTGACTCACTCTTGAGCTTAGAAATGTTTAACTGCCATGAATAACTTTTCAATAACCTTAAAGCATAGGTTCTTTTTATTGCAATTTCCAGTAAGAGAAAGGGGAATCAGAACGTTTACACTACACTAAGAACATTGGACATACAGGTTCTATGCAACTACATTGGATTCACAAACATGGCTAACAAACAAACAAAGGAGAATTACATTTTTACTCAACATTCACACCACATATACATGCATCCATCCTCGTGCATACATCACCATTCTCCTGCTGTCCCCTGGAGAAGAACATCTCTTAGGCCAGATCCTGCTTCCCTGCAGCCTGCCAATGCACAGTTCCAAAACTTCCATAATGCCAACATTCCAAAACTTCATTCCCTAGGAACAATGCCAAGGACCAGATCTCTGTTTTCCATACTGCAGAATCCAAGACTCCAAAATCGCACTTCTTCCTCTTCCCTTGAGAAAGGCGGCCAAAGTGACCAGAACCATGCTTTCCCATACCATATCTGACATCCTCCGAATACACCATCTCTGTCTTTCCCACAGAGCATAACAGGTGGAACAGATTTGGGAATTATTAGATAGTCTTTTATAGGAATATTCTGCTGATGTAGTCCCAACGCTGTAAATTAATGATAGATGTCTTCCATCCTGGCTCAATCTCAGTTTCCTGGCCAGATGTTGACTCTTCTTGATTGGTGTTAGCCTTGTGTTGACTTCCTTCATAACTTTTCCTTAACTTAAAAGAAACATTGTCACAGTTCTTATCACAGTTTACTTTTCACTTCTCATTAGCAACTTTTAATCGCATTCCAGCAAGCAGGTCTAGTCATTACAGGCCTTAATATTTTACTGGTGTCTCCAAAATTATTAGCTCCCATTCCTTCATTCTTCCATACTTCCATTCATACCCACACATACCAAACCCAAATTTATCAAATCTGCATATTGATTTTTTATGATAACTGCATCATATAAGCCATTCTCAATGCAGTAACTGTATGAAGTCAACTATATAGCACTGAAAATGAGACTTTATTTTAATTTTTTGCATTTATTAACATACCAAATGTCACATTTGTTCTCAGAGCAAGGGAAAGAGTAGGTTTTTTTTTCAGAACAGGAAATTAGGGATACAGCATAAATACAGTGCAACTGTTCCATACAGTGTCGAACAACATTTGAGAGTCTTTGACAACATTAAAGCAGCATCAGAAATGCATGCTGCTCTGCTCTTTCCCTTCATGGAGATGCAAGAGAAGAAAGGCATGAGATTTTAATGATGCAACCCGCTCACAATGGTCCAGGTCCACAGTACAAAAGTAAATTGCAACAACTCTAGGCTAGTGAAGAACCACTCTGCGAATTGCCCAATGTGAAAACGTTCCTAGAGAGCAGTTATTTTCCAACCAGTTCCTCAAGGAGGGAATGGAAAAACCTTGGTTGCCCACAACAATCCATAAAAAACCCAGCATCTTAGACTGCTCAAAAACTAGCCCTGAAGCATCTTCCACTCCTCCCATAGGAGGGGCTTTTAAGCAAGTGATTGCTCTCATTTTTCCTTCTGAGGTAGATTGTGACAGAGACGAGACGTGTCCAAATGATACACTCTCACGCAGATCTCCTACTCTAACAAAAAAAACAACAACAAACAAACAAAAAAACAGATTCTCACTGACCAATCAAGATGAAGCCGGTTGCTTTTCATACCAGTTTGCCAGCTCTTCACTCTTTCAGATAGCAGTTTATTACTTGGGAGGAGAACATTCAGGAGAACTTAATGTCCTGTTTTTCAAACTATACAATGTGGAACCTAACCAAGGTATTAGGCTGCTAGTAGGAAAGTAGCATTTAAATAGAGACTTGGGGACATGAGAGAAGCCTCCTACAAGGATGGAAAACATCTGGGCGTCCCCTGGGTAACGTCCTTGCCAATTCTCTCACACCAGAAGCGACTTGCAGTTTCTCAAGTCACGCCGAATACAAAAAAAGGAGACATGGGATTCTCCTAGAGGTGTCATTTGCCAGCCTTCATCTATCCAAAGAAAAAAGAAAAAAAGATCTTTAAACATGGGAGTTGCCTCCAGTCATCCCTCCACATTTGTGGTTTTGACTTTTGTAGATCTGATTATTCATGGATTCGATTCAAAATGTGATCTTTAGGACTCTCTCCAATGGAGTTCTATGGTCACCTTCCTTTCCTCCAAGGACAAGGTGGGGACACCAGGGGCCTGAATCCTATTGGAAGCTTATACTAGATTGGTTCCGCTGAACCAATGGGATTTAACTCTATGATGACTCCTCATTGAACAACTGACTCACAGGGCTTCCTTTAGTTTGGGTTTGAGGCCCAAATAGGATTGAGGCCCCGATGTGCCCAAAATATGGGGTCTTGGCTTCAGAGATCTAAATATTATCAATCCCTTGGGGTTTAACATACCCTTTTCTCTTCCTAGCATCTCTTTCCCTACTAAAGTTATCACGGATAATTCTTTTTATAAAAACCTCACCATATTATCATTTTTTTAAAAGTGACATCAGTAAGAGTTTTCACTCCTCCAGGAAAAGCCCATGGAATTAACGTATTCCTACCAAAGGATGGAAAATCCTTTTGCTAGGTTTGATAAAGTCACACATTGTTGACTTTTGGAGAAACAATAGGCATGCAACGCTGCCTATTTAAAAAAACACATGTCTATGTCTATGATTGGAAAATGCACATAATCCACTTTGGTCAAGGGGGAAATTACATCTGAAGGCACACATTAAAATATGTGATTGAAAGCTATGGAAAACATGCACATGACTTTAGGAGAAGAAAATATACATCTCTTAACCTGACATGACCTGACTCCTATTCATCCACCCAACTAGAATCGGATTCCCTGCTGAATCAACTGTTGAATGATGAGTCAACACATCGGTAAATCCCACTGATTCAATGGGGCTGATCTCACTTGTATGTGCCATTTCTTGGTCAAACGACACTCTGAAGTAGTTCCCAAAGACAATCTGGAGATGCCTTTGCAACTTCGACATTCAAGCTCCAAATAAGGCAGGATTTGAATCCTGCTTCTGGTAAAAAAAATCATTATAAAAAACCCTTTAAAAGACTTTCCTCTATTCCAACCTAAACAATGCCAAGTCCTTCAAAAATATATTACTAGTTGGGGATGGGGAGTTTCCCAAGGCCCAATTTGGTGCAACACTCCGACTCACAAGGAACCAGGAACACCCTGCCTTCAGAGACATGCACACTCCTTGGCCAGGGCTCTACTTGAAGTCCAGAGACCAGTGGCCATGATGACAGTCAACCACCATGGCGACTGGGAGCTCGCCAGCAGCCATGTTTTTCCAAGGGCAAACAACTCAGTCCCGATAGCAACAGTCTCCTGCGTCAGTAAGTGGAAAGTCGGATCACTCTGAACTCTGTCAGCAGGGCCACAGTCAAGAACACCAGATAGTAGATGATGAGGCAGCAGCCATACTCTCGGCCTAAACGGAAACACTGAGCGGGGACCGAGAGGAATGAGAAGACCAGGCTCAGGCCCAGTGCGCCAGCCAGGATCCACACCAGCAGGCCTTCTGATTCCAACTGGAAAGGGAAAAAGAGAGAGTCAGCTTCTCTGCTGGTTGTTGTGTACCTTCAGTAACTCCAACGTATGATGGCCTTATAGGAGGGTTCTCTTGGCAAGGTTTCTTACTCACGAGATTTCCCACAGTCTACAGAAGTGCTTCTTACATTTTTGGGTATGGGAGACTATATTTGTGCCCACTGACAACTCTTTCTTTCCTGGAAACACGCAATTCACTTTGAGGAGCATGGACCAAAAACACTTGGAATTACCCGATTTCCTTCCCAGTTCTAAGCAGACCCGACCTTAGTGCCTGTCATATGCTCCCACTTCCACAACCCTCTCCTTAATCTCTTCTGAGACCACTATCAGACGACCAATGTCGAAAGAAAAGGCAATGGAAAAAGGAAAAGGACAAAACACAGTCCATACCCTGACGACTGATTTGCTGCTTGTCATCTGCAGAAGGCACCCGAGTCCCACTCCGACAAGCATATCTGCGAATGTGTTCAGGATGGAGAGACAGTTTGGTCAGGAATGGCTTTCATCTGGAGAGAGAGAGAGACCCTTGGCAACCACCACCTTGCCAACAATGCCTCTGGAGCCCAATCTACTCCTTCCACCCCTTGAAGTACAACCCTTGGCAACCAAGAAGGGGCAAACTCTCAGTCCATCAACCAAGGATACTGAAGATGATGCCTCCAAAGCAGGCAGAGAAGGCCATGCGGGGGTACCCCTGCCGTGCCATTGTGAGGTCAGAAAACATATCTGCGAAAACAGAAGGGAAGGGCATCAAGAGAGACACGTTACCTCTCACACACTGGAGCCCTAAAGACGATTCAGCGTTATCCACTACATTCAACAATGGAAATATAATCCATCACCAGTCCCTGGGCCTGCTACTCACCTCCAATGCTGTTCCCCCAGGCCAGCAGCGTCAGCCCCAGAACGGTATTGCTGAGGTGGAAGACGATGCCCAACGTCCGCAAGATGTTCACAACCTCAGTGGCGGTAGTGTTGATCCACAGGGCGCTGACCAGGAAGCCCAGGAAGGCAAAAAGCTGTCCCAGTGGCAGAAAAATGGGGAGGGCAAATACAGGTATATCATTGAGGGTCAACACGTCTCTCTTCTTTTGCAATTTTCCCCAGAAATTACCGCTGAGATGGTTGCGGGTGTGAAGGTTGCGGTAATGGTTTTAAAACACTGTCATTATATGATCAAGTGCGGATGACACTAGACAAGAGGATAACAGAACGGATCTCAGAAATGGGATCTCGCAAGCAAAGAGGTATGGTCTTGTCCTGTCAGAAATATTAAATATTGTCTAGTCCAAGTTTTGAGAACTATCTAAGTTTTGAGAACTATCTGAAAGAGGAGAATCATTCGGAATACCAAGTTTTGAAAACTATCTAAGCTTTGAGAACTATCTAAGTTTTGAGAACTATCTAAAAGAGGAGAATTATTCGGAATAGTCTTGTATTTGATGGACTAAGATTCATAGAGGAAAATACTTATAATAAGAACTTTGCAGCAGTATGCAGAGAAACAGTTAAGAAAGTATTAATGAAAAGAAGTTTGGAAGTAACTATTTTTATTTTAATATTTTTTCTTTTTCCTTTTTTCTCTTCTATTTTTCTGTTTCTTCTAGATCTTTTAAAATTTCCTAATTTTCTTTGATTAATTGTTCCCCCACTTTCATTGTATTCTTATGTTTTAGTACTCAGATGATAAGCAATAAAAATTATTTAAAAAACAAATATTAAATATTAACTTGAGTATTTTTGATTACAAAAGTGTGAAACTAAACACTGAAAGAACTAGGCCGAAGCCTGATAGAGTTAGTGGGCCAGGGCTGGCTTCATCTTGAGGACAGTGAGTAGGCCAAAGCCTGTCAGAGTTAGTTTTGCCTCAGTGGGGGAACTCCTCATTCTGTGTGAAGAGGTGTCTGTGTAAGGAGAAGCTTCTTGTGTGGAGCTCCAGTATATAAAGCTACTATGTATTTGTTTATTCGTGTTGTGGAAACATAGTTATTGTAAATAGTGCAACTATATTATTTTACTACGAAGAAAAGCCTACTTTGGAAAATATAAGATTAGGTTCCTGTGGGTCTTTTCGGGTTATAGGGCCTAGTGATTCCAGCCATGAAAGCCTTCGACAATACAAATATAAGATTGGTCTTGTGTCTTTTTGTTCTTTTATCACTTTGGGCTGTTGGCGCTGGGTCACGCTGCTGCTGAGTTGCTCTGCTGTACATTTTTGAGGAGGGTCTTTTATTGTTAAGCCCACTCGCCCAACATGGCCCACTTCATTCATTCCACAGTCCCACCACTTTTCCAAGACGATGCTCACCCAGTGGTATTTTGGCGGCACTTCGTTCTTCGTAGTGACAAAGATGATCACCGCCATGGCAACCCCTGCCAGCAACACCACACCCCACACCGGAAAGATGCCCTGGATCTTGTAAAGTCCATCTGCAGGAGAAACAGAAACAAACAAAACCATTGCTTTGGCCCTCCGCTGATCCGAAATCATGGATTTCTTCACTGGCAGAGGATCGGACTAGACAACAATAGTTAGGATCCCTATCAATTATATGGAGCCTACTATCCTAAGGCGGGTCCAGAATTTCAAGCCCACCATGATCCCATCCCTGAGTGGTCTACCAGCTTCCATTATGAAAGGTCGAAAAGCTTCTTGAAGTGCAACTCTATCCTACGGTTTTCTTGTCCAGCCTGATTCAGAGGTTTCCTCTGAGGCTGACAAAGTGGGGTTTGCCTAACTTCACCTAGTAGATATGCATTTGGTATTCAAACCCACAGGATTGTGCAACCACTAGGGATGCAATTTGGGGCTTCTAGGAGCTGAAGTCCAAAATATCTGGTGGGCCAGAGGTTCCTATCATAGTTCTGCCTCCTTCCTCTCTCTTCCCATGCATGACATTCCCACAGCATACGCTCAAGGAAGGGAACCCCGTGCTTACACCCGCCAGACTTCAACGTGAGGACACAGAAGACGGGGCCCACAATCAGGTGGAGACAGTTCAAGGGCCGGGTCCAGTTCTGATCTTCTCTGTCGGGATCCACGATGGGGACTGTAAGGCGCAGCACAAACTCAATCGGCAACTACAGGGGAAACATGACTCGTTAAGCTGGATGAAGACACCATCTATCTGAAAGACTCTTTCCTACTTTAAATCTGTGTTTCAAAAACTGCCCTTAAAAAAAGAACAATCTTTAAAAAACTAACACCTCCATCTCCACCTTCCAAAGAAGGAATGATTATACATGTTGAAAGCATTTCAGGGTTCTCCACTAAAGTTGAATGGTGAGGGAGTTAAAGATATATAAAAAGAAGGACAGAGCTATACCATGGAACTCACTGCCATGAGACAGAGTGAAAGCTGTCAATCTGAATTGTTTTAAACTAAGTTTTGGATATATTTCAAGAAAATAAAGGCTTCCATTAAGGACCAGAGAGAGTACAGCTTCACCATGGCTAGTACCAGAGAGGTAACATACTGGAAAGGATATTACTAAATCTGTAGGCCTTTGGACTGAGCCAACAAGACTTTTCCTAATTATGTTCTTTCTTAAATATTCAAATCATGATTATTTATTTATTTATTTGAAAGATTTATATTCTGCCCTTTTCATCCCAAAGGGGATTCAGGGCGGAGCACAACATACAAACGGCAAAAATTCCATGCCGGGACATAAAATAACTATAAATATAACAAACATTAAAATCAGTCATATCTACTTTAAAATCAGCTGTTGAAAACCAGTAAGTGGAGTAGGTTCTCTATTATTGCATTACTGCACTGCCCCAAAGGCCTGGTCTACAGCCAGGTCTTTACCATCTTCCTGAAGGACAGAAGGGAGGGGGCAATCACTGAGAAGGCCCTCTCTCTTGTCCCCACCAATGCACCTGTGACAGAGGCAGGACCTAGAGCAGGGCCTCCCCAGAAGATCTTAGTCGGACAGGTAAACTGGGCCGGAGCCATTTAGGGCTTTATAGGCCAAAGCCAGTACTTTGAATTGTGCCCAGTAGCAAACAGGCAGTCAGTGGAGGTGATGTAACATGGGAGTTGTGTGCTCCTTGTATGCCGCCCCAGTTTTTAACCTGGCTGTCTCTTGTTGGACTATTTGAAGCTTCTGAACAGTCTTCAAAGGCAGCCCCACGTACAGCGCGTTGCAGTAGTCTATCCTGGTTGTAACAAGTTTGGACCACCATGGCCAAATCTGATTTCCCAAGGTATGGGTGCAATTGGCGCACAAGTTTTAATTGTGCGAAAGCCCTCCTAGCCACTGCCACAACCTGAGGTTCCAGGCTCAGCGATGAGTCCAGGAGGACTCCCAAGCTGCAAACCTGCACCTTCAAGGGGAGTGTAACTCCATCCAGCACAGGCTGTAACCCTATACCCTGTTCGGCAATGCGACTGACCAGGAGGACTTCTGTAATTGCCAATCACTTTCAGCAACCAGTGATGGAAAGAAGTTGTGACCAAGGCTAGACGGACAGGCCAACCCAACAGTAGCAGTGTCCATTGGTAAGTTCTCTGCTGTTTCATGTGGGTCACCA
Organism: Anolis sagrei; assembly: GCF_037176765.1. Classification (NCBI taxonomy): domain Eukaryota; kingdom Metazoa; phylum Chordata; class Lepidosauria; order Squamata; family Anolidae; genus Anolis; species Anolis sagrei. The sequence goes on along the minus strand of NC_090034.1, from coordinate 45,093,283 downwards.
AAGTGACCCATCCCTCGCCACAAGAGAAGCCAAGTGGTCACAATACAGTCCGCAAGGAGAACCACCAGATACTACAGGGAAGTAGCTAATGAGAACGTTCTTTTTGTAAAAGGAGATGATTGGTATTAACTGCAGACTGTGGGCACATTATACAGTGGTCCAAGTTTCCACCCAAACAAAATCCAAAAGCTTCCTTTTATTATACCCTTCTGTGTGAACCACCAGGAAAAGATTTTCCCAAGAAAACAGCACTGTAAAGCTCAAGGAAGGTTGCCCTTTGATGGATACAGAGTCAAATCGACATTTGCCCTTGGTTAAGAGCATAATATATGACATGAAAGTAATTTGACCTGTGTCACATTACTTTCATAAACCCAGCCAGTTACCTTGAAGGCCTTGATCAGCCTCCAGTAACAGGGCTTCCTCCTCCATTTCCTGTAGTCCAGGGGGTTGACAGAGCGAATTAGGATCTGGAATGTACTTTCCTCTGAAGGGAGCAGGGCCTGGTATTCTTCACCTGCACACAGGAGGGAAAGGGACAATGAAATACAGGACTATTGGACTATCATGGATTCCATGTTGCTCCATGTTGGCCACAGAAGAATCCCCCTTTCAGAAAGACCAAGAGCAGAAAACTGTGGCGTAATGGAAAATAAACCACATGTAGTTTATGTTGGATCAGCCCACACACTGCCTTGCTAGGGAAAGAAAATATGCCATGCAGGTGAACATAAAATATCGTTTACTCTTCTTAGTTCAGAACAACATATGTACATTGAATTGTTGTAAATTTTTCAGGCTGTATGGTCATGTTCCAGAAGCAGTCTCTCCTGACGTTACACCTGCATCTATGGTTTCCAACAGACCTGACAACCTCTGAGGATGCCTGCCATAGATGCAGGTGAAACGTCAGGAGAGAATGCTTCTGGAACATGGCCATACAGCCCAAAAAACTTACAACAGCCCTGTGATTCCAGCCATGAAAGCCTTTGACAATACATTGAACATATGTACAATATGATCAGTTGCTTCAACTCACTAAATGTCCTCTCAGAGAATTAAAATAGCATTTCTTTGTCCATATGAGATAACTTCTTTTCAGCAGCCAAGAAGCAAATCAGTCTGTCTCTCTCTGCTTCTCTCTTCCAATTGTCTCTCTGCACATGCATAGCTTGACCCTGAACAAAATTGCAACAGTATCCAAAAGTTTCAGGCTCAGCCATCACCCCATACATTGCCAACTAATCGGCTTCATGCACTTTATTTTACAGTTGATACACACACACTTACTGATCCCTTGCATTCTCTAACAATAGCAACATCCGTCATCGCTTCGAAAGAACATAGGCGGCTTATGTAGGAAAAGATACTTCTAGAAATGTGCCCCTCTTCCATCATTCCCGCCAAGCTCTTTTTCAGTCCTAAAGGTTGGATTTGACTCACCGTAGTCACCTCCAGTGACGCTTGAGGCATCCCCATCTTCGGAGTCCGTCGGATGCTCTGTTAAAAGACAGAAGTAAGAGTAAAAAAGGCAGAGGTAGGATTGGTCAAATAAAGTGCTCAAAGGGACAAACTTAGAAGCTGAAAGCCTTTGCAGATTACAGTGATTTTGGTTTTTTGGAGGACCCTCTGAACATGGGTAGAGATCTGAACTGTATCCTGAAAGATGTAACAGTCTCAAGATTTAAAATTAGTAATGAGAAAACAACAATGTTGACCAAGAATCTGACAAAAATGGATCTGAAAATCTTATCTGAGAAATTGGGTTTTCAAGCTGTACAAAATGTCAAATGTTAGGTATAAACATTTCTACTAAAACTCAAAAGTTGCTTAAGGATAATTATAAACAAGCATGGAAAGAAGTTGTAAAAGCTTTACATCAGTGGAAAGGTTTACAGCTGTCTCTTATTGGTAGAATTCCAGGTATAAAGATGAATGTACGACCAAGGTTACTGTTTCTATTTCAAGCTTTGTGGGGAAAGGATGTACCAATGGTTCCTTTTCACTAAATGGGTGTAGAAAACAAAGAATACAACCACCAGAGAATGGAAAGCCCTTAGATTAGATAACATAGATTGTTTGTAGTTTGCAGTCACTAGTTTTTTATGTTTAGGAAGTAGTAGTATTATTATAGAAAAAGTGTTTTTAATCTTTTCTTGTTGATGACATTTTGTTTTTTGTATGTATGTAGGTTTCGTTTTAATCTGTCTTAACAAAAATGTAAACATAAAAAGTGCTCAAAAGCCTGAGTTATTTCCGGGGTAAATGCATCTGGGATATACCAATGGGCCTTCTATCAATGAGGCTAATGATCAAATATAGTACTTTCTCTTCTGAAAATAGGGATGCATAGATCTGTTCGCTTCGGCTTTTTGTTACATCCATCCTTGGTTCATCTACTGAGAATTTATGTTGAAAGTATTTGTGAGAAATCTGTAGACATTTTTCTGCACCTTTCTCCTAATGCACTTTTGGCCTGCATTTCTGGCTGTCTTTCATTCTCCCCTTTCAATGGGAAAAACACTAGAAAATACGGAGAAGTCTATCTTAATGTTCTATCAAAGGCTTTCATGGCCGAAATCACTGGGTTGCTGTGAGTTTTCCGGGCTGTCTGGCCATGTTCCAGAAGCATTATCTCCTAACATTTCACCCATATCTATGGCAGGCATCCCCAGAGGTTGTGAGGTCTGTTGGAAACTAGGCAAGTGGGGTTTATATCCTTGTGGAATAATGTCCAGGGTGGGAGAAAGAACTGTCTGCTTGAGGCGAGTGGGGATTTTGCAATTGGGCTCCTTGATTAGCATTGAATAGCCTTGCAGCTTCAAAGCCTGGCTGCTTCCTGCCTGGGGGAATCCTTTGTTAGGAAGTGTTAGCTGGCCCTAATTGTTTCCTGATTAGAATTCCCTGTTTTCTGGTGTTTTTCTTTATTTACTGTCCTGATTTTAGAGTTTTTAAAATACTGGTAGCCAGATTTTGTTCATTTTTATGGTTTCCTCCTTTCTGTTGAAATTGTCCACATGCTTGTGGATTTCAGTGGCTTCTCTGTGTAGCCTGACATGCATGGTATTTGTCAGAATGGTTCAGCATTTCTGTGTTCTCCAATAGGTTGGTTCATCAGGTGTTCTGCTATGACAGACTTCTCTGGTTCAATTAGTCTGCAGTGCCTTTCATGTTCTTTGATTCATGTCTGGGCAATGTTTGGTTGCGTGGTCCCTATGTAGACTTGTCCACTGCTGCATGGTATACGGTAGACGCCTGCAGAGGTGAGAGGATCCCTCTTGCCCTTTGCTGAACGCAGCATTTGTTGGATTTTCTTACTGGGTCTGTAGATAGTTTGTAGGTTGTGTTTCTTCATCAGCTTCCCTATGCACTCAGTGGTTTCCTTGATGCTGCATTCAGCAAAGGACAAGAGGGATCCTCTCACCTCTGCAGGAGTCTACCGCATACCAGGCAGCTGTAGACAAGTCTCCATAGGGACCCCAAACGCAGCAGCATTGCCCAAATACGAATCAAGGAACATGAAAGGCACTGCAGACTAATCCAACCAGAGAAGTCAGCCATAGCAGAACACCTGATGAACCAACCTAAACACAGCATATTATTGGAGAACACAAAAAATGCTGGACCACTCAACAACAATCATGTCAGACTACACAATAAAGAAGCCATTGAAATCCACAAGCTCATTGACAATTTAAACAGGAAGGAGAAAACCATGAAAATGAACAAAATCCGGCTACCAGAATAAAAAAACAAAACAAAACAAAATGCTAAAATCAGAACAGTAAATAAAGAGCAACACTCAGAAAACAGGGGAATTCCAGACAAGAATCAACCAGGGCCATCAAACACTTCCCAACAAAGGATTCCCCCAGGCAGGAATCACTCAGTCTTTGAAGCTGCACGGCTATTCAATGCTACTCAAGGTTATTAAGTACAACTTTCACACTTGCCTCCAATAGACAAGAGTTCTTTCTTCCACCCTGGATATTCCACAAATATATAAACCCCACTTGCCTAGTTTCCAACAGACCTCACAACCTCTAAGGATGCCTGCCATAGGTGTGAGCGAAAAATCAGGAGAGAATGCTTCTGAAACATGGCCATGCAGCCCAGAAAACTCACAGCAACCAAGCCTATCTTAGTTTGTGGATTGCTTCCAAAGGGCACAATTAAAATCCAGGAACTGAAAGCATTTCTCAGGCATCCTTACTTTGACTGTGATAGCTGTCAGGGCTATCATAGAGAAGGGTGTATTTTCCTGTTACTTTCTACTTTTAAGAGATCCCAGATGGTCATGGGTTGGACCTGAGACCTTCTGTGTACAGAGAAGGAAGTCCGGTGGCTTCTTTGCTCCTTGCCTCACCTGGTTCTGCAGGGCTAGGGGGTGCCAGCCTCTCTCTGCGTTGCCTCTTGTGAAGCCATGTGGACACCACCACCGTCAAGACATAGAAGATGTAGAGGCCAAGGTAACCTGCAAAACCAAAGAGATCGCTTTACAACAGTCCAGACCACTGGGCTTTGCCTTGTGCTTAATTCAGTTGTTCTCAGCCTCTGACTCAAACTTCAGCTCCTAGAAGCCCTGCCACTATGGATTACAACACTCTAAGAGCTGAACACATATTTCTGATGGTCTTAGGAACCCCTTTAGCAGAGAAGGCTGAAGATCTCTCAGACTGTCCTTCTGTTCCTTTTTTAAGACAGGTGGCAAATTCTCCCACCAAAAGCCCTCCTGCACTGTGATTGGCTGGCCTCTCAGCCAAGGGGATGGCTGTTTCTGAGACCCCAAGCGGGGAGGGGAGAGCAGGTGTGCTCAGTGCATGGCAGCGTGGTGTGCATGCACAGGAGAGGGAGAACGTGTGAGGCTGGAGGGAGGCTCATGCCAGTGAGTCCCTTCAAGGCAGGGGGGTTCTGTGTGGGAAGTTTAGCCCAATTCTATCATTGGTGGGGTTCAGAATGCTCTTTGATTGTAGGTGAACTATAAATCCCAGCAACTACAACTCCGAAATGTCTATTTTCCTCAAACTCCACCAGTGTTCACATTTGGGCATATTGAGGATTTGTGCAAAGTTTGGTCTACATCCATCACTGTTTGAGTCCACAGTGCTCTCTGAATGTAGGTGAACTACAACTCCCAGACCCAAGGTCAATGCGCAGCAAACTCTTCCAGTATTTTCTGCAGGACATGGGAATTCTGTGTGCCAAGTTTGGCTCAATTCCATCGTTGGTGGAATTCAGAGTGCTCTTTGATTGTAGGTGAACTATAAATCCCAGCAACTACAACTCCCAACCACGTAAAAAAAATATCGGCGAAAAAGGGGTCACGAGTAGAAAAAGTTTAAGAAGCCCTGATCTAGAGGGCCACTGGTTTATTGGCCCTAGGCTCAAAAGATTCCTTGGCCTCATCTAGCAATGGCTTCTGTCTGGACTTACTCAAGGCTTCTCCCAAGGTGACCTCCTCAAAATAGAGTGCCACGAAGGTCAAGAAGACTGCCACCATATAGAAGACGGCATCCCTGAGGAATGGCCTGGAGGCTGCTGTGAAGGGTCGGACCAGGGCTATGCCGCCTGCCACGATAGTGGTGACAAAGATGCCGGCACCTGGAGAGAAAAAGATAGGTTTGGTTAAGTGTTTTCTCACCCACATAGGTTCTCTCACCCACATGAGACTGGGCACAGAGGACATTGCCGATGTTCCTCATGCCAAACCCACTGGACCAAAGGGATACACTAAGCATTTGTCGACTGGAGAAGTGCAACATCTGGAAAAAAGTGGGTTATTTATTTATCATATCAGAAGCGAACCAAGGGTACAGTTGTAATGTATTTAAAAAACACAACGTTTTTTTTAAAAAACTTAGTATTATATTAAATGTTCTTCTACCAGTAGCTGGCCACTTGGAGTGCCTCTGGTGTTGCTATAAGAAGGTCCTCCGTTGTGCATGTGGCAGGGCTCAGGCTGCATTGTAGTAGGTGGTCTGTGGTTTGCTCTTCTCCACACTCGCATGTCGTGGATTCCACTTTGTGGCCCCATTTCTTGAGGTTGGCTCTGTATCTCGTGGTGCCAGAGCGCAGTCTGTTCAGTGCCTTCCAAGTTGCCCAGTCTTCTGTGTGCCCAGGAGGGAGTCTCTCATTCGGTATCAGCCATGGCTTAAGGTTCTGGGTTTTACCCTGCCACTTTTGGACTCTCGCTTGCTGAGGTGTTCCTGCGAGTATCTCTGTAGATCTTAGAAAACTATTTATTGATTTAAGGCATTGGTGTGCTGGTGAACAGGGTATGGGCCAAAGATGTCCATGCCTTGGTCCTTTCATTATTGGCTCCTTCCCGGTGGATCTCAGTTGGTGCAATACTGGCTAAACAGTGTAATTTCTCCAGTGGTGTAGGGCGCAGACATCCTGTGATAATGTGGCATGTCACATTAAGAGCCATATCCACTGTCTTAGCGTGGTGAGATGTGTTCCACACTGGGCATGCATACTCAGCAGCAGAGTAGCAAAGTGCAAGGACAGATGTCTTCAATGTATCTGGTTGTGATCCCTAGGTTGTGCCAGTCAGCTTTCGTATGATATTATTTCTTTTTACTTGACAGTCAAGCAGTGCTTTTTGTAAGTCAGAGCATGGTCCAGAGTAACTCCCAGGTGTTTGAGTGTGCTGCAATGCTCCAGTGGGGTTCCATCCCAGGTAATCCTCATCTTGAGATGCTTGTCTATTCTTAAGGTGAAAAGCACGTTTGAATTTTAGATACATTAGGAACCAGCTGGTTTTCCCTGTAATAGGCAGTAAGAGCACTTAAAGCTTCAAAGAGCTTCTGTTCAACCATTTCAAAGTTCTCTGCTTGAGCAGTGATTGCACGATCGTCAGCATAGATGAAACTTTGTCTAGCGCCCACTTTTTGCTAGATATTCAAGCTTGTTTACTGAGTGCAAATCAGTACTGAAACTAGAGCTATCCAGTTTCCAGGAAGGAAAGCAGCAGCTCCCACCAAGGGAAAGGAAGAAAAGGACTGCAAATTGTAATTCACTATAAAGCATTCAGAACAAAAGCATACCAAAGAGTGCGCCAATGGCTAGACCAGCTGTCCGGGGGTCCGAGAATGCCACCACGGCACTGAAGACATCTGGTGCCCCATTTCCAAAGGCCAGAAAGGTGACACCATGGAAGAGAAAGTTAAGGAAAAGATCAGGTGTCCGATTGTATGCAAGATCCCTCTCCAAACCCCATAAAAACATATACCACCAAAAAAAAAAAGATGTGGATACTCGTCTGGGCTGAAAATATTATATAATGCTATATAATTAGGCCAACAATTATATGAATATATGGGTAGAAATGATGGGTTGGGTCCAGTTAATCATACTTTCAACAGCCCAACTGGTTTTCTATGGGCCTCCTCCCAGTACGACTGGACCCAAGCCATTGTTTCAATAATAAAGCATACATATTGTTGGGTTTCATCCCTGACTGCACAAGTTTCCAGCCCTCAGTGAGTTGTTAGCCTAGATAGAATTAGAGTGAGGGATTCCTTCCCCAAATTCCTATGCATGCCTATCTCAGAAAAGGCTTTGCGGGGGCTCTTCCTGCTTGCCACTATCTCCTCCCCCTTTGAATACATAGCAATGTGATATCTGTGAGGGATGAGGTAACTTCCTCTTTAAAGGTATTTTGATTGCCTTGGCTTTATTGCCCTGGTTTGGCCATGTGGTCATTCTCCATTTTGGCCTCTCTTTTCTTTTGTTTCCTTTGAGTAAGGACACATTTTGTGTTTCTCCAGGCAAGATGTAGCTGCATGGATATTTCTTACTAGCTTTCCCCTGCCATGTGTTGCTGTGGCCCAGTCTGGTGATCTAGAAAATAAAGTCATGAGAAAGTGTTGGTTTCTAATATATGTAATTTCTTTATGCTTGTGGGCAAACAGTATTTCTTGCTGTTGCTTTGTCAGTGTTGATGTTGAGATTCCCTGGTTTAAAAAAAATCATAATGGATGATATGAAGTTATTTCTGCTCACAGCACCAGATGTTTTATGCCTCTCGGTCTCATTGACTTTCAAATGTTAACTGAAGTGCAGTTTCACTTCTGGATCTCTTTGCTCTCTTCCAGATGGTGCATAAGGACCTGTTTCTTGATATATCTGACCTGCTGATTCCAAAAATGGCAACTGTTTCCCTGTATCAGTCATAATTTTTGAGATATAATTGTCCTTCTTTAGGGGCCCCTTTCAAATCTAGGATACTTTATCTGTCATATACGTATATATGTGTGTGTCTGTGAATCATATATATCTATCTATATCTATGGCTGGATGGATCTTTGTCAGGACAGCTTTGATTATGTTTTCTTGCCCTGGTGAAGGGAGCTGGTCTGGATGGCCTTAAGGCAGCATTTCTTGACCTGGGGGCCAGGACCCCTGGGAGGGTCACAATGGGCTGTCAGAAGGGTCACCAAAGACCACCAGAAAACTCAGTTTTTTCTGTTGGTCATGTGGGTTCTGCATGGGAAGTTTCACCCAATTCTATTGTTGGTTGAGTTCAGAATGCTCTTTCATTGAATCATAGAGTTGGAAGAGACCTCATGGGCCATCCAGTCCAACCCCCTGCCAAGAAGCAGGAATACTGCATTCAAAGCACCCCTGACATGGCCATCCAGCCTCTGTTTAAAAGCCTCCAAAGGAGCCTCCACCACACTTCGGGGCAGAGAGTTCCACTGCTGAACAGCTCTCACAGTCAGGAAGTTCTTCCTAATGTTCAGATGGAATCTCCTTTCTTGTAGTTTGAAGCCATTGTTTCGCATCCTAGTCTCCAGGGAAGCAGAAAACAAGCTTGCTCCCTCCTCCCTGTGACTTCCTCTCACATATTTATACATGGCTATCATGTCTCCTCTCAGCCTTCTCTTCTTCAGGCTAAACATGCCCAGCTCTTTAAGCCTCTCTTCATAGGGCTTGTTCTCCAGACCCTTGATCATTTTAGCCAGAGAGATATTGACACATTAGAGAGATATTGACACATTCCAGTTTGTCAATATCTCTCTTCAATTGTGGTGCCCAGAATTGGACACAATATTCCAGGTGTGGTCTAACCAAGGCAGAATAGAGGGGTAGCATTACTTCCCTAGATCTAGACACTATGCTCCTATTGATGCAGGCCAAAATCCCATTGGCTTTTTTTGCCACCACACTGACATTGTTGGCTCAACTTACTCCCAGTAAGTACAACTCCCAAATGTCAAGGTCTATTTCCCCCAAACTCCATCTGTGTTCATATTTGGGCATATGGAGTATTCATGGCAAGTTTGATCTAGGTCCTTCATTGTTTGAGTCCACAGTGCTCTCTGCATGTAGGTGAACTACAACTCCAAAACTCTAGGTCAATGCCCAAGAAATCCTTCTAGTGTTTTCTGTTGGTCATAAGAGTGATGTGTGCCAAATTTGGTTCAATTCCTTCATTGGTTGGGTTCAGAATTCTCTGTGATTGTAGGTGAACCATAAATCCCAGCAACTACAACTCCCAAATGACAAAATCAATTTTTAGTGATGGTCACTCCTTGGGTTAGTATGTGTCTTGTGGCCATTTCCTTTTAGTTATGACGCCTCTCAAAATAAACAGAGCATATAGATAGATAGATATTTATCCTCTCCTACTTTCCTTACAAGACAGCTTAGTAAGCTAGTTAGCTCCAAGAACCTATGAAGCTGTGGCTCCTGTAATCCTGTTCCATCCTGTTGAATGTGTGTCAATACTGCACACAGAATAAACACATGAAAGGATACTGCCACGTTGTGGGCCAACTTCAGCTTGGTGGAGATGGCAGATAAATTGGGACAGAAGCTGAAGGGGGAGAGGAAGAAAAGATGAGAAAGCACAGGTTAAACACTTTTTGATCCATTGCCTCCCGTTTCCTGAGATGATTTCTCCTTGCCTGAAGACAGCTAATCCTTAAAAGGGTGATGTGGGGAAAATATGACAACGTTGTTCTCTTGAATAAGAATTCTGCCCCCCCCCCCCATTTTCCTTCTGTCCCTCGCAAACTGTAGTTGCCTAAAGCCTCAGTTGAGCATGTAGAAATACAGTTCAGAAAAAGGGAAGGGAAAGTGGTCAATGGAAAGTGGACGCAGCAAATAGAAGAGTGAACCATTTTCAGTGTCTCAAAATGTTCTGGGGTTGTGACTTACAATTTCTCAGCGGTCACGCCAAGGATCACAAAGAGGTAAAGAAGCCACAGTGCCTGCATGAAACCAAAGGGAAGAGGTGGGTTGTTGTAAGTTTTTCGGGATGTTTCTCCTGCATCTATGGCAGGCATCCTCAGAGGTCACAACCTCTGAGGATGCCTGCCATAAATATAGGTGAAACGTCAGAAGAGAATTTATTTATGGTATTTCTATGCCGCCTTCCTCAGCCTGAAGGCGACTCAAGGAGGCTTGCAGATTGGCAGCAATTCGAAGCCACAACTATTATAAAACACAATTAAAAACATTTAGTACACATTATAAAAACCATATAAAATCATTTAAAACATAAAATCACCAGTGATTTCCTGTTAACTCATTTTCCAGAAGCATTGTCTAAGCCAGTGGTTCTCAACCTGGGGTCCCCAGATGTTTTTGGCCAACAACTCCCAGAAATCCCAGCCAGTTTACCAGCAGTTAGGATTTCTGGGAGTTGAAGGCCAAAAACATCTGGGAACCACTGGTCTAAGCCATTCCATGTTCACTCTTTCAAAGTTCCATGTTTTTCTATTACATTGCATTTCCAAAAGCTTGTTCAAAAAGCCAGGTTTTTATTGTTTTTCAGAATGTCAGGAGAGAGGGGGCTAAGCTAATATCTCTAAGGAGGGAGTTCCACAGCCAAGGGGTCACCACTGAGAAGGTCCTGTCGCCTGTCCCCGCCAGGCGCGTCTGTGACAAAGGCAGGATCGAGAGCAGGGCCTCCACAGAAGATCTTAAGTTCCTAGATGGTTCAAAAGGAGAGATACGTTCTGACAGGTAAGCTGGGCCAGAACTGTTTAGGGCTTTATAAGCTAAAGCCAGCACTTTGAATTGTGCCTGGTAGCAAACTGGCAGCCAGCGGAGCTGGCGCAACAGAGGAGTTGTGTGCTCCCTGAGCGCTGCTCCCGTTAGCAATCTGGCTGCTGCCCGCTGGACCATTTGAAGCTTCCGAACAGTCTTCAAAGGCAACCCCACATACAGTGTGTTGCAGTAGTCTATACGGGATGTAACCGGAGAGTAGACTACCGTGGCCAAGTCAGACTTCCCAAAGTACAGGTGCAGCTGGCGCACAAACTTTAATTGTGCGAATGTTCCCCTGGGCACTGCCAAAACCTGGGGTTCCAGGCTCAGCGATGAATCCAGGATCACACCCAAGGTGTGAACCTGCAACCTCAGGGGGAGTGTAACCCCATCCAACACAGGCTGTGACCCTATGCCCTGTTCAACCTTTTGACTGACCAAGAGGACCTCTGTCTTGTATGGATTCAGTTTCTATTTTTCCACCCTTATCCAGACTGTCACAGTGGCCACAGTTCAGGACCTGAATGAATGCTTCTGGAACCTGGCCTTACAGCCCGAAAACTCACAACAACCTAGTGATTCCGGTCATGAAAGCCTTCTACAATACAAAGGGAAGAGTCTCACAAAAACTGGAAAGAGATTTTCCCCAAAGCTGAGACCATCCAGTTCAGTGTCTAACCACCATCATGCTCCCCTGGTTTATGCAAAGCTTTCCAAAGCAAGGATAGTGAGAGCTCAGAAATCTGCCTTTCAAAACAGACACTATGTCTCCACTTGAGCTGAAGCGGCTCCATGCGTATCGCTCCTTGAAGTGGCTTCTGCCTGAACCCAAGAAATGCCCAGCATGTTACTTCCTTCTCCCAGAAATGGCACTTCATCTTTGGAAGGGTGAAAGCCAGAATCAATTCCCTGAGCATGAGTCACCATGGCACTCCCTCTTGTGTTGCAATGGCTTCTCTCAAAGTTGTGGCGCTTGGTGTGCCACAAATGGCTTGATTCTTGTTCTGACTCAAAATTCATTCTGCCCTCCATGCTTTTGGGCCTGAAGTAGCCATGCTGGGTGGGGATTCTGGGAAAGATAGTCCAAAACTAACATTCCCAAGCTCTGCTTATGCTCCACTGCACCATCCTCTTTTCTAGTCCTAGTTGGTCCAGGATCCCTTCCAAATCTGAATCAGATTTCACTCTCCTCTGGCAGCCCGCCCAAAGGAGAACATCCTGCTGCTGATTTCCCCTGGCATCTTTCATGGCAGACCTTCAGAGATCCCACTACAAGTCAAGGAGAAAGGAAAAGGGGGTCCCTTCACAACTCATTGCTTTGGTCCTTACATAGAGGGTTACGGCCAGAGGTTGCAGGGAAGCAGGGAAGATGCAGAAGACGCCGTTGAGGTAATTGAGAAACCCGCCTTCCATCTGACAGTCCGGGTTGTTCTTGATGAAGGAGCAGCGTCCAGAGATGTTCTGCTTCTTCACCTCTCTGCACTTGAATATAGAGAGAAAGACGAGAGAGGGTAAGTAAATAGAGAGGGAAAATTAATCAAAAAGTGTATGTAAAGGATGGGGGGAAAGGAAGAGAGAGAAAGAGGAAAAGAGAGGGAAGGGAATGAAAGAAAAGAGCAAAAAGAATGAGAAAGAGCAAAAAGAAGAGGGAAGGAAAGAAGGAATCAAGGAAGGGATTAGAAGACCAAAAGGAGAGAAAGAGCAAAGGGAGGAAGGGAAGGAAGGAAGGGGTTAGAAGACCAGAAAGAGAGAAAGAGCAAAGAAAGACACCAGGTGAGCCCAGTGGTCTTATTTGTTTATTATTTATTTATTTACAGCATTTTTATCCCGCTCTTTTCAGCCCGAAGGCGACTCAGGGTGGCGTACAAATTGGCAACAATTAGATGCCACAACATACATACATAAAACTATAATAATCAATGTTTTCCAATTCAACTCCTTATCCATTTACATCGTTTAAGCTGTTTGGTGTTCGTTATTTCATCATACTGTGTTTATCTGATTATGCTGCGGTTCCAAAAGCTTGCTCAAAGAACCAGGTTTTTACTGTATTCCTAAAGGTCAGGAGGGAGGGGGCCAATCGAATATCCCTAGGAAGGGGGTTCCACAGCCGAGGGGGCACCACTGAGAAGACCCTGTCTCTCGTCCCTGCCAAATGTGCTTGTGAGGCACGTGGGATCAAAGCAGGGCCTCCCCAGACGATCTTAAATTCCTAGATGGTTCGTAAGGAGAGATACGTTTGGACAGAGAAGCTGGGCCGGAACCATTTAGGGCTTTATAGGCTAAAAAGCCAGCATTTTGAATTGTGCTCGGTAGCAAACTGGGAGCCAGTGGAGCTGGCACAACAGAGGAGTTGTGTGCTCCCTGAGCGCTGCTTCCGTTAGTAACCTGGCTGCTGCCTGCTGGACCATTTGAAGCTTCCAAACAGTCAACAAAGGCAACCCCATGTGGAGTGCGTTGCAGTAGTCTATATGGGATGTAACCAGAGCGTGGACTACCGTGGCCAAGTCAGACTTCCCAAGGTACGGGCGCAACTGGCGCACAAGCTTTGACTGTGCAAATGCTCCCCTGGGCACTGCCAAAACCTGAAGTTCCAGGCTCAGCGATGAGTCCAGGATCACACCCAAGGTGCGAACCTGCGTCTTCACGGGGAGTGTAACCCTATCCAATACAGGCTGTGACCCTATCCCCTGTTCGGCCTTCCGACTGACCTGGAGTAGCTCTGTCTTGTCTGGATTCAATTTCAATTTGTTCCATCTTATATTTATTTACAAGCATTTCCATCTTTCCCTTCAATTGAACCTATCAACACAACTAACACACTCCATTTAATTCAAATTAAAGAAGGAGCTCCCGTGGCGCAATGGGTTGAACCCTTGTGCTGGCAGGACTGAAGACCGACAGGTCGGAGGTTAGAATCCGAAGAGAGCGCAGATTAGCTCCCTCTGTCAGCTCCAGCTCCCCATGTGGGGACATGAGACAAGCCTCCTACAAAAATGGTAAAACATCAAAAAAAATCTGGGTGTCCTCTGGGCAACGTCCTTGAAGACGGCCACTTCTCTCACACCAGAAGTGACTTGTAGTTTCTCAAGTCACACCTAACACACAAAGAAGAGATTAAAGAAGAGAAGCAGGGAGGGGGCAAAACCATCAGCAACAATGCCAGCAATTGTAAAGAGGATATTAAATGTATTATCCACTGAAACCTGAGGGGAATAAAATGATTGTTGCTGGGATCTAGAGAGGTGGTACTAAGTGAGTGTCGTTGGACTGGGTTTTCAATTGAGATGCCAGCACTATGAAGGCCATTTCCAATAGTACTAAGTAAACTAACTTGCCCCACAGACAACGATAAGCTTCTCGTGTTCAGGAAGGAGAGAGTAACTTCCCTTACTTACATCTACATGTGGACCCGGGTCCAGGATCCTGATGGCCTGCCCTCTACTGTCGAAGGGAAGAGGCACTGAGCTCTCGGCATCCTGCAATCCAAAAGGAGATCCTCGAGCGTTGGCCTCCCCAAAGAGCATCCAGGTCACAGCAACGACCCAGACAGTTTGCATGATGCCCGCCGGTTTGGTTCCAAATCTAAAGGGACCCACTGTCCAGTTAAAACTTCTGCACATCATGGCATCGTCTGTCTTGGAAGCAAGTGGGGAAAAGGGAGACAAAAAGCAAAGCACCAGGCTCTAACCACCAGGATATTTCACAAATGCAAACCGTTGGTGGAAATGGAGAAGTGAAGCTCGCCTGGCAGAAAGGTGGAAAACGCTCCTTCCCTTTGTCGAGAGCTGGAGCTGTGGAAAAGCAGAAGGGAGAAAGTAACTTTCGGCTGGATTCCGTGGAGAAAAATAGGAAGCAGTCTAGCTACAACCCGTGGAAATTGATCGGAATCAGTGAAGGCCAGGGATGTAATAACGCAGTGGTTTCAACCTTCCTATTGCCATGACCCCTTAATACAGTTCCTCGAATTGTGGTGACCCCCAACCATAAAATTATTTTTGTTGCTACTTCATAACTGTAATTTTGCTACTGTTATGAATCGTAATGTAAATATCTGATATGCAGGATGTATTTTCATTCACTGGACTAAATTTGCCACAAATACCCAATATGCCCAACTTTGAATACTGGTGGGGTTGGGACGGGGTGTTTCTCATTTGAGAGTTGTAGTTGCTAGGATTTATAGTTCACCTGCAATCAAAGAGAATTCTGAACTCCACCAACAATGGAATTGAACCAAACTTGGCACACAGAAATCCCATGACCAAAAGAAAATACTGGAAGAGTTTGGTAGGCATTGTCCAGGAGTTGCAGTTCACCTACATCCAGAGTGCATTGTGGGCTCAAACAATGATGGATTTGGACAAAATTTGTTATGAATACTCAATATGCCCAAATGTGAACACTGCTGGAGTTTGGGGGAAACAGACCTCGACATTATTGCTGGGATTTATAGTTCACCTACAATTAAAGAGCATTCTGAACCCCACATAGGATAGAATTGGGTCAAACTTCCCACACAGAACCCCCATGACCAACAGAAAATACTGTTTTCTGATGGTCTTTGGCAACCCCTTTGACACCCCCTCGCAACCCCAGTTTGTGAAATGCTGCAATAATGAAAGTTGCCTCCCCTCAGCTTCAACGTTTCAAGACTTTTGTCACCTCTAGGAAAGAAAACGAGCAGACACAGAAGAAGGGCTTTCCATTTGAGGCTCAATCGCAACTCGAGGGCAACCCTTGCCCCCTATGCCACAAAAGTCCTGACAGAGGTCACCAAGCCAATCACTTGAAAGCCAAACACAGACCATTTCGAGAGGTCTTTTTTCAAAAAAGTCATTATCAGCTGACTTGTTTACCCAGCCTTTCAGCTCCCAAGATAATAAGCCCAGCGTTCATTCTTTCTTAGAGGGAGTCTGTCCCTCATCCATCCTCAACTTGGACTTCTTTTAAAAAATGACAGAAAAGGGATGGATAGACAGGTTGAGTTCTCAATTTTATAATTTTGCGTGTATTCATTCAAAGAACTGTTTCATCCAGCTTTGGCATCAGCCTGCAGTTGAGAAATGCAGATCACTTTTAATGTATTAAAAATACATGGATTATACACTCTGAAAGCACCTTTTGCATAGTAAGATATGCCTTGGACTCTAAAAGGCACTCATATATTAAAACTAGGTGAATTATTTAGAAATTTCCAAGTATATTTCCCATAAAAGACATCATATACTTTTAAGCCGAGAACTGAATCTCAAAAACTAAGGATGTTTGAATGCGGACAGAGGCAGAAAGTCACTTTTTCCAACTTGTAAGCCTTCCCATTCAATTACAAGCGGGTTCGAGGAGCAAAGGGCATATTGATACAATAAAAGGCCCACTCGAAGGTATTGAAAATCCCTCAAAGGGATTTCCCTTGTGCTTGTTGAATCTTTAACTTCAATATCCTGCTGTTGGTAAGCTGAGAAACTATCACTTTTTATTATGCTCAGAATGAGACTTTTAAGACTCGGCTGATTTCACTGGCTGGGAATCATATACCTTTATTTTATATTACTTTTAATTCAACCGAATTTTAAGAGCATAATTTGTTCCATGGTGTTTTTAAAATTATTTGCACTGTTTTGAATTTTGCTGCAAACAGCCTCAATTTAAGGGAAGAAGCAGGAGATAATAGATCAATATCCAAACTTCTGTTCTTCCCAGGTAAGTTCCATATCTGATCATAAACTACCTTCCAGGTCCTTTGAAGACAGGAAAGGTCTCAAACGATAGTAACAACTCATAGGATTGTGGGAACGGCATTTATCTTTCACTTGTCATTCTTTTCTTGTTGTTGATTTAATTGTCGAACTTCCGGATTAGCTGCTGTTTTAACTGTTTGAGGCTTTACCTTCTATTAGGAGCCACCTTGGTTCTGAAAGAAGTGTGGAGTATAAATCAAATCAATAAGCAATGGAGCCCGAAATGGAGGGATTTCTTTTTAAACTGCCAGCTTTACCTGGCTATTCTTAACCTCCTGTGAGTCAGAAATCCCTTCAGATGTATTCCAAATCTCCCAGAGATCCACCAGTGGCTCCTGATCAAGAGCTTAGAGGACTTATTTTGGGATGAGACCTCCCAGAATCCACTGGAAGAATGGCTATGAAGGGCACTGAAGGATTCTGGAAGCTGCAGTCCAACAAACAAACTTGTCCACGTTCTGGATCTACCTTTTAGTTTCAAAATAAAATCGTCAAAAGGTGAAAAGAAGAGCAGAAGAATCCTTTGCAATTTGTAAACACCCATTGCTCTCTCTACAGGGACACTGAAAAAGACCATCCGAACTATCATTCCTGGCTCAGCAGCCGATGACTCAATAATGGCAGCTCCCAGCAGGACAAAAGGATGCACATTACCTATTTATGCATTGATGGAATGAGGGAGAAGTGGTTGCCCATTACCTCCTAATAGCTTTTGGAGGCATGCGGGTCAGGAAAGATGAAGCCGATATACCTGGATAGATCG
Source organism: Anolis sagrei (assembly GCF_037176765.1). Lineage (NCBI taxonomy): Eukaryota > Metazoa > Chordata > Lepidosauria > Squamata > Anolidae > Anolis > Anolis sagrei. The sequence goes on along the minus strand of NC_090034.1, from coordinate 45,075,778 downwards.
ATCAACAAGGATGTGGGTAGGACAGTCTCCTTTCAAAGAGGAAAGCGGGATGAAATTTACGATTATTATTAATATAGTTCAAGATGCCCTTGTCTTGCTCAGCAGAGCCGTCAGTATCAATATGGGGCAAGCCTTGAGAGGAGTAGTCCTCCATAGTGACTTTATCAAGCTCTGGGTCCAAGTACACACCTCCAAATTAATCCAGATGAACATCTGAATGTGTGAAGAGGCCAACCTCAGTCTGTAATGTCATAAAGACGTTCTAACATTGGCACAGAGCTCTGGATACAGAGCTGAGAAATTAACAACCAGTGATAGTAACAGACCAAGGCCAGGGCAAAGGGGGAGATTTGGGGTGTCAGCACAATGGACTTTTGAAAGCTGGACTTTTCCTGCTGGCGAAGAAGCGTTATGCGGGATTTTCCGCTCCAGCTGCACAAATCCGGTCACTGGGCACTGTACATTTGGGATACGGGAAAATTGGGGGCAAGGCATTTGCTTCAGGCTGCAAAGTGCCTGGGGAGGGCCCCATCTGTCCCTTGTCTAGAACAATCGGAACCTTCAAAGGAAGCCTTCAGCCTGGAAAAGGCCAAGTCCCTGTTTGGCTTGAAGGTAGCCTGCCATTGCATTTCTATCAATTTCCAGCCTAACCTGCTTTACAAGGCAGTCAGAAAGCTCGCTGGCAGAATGAAACACGCCCCCTTTTCCACCTTGAAGGAAAAGGCAGTGTACAGACCCCATAAAGACTTATACATCAATCACAATGTGTCCAGGAAATACTATATTATTGTTGTTTTTGTTATTGGGTTAAAAGGTGGGGGAGAAACTCCCTCTTTGTTGCCTCCTTGTTGGACAGATTGGAGAAAACCTTCTGAAATCGAAAAGCTCCCAGAAGACTATATTATTATTATTATTAGTTATTATTATTATTATTGGGTTAAAAGGTGGGGAGAGACTCCCTCTGAGGATTCCTTGTCGGAGAAAACCTTCTGAAATTGAAATGTCCCCAGAGAGGCTCACTTGTGACAAGCTACACTGAAACACTTATTATTATTATTATTATTATTATTATTATTATTATTATTAGGCCCCTTGGGGAGATAGGGTGAAATATAAAATTTAATTATCATCATCATCACCTTTCTTACTCTATTTATTTATACCCCACTTTCCCTCTTAATCGAGACTTCAAGCAGCTCACAATATTGAAAACAAACAACAACAATAGTAAAACAAAATCGAAATATTGAAAACATAAAATAAAAAAATATTGGACATTTCAGACCTACATCTGAGGTCAGGGCACTGCAGAGTTGGCCATTTTGTCCTCACAACGACCCTGCAAGGTAGGCCAAACAGGGGGGAAAAAACAACCAGAGCATAGCAGAGAAAGGGTCACCCAGGTTGCATCTACACTATAGAATTAATGCGCTTTGGTGCCCTGGCTCAATGTTATGGAATCTTAGGAGGTGTCGTTTGCGTGTCCTTTGGCAGAAAAGGCGAAAGACTTTGTCAAACTACAAACTCGCTGCATTCCATTGCATTGAAAACATTCCTTCTCAGTTGTGGACTCAAGCTCCCAGAAGCCTCCGCTGCCTGGGCCAATTGGGAGGAATTCTGGGAGTTGAAGTCCAAAGCGCACGGGAGCCCATCCTCAGCGAGGCCTTGACGTATTCACTCAAGTCTAGCCCAAACTTTGGCTTTGGAACTTCAACTCCCAGAATTCCCGCTCGTTGGCCGAGACGGCCGAGGCTTCTGGGAGTTGAAGTCCAACCCTCTAATAAGCCCAGCAAGCAGTAAACAATGCCGCTCCCGAGGGATAGTTCTCCGGCGTTCTCTTGCCCTAGGAGGAGAAACTCACCATTGACCGGAAAAGAAGCTACTCCCACAATTGGACTCACGCTCTCTCCTCCCGCTACCTTTAGCCGGTCCCTAGCCCCGCCCCCTTCTCTGGCCTCGCCCCCTTTCCCCCTCAGCAGCGCCTTAAAGAGACCCGGCCGCGGAGCTCTTTGCCCCGCCCCTTTTTGCCCCTCTCAGGACCCCGTAGGTGTCCCTCCTTGGCGTTCACTTTAGGCTTCCAACTCTTTGGGGCACTACGGAATGAATGCATTTTGACCCCACCTTTCGACTGCCCTGACTCAAGGCTAGGGCATCACTAAACTATTGAGCTATGCTAATATAATATAATATATTGTATATACATATAATACTGATAATAATATTATAATGTAATACAATTTAAAACTAATAACAGCAGGATTGAGGAGAAACAACTGGAAAAGCTGACACAGTATGAGGATTTAAAGATCGAACTACAAAGACTGGCACAAGCCAGTAAAGGTGGTCCCAGTGGTGATTGGCGTACTGGGTTCAGTGCCTAAAGATCTTGGCCTGCACTTAAACACAATCAGCGCTGACAAAATTAGCATCTGCCAGCTGCCACCTTACTGGGATCTGCATGCATTATTCGCCGATACATCACACAGTCCTTGACACTTGGGAAGTGTACAACGTGTGATCCAATACAACAGCCAGCAGAGTGTCTGCCGTGGACTCATCTTGTGTTTCAAATAATAATAATTTCATTTCTTACTCACATCTCCTCATGGCTCGAGGCAGGTTACAAAACAATTAAAATACATAAAAGGTAAAGATTTTCTCCAGACATTAAATCCAGTCATGTATGACTCTGGGAGTTGGTGCTCATCTCCATTTTTAAGCCGAAGAGCCAGCATTGTCTGTAGACACCTCCAAAGTCATGTGGCCAGCATGACTGCATGGAGCACCGTTACCTTCCCGCCGGAGCGGTACATATTGATCAACTCACATTTGCATGTTTTTGAACTGCAAGGTTGGGAGAAGCTGGGGCTAACAGCGGGAATTCATGCCACTCCCTGAATTTGAACCTGTGACCTTTTGGTCAGCAAGTTCAGCAGCTCAGCAGTTTAACCCACTGTGCAAAAAAAAAAAAAAACACTACAAATACACACACTAAAACATACTTCCATACAAGTTACATACCAAAACGTATCTTTATGATTTTGTACGTACCGTATTAAAACAGACAAAACAGAGATTAAACAAAGGACAGGCATTAAACATAACATTCATGTTTATGTTTAAGGACTGTCTGGGTAGGCCTGCCAGAAGAGACAGGTCTCCACTTGTGTCTTAAACTCTGACAGCTGATTTAGCTGTCAGAGCTCTTCCTTTGGCAGGTCATTCCACAGCCTTGGGGTGGCCGGTCAGATTCTGGGAGGCTGGAGCAGATTCCCCCATAGAACCTAAATTTTCAGGGTGGATTGTATAGGAGAAGGCAATCCTGTAGGGAACTTGGACCTAAGCCATGTAATTCTTTAAAGGTCAAAATCATCACCTTGTACTTTTCCCAGAAACTCATTGGCAGCCAGTGGAGTGACTTTAGGATAGGTATAATATGCTCACTCCTGGATGTTCCTGTAACCAACCTGGCTGCTGTATTTTGAACCAGCTGGAATTTCCGAACTTGGTACAATAATAATAATAATAATAATAATAATAATAATAATAATAATATAATAAACTTTATTTATACTCCACCACCATCTCCCCAATGGGTACTTGGGGTGGCTTACATGAGGCCAAGCCCAACAACACAGTACAATAAAATAAAATTGAAACACCAAACAACAGCATAAAATATAAAATACAGTAAGCAATACAAAATTACAATAAAATCCTTCACAATTACAGTGACAGTGAGCGGGCCACATGTACAGAATAAAATACTGAAAGCTAAAAACGAAGGGCTAAAAACTCGGGGTGAGATAGAAATAGAGCAGACTGTTTGTACGGGAGAAGCTCATCAAGATAGGGTCGAGAAAGGACCTTCATACTGGAGGGGGAAGTGTACTATAGGAACTAACATTGAAGGGGAACAGTGATATGGGATTATATGGTTACTCTCCAAAAGCAAAACAGAAAAGCCAGGTTTTGATATCCTTCTTGAACGTTTCTAAGATGGGGGCTCGCCTAATCTCACCAGGCAATGAGTTCCAGAGTCGGGGGGGGGGGGGGGGCACAGAGGAGAAATCTCTCCCTTGTTCCCACAAGGCGGGCCTGTGATAACGGCAGGGGTGAAAGGAGAGCCTCCCCTGAGGATCGGAGGGATCGGGCAGGTTCATGGAGGTACAAGGGTAGCCCAATGTAAAACGCATTGCAGAAGTCCAGCCTTGAGGTTACCAGCACATGCACTACCACCTTCAGGTCCTCCACATCTAGGAAGGGGCGCAGCTTATGCGTCAGTTGGTAGTAAGCACCCCTGTCCATTGTTGCATCTCCCTGGGCTCACTTTTGGAGAGACGGCTCCAGGAGAATCCCAGTTTTTCAGTGAGAGGGAGACTCCATCCAGAACTGGTTGACACACCTCCATCTCCAGATTAGGACCATTGATGGCAAGCGCCTCTATGACCCCTTCCAAACAGCTGAATAAAATCCCACATTACACCTGTTTTGAACTGGAATTTATGGCAGTGTGGACTCAGATATCCCAGTTCAAAGCAAATATTGTGGGATTTCCTGCCTTGATATTCTGGGTTATATGGCTGTGTGGAAGGGCCCTGTTTTGTCTGGATTCAATTTCAATGTGTTTTCCCTCATCCATCCCATTTCCTCTTCCAGGTATTCATTCAGAGGAGACAAGTTATCCTTAGCTAGAGCTCTTTTTAAAGACAGGGAGAAATATATTTGGATGTCATCAGCATACTGATAACACCCCGCCCCATGTCTATGGATGATATCTCCCAGCAGCTTCATGTAAATATTAAAGAGCATTGGGGATAGAATGGCCTCTTGTGGGATACCTTATACCAGCTCCTTTTTGGAGGAGGAGCTATCCCCAAGCCCCACCATCTGGAACCTACCCGAGAGGTACGACTGGAACCACTGCAGCACCATGCCTCCGATTCCCAGCCCCTCCAGGCATTCCAGAAGGAGACCATGGTTGATGGTATCGAAGGCTGCTGAGAGGTCTAGAAGCCCCAACAGGGACACAAACCCCTTGTCAGTACTGAGACAGAGATCATCCACCATCGCAGTTTCAACTCCATATCCTGCTAGGAAGCAGGTTTGAAATGGGTCAAGGTTTGAAATGGGTCAAGGAAGTGTATGTCATCCAAGACTGCCTGGAGTTGGAGGGCAACTGCCTTCTCTGTCATCTTGCCTCAAAAAAGGAAGGACACTGGTCTGTAATTATTAAGGTCCAGGGAATCCATGGAGATCTTTTTCAGCAGTGGTTTAACTTTTTCAGCAGTTAAAGTGCTATTAAATGGCATCAGTTCGACAGTGTCGATGAACTGTCTGCAAAATTAAGAATAAAATATGTACTGCAGCATATACATATTTAAATTATAAAATAGAAGACGGTAGACTCTCAGTTAACCAGTACCCATGGGGATTGGTAGATGCTGGATAAATGTAATTTCTGGTTGCTTGAGAGTGACGCTTAAAAAGAAGCCTAACTGAAGAACATGCCATACTATAAACCCTGCACTGACTTGATGTTTGTATTAAAAACAGTCATTAAAAGTATATTAAGATAAATGAAACCAAACATAATGTAAGACAGATTTATTTTCCGCTAAAATTGATTTTATTTTCATTTTTAATTCAATTTTTGTTATTTGCTTGAGTTCTGGTTAATGGAGAGTCTGCTGCATAGAAATGGTTGTTGTTGCTGTTTATTCGTTTAGTCGATTCTGACTCTTCATGATCTCATAGACCAGCCCACGCCAGAGCTCCCTGTCGGCCATCATCACCCCCAGCTCCTTCAAGGTCAAGCCAGTCACTTTAAGGATACCATCCATCCATCTTGCCCTTGGTTGGCCCCTCTTTCTTTTTCCTTCCATTTTCCCCGGCATCATATTTTGAATATACATGCATGTCAACTTATGGTGGGTTTTGTCAATTTTTGCTTCAAAAATAAAGCCTCCAGATCCTGGTCTTCATTGGAGGTTTATTCTCTGTGTGTATGAAATGTGTTTATAAAAAAAAAAAATACAAAATGGAGAGGGATACTCTCCTTTCAATGTTAAAGGTGATGCCTCCTCTCTTGGAAGTTCCTTCAGTGCTTCTATCAATGGGTGCATCTACACTGCAGAATTAATGCAGTGGCACTTAAAGAGGGGCCAAAGTGGATTCATTCAACAGTGTAGATGCACCCCGTGAGGCCTTCCACCATGTCATGGCATCATCTGATCGTAAAGGCTTTGCTGCGGATACATGTGCAACACGCAAAAGCCCATGGTTCGTCGCTTCCTCGATTTTAGTGTAACCACAGCCCCACTTCAAAGCGCAGCAGTCCCCAACCCAGGTGGCTGGAAAAGGATTTGCAATGTCTTGGGGTCACTTTGTGGAGGGCAAGTCAGTCGTGGGAGCGTCGTTCCTGTGCATTCCCATCATCAGATGGAACGAACCAACGCCAGGTTTCGAAATGGATTTCGAAACCATGAACAAGCTTTGGGAATTTGGCGAGGGTTTCTCAAATGCCGTCAAGGTCTATTTTGTCAAAAAAAAAAACCTCTTTCAGCGTGCCAAATGTCCCACTTGAGCTCAAAGCAATGCCACAACAAACCCTGGCATTCGGCACATGTTTCAGTGTACTGTTGTCATATGCTTTTGAATTAAACTCCAGGACAGAGGGAAACCCTTGTGATCTCTGTTCTGCGACAGTTCAAAAGTGCTAATTATGATCCATAAAGCCCTATGAGTTTTACACTGAGCCTACCTGAACATGAAAATGTTAAGAGTCCCTGTATGCTTTGGGTTTGAAGGCCCCCATGGGATGAGCTAAGAGTGTGGTGCGGCAGCAACAAAAGCCAATGCGATTCTAGGCTGCATCAAGAGAAGAATAGTGTCAAGATCAAGAGAAGCCATAGTTCCACTCTCTTCCCGCTTTGGCTACACCTTACCTGGAATAAGACTGTGTCTGGCTCTGGGCAGAACAACTCAAGATATGGCTGTGGACAAGATGGAAATGATCAAAGGCAAGGAAATGATGAATCCCTCTAAGGCAGTGTTTCTCAACCCGGGGGTCGGGATCCCTGGGGGGGGGGGGGGGTCACGAGGGAGGATCAAAGGACCATCAGAAAACACAGTATTTTCTGTTGGTCATGGGGGTTCCGTGTGGGAAGTTTGGCCCAATTCTATAGTTGGTTGAGTTCAAGAGGCTCTTTGATTGTAGGTGAACTAGAAATCCCAGCAACTACAACTCCCAAATGTCAAGGTCTGTTTCCCCCAAACTCCACCAGTATTCACAGCTAAGCATATTGAATATTTGTTCCAAGTTTGGTCCAGATCCATCATTGTTTGAGTCCACAGTGCTCTCTGGATGTAGGTGAACTACAACTCCAAAACTCAAGGTTAATGCCCACCAAACCCTTCCAGTATTTTCTGTTGCTCATGGGAGTTCTGTGTGCCAAGATTAGTTCAATTCCATCATTCAGAATGCTCTTTGATTGTAGGTGGAGTTCAGAATGCTCCTCGATTGTAGATGAACTATAAATCCCAGCAACTACAATTTCCAAACGATAAAATCAGTCCCCCCAACCCCACCAGTATTCAAATTTGGGCATATCGGGCATTTGTGCTAAATTTGGTCCAGTGAATGAAAATACACCCTGCATATCAGATATTTACATTACGATTCATAACAGTAACAAAATTACAGTTCTGAAATAGCAACGAAAATAATTTTATGGTTGGGGGTCACCACAACATGAGGAACTGTATTAAGGGGTCGTGGTATTAGGAAGGTTGAGAAACACTGTTCTAAGGAGTGTCTTAGGGAACTGGCTACGTTTAGGGTAGGGAAGAGAAGGTTGAGGGAAGGGGACATGAGACCCATGTTGAAAGATCTGAAATGAAGTCCCATTGAGGGGAAAGGGGCAAAACGTGTTCTCTGCTGCTCTGGAGACAAGGACCCAATGGAGCTATGGATTCAAACGGCAGGAAAAAAGATTCCACTTAACCCTTAGGAAACACTTCCTGGCAATTAGAGCTGTTCAGCAGCAAAATATGCTGCCTGGGAGTCTGGTTGATTCTCTTTCTCTAGAGGTTTCTAAGCAGAGGCTGGACGGCCATCTGTCGGGAGGGATCAGATGGTGTCCCCCTACCTGGCAGAAGCAGGAGGACATCAAGGTAAGGATAGCTGTACCAGGCTAGCCCATACTTTGAATTAAGTGCCGTTCCCTCCATGGACATCTCCTTACATAATAATAATAATAATAATAATAATAATAATAATAATAATATTACCAGCTGCCAGTTGTAAAAGGCCACCTCCTTAGTGGGAACTGCACGCATTATTCGCCGATACATCACACAGTCCTAGACACTTGGGAAGTGTCTGACGTGTGATCCAATACAACAGCCAGCAGAGTGTCTGCTGTGGACCCATCTTGTGGTGTTTCAAATAATAATAAAAATAATAATAACAACTTTATTTATATTCCACTCTATCTCCCCGAAGGGCGGATTCCAAACATAAAAGGCAAACATTCAATGCCTGAATACAACAACAATGCATCCATACTAACAAAAATTAAACAACCCAAAATATAAACACGAATTATAACTTAACAACTAAAATTAAATATAAAACACTGCCTGTTATAACAAAACATCAAGCATTGAATGGAAACAATAATTTCCCATTTCCTTGGGGCAAATCGATTAATCATTGCTCAAGATATCTGTTGAGCTGGTGGGGTGAGCAGGGCATGGAGGTATTTAATCTGGAGGTATCTAAACAGAGGTTGGACGGCTATCTGTCGGGAGGGATCGATGGTGTCTCCCTACCTGGCAGAAGCGGAGGAGGACGTCAAGGTGAGGATAGCTGTGCCAGGCCAGCCATATTTTGAATTAAGTGCTGGTCCCTCCAAGGACATCTCCGTATCTGGAGGTGTCTAAACAGAGGCTGGACGGCCATCTGTTGGGAGGGATCAGATGGTGTCTCTCTACCTGGAAAAAGGGTCAGGCTGAATGATCGCTGGGAGCCTCTTATAATTCTGTGATTCAATGAAAGCCTGTTTTGGCAAGGATCAGACGGGAGCATGGCTTCTGACTGATGTCCCTGTGCGGCTTTCAAAGGACAGCTGAACCCAAGGACCTTGTTAGTGGGGTCTCTTCCTTTGTGACGCTTTTGGAGCTTGCAAAAGCCAGGTGTAGCAAAACAGCTCCAACTTTTCCCATTGGTGCCACACCTCAGCAGTGTGAACCAGACGGCCCCGGTGCCTTGCTCTTCTTGGAGCATGTGATCCCAGAGACGCGCAATTGAACAAGGTGCAGTTTTGACCTTTTAAGCTCTTAAGGCTCTTATATCCCCAGGCAGGTCATAGGGCCTGGCAGAGGGAGGGCTATTAAAAAATACTGGGTTGCATTGACTCCTAGAGTGGGAAGAGACCCCCAAAGGCCATCCAGTCCAACCCCCTGCCATGCAGGAAGATACAATCAAAGCCCTCCCAACTTCCTTCTTCGTGTGGGTTTGAAAGCATTTGCATCCAAGAGGAAAATATCAATCCCTTGTGGTCAAGCAGATCAAGATGATGATGATGATGATGATCATTATTTACATCTCGCCTTTCTCCCCACAGGGTAAAAGTGCTAATGAGGAAGAACACAGAAGTATAAGAAAGGTACCCATTGCCCCAAATGTCTTTAATGACAGGGGAAAAGCCACATGCAAGGCGAAAGGTTTGCCCTTTTTTTGGGTTCAGAAAGGCATCGAGAGAAGGAACGTCTTTTCTTCCCTTTTGCAAAACAGCTATAATTCAGAGGTCAGGGGAAAAAAATGACACAACAAAACGTATTGAGTCCTGTTTGGGAGGCCGAATGATCGGTCACAAGACATTGGGAAGGGCACTCGCTTTGCTGGCATTATTTTTCCTCCTTAAAAAAAAGAGATTAGCAAGCACATTCCTGTGGCAAAAGGAGAAAGGCGAGGACTTGCAAGAGTTCGACCCCTTAAAAAATACAATCAAATGAACCCTACGGAGCCTGTGTCTGAAATTCAGAAATCCAAGAGATTCCCAAATCGGAAACATGGGCGGCAGAGATAATGAGACCTTGCTTTTCTGATATTTCAACTTTCTTTTGTGGGAAAAATTATTTAAAATATTGGACAAAATTATATACAGGTGATAAGATAGATGGTGTCTTCAACATATACATTCATTTTGTTGTTTAGACTTGGTTCCCACCTCCAAGCTCTTTCATAACATACTTGCAAATATTCTGAAATTTGAAAAAAAAATCCAAAACCCAAAAGACTTCTGATCCCAAACATAAGGGATACATAATAATAATAATAATAATAATAATAATAATAATAATAATAATTAGAATTAGAATTAGAATTATAGAGTTGGGAGAGACCACAATGATGATCCAGCACAACCCCTAATATGCAGGAACACAATAATAATAATAATAATAATAATAATAATAATAATAATTTGTACCCTGCTTTCTTAGCTACAGCGAGACCCAAATGGCTCACAAACATAAGCATATTAGTATTAGCATTAGTATTGGTATTATCAATTGTACCTTGCTTTCTTAGCTAGATCAAGACCCAAATGGCTCAAAAAATTAAATTTGTTGTTGTTGTTGTTGTTATTATTATTATTATTATTATTATTATTTGAAACACATCAAGATGAGTCCACAGCAAACAAGATCACTCTGCTGGCTGTTGTACTGGATCACACATCGGACACTTCCCAAGTGCCTAGGATTGCGTGATGTATCGGCGAATAATGCGTGCAGATCCCAGTAAGGTGGCCTTTTGCAGCTGACAGATGGTAATTTTGTCAGCACCGATTGCGTTTAAGTGCATGCCAAGGTCTTTAGGCACTGCCCCCAGTGTACCAATCACTGCTGGGACCACCTTGACTGGCTTGTGCCAAAGTCTTTGCAGTTCAATCTTTAAATCCTCATATCATGTCAGCTTTTCCAGTCGTTTCTCTTCAATCCTGCTGTCACTTGGGATTGCAACATCAACAATCCATACTTTGGTCATTAACACAATCGTGAGGTCAGGAATATTGTGCTCCAAAACTCTGTCTGAATTCAGAAGTCCCAGAGTAGTTTGATCTGTTCATTTTCTGTAACTTTTTCTGGCTTGTGATTCCAACAGTTCCTTGTCGCAGGCAGATGATATTTGTGGCACAAGTTCCAATGAATCATCTGAGCAACGGTGTTATGCCTCTGCTTGTAATCTGTCTGCATGATCTTCTTGCAGCCGCTGAGGATATGATCTATTGTTTCATCTGCTTCCTTGGGATCTGTCGTCGACTTCTCAATTCTGGCTTTGATGGCATTGGTTCTAATGGCTTGTTCTTGGGCTACCAGAATCAGGTCCTCCTTTGTCTCCTTTTTCAGAGTTCCATTTGTGAGCCACAGCCATGTTTTTTCTTTGTCAATTTGGCTCTCAATTTTCCCCAGGAACTGTCCATGGAGACCCTTCTTTTGCCAGTTTTCTCTTCTGCTCTGCATTGTGTTCTTACGGTATTCACTCATTGTCTTTTGCACTTTAAGCAGTTTACTACTATTGATTTATTATTATTTGTACCCTGATTTCTTAGTTGGATCTAGATCCAAATGGCTCACATGTTTAAACATATTATTATTATTATTATTTGAAACACAACAAGATGAGTCCATGGCAGACACTCTGCTGGCTGTGTACTGGATCACATGTCGGACACTTCCCAAGGACTGTGTGATGTATCACCGAATAATGCATGCAGATCCCAGTAAGGTGGCCTTTTGCAGCTGGCAGATGGTAATCTTGTCAGCACCAATTATGTTTAAGTGCAGGCCAAGGTCTTTAGACAGTGCACCCAGTGTGCCAATCACCACTGGGACCACCTTTACTAGTTTGTGCCAGAGTCTTTGCAATTCGATCTTTAAATCCTCATATCGTGTCAGCATTTCCAGTTGTTTTCCCTTCAATCCTGCTGTCACCTGGGATTGCAACATCGACTATCCATACTTTGTTTTTTAACACGATCATGAGGTCAGGAGTATTATGCTCCAAAACTCTGTCTGTCTGAATCCGGAAGTCCCAGAGTAGCTTGACGTGTTCATTCTCTGTAATTTTTTTCCGGCTTGTGATCCCACCGGTTCTTTGTCGCAGGTAGATGGCATTTGTGGCACAAGTTCCAATGAATCATCTGAGGAACAGTACTATGCCTTTGCTTGTAGTCTGTCCGCGTGATCTTCTTGCAGCAGCTGAGGATGTGATCTATTGTTTCATCTGCTTGCTTGGGATCTGTCATCGACTTTTCAATTCTGGCTTTGATGGCATTGGTTCTAATGGCTTGTTCATCATCATCATCATTATTATTAGCAGCAGCAGCAGCAGTAGTAGTACCCTATTTTCCTATATGTATCAAGACCCAAAGTGGCTCACAAGTTTTAAAATATTATTCTTATTGTAATATCCCACTTTCCTCTCTGAAAATAAGAACTCAAAGTGGCCAAGAGACTCAAAACAATCTATACACATAATAAAAGTGAAGATATGTATGTGTATATGTCTGGGATGCCCCCTTTCACAAACAGGCTCACAGGTATGACCCCCCACCTATGAGAAGCCACCAAAGGCCCTCGCTCCAATGACACTGCAGGTTACATTTGGCACACAGAACCCTCATGACCAAAGAAAAATACTGGAGGTCTTTTTCGAGAATTCACCTTGATTTATAGGAGTTGTAGTTCACCCACATCCAGAGACACTGTGACCAACACCAATGATGAATATGGACCAGACTTGGCACACAGAACCCCCATGGCCAACTGAACCTTCTGGAGGAATTTAAGGGGACTGGCCCACTATGGTGGGAACTGTAGTTTATCCTGCAGCCAGAGAGCACACTGAACCCTACCAATGATGCATCTATAGCAGTGGTTCTCAACCTGTGGGTCCCTAGATGTTTTGGCCTTCAACTCCCTGAAATCTTAACAGCTGGTAAACGGGCTGGGATTTCTGGGAGTTGTTGGCCAAAACACCTGGGGATCCACAGGTTGAGAACCACTGATCTAGAGCAAACTTGCCCAACATGACAAACTTTATTGATAGAGTTTCAGGGGGTTAACCTGGCATACTGTGAGTTGTGGTTAACCCACAGCCTTATGCATTATGTATTTTTTTTTAAAAAAAAAGAATGACTTTTTCAAATACCCAAGGTAGAAGAAAATAATGATGATGATGTTACCCAGCTGTCCTCAAAGGTCAAGGTGGAGTCCAACACAGTGAAATACATAGATAAAACATAAACCATTCAAGTCAATGTCTTAAACAGCCTGAGCAAAGCTTGAAACGCATTCAGATCATGCACACAGTATCCATTTAAAGCTCCGACAAAATAGAAATACATATATATTTAAAAAACATTAAAACATGCGATGATTAAAACAACTGTTTAAAATCGCATCCACTTCATCACACTAGAGAAAAAAATCCACTTAAAATCCGGTTTCTGCTTCCTGCAGAATTCTGGGGTTTATAGTTTAGTGAGGCTGTTAAAGGTTCCTTCAAAAACTACAAACCCTAAAATTCTGCAGGAAGCAGAAACCGGATTTTAAGTGGATTTTTTCTCTAGTGTAATGAGGCCTGAATCCAGTGTTTTTCAACCTTCCTAATGATACAGTTCCTCATGTTGTGATGACCCCCAATCATAACATTATTTTCGTTGCTGCTTCATAACTAATTTTGCTACTGTTATTAATTATAATGTAAATATCCAATATGCAGGATGTATTTTCATTTACTGGACCAAATTTGGCACAAATACCCAAGACGCCCAAATTTCAATACTGATGGGTTGGGGGGGGGGGGGAGGTTCCATCCTTCCCTCCCTTTTTTTTTCTTTCCTTCTCTCCCTCTTTCCTGCCTTCCTTCTCTCTTTCCTTATTTCTTCCCCTCTTTCTTTCTTTCTTTCTTTCTTTTCTTTCTCTCCTTCCACCCCTCTCTTTACTTCCGTTTTTGTGTATCATCATGTAGCTTTTTATCATTTAGCTTTTTTAGGTTTTTAAGTCCTTCCTGCTCTTTTGGGGGGGGGGGGTTATGAGTGATGGTCACTCGTTGGTCTGTTAGGGGTGTAGTATCCAATTTTTGTGTCAATTCATCCAGTGGTTTTTGAGTTATGTTAATCCCACAAATGTACATTACCTTTTTATTTATATAGACTAGCCATCCCCTGCCAGGTGTTGCTGTGGCCCAGTCTGGTGGTCTGGAAAATAAAGTAATGAAAAAGTGTAGGTTTCTAATATATGTAATTTCTTTATGTTTGAGGGTAAACAGTATTTCTTGCTGTTTCTTTGTTGATGTAGAGATTGTCTGGTTTGCCTACTCTGGAACATGCAACATATAATTGTCCTTCTTTAGGGGTTTCTTTCAAATCTATGATACTATATCTGTGTGTGTGTGAATCATATATATCTATCTATCCACATCTATGGCTGGGTGGCTCTTTGTCAGGAAGGCTTTATGTTTTCTTGCCCTGGTGAAGGGAGTGGGACTGGATGGCCTTAAGTATGGGGGTTCTGTGTGGGAAGTCTGCTCCAATTCTGTCATTGGTGTGGTTCAGAATGCTCTTTGATTGTAGGTGATCTATACATCCTAGTAACTACAACTCCCAAATGTCAAGGTCTGTTTTCCCATCTGGGTTCATATTTGGGCATATGGAATATTCGTGCCAAGTTTGGTCCAGATCAATCATTTTTTGAGTCCACATTGCTCTCTGGATGTAGGTGAACTATAACTCCCAAACTCAAGGTCAATGCCCACCAAACCCTTCTATTTTTTTCTGTGGGTCATGGGAGTCCCATGTGCCACGTTTGGTTCAGTTCCATCATTGGTGGAGTTCAGAATGCTCTTTGATTGTAGGTGAACTATAAATCCCAGCAACTACAACTCCCAAATGACAAAATCAATTTTTTTGAGTGATGGTCACTCTTTGGGTTAGTAAGTGTCTTGTGGCCAAATTTGGTGGCAATTCGTCCAGTGGTTATTGAATTATGTTAATCCCACAAATGAACATTTCATTTTTATTTATATAGAGTAGCCATCCCCTGCCACGTGTTGCTGTGGCCCAGTCTGTGTATATGTGTTTTGTGTTTATATATATTTGTGTATATAATAAAATAATAAAACTTGATTTATACCCCGCCTGTGTGTTTATGTAAACATGTGGTTTTGTGCATGCGTTGTAATGTGTTTTTCAATTTTTGGCTTTTAAAGTCTCTTCTGCTGTGTTTTTCAGTGTTTTTATGAGTGATGATCACTTATTGGCCTGATAAGTGAATTGTGTCCAAATTTGGTGCCAATCCGTCCAGTGGTTTTTGAGTTACGTTAATCTCACAAACGAACATTACATTTTATTTATATAGAAAACTAGCCGTCCCCTGCCATGCGTTGCTGTGGTCCACTCTGGTGGTCATGGGGGTTCTGTGTGGGAGGTTTGGCCCAATTCTAATGTCGGTGGGGTTCAGAATGCTCTGTGATTGTAGGTGAACTATAAATCCCAGCAACTACAACTCCCAAATGTCAAGATTCCATGTTCCCCAAACTCCACCAGTGTTCACATTTGGGCATATTGAGTATTCATGTAGAGTTTGGTCCAGATCCATCATTGTTTGAGTCCACAGTGATCTCTGGATGTAGGTGAACTACAACTCCAAAACCAAAGGACACTGCCCACCAAACCCTTCCAGTATTTTCTGTTGGTCATGGGAGAACTGTGTGCCAACTTTGGTTCAGTTCCATCGTTGGTGGGGTTCAGAATGCTCTTGGATTGTAGGTAAACTATACACCCCAGAAACTACAACTCCCAAATGACAAAATTATTTTTTTTGAGTGAAGGACATACATTGGGTTGTTAGGTGTCTTGTGTCCAAATTTGGTGCCAATTCGTCCAGTGGTTTTTGAGTTCTGTTAACGAACGAACATTACATTTGTATTTATATCGTTATAGAAGATGAGTCCAAAACTGTTGCAACACCCCAAAGCTTCGATCTGAAACACTTTCTTCTTTAAAGGAGGGAAAAAGTTTTAGCTTACTGTTATAATGCTGATTCCACTTTAAGGTCCGTGTAGTTATGGGGCTTGTAGTTCACAGTTCCAAGAGCTTTGGGGCTGAGGAGGCTCAAGGTGGCTGTTGAAACTTCAAATCCCGGCATTCAGTGCGGTGTTGCTGTCGACGTTGTGGAGTGCGATGGGCTCTCCCAATGATCAGAGCTCCCCCTAGAGGCCGCCCCCGGCGTAGCGCCCCAGGGCACGGTTCAGTTGGAAGGAGTCTCTCCTTGCGGTTACAAGCTCTTTCCCCGCCCATGGCTTCTCCTTCGCTGCTCCGCTTCTTCGCCTTTTCTTTGCTTTTGGCTCTTTCTCCGGCCCATCGGCCGCCTCCCTTCCCCGATCCGGCTGAGGTCCCGACCCGGAGCTGCTCAGTGGTGCTGGATCCCGGCTCGGCCGGGTTGAAGCTCATCGACGGCTGGGCCCCCGGCGCCGTCGCTTGGGCCAACCTCACTGAAGGCATCCGGCAGAACGGGTAAGACGGTCAGGCGCTCGGCAGCCCTCCAGGCGCCTTGGACTCCGACTCCCAGAATCCTCAGCTGCTGCGGCCAATGAGCAGGCATTCTGGGAGATGAAGTCCCAAACAGCTGGCAGCCCAGAGCTGGGGAAGCATTGCCGTTTGAACTGCCATGGCTCAAGGCGATGGGCTTCTGGGAACAGAAGGCTCAAGACTTTGGAGAACTACAACTCCTAGAACATTGAGCCATGGCAATATAATGTCAAACTGCATTCATCCAATAGTATAGGGGGCATCTTTCCATGCAGTTTTAATGCTCTATGGTTATTAGAACTATAACTGAAAGCCTGGATAGTCTGATCATAGGAATGGCTGGTTTTCAGTGGTGTTATACACTGGTTTTAGAGCCCCTTATAGTCTTTTCAATTGTTTCTTTATTTATGTTTGCATTATTGTGCAATTTAGTTTTTATTCATGTATATCTGATTATTGCCTGTGTTATATTATTGATTATATTCGCTGGTTTTGTTGTAAGCCGCCCCGAGTCCCTCCGGGGAGATTGGGCGGGATATAAATAAAGATTATTATTATTAAGCCACCTTGAGTTGCCTTTGGGCTGAGAAAGGCGGGATAGACATTGTCGCAAATAAATAAATAAATAAATATTATTATACGTCAAGTGAGTTGATTTGGGCTCTGTAGCTTTCCAAGTATGTTGGACTTGGGCTATGTAGTTTCCCAGCTTTGTTGGACTTGGGCTCTGTAGTTTCCCAAGTATTATGGACTGGGCTCTATACTTTTCCAGGTATTTTGGACTTGGGCCTTATAATTTCCCAAGGATTTTGAACTTGGGCTCTTTATTTTCCCAGGCATGTTGGACGTGGGTTCTGTGGTTTTCCAGGTGTTTTGGACTTGGGCTCTGTAGTTTTCCAAGTATTATGGAGTGGGGCCCTATATATTTCCATGTTTTATTCTGACTTGGGCTCTGTCATTTCCCAGGCATGTTGGACATGGACTCTGTAGTTTCCTGGGTATATTGGACTTGGGCCCTGTAGTTTCCCAAGGATTATGGACTGGGGCACTATACTTTTCCAGGTATTTTGGACCTGGGCCCTATACTTTCCCAGGTATTTGGACTTGGGCTCTGTCATTTCCCAGGTATGTTGGACTTGGACTCTATGGTTTTCCAGGTGTTTTGAACATGGGTTCTGTAGTTTCCCAAGTATTATGGAGTTGGGCCCTATACTCTTCCAGGTTTTTTTTCTGACTTGGGCTGTGTTGTTTACGAGGCATGTTGGATTTGGGCTCTGTGGTTTTTTGGACTTGGGCTCTCTAGTTTCCCAAGGGTTATAGACTGGGGCCCTATACTTTTCCAGGTATTTTGAACTCGAGCCCTATACTTTCCCAGGCATGTTGGACTTGGGCTCTCTGGTTTTCCAGGTATTTTGGACTTGGGCTCTGTAGTTTCCCAAGTATGATGGAGTTGGGCTCTGTACTTTTCCAGGTTTTTTCTTACTTCTTACTTGGGCTCTGTGGTTTGCCAGGCATGTTGGACTTGGGCTCTGTGGTTTTACAGGTGTTTTGGGCTTGGGCTCTGTAGTTTCCCAGGGATATTGGAATTGGGCTCTATAGTTTCCCAAGGGTTATGGACTAGGGCCTTATACTTTTCCAGGTATTTTGAACTTGGGCCCTATATTTTCCCAGGTATATTGGTCTTGGTCTCTCTGGTTTTCCAGGTGTTTTGGACTTGGGCACTGTAGTTTCCCATGTATTATGGAGTTGGGCCCTATACTTTTCTGACTTCGAATCTGTCATTTCCCAGGCATGTGGGACTTGGGCTCAGTAGTTTCCTAGTTATATTGGACTTGGGCTCTGTGGTTTCCCAGGTGTGTTGGACTTGGGCTCTGTAGTTTCCCAAGTGTTTTGGAATGAGCTGTCCAAAACATCACATTAAGCCATAGCAGTTAAATTATGTCAAATTACATTAACTCTGCAGTATAAAGCAAGTTGTTAGTGAGAAGAGTGTAATAATCAGACTATTAGTAGTAGTATTAGTATTATTACAGTATTATTACAGTATTATTATTATTATTATTATTATTATTATTATTACTACTACTACAGGCAGTCCTGTGCTATAGACTGGCATTTGTTTCTGCAGAACAGATGCAGGAACCTTCCCAGGTGTGTTGGACTTCAATGTCCTCATTCCATTGGCTTTGGCTGGTGAGGCCCGATGGGACTTGTAGTCCGAAAGAGCTAGAAGGGTTCTGCTTCGGGCATAAATGACTAAATCCAGCTCCCTCCCAGACCGGTCTGTCTCTGGTCTTGCGCCTTGGTTGCTTGCCTCCCTCGTAAAAACCACCCAGGGAGAGGTGTTTTCACAAGTCCGGCTCTTTCCTGAAGATTTGTGGGATTAACCCCAGAACTGGGAAAACAGTGGTTTCAGAGCTGGACTTGTTGGAAAATTAGGTCAAGGGGTTATTTCAGTTCTTCCGGTTGATTTATTGCTAACAGGTTGGAGGAAGGGCTGATCCAGGGGCTTCGCTTGAACTTAGTTCTATGAAACCCCAAGAGTTGTAATTTGGCAAGGTACCAGTCCTCTTGGGCTGAGAAGGTGAAAGGCCATGCAAAACTGCAACTCTCGGGATACTCCCATACTGTGAAACCCTAAGAGTTGTAGTTTGGCAAGGCACCAGCCCTCTTGGACTGAGAAGGCAAAAGATAATGGAAAACTATAACTCCCAGGATGCTCCCATACCATGAAACCTGAAGAGTTGTAGTTTGACAAGGCACCAGCCTTCTTGGGCTGAGAAGGCGAAAGACCATGGAAAACTAAAACTCCCAGAATACTCCCATAGTATGAAGCCTTAAGAGTTGTAGTTTGGCAAGGCACCAGCCCTCTTGATCTGAGAAGGCGAAGGACCTTGGAAAACTACAACTTCCGACATTCCTTCTCATTGAACCGGGGCACGTATAGGGGTTTTGTCATAGGGAGCCATGAGGAGAGGCAGGTGAGAAATAAAAATTATTATTATTATTATTATTATTATTATTAAAATATAGAAAACCTCTGCTTTCTATCTCAGGTGGGCCTCCTTGGAGTTGACCACCAATGAGAAGTATAATGACAGCCTTCAAGCCTATGCTGCTGGATTGGCGGAAGCAACTGTATCTCAGCAGGTATGAGAACATAGTTCTTCCAAGTTTCTGCTCGGGCCCTTGTGTTTCTCCCCTTAGAAGATAGAATCCTATGAAAGGGACCCCACAAAGGCCATCCAGACCAACCCTGTTCTGTAATGCCTGAAGATACCATCCAATCCTTCCTATCCAGCCTGTGCTTGAAAACATCCAGAGAGGGACACTATATCATCATGTTTCTAGGCATTCTATATTACACTAGAGTTGGAAGGCATCCCCAAAGGCCATCCAGACTAACCTCATTCAGTTGTGCTAGAAGATACCATCTGATCCTTCTCAACAGAAACATCCAGAGAAGGAAACTCCATCATTCCATCATTAGCCTCTTTGAATCTCCTTGTGGAGAGAAAAAACGGGGTATAAATAAACATAATGTAATGATAATAATAATGATCACCTTTCTAGGCATTTGAGTTGGAAGGGACCCCCAAGGGCCATCCAGTCCAATCCCCTTCTGTTGTGCCGGGAGACACCATCCGATCCTTCCCCACAGATGGAGATCTGCTCTCACGTTCTCATGCAAAGGCGTCAACGAATGTTTTTCTTTCTTGGATGCCTTCCAGCTCATCTACATGCATTGGATGAACACCATGGTGGGCTATTGCGGCCCCTTCAAGTTCCAGACGGAGTACTGCCAGAAGCTGAAAAGCTACATCGAAACCAACCTGGCTTGGATGGAGCAGCAGATGGAGCAGGCAGAAGGCTCTGAATATTGGTACCAGGTTGGTCTAAAGAGCTTGGCTTTGGGCTCCTGATTCAGGCAGTAAGGGCTCGGTGTGACCCTGGTCCTTTGTCCCATCCCAACCTCCAGGTCCGCCTTGCCCTGCTGCAGCTGAAGGGCCTCGAAGACGGCTACAACGGGCGCATGGCCTTCCCAACCGGGACCTTCTCCATCGCTCCCTTTGGCTTCCTGTGAGTCTTGGTGTATACTGTATATGCCTTCAAAACCCTAGTCATTTGGCAGGGCTGATGAACCACCGACTGGTGTAAACATCCTTTTTTGGATTGCAATACCCAGAGTCCTCTACTCAGGGGATTCTGAGTGCTGTTAGTCATGCAGGCATTTTTTCCCAGACTCCATGACCAGATTGAAAAATGTCTGGATCTATATTGCCTTATAATGCTGTTTGAGCTGCGTTGTACAGTATGGGTTTTCACTGGCCCCATAATGCAGTTCAAACTGCATTACATGGGTCTACACCAGGTATGGGTAAACCCAGGCCTGGGGGCCAGATGCAGTCCCTTGGGCTCTTTTCTCAGGCCCTCCTCTCTCTCACCACCCTGTCCTTCCTTCTCTCTTTCCTTCCTCCTTCCCTCCCTCTTTCTCCTTCCCTTCCACCCTTTCGTCCTTCTTTCCTTCCTCCTTCCCTCTCGCCCATCCTTACCTCCCTCTTTCTCCCTCCTTCCTTCCCTTCCACCCTTTCGTCCTTCTTTCCCTCCCTCCCTCTCTCCCTATTTCTCCTTCCCTCCCTTCCCTCCCTTTTGTCTTTCCTTTCTTCCTTCCCTCCCTCCTCCCACCTCTCCCTCTTTCTCCTTCCATCCTTCCTTTCCTCCCTTTTGTCCTCCCTTCCTTCTCTCTTTCTTTCCTCTTTCCCTTCTTTCTTTTCTTCCTTCCATCCATCCTTCCCTTCCTGTCTTTCCATCCTTCTCTCTTTCCTTTCTCCTTACCCCCCTCTTTCTCCTTCCATCCCTCCTTTCCACTCCTTCATCCTTCCTTTCTGCCTTCTCTCCCTCTTTCTACTTCCTTCCTTCCTTCCTTCCTTCTTTCCCTTTTGTCTTTCCTTACTTCTCTCTTTCCTTTATCCTTCCCTTCCTTCCATCTTTTCTCCCCCCCCCTTCCTTCCTTCCTTCTCTTCTTCCTCCCTCCTTCCCTCTTTCTTCTTCCATCCTTCCCTTTAACTATAGATGGTCTGCATTTTAAACTGTGTTTTTATTTTAGTTGATGTGTTAATAGTGGTTGTTTTATCTTTTATGTGATATTGTTTTTATAGTCATGTACTGTTTGTGTTATATACGACACTTGTGGTGCCTTGTAAGCTGCCCTGATTCCCTTTTGGGAGGTGGTGGAGGGATATAAATGACGTTTGTTTCTTTGTTTGTTTATTTATATGGCAATGTAGATCCATCCCTGTTCAGCTTTGTAGCTCATCAGATTTTGGATTGTTTTGTTTATTGTGTGTTACATTACTATCTGGCCTTTCCTGCAGGGAACAAAATATAGTATTGTAGTATTATGATTTGTCCAAGGTCAACCATTGGGTTTCGGGGCTCAGTTAGGATTTGAACTCAGATCTCCTCTAAGTCTCAGGGTGCAGCTACACTCTCGAATGAAATGCAGTTTGACGCCACTTGGACTGCTGTGGCTCAGTACTACTGGATCGTGGGAGTTGTAGTTCAAGGAGGCACCAGGCTTATGACCTTGCAAAGTGACAACTGCCATGAGTTAAAACGGTGTTGGACTTTCCTTCCTTCAGTGGTGTAGATGCATTCTCGGTTCAACACTAGCTAACACAGGGGCCGAGTGGACCATAGAACTATAGTCCTCACATGACTTGGTATCTTATCGAAATGAGATGCTCTGTCTCCTCTGCACTGTGGGATTATCTGTAGGTTCTGCAGGATGGCTTTATCACTTACCTCTCCTATTGTGTGATGGCGGTTTGCTGTGTGAAATAAATTCCTTTCCTCCCTGAAGGCTTCCAAGAATTTAAGGTTGGAGTGGTGATGGGCACCTGGGCATCAGAAGCTGAGATAGTTTGGGATGAAAAAAAATGGCTTTGTGGAACACATTTTGCTTCCTGACAAAAGAGGGTTCAATCTCACATCCCATCCTGGTCATTTACAGAAAGACATCGAGATGGGAAGTTGACTATGATTGCAACCCTCAATTATTGGATGGAGTCTAGCACTATACTAGGTCCTCCAACTTTGGTCTTCCAGCTTGTTTGGGACTTCAGAGTTCCAGTTTTGAGGTGTTTTGGGAGTTGAAGTCCATCTGGAGAAGGATAGATGAGAGCCACTGAACATAGTGGTAGAACACAGCTCACCTACAGTGTGGCCAACATGGCAGATCCTCCATGAATGTACCTTCTTCTAGCTTGTTCCAGCTGGGAGGGGACTTGGAGGACCTGGAATCGGCCTTCAACAAGTCCGGGAAGGAGTGTGTCCTGGGTTCGGGGTCCTGTTCGGCTTTCATCAAACTTTTGCCGGGAAACCAGGACCTCTTAGTGTCCCATGATACGTGGAACGGATATCAGTCCATGCTACGGATCCTCAAGAAGTATACCTTGCCATTCCGGACTTCGGCGAACAGTGAGTGGCAGGAAAATAGGAATGGGGGGCACAATATGTTGAGCTCAGTAATTTGTGTTTGTTGAATTACATTTGGAAAGTTGAATGGGATTTTACTTGTATGCTATCCTGAGATCCCCTGGGACAGGGTAGGCTATGATTATTATTGTTATTATTATTATTATTATTAATAATAATAATAATGTTATTAATGTTGGTTTTTATTCTAATAATTACAAGCAGTCCCCAAGTTACAAACAAGATAGGTTTTGTAGGTTTGTTCTTAAATTGAATCTGTTTGTAAGTCAGAAGAGGTACATTTTTAAAGTGTAATTCCATCCATGTGTGTATGTATGTGTGTGTATATATATCTATATATATGAAAATGTAATGTTCATTTGTGGGATGCACATAACTCAAAAACCACTGGACGAAATCACACCAAATTTGGCCACAAGACCCCTACTAACCCAAGGAGTGACCATCACTCAGAAAATCACGCCAAAACAGCGAAAATAACTTTAAAATCCAAAAAAGGTAGAAGATGACACAGCACATGTGCAAAAATGAATTCCATAGCCCCGCCCCCTCCTATATGAGGACACAGTAAGTTCGAGAGACACTGCGGACCATTCTCCCTCTTCCAGCCAGAGTAGGAGCTAGGAACAGATGGCAAAATTGTGGGTCGGGCAAGAGGAGGAGCCTAATTTGCTGCCAGGGAAGGAGGGAGAGAAGGAAAGAAGGAGAGAAAGAGGGAGAGAAGCAAAGAAGGAAAGAGAGAAGGAAGGATGGGAGCAAAGAGCAAAGGAAGGAATGTAAAAAAAAGGTAGTGAGGGAAGAAAGGAAGAAAAGAAAAAGGGAGGGGAAGGAAGGAAAGAGGTAGAGAAGGAAGGAAGGGAAGAGGGAGAGAAGGAAGGAGGGAAAGAAGGAGAGAAAGTGGGAGGGAATGTTGGCCACAGCAGCACGTGGCAGGTACAGCTAGTGTGCGCGTGTGTGTGTATGTGTATGTATGTATGTATGTATATATGTATATATATATATATAGAGAGAGAGAGAGAGAGAGAGAGAGAGAGCCAGCGAGTTTTGGATAGCATAGGGAAGGGTTAACACCCCATGTGGTGTTTGTTTTGCTGTCTGTGCCCCTGTTTAGAAGATTTTACCTCTCTTTCTGTCCCTGCGAGAATTGGATTTTGGAAAATTTGGCTTGTTGTGGAAACAAGGATTGGGGATAAAGCTTCAGTTCAGACACCTTTCCCCATGACAACAACTCTTCCAGCAGTGAATTTCTTTTCCGAGGGGTAGATTACTCTCACTTCCTGTTGTCTCGCCCCGTTTGTCACTTGAAGTCATATGTAAGTTGGATGTTTGTAACATACCAACTGCCTGTATATTAAAATTATTATTAATAATATTTATTATTGTTGATATTCTTATTCATATTAATATCCCACTTTCTTCTCTTAAACCAGACTTAAACTAATCATTTGAATTTCAAGTAAATGCATATTGTGAGATCTCAACTTCCCAGTTCATGATCATCATTTCAGCCAGCGTCCACAGCCTAGTGTCCTTTAGAGCAGTGGTTCACAACCTATGGGTCTCCAGACGTTTTGGCCTTCAACTCCCAGAAATCCTAACAGGTGGTAAAGTGGCTGGTATTTCTGGGAGTTGTAGGCCAAAAACCTAGGGACCCACAGGTTGAGAACCACTGCTTTCGAGGGTTTGGACTGCAACCCCCATCACTCTTGGACATGATGGGAATGGTTGTCCAACTCCTCTGGAGGGCTCCAGGTTGGGAAAGACTGTTCTAAGTGGCTTACGAGCCCAGTGCATTCATAGGAACTGATCTGATTGTGAATTGTGGTGAAAACACAAGGATGTGCCAGTCTCCCCAATCCACCAAAATGATGTAGACAAAGGCTTGTTGGTGGTTGGTAGCCACCCATTGATGGTTGCTTGTGGTTGTGTCCCTCAGATGGCAGCTTGGTCCCTGGGTACATCCAGGCTTTCTCTTCGTACCCGGGCACCATCTTCTCTGGTGATGACTTCTACATCTTGAGTAGTGGCTTGGTGAGTAGCAGTTTGCAGCTCTGAAAAATTGCTTTTATGGACTACGACTTAGTGTCCCCAAAGTAGGTTCCTAGAGTAACCTTCCCATGTTCTCTCTTGTTCTGTCTTCTGTACTGTTCCGAGACGGGAGTGCCTTGCCCCCTAGAGATTATAATGTGGCTAAACTGCAGAAGGTAGTTAAGTGGTTAGGGCACAGAGAAGGTCCTGTTCAAGTTTCCATGTCCATTTCCAGAGGACTCCATTCTGCATCCCTTCATCCCAGGCCAACACCTCTGCCATGCAGGAAGACACCATCAAAATCCTCCCAACAGATGGCCATCCAGCCATCTTCAGAGAAGGACTCCCAGGTAGCATACACTGTAGTTTTTGAGGCCTGCTGAGCACTCTCCCAACCCCACAGGTCTGTCTGGAAATTTATTTATTTATTTATTTACAGTATTTATATTCCCTTCTCACCCCGCAGGGGACTCAGGGCAGATTACAATGTACATATACATGGCAAATATTCAATACCATAGACACACAACATATATAGACAGACACACAGAGGCTGTTTAACATTCCAGCTTTTTCATGGGGGTATTCTGGCCACCAGGGGAGCTGTCGCTTCACCGTCCATTTGTGACACTGATTAAGTACTTCCTCATTCTTTGCATGCTTGCTGGAGATTTTTTTATGTCATCGTAAATTAGCCTCCCTGCATAAGCGGTACCTAATTTTCCTACTTGACAGATGCAGCTGTCTTTCGGGCTGCAAAGGTCGACAGCAAGCCAAGCAAATTGGTCGGAAGCTCACTCCGACCATCGGGAACAGGAACAGCTCCCTATAGAAGTACATCCAGTTAGGGCACAGAGAAGGTCCTGTTCAAGCTTCCATATCCATTTCCAGAGGACTCCATTCTGCATCCCTTCATCCCAGTTTTCCAACTGTCTATCACCGAACCTTTGGGGATGCATTCTCACTTGCCTCACGCTCAAAGCACCCATTGGTAGAACCAGGGGACCTCGGGTGCCAAAGTGACATGTTCCCTATAGCATTTTAATCACCAATCCTGCACCATGGCCACCATCTTTCAGTGACCATCTTTGCTCGGATGAATCAGCTGCTGCATCTGATGAGCAGAAGCCACAGTTAGACCTCATCGAATCATAGAATCACAGAGTTAGAAGTGACCCAAATGACATCCAATCCAACCCCCCTGCCATGCAGGAAGACACCATCAAAATCTTCCCAACAGATGGCCATCCAGCCATCTCCAGAGAAGGACCCCCAGGTAGCATATCCCGTAGCTTTTGAGGCTCCTGAGCACTCTTCCCCACCTCGCAGGTCTGCCTGGAAACCACCATCGGGAACAGCAACGGCTCCCTATGGAAGTACATCAAGGCCGAGGGCAGCGTCTTGGAATGGCTGCGCAACCTTGTGGCCAACCGGCTTGCCAAGAGTGGGGCTGAGTGGGCCTCCATCTTCCAGCGATTCAACAGCGGCACGTGAGTGGCAGACGTGGAGCAGTGGGGCCCATGACAAAGAGCCCAGTCTCAGCATCTCCAGTTAAAACAGAGGAGGTGATGGGAAAGACCCTTCTCTGCTCAGATCCAGAGCTCTGAAATGTTCCTTTCTTTGGATTGCAGTTGGAATCCCCCAACTGGTATATCTTCTGGTTGGCTTAGGAAAGGGCCAAATGTAGAATCATATCATTGATGATTACGATTACGATCTGATGATGTTTGACAACGATTACCTTAACTTACTGAAGAGCTATATTTTCATACCTATTTGAATAGTCCATTGTATTATTTATGATGCCTGATTGATCTATATGTTTTAGCCAAAGCGTCTCATCTGTTTATTTATTTATTTATTTATTTACGACATTTATATGCCGCCCTTCTCACCCCGAAGGGGACTCAGAGCGGCTTACAAGGTATATATACATACAATATATTATTAACATAGTACAATATCAGTTTTAAATATTGCTATATTGCACTATATCAATTATACTGTAATATTATTAGTAATATTACATGTAATATAAATATATAATTATAATATCATATTATTAGTAGTATTATATTGCATTACATTACAATATTATAAATATTATATGTATATACAATATATTATATATTATATTATAACATATTATTAGAATAGCACAGGAGACAAGGTGGAACTGTCCCCTGGCCCCACTTTCTTCACTCCATTTAATTGTTTGTTTTAATGTTTTTTTTTTTCAGTTACTGTACATGGCATTGAATGTTTGCTATTTTCTACCTTTGGAAGCCGCCCTGAGTCCCTTTGGGTTAATATTATTATATGTATTATTATTATTATTATTATTATTATTATTATTAGTAGTAGTAGTAGTAGTATTGGAAGACACTCCCAAGAACCATCCAATCCAATCCTGCCAGACAGGAAGACACAATCAGAGCCCTCCTGACAGATGGCCATTCAGCCACACAATCTCACGGGTGCCAGTTACTGACTTATGTCCTTTTCCGCACAGATACAACAACCAGTGGATGATTGTGGATTACAAATCCTTCATCCCAGGCAAGGCAGACCTCCAGGAAGGCATCCTTACTGTCTTGGAGCAGATACCGTAAGTACTCCGAAATGTGCAAGAAGCAGAGGTGCTTGGCTTTGTGCTCCACCAACTCGATTTCATTCCCTATGCCGTGACCTTATTTCCTGGTTTCGTGGGAAGCCATGCTTTAGATCTGGCCTGTGTATATTTGAAACAAGGGCGAGGGTTGCCATGGAAAGAGGAGCAATGAAGAGGAGGGGGCAGCGTGAAAGATAGGAGGCGTGAGGGAAATAAACTTGCAGTTAAAATTTAGTTTCATACTCAAATGTATGCTTTTGAATAAAGCCTTCCCACTTTGTTTGTGAGGTAATTTCTTCATCAAAAAGCTACAGATCCAGACACCCAACACGATCCCGCCGTACTGAAATATTGGCTCCTTATGCCTCTTTACACCACGGCCATGAAGGCTGAAAGGCCTCCTTGTCTGGGAAGATATCCCTCAAGGGTGTAGTAATTTTTCAAATGTTTAGAATTTCTGTGGGTGGAAGAGCTCTCCAAATTTTCCGGGGAGTCCGTGGAACCCGCTAACATTTGACCATTGCCCAGGCTTATTTTAATCCTTAGCAAAGAACCGAAGTCCCCAGTCTGGATGACTCTTCCCTTTCTCTGTCTCTCCAGGGGGATGGTGATCGCAGAGGACAAGACCAAGTTGCTGTATGAAGAAGGCTACTGGGCGAGCTACAATGTGCCGTAAGGACCCTTTGCTTGCGACCACCACTTCCATGTCCAGGGAAGACCATTTAGTGGCCAAAGGTCCTAGGTTGTGTCCCCGGAATTGTGATCCAACACCAACTGGAGATCCGTTGGTGTTGGACAACGTTGGATGCTCAGACTCAGTTAAAGACAGGTCCCCATGTTTGTTTATATTTAGAAACATAAGGATTAGCATCTTAAGAGAATGGCTTGATGGCAGAGAGCTCTGAGTCCATTCTACAGGATGTCCATCATCATCTCATAGAACCATTGAATCCTACAGTGGGAAGGGATCCCCAAAGGGCATCCAGACCAAACCCCTTCTCCCAGATGGGAGGTCACCATCCAAGCCTCCTGGCAGATGAAAATCCAGCATCTGTTGAAAAACCTCCAGGGAAGGTTTCTGCATGCAAAATCCCAAACCTGCATCCAGAATAAGTGCCCTACCGCCAGATGATGTTCCAAGAGAAATAATAATAATAATAATAATAATAATAATAATAATAATAATAATAATGTGGGAACTGGGAAGTGTCTGACGTGTGATCCAATACAACAGCCAGCATAGTGACCTTGTTTGCTGTGTACTAATATTATTATGTTTCTAATAATAATAATAATAATAATAATAATAATAATAAAATGTCTGTTTCTTATATCCAGGTACTTTAAAGAGATCTTCAACGCTAGCGGTCTTCCTCAGCTGGTGCAGAAGTATGGCGACTGGTTCACTTACGAAAAGAACCCCCGGGCCCAGATTTTCCGGCGCAACCAGACCCTTGTCCGGGATCTGGATTCTATGATCCGACTCATGAGGTAGGAGTCACCTGTGCAATGGGAAGTTTTTATTGCCTTTTATTACAGGACTATAAATATAATTGTAAAATAATAATAATAATAATAATAATAACAATAAGAGTTAGTATATTAGTATCTATATCCAGCTTTTTCATCTCTCAAAGTGGCTCATACTCAATTTGTGTGACAAAATTACAATGCTAACTGCTTTTGAGGCTGCCTTGGAGCTATACTTGTAGCTACTTTTAAAAAAGTAACTTTCAGTTCTCCTTGAACAGGTATGGGCAAACTTTTTAACTTGGGGGCCACATGGTGGGCTGGAGCGGGGTGGGTGGGCCAGGAGGGAAGGGGTTCTTCCCAAGTCCCCTTTGGATTCTAAAAGGGTTAGTCTTGGTCAGGATGAGATGGTGGACGGGAGAAAAAAAAGTATATCCATGAGACCCCCTCATATTGCCTACTCCTGATATAGAATCCTAAAATCCTAGCGCTGGAAGAGACCTCCAAGGGCCACCCAGTCCAACCCCCTGCCATGCAAGAAGGCACAACCAAAGCACTCCCAATAGACAACCTCTGCGGAAAAGCCTCCAAAGAAGGAGACTCCACCATACTCTGAGGCGGCCTACGCTACTCTCTGACAGCTGTTACTCTCAGGAAGTTCTTCCTCATCTTTTCAGTTGAATCTCTTTCCCTGCCATTTGAACCTATTGCTCCCTTGTGTCCTGGTCTCTAGAGCAGCAGAAAGTCAGCCCCCCCCCCTCCTCAACGGGACACCCTTTTAAATCTTGAAACATGATTCTCATGTTTCCTATCTCTACCTTCTCTTCCCTCTTGGGGATGGCTAAACATCCCCAGGAGGGAAGAAGGAAGGAAAAAGAGAAAGAAAAGAAAGGAAAGGGAAGAAGAGAAAGATAGAAGGAAGGGTGGAAGGGAATGAAGAGAGAGAGGGAGGAAAGACAAAAAGGAAGGAAGGAAGGAAGGAAGGAAGGAAGGAAGGAAGGAAGGAAGGAAGGAAGAAAGGCAAAAAAGAGAGAGGGAAGGAGGGAACAAGATGGAAGGAAGGACAAAAAGGTAGAAGGGAAGGAATGAGGAAAGGAGAAAGAGGAAGGTGAAGAAGGAGGGGCTGGAGGGAAGGAGGAAATAAAGAGAGAAGGAAGGAAGGATAGGATGGTGAGAGAGAGGAGGGCCTGAGCAAAGAGCCCAAGTGACCGCATCCAACCCCCCAGGCCAGGTCTGCCCATACCTGTCTTTGAAGAGTCAAGTTTGCTGTTGACTGAGGGTGCTCCTGAGCCCCAAGCCTGACATCATCATCATCATCACCATCATCATCACCATCATCATTATTATTATTGTAGTAATGATAATAATCAAGAAATAATTTAAACATGGCAGTTTGGTTCCTCTTTTGCTGTCAAGGAAATTGAGGATTTGTAGTTTTCTACTTAACATTCTTAGCTCGAGAGTTCGGCTTGAGAGTTTGGATTCTATGGGATGGCTCTAGGACAACGAAAGCATCGTTGTTGTTGTTATTATTATTATTATTATTATTATTAGGGCTGGAGTTGTGATAGATCCACGAGTAGAAAATAGTCCTCTCTAGACCATCTGAAGTTGCCCTAATGCAGTGTTCTTCAACCTTCCTAATGCCGCGACCCCTTAATACAGTTCCAGATGTCGTGGTGACCCCCAACCATAAAATTATTTTCATTGCTACTTCATAACTGTAATTTTGCTACTCTTACGAATCGTAATGTACATATCTGATATGCAGGATGGATTTTCATTCACTGGACCAAATTTGGCACAAATACCCAATATGCCCAAATTTGAATACTGGTGTGTTGGGGGGGTGGGTTGATTTTGTCATTTGGGAGTTGTAGTTGCTGGGATTTATAGTTCACCTACAATCAAAGAGCACTCTGAACTCCACCAATGATGGAATTGAACCAATCTTGGCACACAGAACCCCCATGACCAGCAGAAAATACTGGAAGGGTTTGGTGCGCATTGACCTTGAGTTTTGGAATTGTAGTTCACCTACATCCAGAGAGCAGTGTGGACTCAAATAATGTTAGATCTGGATCAAACTTGGCATGAAGGCTCAATATGCCCAAATGTGACCACTGGTTGAGTTTGGGGGAAATAAACCTTGACATTTGGGAGCTGTAGTTTCTGGGATTTATAGTTCACCTACAATGAAAGAGCATTCTGAACCCTACCAATGATAGAATGGGGTCAGACTTCCCACACAGAACCCCCATGACCAACAGAAAATATTGTGTTTTCTGATGGTATTTATTGACCCCTCCAACACTCCCCGGCCACCCCTCCCCAGTGGTCCTGACTCCCAGGTTGGGAAACGCTGCCCTAATGCATTGACTTCACTCTCTTTCTCTCTCCCCCCACCCTCTAGGTTCAACAACTTCCCAAAGGACCCACTGTCTCGCTGCCAGGGCTGTGACCCACAGCAGAATGGAGAAAATGCCATTTCCGCACGTTCAGACCTCAACCCTGCCAATGGCACTTATCCTTTTGGGGCCTTGCGTCAGAGGGCCCATGGTGGGACGGATATGAAGGTAAGAGATGGAAGGGACCTCTCTAGCGAGAGGGGAGTAAGCTTGCTTTCTGCTGCTCTGGAGACTAGGGCACAACAGAGCAATGGATTCAAATTGGAGGAAAGAAAATCCCACCTAAATGTTAGGAAGTACCTCTTGACCATCAAAGCAGTTCAACTGTGGAATATGGTGCCTTGGAATCCGGTGGAGCCTGGAAATGTTTACGCAGAGGCTGGATGGCTTTCTGTTAGGAGGGCTTTGATTGTATCTTCCTGCCTGGCAGATTGGGGTTGGGCTGGATGACCTTTGGGGTGGGTCTCTTCCAATTCTAGGATTCTGTGATTCCAGGAGTAAGTTTCAAAGGGGCTGTGTTTTGCAAACTATTTTAATGCTTCACCCGAAGTCCCAGATATTGTTCCTGTACAAACTGGTTTTGCTTTGGAGAGCCACTCAATGTTTCCTTCATCCTGAAGTATTGCCTGGGAGCTTACTGGACTAGACTAAGGACTAGAGGTGGCCGCTTTGGGTTCATCTACACTGTCAAGTTAATACAGTTTGAACCCACTTGAACAGCTGTGGCTCCATCATGTTATGGCATCATGGGTTCTGCAGTTTGATGAGGCATTGACACTCTTTGGCAGAGAAGGCTAAAGAGAAAGCTACGTCTCCCAGGATTCCATAGCACTTAGGCATGGGCCAAACTGTGTTAATTCTGCAGTGTAGATGCACCCTACTGTTCCTCAACTCTGAGCATCCATGCCTGCTACAAGATCAATGTCTTCCTGGACTCGTTTTGGGTCAATGTCTTCATCCCTTTTTCCTCTTAGG
This sequence comes from Anolis sagrei, assembly GCF_037176765.1. Lineage (NCBI taxonomy): Eukaryota > Metazoa > Chordata > Lepidosauria > Squamata > Anolidae > Anolis > Anolis sagrei. The sequence continues at coordinate 45,043,184 of NC_090034.1, read as the reverse complement.
TCACGTCCTTCGAGATGGCTAAGCTCTACAGCTTTGTGGCTACCAGCGGCCCGACTTGGGATGATTTGCCAGCTTTCCAATGGAGCTCTTCTCCCTACTGCAATCTGCTCCACATGGGCCACCCCGACCTTTGGAGATTCTCGCCCATCCAAGTCCACTGGGGTTGACGCCTTTGAGGATCGGACTTTTCCCCATTGTGCTGGGCTTCTATGCCGGGGGGCCTTCTCACCGTTGCTTTGCATCCTTAGCTGGCCCTCTTTCTCCCAATGAAAGGACACCATCTTGAAAGGGTGATATAATTATTCCCAAAAATATATAATGTGGCAGATTTGAATAGCTTTCTGGGGAATCGTTTTGGGTCCGGTTTGTTTCAATTTACATCAAGTTACAAAAATATGCCTTGAAAACGCCTGTCAAATTGCTACATGGTTAAATAGGGTTCCTGGGCATTGGAGTGGGATGGATTGTGGGGCCCAGGGTATGGTAAAGGATGCCTTCCCATTTGGCCATTGCCTTAAAAGTGGCCCTTAGACCGAAAAGGATGGGATATGTCATGTTGCAACCCCGAATCCCATTTCATGTCATTTTGCAGGGAGCCAATTCAGTTGAGCATGTGCAGAGTGCCTTTCCCTCCAGCTTGTCTGGATTCCTAGCTTGATTCTGCTCTGAGTTTCACTTATCCACATCTCCTTTGACAAAAAATGTAACCACTGCATAAAATAGCGCTCCAGATCCATATGGGATGGAATATGACAGTCCCAAATTGGGACTGTTTTTATCTGTTTCCGCTATTGGCATATAGCCATAGCAGTTGGGCTGCTAATGGCTTTGGGAGATGCTTAACATGGTTGGGCATTTTTAAGAGGCCTCTTTGCTTACTTTTGTTTGGCTAATGAAAAGAGGATCCTGGTCCCAGTTTTGGCCTCCCTTCCACCAATCCTCTTTCTGCCAAATATCCTTTTTTTGCCCTCCGATGCAAAGAACCATCTCTTGATTCTTCCCTTTCCAACCAACGCTGCTAAAAAGAATCCCAGCTAGAGAAAGGATAAGGTGACAAGGGATATGTGAGCCTAAACATTCAAAAGCAGCTTCACAATCTTTTCTGTCTGAACCCAAAGTGAAGCATTGTCTAGCGCCATATGGCCCGCTGTTGTCCATTAGGATTTCTGGGTCGGACTCATGAAGGAATTTCTATCTCTTGTGTGATGTTGATGATTTTTTAAAATGCTAATAAATGTCTTATGCTAACTTGTATTGTGTGTTTCTGAATTATCCTGGGAGTTTGGTCCATCACTCACCGATAGAGACCTCATGGTGTTAATTATACTATGTCCCATAAATCCTTGTTTATGCTGGGCCTGGTCCCTGTGTAAGCCGCCCCAAGTCCCTTCGGGAAGATTGTGGTGGGATATAAGAATAAAATTATTATTATATTATTCTTGTTCCTTGGTTATAAATGTCATTTCCTAATTGCTTCTATAATAAAAACATGGGAAAAGTTTATAAAGCTGCAAAAATTTTGTTTTTGAGGGATATCCTGCTATAGCATTTTGCTCTAGTTCTTCAGTGAATATCTCATCGAGTCTCAATGAATTCAACATACTTTGGGAAGTCAGACTTGGCCACAGTGGTTCATGCTCTCGTTACATCTAGGATAGACTACTGCAATGTGCTCTACATGGGGTTGCGGTTGAAGACTGTTCAGAAGCTTAGAATAATCCAACGAGAGGCAGCCAGGTTAATAACTGGAGTGGCATACAGTGATTACACAACTCCCATGTTACGCCAGCTCCAATGGTTGCCAGTCTCCTACAGAGCAAAATTCAAAGTGTGGGCTCTGACCTATAAAGCCCTAAACGGCTCCAGCCCAATTTACCTGTCCAAACGCATCTCCCCCTATGAACCATTGTGGAAATTAAGATCCTCTGGGGAGGCCCTGCTCTCTGCCCCACCTCTATCACAAGCCCAATGGGCGGAGGCAAGAGACAGGGCCTCTTCAGTGATTGCCCCTCGGCTATGGAACTCACTTCCTGGCGATATCAGATCAGCCCCCTCCCTCCTATCCTTCAGAAGGATGATAAAAACTTGGCTGTGGGACCAAGCCTTTGGGACAGTGCAATAAGGCAGCAATAGTAAACCTCACCATGCTAACTAGATGCAATGCAGATGATTGAGATGGTTTAAACAGTGGATGTCAATGTTGAGACAAATGATTTAATGATTTTAGTGATTTTAATGTTTATATACGTGTATAGTTTATTTATGGCCCAGCACTGAATGTTTTTCTGTTTATATGTTGTGCTCCGCGCCGAGTCCCCTTCAAGGTGAGAAGGGCGGAATATAAATGATTTAAATACATAATAAATAAATAAACATAGTTTGTGGCAGCTGGAAAAACGAAGTTTCTGGAGCGTAATGGCTACTTTTGTAGTAAAGGCTGCACAATTAAACAGGAAATAACACTTTCAAACCAGGAATAGTTCCCCCCCCCCCCCCCCACCAAATTTTGTTACATAGTGTTATTAAGCTTGGCCCTAAGAAGGTAGGCTTCAGTTCTGGGATGGCGACTTCAGACATGCCTGATGTCCAACTATTTCTCCCATCAAGGTAAATGACTTCGCATAGGAACAATGGATTGTTTTGTGCTGCCCCTCTTGCAATGGAAAGGATTTGGGGGTGGCAGTCAAATCCCATTGACTTCCCAATGGGAAATCAATACTCCTAGGCCTGCTTTGTTGAAATGGATCATCCGCTTGCCTTTTCTGGGACATTTTTTATTGGGCCATGAGACTATCCTGAGGAGGGATTCAGAGTTGCCCACCGATGCCATCCTGCAATATTTGTGTGTCACACCTTCTCAAGAAGAAAGGAAACTAAGCCTTGCAGTTTGATCCAAGGCAAGGGCTGGACAAGAAGAGAGGTGGGATTTGGAGACATGTAATGCAACAGAGACGGAGAGGTCTTCAGCTCCTGAGAGTGCCTTGTCTGTTAGCGATCCCAAGCAAATCCAAGATGTGAGCCGCGGTCCCCTCCCCTGTCCGCCCACTTGTGTGTGACACAACTCAGGGAAACCACACAGGATGCGGCACTTTGAGGTTTTAATAAGCGCACGGCTTCCAACATGCTTGGAGCGAAGCCCGGAGTGCCCCACTGCTGCTTTGAGAGGTGACGTCCCACACAGCCAGGGTCACCTGGCCTTCTGTCAAGCCTTGGTCCCATGACTCGGTGTCATTTGGGATGCCCAGTTGTTCCTTCAGGAGCTGCAGCTGCGGCAGGGTGATGTTGTTGCCGCCGCACACGATCACCACAAGGGACTCCAGCCGGGGACTCAGCTTGCCCTCCGCTTGCAGCCGTTGGACCACCTGGCTGTAGACGGCGGTCAAGGCGGCCCCACAGGCTGGCTCCACCAAGATCTTCTCATCGTCTACAGATGAAGGAGAGAAAGGCATCATGCGGGGTGAGACAGTTCAACTCTTGCTCTGATCCATTATTGTTTCATATTGATGGCCATCCAGATATTTAGCCGTCTTGAGTCCCCACAGGGAGAAAGGGGGGATATACATAAATATAGTAATAATACTAATAATAATAATAATAATCTATACATATATAAATGCTCTGTGCATAATGCGCACCTTAAAAGCAAAAGAACCAATGAACGAAAACACACCAAATTTGGCAACAAAACATCTCACTACACAAGGAGTGACCATCACTCAAAAAATTATGATTTCATCATTTGGGAGTTGTACTTGTTGGGATTTATAGTTCACCTATAATCAAAGAGCATTCTGAACTCCACCAACGATGGAATTGAACCAAACTTGGCACACAGGATTCCCCTGACCAACAGAAAAGACTAGAAGGGTTTGGTGGGCACTGACCTTGTGTTTGGGAGTTGCAGTTCACCTACATCCAGAGAGCACTCAAACAATGATGGATCTGGACCAAACTTGGCACAAATATGCCCAAATATGAACACAGATGGAGTTTTGGGGAAATAGACCTTGACATTTGTGAGTTGTAGTTACTGGGATTTATAGTTCACCTACAATCAAAGAGCATTCTGAACCCCTCAAATGAGAGAATTGGGGCAAACTTCCCACACAGAACTCCCATGACCATCAGAAAATACTTACGGCCATCCAGTCCAACTTGCTTCACCAGGGCAAGAAAATGTAATCAAAGCCCTCCTGACAAAGAGCTATCCAGCCATAGTTATAGATAGATATGATTCACACACATACATACAGGCCTGGGGGGGGGGGGGGGGGTTAGGGGTTCAACCCCCCCCCCCCCCCCAAATTTTTCAGGTTAAAAAAAACCCCTGGTTTACTCATGAATTTTAACTGGTTAACCCAATCCCCATGCTAAGTCTATGAGTCGCAAAAAGATAAGAGTCCCTCCAGAACTGCAAGCACTATGTCAAGCTAATATTGACAATTTATCCACACTGTCATTACTTGCAGCAATAGCGGATGTAGTGAAGCAACCAAGTTGGGGGGGGGGGGTTGAATGCTCTCATTAAGGAGGCCAGACTTGGTGGAGGTGGTTGACAGGGGCGGAGCTGCAGGCTATGGAAGGCTGCTTTGCCCCCTGCTGTGCTCTTTGCTTCAGTGTGAGCTAGGAGGCAGGTTTCAACCCACCCACCCACCCACCCCCCGTGCGAAATTTAAAAAAAAAAACGAAATTTTCAACCCCTCCCAAAAAAAATTTCTGGCTACAGCTCTGCACACATAGTATCATAGATTTGAAAGGGATTCCTAAAGAAGAACAATTGTATTTTGCATTTTCCCGAGTAGGCAAACCAGACAATCTCCACATCAACACTGACAAAGAAACAGCAAGAAATACTGTTTACCCATAAACATTAAGAAATTACATATATTAGAAACCAACACTTTCTCATTACTTTATTTTCCAGATCACCAGACTGGGCCACAGCAACGCGTGGCAGGGAACAGCTAGTAGTAATAATAATAATAATAATAATAATAATAATAATAATAATAATAAAGATCAAACTGGAAATACTCTAGCACAAGCCAGTAAAAGTAGTCCCAGTGGTGATCGGCACAGTGGGTGCAGTGCCTAAAGACCTTGGCCTGCACTTAAACACAATCGGTGCTAACAAAATTGCCATCTGTCAGCTGCAAAAGGCCAGCTTACTTGGATCTGCATGCATTATTCGCCGATACATCACACAGTCCTAGACACTGCGGAAGTGTCCAACCTGTGATCCAATACAACAGCCAGCATAGTGATCTTGTTTGCTGTGTACTAATCTTGTGTTTATAATAATAATAATAATAATCATCATCATCATCATTTGAAAATACATCACACAGTCCCAGACGCTTGGGAAGTGTTCGACTTGTGATTTTGTGATACGAAATCCAGCATATATATCTCATTTGCTGTTACATACTGTGTTTTTGTGTCAGTAAAATAATAATAATAATAATAATAATAATAATATAAATAATAATTGGTGAGTTGCAACTCCCAGCACCCCTTTCCCTTAGCTAGGGTTGAGTGGAGTGGCCGTCCAACAACCATGAGCTGCTCTTATGGTAAAGACATATAGCTGCCAATCAGATGTGGGTCAAAAATGTGCTCGCTGAGAAACCAAAGGGAAGAATGGAGCTTTCTGGAGGAGGTCATGGCCTGGCCAAGGTACTACAATAAATAGGCAGAGCATTAACACAGTGAGCCCATTTCTGACCATCATTCTGTTGGATGAGTATTAACGCTTTGCCCTGCAGTTCAAGTGATGTCCACCCCCTGTGTATTCCCTCTTTGGATGGGGTTCAAGGGGCTATCCTTTACTTCTTTATGCCCCATCCAAACACTCCTCTTCCTGCAGAGTGAGCGAAATGAGGATATTGCACCTGGTAATGATTTATCCATACATCATCATAAAATATAGAGTTGGAAGAGACCACAAGGGCCACCCAGTTCAATGTCATGCCATACCATGACTTCATATTCCCCCAAATGCTAAGATACCTCCCTCCAATGAGTAAATGTTGCTGTTATAGTTCCATGCAGGTTTACCCTTCAAGAATGAGTCTGTTCTATTGGGGCGTACAGTGGGGTCTACTAGGAGACAAAGGACGTACCCACAAACCTCTCGATGGCTATCACTGCCTCCTGATCTGTGATGACAACAGAAAAGACGGGGTGCTCCTGAGCCAGTTTCAGAGCCTCCGCTGCTACGGTACTGACACCAAGTGTGGTGGCAATGCTGGAACCGGAAGGAAAAGAGGACAGTAAATAAGGATGATTCAAGTCACAAGGATGTCAGGGTCTTCGATACGGTTGGTGATAGGAACGCCTAAGGAAGCTTAGCAGTACTGCCTTCACCCTCTCTGCTTTGCCAGGGAACTGTGTCAAGAGTGCCATAGCTCACCTGGTAATGTTTGGGAGGGTCACCAACTTCCCAGCTGCCAAGGCCGCGTTCAGGCTGTGGGCACCCTTTGTTTCGAGGGCAATGATGGGCACATCGTCCCAGCCCACCTCACGGAGGCCCCTGATCACTCCGCACAGCATGCCCCCTCCTCCAACTGATAGGGCCAGGGCTCCTGGTTTGGACTCCATCTGCTCCTTCATCTCTCGGACGAGGGACATGTGCCCTTCCCTGCGGAGGAGGTGCAATACAACAAGCTAGTTCCAAAGCCGTGGTGGCGCAGTGGGTTGAACCCTTGTGCTGCTAAACTGCTGACCTGAAGATTGGCAGTTCAAATCCATAGGACTGGGTGAGTGCCCGCTGTTAACTATAGCTCCTGCCAACCTAGCTGTTTGAAAACATGCAAATGTAAGTAGCTAAAAAGGTACCTCTTTGGCAGGAAAGACATAAGACACTCCAAGCAGTCATGCTGGTCACATGACCAGGAGGTGAAAACACAGGCTTCTCAGCCTGGAAATAAGCACCTTCCCCAGAGCCAGAGAGGAGCACTGCCTCCAAAGCCGGAAATGAAAGGAGAAGCTTTTGCCTTGTGTTTGTGTGTCTCATTGTATTGTAATCAAGGCATTGAATGTTTGCCAGTATCTGTTTACACTGTAATCTGCTCTGAGTCCCCATGGGAAGAAGGGCGGAATATAAATGAAGTATTATGATTATTATAAAGGCAGAGAGAGAGGACATCTACACTGTCCAAGAAAGGTGGTTTGAGACCACTTGAATTGCCCTGGCGCAAGGCTACGGAATCCTGGGACTTGGAGCTTGATAAGGTCTTGAGCCTCACCAAATGACACCTTTCTCCATGCAATAGCTCACATACCAGATGAGAGGATCGTCGTATGGAGAGACATAGACCCACTCGGGGTTGTTCTTAACCAGCTCCTTGGCTGCTTTTGTGGTCTCCAACAGCATCTGGGGGAAAGGAAGCCATTCTATTAGATGTGGACTGGGAGAGAGGGAAGAAGAAAATGCGCCTTTCTTTGCTCGGGGGGGTGGGAGACATGCAGTGTGTGCATCCCTACACTGTAGTATCAACGCTTCACACCAACCTCTCCCTCAACACACACGTCGCTCCCTTCATCTTTTAGACGATCTACAGTGAATGCTGGCGTCGATGTGGGCACATAGATGGTAGCTGGAATTCCCAACATCCGGGCCGAGTAGGCAGCCGCGAGCCCCGCGTTTCCTCCTGAAGAGGACAAATGGTCACATACTAGTAAACACAACTCCAGTTGCTCATTATGTCTGTCCCCATAGTATATGGGGGAATCCAAAACTGAGCCACAAGCATTTCCATCGTAAGCTAGAGTAAGCTTTTTGTAGAGCTAATGGCTCTTAATTGCTCATTTGGTCCTCAGCCACCCAGGAAGACTTTGGCCTCTAACAGGACAGCTAACAATACTATCTCTCTCCTTTTGAATGAACGGAGTGCAAACCACTTATGCCTTCTCAAAGCAGAGTTCCGCGATGGAAGTCACCTGAGGACAAAGGGAGGGAAAGTGGGGGCAAAGGACATTTTAAAAGCAGTGGACCCAAGTAGGACAATTAGAGGGCACAGAATCAATGTCATAGACAGTAAAAAAAGGCCAACGAATGGGTCTTAGAGAAAGCCAAGCCTAGAAGGGAAACTGCCCATGACTCATTGGATGATGATGATGATGATGATGATGATGATGATGGTATATTGATAATTTATTAATGGCTAATGAGGACCACAATTCTTGGCTGGCGTGGCAGTTGAGAGACAGAGATGAAGATGACACATTGATAGCAATAAAGGAGGCAAGGAATCAGTTACCTGAGGAGCCGACAAAACGCTTGCAGCCTCGCTCTGCCCACTGTGGGAGCAAAACAAGAGAAGAGGACATCAGCTGTGGGCATCTTCATGCCACACAATTTTGTTGCCATTCCTTCTGGATCAACTCATGCATCCTGAAGGTCACTATGCCATTGACAATGCTCTGATTCTAATTTAATTCCTATATAAGTCAACGGGATCTGCAGTCGGAATCGAGAAGCCCCTCTCTCCCTTCCCCAAGAACCCATTTATAAGGGCACAAAGAGAGTGCTGTATCCCACCAGCAGCGTCAGACCTTTTGATGAAACTGGGACCAAACAGCATCGGAGGGTGACCAAGTTGGCAAAAGCTATCAGTGTGGAAGAACACCATTTGCTTTTGCCTGCACCTTCTGTGAAGAGCAAATGTCTTCAAGGGATGGTCTGCATGGCATCCTCTTTCCTCCCCCAATTTGGTCATCCAAATCTCTTTATTTAATCTGTACACTTATTCCACTGTATCACTTGTTTGTTTGGTTGCACGATGCAAGTCGCTTCTGGTGTGAGAGAATCAGCAGTATACAAAGACATTGCCCAAGGGATGCCCAAATGTGTTACGATCCTGTGGTGAGGCTTCTCTTATGTGTAAATGTAAATGTTTAACATTTACACAAATGATCAACCACTGCCAGAAGGGACAGATAGTTTCATCTATGCTGATGATCGTGCCATCACCGCTCGAATTGGTTGAACAGAACAGCTTTGAATTGGTTGAACAGAAGCTCTTTGAAGCTTTAGGTCAGGGGTCCACAAACTTTTTAAACAGAGGACCAGGTCACAGTCTCTCAAACTGTTGGAGGGCCGGATTATAATTTGAAAAAAACACGAATGAATTCCTATGCACACTGCAAATATCTTATTTGTAATGCAAAAAAAAAAAAACCAAAAAAAAACCAAACAAACCAAAAAAACCCCTCACTTAAAAACAATACAGTAATTAAAATGAATAACAATTTTGACAAATATAAACTTATTGGTATTTCAATGGGAAGTGTGGGCCTGCTTTTGGCTGATGAGATAGGATTGTTGTTGTGTGCTTTCAAATAATTTCAGATTTAGGTTGACCCTGAGCGAGGGCCGGGTAAATGAGCTTGGAGGGCCGCATCCGGGCCCCGGGCCTTAGTTTGAGGACCCCTGCTTTAGGTGCTCGTACTGCCTATTAGAGGGAAAACCGACTGATTCCTAATCCATCTAAAATACAGACGTATGCTTCTCATCTTAAGAACAGACAAGCATCTCGAGCTCTGAGGATTACCTGGGAAGGAATCCCACTGGAGCATTGCAGCACACCCAAATACCTGGGAGTCACTCTGGATCGTGCTCAGACATACAAGAAGCATTGCTTGACTATCAAGCAAAAAGTGGGTGCTAGAAACAATATCATATGAAAGCTGACTTCCACAACCTGGGAATTACAACCAGATACATTGAAGACATCTGCCCTTGCACTTTGCTACTTTGCTGCTGAATATGCATACCCAGTGTGGAACACATCTCACCACGCTAAGACAGTGGATGTGGCTCTTAATGAGACATACCGGTTTATTATAGGATGTCTACTCCCCACACCACTGGCGAAATTATACTGTTTAACCAGTATTGCACCACCTGACATCTGTTGGGAAGGGCAGCCAATAATGAAAGACCAAGGCAGTGACATCTGAGGCCCATCTTCTGTTTGGATATCAGCCAGCAAACCAATGCCTTAAATCAAGAAATAGCTTCCCAAGATCTACAGAGATAATTACAGGAACACCTCAGCAAGCAAGAGTCCAAAAGTGGCAGGCTAAAACCCAGAACCTCAAGCCATGGCTGATACCGAATGAGAGACTCCCTCCTGGGCACACAGAAGACTGGGCAACTTGGAAGGCACTGAACAGATCGTGCTCTGGCACCACGAGATGCACAGCCAGCCTTAAGAAATGGGGCGACAAAGTGGAGTCCGCGACATGCGAGTTTGGAGAAGAGCAAACCACAAACCACTTACTACAATGTTGCCTGAGCCCTGCCACATGCACAGCAACACCAGAGGCACTCCAAGTAGCCAGCTTCTGGTCAAATAACATTTAATTTAATGCAAAGTTTTAAAATTTGTTTGAATTTTCAAATACATGATAACTGTATCTGTAATTTGCTTCTGACACGATAAATAAATAAATAAATAAATAAATACTGTACCGTTTTGCAGAAGTGCCCAATGCCCCGTATCTTGAAGGAGCCCGTAGGCTGAGCACAGTCGAGCTTCAAGTAGACCTTAATGCCAGTCAGCTTGGAGAGGGCAGTGCTCTCCCGCAGCGGCGTGTTCGCATGGAGGGGCTTGCTGGGAGCCATTGTGGAGGGCTGGGATGTACAGAAAGGGAGATTCGATCCAGGATTAGAGTCTAGGCTCAGGTGTAGGCCCATCTTGCCCTTGTGTATGCTCTTTTGGGGTCATTGTGGAGATTCAAAGATTTCCCCTCCCTTTGCAGCAACCCAAGGCCCCTTGACTCATTGGTTTAGCTTCTAATATGTCAGAGGACGTCTGGCTATGTCCCTGTAGCCAGATATGGCCTGATGACATCACAAGATGACAACACATCTGGGGATGATGTAATCGATTTGCATCTGGCTATGGGAACATAACCAGTCCATGCTCACTCTCTAGCAGTCAGTGAATGGCTTTGTGCATCATGGACCTAAGAGTGGTTACACAGTAAGTCTGAAGGGAATGTTATTGAAATATCAACCCCTCCCCTCCTTTAATAATGACTACAAATTTATAACATATCAGCCCAGCTGCAAACATTCCTGGGAGGAGTGATCTAATGATTTAGCAGACCTAAAAACTGGTTTGACAGGAAACCCCCAGGCCATACACAATGTCCCCACACGTCTTATAGAGGTTTATATTGACACAACTTTTTAGAGCTTCTCCTATGTCTTGATTCCACTGTATGCTTTATTAATAAACAGATGGGAGAAAAGACTCATATATATACACAAAAACTGGGGTGAAACCATAGACATATTCCCGGGCACCCAAAGAAACATGATATAATATATGAGCTTGGGGAACTGTTGAGAAACTGAACATCCAAGAAGCCCTAACACCTTAATCTGATCAACTCTCTTTTTGTGATTCCTGGGAGTTGTAGGCTTGACAAGGTCTTTGGCTTTCTTTGCCAAAGAGGGCAGGGTGGCTCATCAAACTACAACTCCCAGGAGTGCATAGCATGGATCCAAGTGGTGCCAAACGGCATTAATGCTACGGTGTGGATGTGACTGAAGTCCTCTAGTGCAACTGTATGGTCAACATGCAGCATACATTGAGCATCGAACTGGACTGGAGGTCCTAGAGGTTTGTAAATGCATGGGTTTTCCACTTTTATGGGAGCCTGCACTCAAATGCCAGCAAATTTGGAGGGCCTACTGCACTCGAGTTTCTCATTTTGAGGATCAAGTTTGACGTATCCCATCACAACTAAGTCCTTGTGGTTGAAAACGGACAAAGGATCCACTTTGCTTAGAGAGAAGCCTTTGAAAGATTGGGAACTGCTCTTTATCTCATATAAAGAAGGCAGAAGAAAACATTTACAGGTTTGAACATGGAGAGGGTCTTTTCAGGAGAAGTTTCAATGTGGGAGGTTCGGATCCACGCTGGCTTTGTTTGTTGGTTTTGTCTTGTGCTTTGTTGTTCCTCGCCTTGTTTTGTGCATTTCAGATACAACAAAGCTCTGTTATAAAATCCAACTAAAACGCTTTGGGTAAGAACAATAGGGATGTGTCCCTGTAATGGCAGAGAGCTGGGCTAGATGGTCCTTGAGGCTCCTTCCAACTAAGAATACAGACTTTTTCTTCTTCTCCCCTAATTCTTTCAAGGACAAGCGTCTTCTTCGTGGAAATTTCAATCCTCCAGGATGACAAAAAGAAATTGTCGGCAGATGGGAGAAGTGATTCACGCTCAATAATGGCTATTAGGGCTGTTTTGTGGTATGCCTCCTTATTGGAGAAGAGTCATCATGCTGGCAGAGATAAGTGCCTACTGGAGAATGCCAATGCCATCATGAGGATGCACATTTATATCAAGGATAGATCTGCTTGAGGTTCCCCAGATGTCACAGACTCCAAATCCAGTTGGCGATGCTGGTCAGGGCTGATGGGACCTTATAGACTCGTGAGGTTACCAAAGACCCTGATTGTAGAATTGCACTGGAGAATCCACTCTCAATATTAATCTCTAGGTCCTTCAGCATGACTAGAGGATGTTGACCATAGGGTTACACTGGAGGACCTAGATATTCCTGGAGAACATTTAAATCAACGGACAATCCAATCCGCAAAAGTCAAAGTCACAATGTAGAGGGAGGACCATAGTGACAGTTCTAGTCCCATGCCCTACAAACTAGTTATAGTTACCATTATGGCTATAATTGTTCAAAGTAACTCTTGATCTCCATGTTTTGCAAAAATCACAAAATTTGTGGCTTTTGAATGGGAGAAACGCCGAATGCTACATCTCTATCTGCCTGGTTTGTTGCTATGAGCATAAGGAAAGCCAGCACCTGAACTGTGTGGTCCTCTTTCTCCATCATTGCCTAAGGCCACTCTCCAGTTCAAAAGTTGCCCAAGAAAAGAAACAAAGCAATTCCTTGCTGAGTTATGGATCTGGCTTCCTCATCCTGGTGTGCCTTCAAGTTGAATCCAATGTATGAGGTTTGTCCAGCGGGGTGTTAGCCACTGCCTTCCTCTGAGGCTGAGAGATTGTGACTTACCCAAGATTACTCCATGGCTGAATGGGGATTGAACACTGGTCTCTCAGTGTCCTAGTCCAACATCCTAATCACTACTACTAATAATAATAATAATAATAATAATAATAATGTATAATAATTATAAATAATAAATGTATTCGAAAATACATCACACAGTCCTAGACCCTTGGGAAGTGTTCGACTTGTGATATGAAATCCAGCATAGATTTCTCGTTTTTTCATTTTCTGTGACATACTGTGTAATAATAATACTAATAATACAAATAATATAATTCTCCCTATTCAGCTTGGAGCTACTTATATCTAAAAGCAATCTCCCAGCCAGGGACCCTTAGCCAGATCGAAGTCATAATTCAGAGTGCTGTGCCAACAGCTGGCCTTAGCCATATGTGCGCATAACTCTCAAAACAAAGTTTCAGCTGTTCTGCTCAGTTTAGAGTGGATTGAGAATGGCAAAGTGTGGCTGAAACCTCGGAAAGCTGGCACACAGCATTGGGCAGAGGAAATGGATTTACAGCATTTCCCACTGTTTGTCTATTATATTACTTGGTATTATTTACTCTGAATCGTACAGCTTTGATAGGGGCTTTCATACCAGCTGCCAGCAGATTATTTTATTGGAGACGCCAGGGTTGAACCTTGGACTTCCTTCCCTCAAAGGAGGCATCCTGTCCCTAAGCTTTGAACCCTATCCCAACTGTGGTTTGAATCAATGCAGTACAATGATGGCTACATCATTGCCCCAAAATGACTTACCGTTAATTAATTGCTTACTGAGAATTTCCAACTCCAATTGGCCAATTTGCCCAGTGATTCCAATTTGCCACATAATTGGGACACGTCCCAAATCCAGATTTGGTCCCCTACCCACCAAAGGTGACTTTTTGGTGTCGAACTCCCAGCATCCCAAGTTGCCAGGAGTTCTGGACACTGCCACCAAAAATGTAGCCCAAACAAAGATATAAAGTGATGGGAAAGGAGGGCACACTTACTGCCAGGGTGCGTGCCAAGGGCCGGTGGAGTCGGAGGTGCTCTTCCTCTCCAGGCGATGATGGGATGGTGCCAAGTTGGTCTCTGGATCCCTTGGTCTTATGGCTGAACCCCAGTCTCTTGACCCCACTTTATAAGCCGTTGGCCTCGGCTTGGCGACCAATGAGGGAAGGAAGCTGGGCGCCCCCCGTCCGTGCCACCCTCATTTCTGATGTCATCGTCTCCCTCTCCGCTCTGAGGTGCCAGCTAAAGGGAATGAAGCAAAGCAAGACCAGAAAGGATGAGGTCAACGGAGGAGGAGAAACATAGCCCAACGGGAGGTGGGAAGCCCAGAGCCTATTTCAGGCCCTCCAATACCAAAAGGGGTGACGGACTTAGACAAAAGACCCTTCGCATGACAGTCCAGAACTGGCTCAAACCAGGCTGGGGAGTTGGATTTGGAATGATGATGAGGCCAAGAGTGAGGGTGGAGGGGGGTAGCATGCCTTTCCTTCCTCCTGGATTCTTTTTCGTTCACTGTTTCAAAGGCTGCCTCGCTTTTATTCAACAGCCAGGGGCCTTTCCTGTGAGTTTCAAAAATTGACAAATGCCCCAACGTTTGACCTCTTCTGGTTGTCTCACTCAGCTTTTGTCTCTCTCTCTCCAACATTTGACAGCTTGATACTTATGGGGCAAGTTGAGTGAAGTGTCAGTCTGCACTACAACATTACAGCAGTTCTGTCTGTCCCACATTAATATTGTCCTGGATTTGTCATTTGGAGAAATGCTCTGAAATGCTCCGAAACTGTCCACTTAGGTGGCTGAGATAGTGACCCTTGTGCTTTCTCAATGGTTCAAAGTGCACCATCTTTCATGCTCCATGTTGTTGGAAATAGTGTACAAAATGATATGTATAAAATATATATCAATAATAATAATAATAATAATAATAATAATAATAATAATAGTTGTTGTTGTTGCTCATTCGTTCAGTCGTCTCCGACTCTTCGTGACCTCCTGGACCAGCGCACGCCAGAGCTCCCTGTCGGCCGCCACCACCCCCAGCTCCCTCAAGGTCAGTCCAGTCACTTCAAGGATGCCATCCATCCATCTTGCCCTTGGTCGGCCCCTCTTCCTTTTACCTTCCACTTTCCCCAGCATAATTGTCTTCTCTAGGCTTTGCTGTCTCCTCATGATGTGGCCAAAGTACTTCAACTTTGTCTCTAGTATCTTTCCCTCCAATGAGCAGTCGGGCTTTATTTCCTGGAGGATGGACTGGTTGGATCTTCTCGCAGTCCAAGGCACTCTCAGAACTTTCCTCCAACACCACAGCTCAAAAGCATCGATCTTCCTTTGCTCAGCCTTCCCTATGGTCCAGCTCTCACATCCGTAGGTTACTACAGGGAAGACCATGGCTTTGACTAGGCGGATCTTTGTTGCCAGTCTGATGTCTCTACTCTTTATTATTTTATCGAGACTGGACATTGCTCTCCTCCCAAGAAGTAATCGCCTTCTGATTTCCTGGCCACAGTCTGCATCTGCAGTGATCTTTGCACCTAGAAATACAAAGTCTGTCACGGCCTCCACGTTTTCTCCCTCTATTTCCCAGTTGTCAGTCATTCTTGTTGCCATAATCTTGGTTTTTTTGATGTTTAGCTGCAACCCGGCTTTTGCGCTTTCTTCTTTCACCTTGATTAGAAGGCTCCTCAGCTCCTCCTCACTTTCGGCCATCAGAGTGGTGTCATCTGCATATCTGAGGTTGTTAATGTTTCTTCCGGCAATTTTCACCCCAGGTTTGCATTCATCAAGCCCCGCACATCGCATGATGTATTCTGCATACAAGTTAAAAAGGTTGGGTGAGAGTATGCAGCCTTGCCGTACGCCTTTCCCAATCTTGAACCAGTCTGTTGTTCCGTGGTCAGTTCTGACTAATAATAATAATAATAATAATAATAATAATAATAATACTTTATTTTTATACCCCACTTACATGGGCCCAAGTTCAACAGAACAGTTAGAACATAACACATTAAAATGCATACCAACAAAATGATAACAAAAACAATATAAAGAAATAAAAAGAACAACATTAAACAGTATATAAAACATACATCAAAACCAACGTCAAACGTCAATGGATTTTGTTGCTTAGACTCAGGACCCATTTCCAATAGATCTCATTATGGGTAAATACAACAATGCCAAAATCCAACAAAGACCTCAAATCCAAACCATTTCAGATAAAGGCGACTCAACCTATACTTATCTTGTTCTGTAATTGAGAAGACCAGAAGTGCGAGATTAAATGGGATTTTTTGTGTGTCAGAAGCGACTTGAGAATCTGCAAGTCGCTTCTGGTGTGAGAGAATTGGCCTTCTGCAAGGATGTTTTATCATCCTGTGAGAGGCTTCTGTTATGTCCCTGCATGAGAAGCTGGAGCTGACAGATGGGAGCTCACCCCGCTCCCCGGATTTGAACCGCCAACCTTTTGGTCAGCAGTCATGCCGGCACAAGGGTTTAAATGGGATGGAAACATGAGATTTTGAATGGGATCTAACTGCTGCAAATCTGCACTGTGGATCCACTGCCTGGATTGCTCTTCCTCAGGGACTGTCCCTGAATGAAGAAGTGTCATTATGTGGTCTTTTAGGAAGTTTCTCTTAGAATCAACTCCGGCCTGTATATGTCAGAGTTGTCCTGCGACAGTTCTCTGGGGTTTTCAGATAGGCATCTTCTCCATCTGCCCTCCAAAAGGTTAGGATTTGAACCCAGCACCTCTTGCATGCAAAGCAGCTGCTTCCCCTCCGCCTTTTTGCCCGCAGCTTCGCCATCCGTATTCATTCTGCTCCTTTGCCCAGAGAGAAAGGCCTCTTTGTTCAGCGGGCATAACGTGTGCCCTCTCTTTCGTCTCACGCTCCGCTGAGCATCGGGTTGCCCGGCCTGACTGCCTTCTTCTTCAAATGCATTGCTTCAGTGTTTGCCCCTTCTTTCAATGATGTGCCCAGCAAGATGGGCATTCCTGAAGGATTCTGCAGGAAAGGCAGAGAGAAGGAAAGGGCCGAACAATGGGAAAGAAAGAAATGGGACTCTGATTGTGGTCTAAGATGCTTTATTTGGGGATTCCATGTCCTCAATTCCCTCTCAAGAAGTAACTTGGTAAAAGGGTTGGCATCATCATTGGCTGGTGCGCCCAGAGAATGAAGGTTTCTATGTTTCATCAATAAGAAAGCTTTCACATTCTGTTCACATATTTGTGCCCGATCAATAGAGAAGCAGTCCAACAAGTGCTGGACCTGTGTCACTTGTTCTTGTCTGGGATGCCAACTTCAGGCTGGCAAGAAACTGGCAAAATGGTGCATGTTTTTAAAGCAGAGTAAACTATTTAGTCCGACTCAAGAACTTTTATTATAGCTGGACAAACTGAGGCTTTAGATCTCGATGTATGCAACACTATATATTTCCATGGAGACTTAGGCCTCATCCACACAGTTGTATTAAATCCATACTGAACTGGATTACATGGCAATGTGGACTCAGATAACTCAGTTCAACGCAGATATTGTGGATTATCTGCTTTGATATTCTGGGTTATATGACTTTATGGAAGGGCCCCAAGCACTTCTATAAAAGGTTATTTATTTATCGTGTCAGAAGCGAGTTGAGAATACAGTTATAATGTATTAAATATATATAAAGTTATAAACAATTTCCTTTGACCAGAAGCTGGCCACTTGGAGTGCCTCTGCTGTCACTGTAAGAAGGTCCTCCGTTGTGCATGTGGCAGGGCTCGGACTGCATTGTAGTCAGTAGTCTTTGGTTTGCTCTTCTCCTCACTTGCATGTCGTGGACTCCACTTGTAGCCTCATTTTTTAAGGTTGGCTCTGCATCTTGTGGTGCCAGAGCGCAGTCTGTTCAGTGCCTTCCAAGTCGCCCAGTCTTCTGTGTGCCCAGGAGGGAATCTCTCATCCTGCATCACCCACTGATTGAGGTTCCAGGTTTTAGCCTGCCACTTTTGGACTCTCACTTGCTGAGGTGTTCCTGTAATTATCTCTGTAGATCCTAGGAAGCTATTTCTTGATTTAAGGCATTGGTTTGCTGGCTGATATCCAAACAGAGGATGGGCCGGAGATGTGAATGCCTTGATCCTTTCATTACTCCCCGAGGGATGTCAGGTGACGCAATACCAGTGTAATTTCTCCAATGGTGTAGGGCATAGACATTCTGTGATAAAGCGGCATGTCTCATTAAGAGCCACATCCATTGTTTTAATGTGGAGAGATGTATTCCACACTGGGCATGCGTACTCAGCAGCAGAGTAGCAAAGCACAAGGACAGATGTCTTCACTGTGTCTGGTTGTGATCCCCAGGTTGTGCCAGTCAGCTTTTGTACGATATTATTTCTAGCACCCACTTTTTGCTTGATAGTCAGGCAGTGCTTCTTGTAGGTCAGAGTATGGTCCAGGGTAACTCCCAGGTATTTGGGTGTGTTGCAATGCTTCTGTGGGGTTCCTTCCCAGGTAATCCACAGAGCTCGAGATGCTTGTCTGTTCTTAAGATGAAAAGCACATGTCTGCATTTTAGATGGATGAGGAATCAGCTGGTTTTCCCTGTAATAGGCAGTAAGAGCACCTAAAGCTTTGAAGAACTTCTGTTCAACAATTTCAAAGCCCCCTGCTTGAGTGGTGATGGCATGATCGTCAGTATAGATGAAACTCTGCCTTCTGGCAGTGGGTGATCATTTGTGTAAATGTTAAACATTGATGGAGCAAGCACGCTCCCCTGAGGCAGGCCATTCTTCTGTTTTCGCCATCTGCTTCTCTGGTCCTGGAAATCAACAAAAAAGCTCCTGTTCTGCTACAAAACAGGAGCTTTTTTGTTGATTTCCTATGAAGCAGGTGAGGTGGTAATTCTTTGCAATATTATACCTTTGTTTTCAGGAGGATGCAATAATTTACTGTATCATAAGCTGCCGACAGGTTTATGAAGACGGCTCTTGGAAGCTGCTGTCTTTCAAAACCATCTTCTATGTGCTGAATCAGATTCAGCACTTGTGATGTACAGCTTTTCCCTTTCCTGAAACTAGCTTGCTATGGAATCATAAATGGGTCTAAAAATGGGGGACATGACAGAAGCCTCCCCGGAGGATAGTAACACATCCGAGCATCCCTTGGACAACATCTTTGTAGATGGCTGATTCTCTCACACTGCATGTATCCAAACAACCAAAGAAACCTGACCGAGTTCATTGTGCACGAAAAAGTAGGCTGGGCGAATTTTGCGTCAGAAAAGTCCCACGGTGCAAATAGTCTTTGGAAACGTCACCATTTTTGGGAAGATATTTGTTTCTTGGTAAGAAAATAACGAAACTTATTGCTTCCTTTCAACATTGCTTCCTTTTGGAAATTAATTGTACAGTCCTCTGCTTATTTCCCTCCCTAAAGAGGGATAAAAAGAAATTTCTAAGACAGAGCTGTGGACGTGGAAGGTCTGTCATAGGAAAGGATGCCATAGCTGCTTGGGGTCTTGTTTGAGAGAGAAAAGCAAGGTATAAATATAATGATGATGATGATAACACTATGCAACACGATTTTTGTACCTGAGATATAAATGTCAATTTGAGGTCCACAAGTCCCTTCGGGGAGAGGGGGCGGGATATAAATAAAGCTTATTATTATTATTATTATTATTATTATTATTATTATTATTATTATTATTTCCTAACTGGTTCTATCATAAACACATGGAAAAAGTTTATTATACTGCAAAAACTTTGTTTTCGCAGGACATCCTGATGACTCTCTCATCAAGTCTCAACCAATTCAACCTAGTTTGCAGCAAGGTGCAGGTTATCAGCTATAAAGCTCTAAATGGTTCAGGACCTGCCTATCTTCATGACCGTATCTTCCCCTATGAGCCTACACTGTCTCTAAGATCTTCTGGGGAGGCTCTTCTCTCATTCCCACCCCTGTCTCAGACGTGCTTGGTGAGAACAAGAGAGAGGGCCTTCTCTGTGGTGGCCCCTTGGTTCTGAAACTCTCTCCCCAGGGAGATCAGGCTAGCACTCTATCCATGTTTCATATGGAACTAAAGGCGTGAATGTCCACTGTGCATTTGATTGACAATTCCCTTGACAGGTGGTCCCTAACCATGGCCTAAAATCAAGTCCCTGCATTTAATTACTGCACTTTTCAAGCTATAATGACCCTGTTATAACTGACCTATCCCTACATTGCTATATGATCTATGCAACTTATTGACCAGCCTATTTTCAGCGCACCCCCATCCATAATGAGACTTGAAGTATTTCTGGTTGTTGCTTATGATGTTTGTCTTAATATTGTTATAATGTTGTTTTATGTTGTTTTTATATTTTATTTGCTATGTTTTTAACTGTATGTGTTGGACTTGGCCCCATGTAAGCCGCCCTGAGTCCCTTTGGGGGGATGGAGGTGGGATATAAAAATAAAGATTATTATTATTATTATTATTATTATTATTATTATGAAGTTTCTGGAGTGGAACAACTACTTTCAAAGTAAAACCCACACAATTAAGCAGGAAATAACACTTTCAAACCAGGAACATACTTTTTTTTCCAAATTTTGTTACCTACTGGTGTAACAACAACAACAACAACAACAATAACAAATAACTGGTGGGATCACAAGCCCTGAAAAGGTTACAGAAAATGA
The DNA here is from genome assembly GCF_037176765.1 of Anolis sagrei. NCBI lineage: Eukaryota > Metazoa > Chordata > Lepidosauria > Squamata > Anolidae > Anolis > Anolis sagrei. Next base: position 45,022,473 of record NC_090034.1, on the reverse strand, counting down.
AGACATCAAACTACTCTGGGACTTCCAACTTCAGTCTGACAGAGTTTTGGAGCACAATACTCCTAACCTCACGATCGTGTTAAAAAACCAAGTATAGATCGTCGATGTTGCAATCCCAGGCAACAGCAGGATTGAAGAGAAACAACAGGAAAAGCTGACATGATATGAGGATTTAACGATCGAACTGCAAAGACTCCGGCACAAGCCAGTCAAGGTGGTCCCAGTGATGATTAGCCCACTGGGTGCAGTGCCTAAAGACCTTGGCCTGCACTTAAACACAATCAGCACTGACAAAATTACCATGTCAGCTGCAAAAGGCCACCCTACTTGCATCTGCACATATTATTCGCCGATACATCACACAGTCCTAGACACTTGGGGAGTGTCTGACATGTGATCCAATACAACAACCATCAGAGTGATCTTGTTTGCTGCGTACTAATCTTGTTGTAATAATAATAATAATAATAATAATAATAATAATAATAATAATAATGCAATTGTCCCATGCTTGGTATCAGTCTGGAAGATTCATTGGGGTCTGCTTGTCTGGAAAGTGACATATCAAGGAATGGCACGAGAGTGGTTTACCTGTTGTCCCGTCGTAGGCCTTATGGGGCCTGCCAAGCTCCAAAGGTGGGCATCCAGAAGAAAGACCTAGGCAACGTGGGCAACCGCCGGACTTCAAAACCTCATGGCCACAAATGCAACTCTGGAACGATGGAAAGATGGAGCTGAAGGCTAGGTTCAAAGGATTGTGACATGGGCAGCTACCATGGCAACTGTGCCATAGACCAGAAGGAAGGCAGATGAGAACCCCAGCACCCCTCAGCCACTCTACATTCCCCAAGAACGAGAAAAGACCCATATTTGCCATTTATACATTTTTTCCCCTTCTTCTCCCATCCCTATCTTCATGTGAAACCATTCCAGCAACTTGAGTCTTCTTACTGGCCATGTCTGTGTCCTACAAATGCTTGGGATTTGTAGTTCTGTGAGGAGTCTGGAGTGGCAAAGAGTTCTAAAGAGTTAACTAACAACAGGCCATCCTGGGATTTGCAGTTTGGCGAAGCACCAGCACTCTTTTGCAGAGAAGGCAAAAGACTCCGTCAAACGACAACTTCCAGGATTCTGTAGCAATTAAAGTGGTGTCAAACTGCAGGAATTCTACTGTGTAGATGAGTCTCCGTTGTAGAGAGAAAAAGCGGAGTATGCATAAATATAATTATAACACTATGTAACACATAGTGTTATATAGCACTCCTTACAGAGAGCGGTCAACCCTCCTGTTTAAGGGGCTCCACTGGCTGCCGTTCATTTTCCGGACCCAATTCAAGGTGCAGGTTCTTACCTACAAAGCCTTAAACGGTTTGGGACCCGCCTACCTGCATGACCGCATTTCTGTGTATGAACCCACACGATCTCTCCGATCATCTGGAGAGGCCCTGCTCACACTCCCACCTCTGTTGCAGGTGCGACTGGTGGGGACGAAGGAGAGGGCCTTCTCAGTGGTGGCACCTCATCTCTGGAATTCACTCCCTAAGGACATTAGGCATGCCCCAACTTTGGCAGTCTTTAGGAAGAGTCTGAAAACGTGGTTATTCCAATGTGCCTTCCCAGAATAAGAAACTCCCTGCAATCTGTCCTTAAATGCACTTTATTAATGACCTAGGATTGTTTGCACGCCCATCACTTTCCGAAAACCCTACCCTAATCATATTTTACCTGCCATGTCCAGCATATTTTAAAATTTTAATTATTACATTTGGCCCAGCGATAAGTTTTTAAATGTCGTCGTGCTATTGTTAATGTTTATTGCTTATTTTCTGTTATGTGTTTTATTTACTGCTTGTATTAATATTGTTTTTTTGCTTTTGTTATTGCTGTGTTGTGGGCTCGGCCTCATGTAAGCTACACCGAGTCCCTTGGGGAGATGGTAGCGGGGTACAAATAACGTATTATTATTATTATTATTATTAATAATAATAATAATAATAATAATATTTTTTCTTACTGGGTTATAAATGTCATTTCCTAATTGGTTCTGTCATAACAACATGGAAAATTTTTACAGAACTGCAAAAACTTTGTCGCAGTCTGCACATGGAAAGGTTTAAAATGGCATATTTTCATTAAGGAATATTACAAAGTGCCTCGAATGAAGGGAATAATAGTATAACTCTCAGCCACAAAAACAAAGTTTCTGGAGTAGAAGAACTATTTTCATAGTAAGGACCGCACAATTAAAAGGGAAATAATACTTTCAAACCCAGAACATAATTTTTTCAAGTTTTCTTACATAGTGTAATTATCATCATCATAACATTCCAATCTTTAGGTCTATTGTATCATCCTTTCTAAGCTTTTTTTTTGTGTGTGTCAGGAGTGACTTGAGAAACTGCAAGCCACTTCTGGTGTGAGAGAATTGGCCGTCTGCAAGGACGTTGCCCAGGGGACACCTGGATGAATTGATGTTTTTATCATCCTTGTGGGAGGCTTCTCTCATGTCCCCGCATGAGGAGCTGGAGCTGATATAGGAAGCTCATCCACCTCTCCCCGGATTCGAACCTGCGACCTGTCGGTCTTCAGTCTTGCCGGCACAGGGGTTTAACCCACTGCGCCACCAGGGGCTCCCTTTCTAAGCTGATACCAAAAGAGAGACTCACACAGAAGACCAGGTGACTTGGAAGGCGCTGAACAGACTGCGCTCTGGCACCATGAGATGCAGAGCCAACCTTAAGAAATGGGGCCACAAAGTGGAGTCCACAACATGCAAGGTCGGAGAAGAGCAAACAGACCACCTGCTACAATACAACCTGAGCCCTGCCACATGCACAATGGAGGACCGTCTCACAGCGACACCAGAGGCATTCCAAGTGGCCAGCTACTGGTCAAAGGACTTTTAATATAATGCCAAGTTTTAAAACTTTGTGTGGTTTAAAACACATTACAACTGTAGCCTTGATTCACTTCTGATACAATAAATAAAATAATTCTAAACTTATATTTCTCTTTCTTTCCAAAGCTCCTTTTGTAAAATCTTAGGAGATCTCTAACCAAAGGCTTCCCAGTGGTGACCCCAAGAATCTGGGCACAGCTCTGCAGATCTTTGGAACTTTGCTCTTTTCCTCCAAAGAAAAAAAAGCCTTAATTAGATGGTAACCCTGTGCAAGTTCAGACTTAATTGCTTTGGGACAGATTGCGTAAGAGCGGGCATCACATGGGCAGCGAGACAGGAACAGGACCTTACGCAACGCATGACCCGGTCACTTTGCTGTGTTTGTGTGTGGGGGTCAAACTGCATTCATTCTACAGTGTAGATGCACTTTGCGACTTCCCTCCTCTTGGAAACAATGCTTCCACGACGGCAGACCAAGATAGAATTATTTGCCTTGTGTGCTGCAGCCTCACATGGCTGGCTCATGTTCAACATATGATTGCCACTAACCCCACATTTTACATTTTACATACACTGCTGTCACCCCCATCCTATAAGACTCCAACTCCTATGAATCTGTAGCACTGACACCAAGTGGTGTCAAACTGCATTGTTGCTGCAGTGTAGATGCCCATCATAGTACACTTCCAGATATATGGTTCAAAATGATCGCCGTTTTCCACAGTTTCAGGTATCCATAAGGTGTTAGATATGGACAAGCTCACAGCCAAGGAGGCGGTTTGGGGGCTCAAACCACTTCTGAAAATTTTAAGGTAAAAAAAAAAAACAACACACTGGTTTACTCAAGAATTTTAACTGGTGAACCAAATCCCCATGCCAAATATATGAGTTCCTCCAGAACGACTGGTTCAATATTGGGAAAGGAGTATGGCAGGGCTATTTACTCTCACCTGGCCTATTCAACTTGTATGCAGAACACATCATGCAATGTGAAGAATCCAAGGCTGGAGTTAAAATTGCTGGAAGAAACATTAACAACCTTAGATATGCAGATGATACCACTTTGATGGCTGAAAGTGAGGAGGAGATGAGGAGCCTTCTAACCAAGGTGAAAGAAGAAAGTGCAAAATTGGGTTGCTGTTAAACATTAAAAAATCCAAGATGATGGCAACCAGACTGATTGGTAAATGGCAAATAGAGAGAGAAAACGTGGAGGCAGTGACAGACTTTGAATTTCTAGGTGCAAAGATTACTGCAGACACAGACTGCAGCCAGGAAATCAGAAGATGTTTACTTCTTGGGAGGAGAACAATGACCAATCTTGATAAAAAAGTGAAGAGTAGAGACATCACACTGGCAACGAAGGTTCGCATACTTAAAGCAATGGTATTCTCCGTAGCAACCTGTGGATGTGAGAGCTGGACCATAAGGAAGGCTGATGCTTTTGAACTGTGGTGCTGGAGGAAAATTCGGAGAGTGCCTTGGACCGTGAGAAGATCCAACCAGTCCATACTCAAGGAAATCCAACCAGTCCATCCTTTCCTCACTGGAGGGAAGGATATTAGAGGCAAAGATGAAGTACTTTGGCCACATCATGAGAAGAAAGGAGAAGACAATTATGCTGGGGAAAATGGAAGGCGAAGGGAAGAGGGATCAACCAAGGGCAAGACGGATGATTTGTATCTTTGAAGTGACTGTCTTGACCTTGAAGGAGCTGGGGGTGGTGACGGCTGATAGGGAGCTCTGGTGTAGGCGGGGCCAGGAGGTTGCAAGTTTAGCAGCATTCTGAACTCCACCAACGATGGAATTGAATCAAACTTGGCACACAGAACTCCCATGACTAACAGAAAATACTGGAAGGGTTTGGTGGGCATTGACCTTGAGTTTTGGGAGTTGTAGTTCACCTACATCAAGAGAGCACCGTGGACTCAAACAATGATGGATCTGGACCAAACTTGGCACGAATTCTCAATATGCCCAAATGTAAACACTGGTGGAGTTTAGGGAAAATAAACCTTGACATTTGGGAGTTGTAGTTGCTGGGATTTATAGTTCACCTACAATCAGAGCATTCTGAACCCTACCAACGATTGAATTGGGCCAAACTTCCCACACAGAACCTCCATGACCAACAGAAAATACTGTGTTCTCTGGTGGTCTTTGGTGACCCCTCTGACACCCCCTCGTGACCCCTCCAGGGGTCCCGACCCCCAGGTTGAGAAGCACTGGGATATGGACTTAATGTCAGGGGGAAACCTTTACCTTTATCTTTTCTACGGACCTGGATATGGTTATGGAATTCTTATTGTATTCTGTTTCTAGATAGAGAAGTGAAGTGAAGGGGGATTTGGCAAAATTCCTTTTTGGGAACTATAGCTCCCATAATCCCCAACACTTGGCAGAGGGAATCTGTTCAAAAAGTAATGTCTCCCAAGACTGGTATGACTATGTGCATGAAAAACTCCCTTTTGTATTTCCAAGGCCCTTGGGCTTTTATCTTCGAAGGAACATTGTGAAACTCTGCTTGGTGCGCAAACGTTCTCGACTTGGACGTTAAACTCAGAGTGTCATTGTTGGATAGAGTCCAGCTTTCCGCCCTCCCTTCCTAAACTTTGCACACGCCCCGAGAAAGAGAGAGAGAGAGCCAAAGTCCCTCTCTCTTGGAAGGAGAGAGGCTTGCCCTTCGTGTCCCAGAAGGAGACGGGAAACACCATCTTGGAGTTCCAGGAAAAACGGTACTGTTTTCTTGGTGGATTGGGGATTGCAGAATATTCACTGACTGGCTGGTTGTGGGTTTCTGGGAAAGGATGAGAAAGAATCGGGGTCAGTGATTTGCACACTGATGCAGCCAGATCATTGGCACTGAGTCAGAGAAAGGGAAAATAAAGGACTAGCAATGCACTGGGGCTATTTTCCCATAAACCGGAGCACTAAGAGGATATTCTTGGAAGCTGTGGAAAGATCCTGGACTCCATTAAGCAACACTGAAGTGGGGCCAGAGCATGGCAGGAGTTTGAGTTCAATCAGCATAACATGGCACAACTCATTAATAATACTAATAATAATAATAATATAGATCTCATTTGCTGTGACATACTGTGCTTTTGTGTCAGTAAAATATATATTTTTTTGGTTGTGTCAGGAGCGACTTGAGAAACTGCAAGTCGCTTCTGGTGTGAGAGAATTGGCCATCTGCAAGGATGTTGCCCAGGGGACGCCCGGATGTTTTGATGTTTTATCATCCTTGTGGGAGGCTTCTCTCATGTCCCCGCATGAGGAGTTGGAGCTGATAGAGGGAGGTCATCTGCCTCTCCCCGGATTCGAACCTACAACATGTCGATCTTCAGTCCTGCTGGCACAGGGGTTTAACCCACTGTGCCACCGGGGGCTCCAGTAAAATAATAATATAATATAGTAAAGGTAAAGGTTTCCCCTGACAATAAGTCTAGTTGTGTCTGACTCTGGGGGGTGGTGCTCATCTCCATTTCTAAGTCAAAGAGCCGGCGTAGTCCATAGACTCCATGAGTGCATGGAGCGCCATTATCTTTCCCGCTGGAGCTGTACCTATTGATCTACTCACATTTGCATGTTTTTGAACTGCTAGGTTGGCAGAAGCTGGGCCTAACAGTGGGGGCTCAATCCGCTCCCCGGATTCAAACCACCAACCTTTTGGTCAGTAAGTTCAGTAGCTCAGCTGTTTAACTCACTGAGCTACCAGGGGCCCCATAATATAATACAATACAATATAATAATATTAATATTATAATAATGATTTATTATTATTATTATTATTAATGATATTATTATTCATACTGATAATAATAATAATAATAATAATAGAAGGTTAATGATAATATCCTGCTTTTTTCTCTTCAAAGGGCCCAAAAAGATGTGTATGCTATCCTTAAAGGGAAAAATGTATGTTGTGTATATTTGTTATCTTTATACAGTTCTTTCAGTCCCTTATTCTGAAATACACTAACATATCTTGTTTTTTGCTGTCTTGGTTGTAATACAATGCATTTTGCAATTAAGAGCCATTCGGTTTAAAAAAGACCTGCTCCCACTAGAGCTGAAGCTGCGATCTTATTCGAAGTTGGTGCAAGTAATAAAAACAATTCAGTTAAAAGGCATCACCAAAAGAACTGAGCCACCAGTGGCGGAGTGGGTTAAACCCTGGGCAACGTCCTTGCAGACGGCCAATTCTCTCACACCAGAAGCGACTTGGTTTTCTCAAGTTGCTCCTGACACACACAAAAACCCAAAAGGACTCAAGTGTTGGCCTTGCAACGTCAAGGCTGGGGATTTCTATTGCTTGGTCGCTTCGATTGTCAGGAAATATGAAGATCTCAGGGTCCGTGTGGGTTAGGGCCCTTCAGCACAGTCATATAACTCAGAATATCAAGGCAGATAATCCACAATATCTGCTTTGGACTGGATTATCTGAACCCACACTGCCATATAATCCAGTTCAATGTGGATTTTATGCAGCTGTGTGGAAGGGGGCTTAGTAGTTTGAGCATTGGACTACGACTCCCTGCTCAGCCATGGAAACCTCTTGAGGAAGGCGATGGAAACTCCCTTGGAACAAATCATACTTTGTGACCACTGTTGCCATATGTTGGAAACAAAGGCACTCGATGTAAAAGAACTTAATAAACATGAATGCTGGCTCGGGATGGATTTGGGGACTGATCCAACAAAATATTCTTCTGTATCTTCCCTTTTAGTTCGTCTCCATAGCTCCAATGGAGGACTTGTTGGGTGATTGGGCCGGCCGGCCTTTCCATGTGGTGACCCCTGTCTTGGAAAGCATAGCCTTGTCCCGAGCAGCCGGCACCAAGGTCTACATGAAGATGGAGAATGTCCAGCCCACCGGCTCATTCAAGATCCGAGGCATTGGCTACTTTTGCCAGGAGGTGAAAGCCAAATTGCAAACATAACTCTTGACGTGGATCAGTGCTATGAAATCCTGGGATTCTTAGTTTGACAAGGTATTTTGCTGTATCTGCCAAAGAATGCTATGGCATCACCAAACTACCACTCCCAGGATCCCCTAGCATTGAGCCATGGGTCAAACTGCATCAATTCTAAGTTCCAGGTGTAGCATCTTGACTGAGATATCCCCCCCCCCCCAAAAAAAATCCAAACAAGCTAATACCCTTTTTTCCTTTTTGTTCTAGGTTGCCAAGAAAGGTTGCCAACACTTTGTTTGTTCATCTGGTAAATAAGTCCTAAGTTGCCTTTAGGACCATCCTTCTGTCACCATGTGGAGTTGGGGATTATGGGGTTTGGGGTCCAGCGCATCTGGAGGGCACCAGATTGTAGGGTACAGTATCACAAACATGTTGTTTAGGCCCTGGATGTACAGCAGTAACTTTTCCAGGCCTGGCTGTAGCTACTTCTGTGAAATAGATCGTAAAGTGGGCTCACCAATCCGTCTCCACTAAAGAGGTCTGGAAAAGAGTTACCCTTGGGAAAGACGGTCTTTCTAAATGAAGTGTAGCATGCCCAAATTCTTCTATGACAGTTCTTCTTGAAATGGTGACCCGCTTCAGAATGCTATTTGGAGAGGGGCTGCAAATGGAGTTGGGGGGGGGGGGTGACTACGAGGTTATTTATTTATCGTATCAGGAGCGAACCAAGGGTACAGTTGTAATGTATTTTTAAAAACGCAAAGTTTAAAAACTTGGCAATTATATTAAATATCCTTTTACCAGTAGCTAGCCATTTGGAGTGCCTCTGGTGTTGCTATAAGAAGGTCCTCCATTGTGGATGTGGCAGGGCTCAGACTGCATTGTAATAGGTGGTCTGTGGTTTGCTCTTCTCCACACTCGCATGTCGTGGATTCCACTTTGTGGCCCCATTTTTTAAGGTTGGCTCCGCAACTGTGGTGCCAGAGCACAGTCTGTTCAGTGCCTTCCAAGTCACCCAGTTTTCTGTGTGCCCAGGAGGGACCCTCTCATTCGGTATCAGGCATGGGTAAAGGTTCTGGGTTTTAGCCTGCCACAGGCATGTAGCCGGGGGGGGGGGGGGGGCTTGAGGGGCTTTACCCCCCCCCCCCCAAATTCCTTACTGGTGCATTATTTAAACTGTTATGTTTATTCATATTATGATCTGATCACCATACTCAATATATCCTATATACATGGGGGTATTGGGGTAACGATACAAAAGGTTTGCTAGGGTACACCCTCTTTCACTCAGACTCAGCCCCCCCACATCAAACTCAGCCCCCCCCCCAATCAAAATCCTGGCTACGGGCCTGGCCTGCCACTTTTGGACTCTTGCTTGCTGAGGTGTTCCTGCAAGTATCTCTGTAGATCTTAAGAGGCTCTTTCTTGATTTAAGGTGTTGGCATGCTGGCTGATATTTGAACAGGGGGTGGGTGGGAGATGTCACTGCCTTGGTCCTTTCATTATTGGCTGCTACTTCCCGGCAGATGTCAGGTAGTGCAATACCGGCTAAACAGTGTAATATCTCCAGTGGGGCAGGGCGCAGACATCCTGTAATAATGTGGCATGTCTCATTAAGAGCCACATCCACTATTTTAATGTGGTGAGATGTGTTCCACACTGGACATGCGTACGCAGCAGCAGAATAAAAAATGGCAAGGGCAGATGTCTTCACTGTATCTGGTTGTGATCCCCAGGTTGTGGCAGTCAGCTTTCATATGATATTGTTTCTAGTGCCCACTTTTTGCTTGATAGTCAAGCAGTGATCTTGTAGGTCAGAGCATGATTCAGAGTGACTCCCAGGTATTTGGGTGTGCTGCAATGCTCCAGTGGGATTCCTTCCCAGGTCATCCTCAGAGCTCGAGATGCTTGTCTGTTCTTAAGATGAAAAGCACACATCTGCATTTTAGATGGATTAGGAATCAGCCAGTTTCCCCAGTAATAGGCAGTAAGAGCATCTAAAGCTTCGAAGAGCTTCTGTTCAACCATCTCAAAGCTCTATGCTTGAGCGGTGATAGCACGATCGTTAGCATAGATGAAACTCTCTGTCCCTACGAGGTTGGCGTTGGGATACTTGGGGATGTTTTTGTGGATTTAAGGGGCTTTTGGCACAGAAATCCAAGGCTTTTCTGCTCTCCAGGAGGCAACGCTGGTCTTGCTGCAGCATATGCAGCCAGGAAACTTGGGGTCCCCATCACAGTTGTTGTCCCCAAGAGCACCGGAGAAGTGACGGTGAAGCGACTTGAGGAGCAAGGGGCCAAGGTGGAGGTCTTTGGGCAGGTAAACCGAGGACGATGGAGTGTCAAATGTTATGGGCAGTGCCATAGAGGATGACATGACTCATTGGGTTGTTTCCGGATCTGACAGGCATGGGATGAAGCTAACCACAGGGCCATGGAGATCTCCAAGCAAGATGGCTGGGTCAGCATCCACCCTTTCGACCATCCGTTAGTATGGTAAGAATATCAACATGTCAATCTGGCCTCTTTCATAGGTAGCCCCAACTTGCAGCCTTTATCTTGTAGTTGTGGCCCCATCCCACCTATTGGTTTCTTTTGCAAGAGAGAAGGGCTGGGGTTGGGCAAGGTCTCCTCACCTTCACCTCCAATCCTCAATACAAGAATCGGAGGATGTTTAGGACCACTAAAATGTGATATTTTAATGGTCCTTACGAAGCTATTGGGAAGCCCTTGGTGGTGTAGCGGGTTAAACGGCTGAGCTGCTGAACTTGCTGACTGAGAGATCAGAGGTTTGAATCCAGTGAGCGGAGTGAGCTCCCACTATGGGGCCCAGCTTCTGCCAACCTAGCAGTTCGAAAACATGCAAATGTGAGTAGATCAATAGATACAGCTTCTGAGGGAAGGTAACGGCGCTCCATGCAGTCATGCTGGCCACATGACCTTGGAGGCGTCTATGGACAATGCCGGCTCTTTGGCTTAGAAATGGAGATGAGCATCAACCCACAGAGTCAGACATGACTAGACTTACTGTGAAGGGAAAACCTTTACCTTTACCTTTACTAAGCTATTGGTTTGGGCTCATGAATCAACTTCATTTTTTAAAAGTAACTCTTTAGTTCCTCATTTCTCAAAAGTATCTCTTTAGTTCCTCATTTCTCAAAAGTATCTATCAGAGTGACTGTCAGAATGGGATGTGGCATGAGCCAGCACAGAACCGTGTGATTCTCCTCCTCCTCTATTTCCTGTGAAGGCCGCCATCACTGCAGCCAAACAGTGACTCTTATACCACTAAAAAGAGTGGAATCATCTTATGTTGAATCATAGTAGTAACACATTACTTCCAGTTCCTCCTCTTCTCCTTACAGGAAGGGTCATAACACAATCATCAAGGAGTTGAAGGACTCCTTGGATGCCAAACCTGGGGCTGTAGTGCTGTCTGTAGGAGGCGGAGGCTTGTTGGCTGGAGTGGTATCAGGTCTTCAGGAGGTCGGTTGGCAAGATGTGCCCATCATCGCGGTGGAGACCAGAGGAGCTGACAGTTTCAATGCCGCCGTCAATGCAGGGAGACTGGTCACTCTACCTGCTATAACCAGGTGGGACTTTTGGGCTAGAGTTGGAGTCCACTTTCTTTTCACCCTCTGCTTCAGAGAATAGGCGCCTCATCACACTAGAGAAAAAATCCACTTAAAATCTGGTTTCTGCATCCTTCAGAATTCTGGGGTTTGTATTTTAGGAAGGAGCCTTTAATACCCTCCCTAAACTGTATTTTTTATTTATTGATTGATTTAGAACTTTTATATCCCATTCTTCTCTACCTCCGTGGAGGGACTCAGAATGGCTAACAGCAAGAATTCAATGCTAGAAAATAAATAACAGTTTAAAAACATACAAATACAATAAGTTAATAATACATATAAGTTAAAAAATACAGATAAACCAATTCGCCAAGTTAAAATATCATCCAATTCAGTCTGCACATTGTGGTCCAATAGCTCTTAGTCCATCACCCTACGAATGCCTGATTCCAAAGTCAGGATTTCACTTGCTTCCTAAAGATCAGGAGGGAGGAGGAAGACCTAACCTCATTCGGGAGAGAGTTCCATAGCCGGGGGCCCACCACATAGAAGGCCCTGTCTCTCATCCCCACCAAGTGTGACTGTGAAGGTGGTGGGACTGAGAGCAGGGCCTCTCCAGAAGATCTTAAAGCTCTTGGTGTTTTATAGGGGAGAATACGTTTGGACAGGTAAACTGGGCCGGAACTGTGAAGGGTTTTGTAGGTTAAAATCAGCACTTTGAATTGTGCTCAGATGCTAATTGGCAGCCAGTTGAGCTGGTGTAACAAGGGAGTTGTGCACTCCCTGTACCATGCTCCTGTGAGCAACCTGGATGCCAAGCATTGGTCTAGTTGGAGCTTCCGGGCAGTCTTCAGAGGCAACCCCATGTAGAGTGCAAACCCCAGAATTCTGCAGGAGGCAGCAACTGGATTAAAAGTGGATTCATTCTCTAGTGCGATGAAGTAGCCTGACACAATGGATTCAAATTGCCAGAAAAGAATCTCTACCTCAACCTTAGGAATAACTTCTTGACTGTAAGCAGCAGTGCTCCATCCTTGGAGGTCTTTAAATAATGGTTGGATGGTCATTTTCCATGAGGGTTTTAGCTGGGCATTCTTTCATGATGTGGGGCTGAATTAGCTGGTTTCTGGGGTCCCTTGCAGTGCTATGATTTTATGATTCTAGGAACCTCACCCCTTATTTCACCAGTGGGCTGAAATGCCCAAGCAGAATGCAAAGTAGAGGAGGCATAGTCCCTAATACATAAGGAACCCAATGGAGATAAGGACACAGAGACGATCCAGAAACCCATAGTGGTCTGCTAACCTTGGAGCATATCTTTGCTTGAATGTGGTCCCCCCTGCTCATTATTCTTCCCTGTTCCTTCCTCAGCGTGGCAAAATGCCTTGGGGCCAAGACGGTGGCCCAGCGGGCTTTGGATTGTACCAAAGAGTGCCAGATCATCTCCCATGTGCTGGAGGATGTGGAAGCAGTGAAAGCAATAGAGCAGTTCCTGGGTGAGTTTCCAAGCTTGGCAACAAGACAGAGTGAGAGGTGGGCACTGGCTTGGTAGTGGCTCCAGCCCTGGCACAAGAAATTCCATAGTTAAGTATGGGAATCTTCAGCAGATCATCCCTACCCCTCTTCCCCAACTTCCCCTTATCTTCCAGTTGTGTCATAACTATAATGCCCATTGGCAGTCATGCCAGTTGTGAGTGATGGGATCTGTAGTCCCAATACACCAAGTGGGAAGCACCAGATTTATGGTGCATATAGGAGAGGATGGTTTGCGATCCTGTCTAGGTCCTCCAGTGTGATTCCAAAGTATGCATCCAATAATCAAAATGCAGTGTTCTCCAAGCCATTGGCCTCCAGATGTGTTGCGACTATAATACTCATGCCAATTGGGGGTGATGAGACCTGTTGTTCCAATACGCCAGGTTGGAAGCACCAGGTATATGGTGCATATGGAAATAGATGGTTTGTGGGCCTCTGTAGGTCCTTCACTGCAGTTCCAAGGGATGCTTCTGCCCCATGTATAGTCAAAATGTAGTGTTCCCCATGGATACAGGGGTCATACTGTGTTCCAAAACCATGTTTTTCTAGTGTTGAGAAACCCTAAGGAGAAGATGATCTGACAAGAAGCAATTCAAGATATTTTGGGGTTAACATTGCCCAGCTGGAGTAAGCACCATTGACCTCAAATGGGACATTTCAAAGCCTTGCCTCTTTTAGCTTTAGTATCCTGTGATGCAGAAGGCTTCTCCTGACCTCCTTTGCCTTCCCCAGATGACGAACGGACGCTTGTGGAGGCAGCCTGTGGGGCCTCCTTGGCCTTCATCTACTCTGGCTGCCTCCAGAGGATGCAGGAAGAGGGACGGCTGAGCCAGCAACTGGATTCGGTGGTCCTCATCGTGTGTGGTGGTAACTCCATCCGGATGGAGGAGCTCCAGGCCATGAAGAACCAACTGGGCATGAAATAATGGGAGGGGGATCTTCTTGAATTCGGCTCCCTCTTCAGGCAGGTTTCATAGAATTGTAGAATCCTAGAGTTGGAGGAGATCATGAGGGCCATCTAGTCCAACCCTTCTGCTAGGCAGGAAAAATATGACTTCTTTGCCCCAAATTAGGCCATATGCCTAGAGTCTGGAGGGTCTTGGCAGCCCATTTTGGGTCTTCCAGAGCAGCTGAAGGAAATAATTGGGTGGTGCCGGAGGCTGGAGGTCCATGCAGTCCCATGGCCCGCAGTGGGCCTGATTTGGCACATGGGCTATGCAATCCCCATTGTGTTCTTTCACACCAACCTGGATGCCATCAGATGGAGGTATTTGGTGCCAGGAAGAAGGCCTCCTTCCCCACTAGTTGAAATTCCCAAATGATTTTTGATTCATCCACTCAGCTGGCATCTCAAATGGTGTGTGGTATCAGCCTAGTGCCAATACCTGAATTATTTTTAACATCATATCTTTGCAAAGTCTCCAATGATAACATTGCAGTTCCACTTTAACTGCCACCACTCCATCCCATGGACTCTGTAGTTCATGGAGGTCCTAGAAACCAAGAAATCTAAATGCACCTCCTTAAACTACAATTCCCAGATACCATAGAAAGCCGACAAGGCAGTTAAGGTGGAATCATAGAGCTATAGTTTTGTGCAATTCAGCCCTCCACATTCCCCAGGGTGGAAAAAGCGTGAATTTAAAAATACTGTTTATAACAACTTTCTAGGAATCTCTTGGTCCTCCACCACCAGATGCTGATCATGGAATTGCACTGGAGGATCTTGAGATGTTGGGAACATTTTCATCAAATCTGTGAATATTTACATCCACGAAAGTCAAACCAACAAATCTGGAGGGTTGACTGTATGGTGAAAGTGTGCCAAACCTTGGCTGGGAATGAGAGAGGAAGATGGCTGTAAACCAAGCACCGATGTGCCGGAGTGAATTTCAGTGAATTTCAGCTAGTCATCCTTGAATCCCGTGGACAGCGCACCACCTCCGCACTATATGTTCCCCTCACCTGTTTGTAAGGCTGCCGATTGTCTGGTGTGTGAGGAGTTGTGTTTACAGAGCGCAGTTACCAAGTGGCTTCATTGCCTAAAGCACACCAGGGGCAAAGCTCACCGGTTGAAAGCATCGGTCTTCATTGTTCTGTGCTCCGGCTACCGGGAGACAGATGCCTGCTTCACAGGGAGTTGGAGGGAAAGTACACAACTCTGTATTAGGTTTTCCGGGTTGGAATTAAACACTGCATTAATCCTCTGTCTTAATTCTCTTCATCAATGGGCAAAGGACCGAGATCCTCTCAATTGTTCTTTAGCCTTTTCATGGAACTTCTGAGCCATGTATGGTCTTCACCTCCTGGCTTGCCAAATTATGGGGTAGGCTTTTGGTCTTCAATTGATGGGATGAAAAAAAAGGATCATCCCAATCTTACTGTTTGAATTGGGACAGAAATGCAATCCAAGCCAAATCCAGGGATGTAATCCCATAGATGTGGGCACAGATGTGGTACAATAGGAAGAAGCCCCTTAAACAAAGATGGCAGTTTGTACAAATTCAATAGCTATTTGCTGCCCTTCTCTGATGGCTAGCATCTGCTAGAATATTCTTTGTATTCCTTGAACAGTAGGACTGGTCCTTGGTATCAAATTTCATAGATGCGTAATGGCAAGCTTTCAAAATTTCAAGGAGGTCTCCAAGGGGCTGAATTCAGCTCCTATATAGCTTCAGAACCATGGAAAGCTCCTTGAAACCCAAGTGAATGAATTGACAAACCCATGGATTTGTAAAGAGAGCAGCAGTGGCCATGACCTTAATCTGGAGTTGTAGTTCATAGAGGGAACCTTCTGATGGATTATGTTGTTAGTCTCAACTAAAGCTGGCCCATTGTGTGCTCAACAATGGGACATTCTTGCTGAAGACTGACTAAAGGTCCATATACACTGTAGAATAAATGCAGTTGTATACCACTTAAAGTGCTTGGGCTCAATACTGGAGGACCTTGTGAGTTGTTGTTTGGTGAGGCACCAATAACCTTTGACAGAGAAGGCTCAGGCAATGGAAAGTGGGCTTGGGAATGAGGATGAATTGAGGATCAACCCAGAGAGAGACACAGTGCCATGCAACGCTTCCTCTGACAGACCACCCTCCCACTTAGGTCTTGAAAATGCTGTTTACATGTATTTCGATTTATTGAAATGGATGCGCTCTCCAGGGTGAATATTATTATTGTTTACCCCATCAATATTTATCTACAGTCAGATTGTTTTGACTGTGGCGCCACACTTTTAATTAGCAAGTGGGCTTTCTCCGACTCGTTCTTTTGCTACTGTCTCCCTGCATTATTGTCATAATTATTTTTAATTATGGCTACCTTTGCCTGTTGCTGCAGCTCCTTCCGGCTGCAAATCAGATGAGAATGAAGTGATGGTCGCTGGGGCGGAAGAGCAAAGGACTCTTGGCCGGCAACTCATTGCAAATGGGCCATATTTGTGTTGCAGGATCCCTTTTCCCACAGCCTAGAGCATGCAAAAGGATAACATATCACAGCGAAGCTATTATAATGACTCTCAACAGCAGCTATTAGTTAGTCAAATATTGAATATTGTTAATATTCATGAATATGAAGGTTGGGTAAAGGTAAAGGTGTTTCCTTGACATTAAGTCTAGTCAAGTCCAACTCTGGAGGGTGGTGCTCATCTCCATTTCTAAGCCAAAGAGCCGGTGTTGTCAGTAGACACCTCCTAGATCATGTGGCCAGCATGACTGCATGAAGCACCAAAGGATGGGATCCTGCAGCAAACATATTCATGTTGTGGTTACATTCTGCCTCCTGATCTGACTCCCCAAATCAAGCCCCCTCCCATCCAATGGCACAGGAGCCAAGGCAATAGGGAGGCTTCTGTCTGCTGGAGATAGACTTTTCTTAGGCGGTTGAATGGGACTTGCCTTGCCCCATTTGGGACCATTTCTTCCCTGCCTCTCCCTCTTTTCCCTTCTTCTTTTGGTTCATGATAAATTGCCCTGGTCAGACCGCCCCCAGGAGATGTTTCGGGTTGAGGGAATCCCATAAATCATAATGCCGAACCTCCCTCCCAGTTCCAAAAGGAAGGGAGAAAAGTGCTTACAAAGAATGTTGGGGACTGTCAAACCCTGCAGTTGTTTGGTTGGTCAGTCCTTCCTTCCCTCCCTCTTTCCCTCCTTCCAAACTTTAAAGACACAATCCAAGGGTACATCTACTTAATGCAGTTTGATACAAACACTTAATGCAGCGTGATACAATTTTAACTACCATAGCACCATGCTATGGAAACCTGGGAGTCATGGTTTGGTGAGACCCTGGCACTCCTCAGCAGAGAAGGTTCCAGACCTTGTCAAACTACAACTCCAAGGATCCCATAGAATGGAGCCATGGCAGTTTAAGTGGGGCTCAAACTGCTTTACTTCAGCTGTAGCTTCACTTTAGGTTTTAGTCTTATCTGCAAGGGAGCTATCCAAGGTGCTGGCTATTTCCCCAAATAAGGCTGGCACCTTGGATAGCTCTCCCTCCTCCCATTTCCTAACCCATAAGCATACCTCTTCTCATCCTTATTGTCCTTCTCTAAACCTGCTCCAACTTGTCTATACATCTTTCCTAAAAGGAGCCAACCAGAACCGAATTGCAGAAGAAAGGAGAATTGAACTAAGTTTGATGAGACTCCATAATCACATTAGCCTTCTATGCATTTGGGTCAGATCTGATTGAAAATCCTCAAAAGTGCCACATGGCCAAAGAAAGCCCCAAAGCACACTGACTACCATAAAACATTAATAATAGCACAGAGTCCATAAATTGCCAGGCACCTTCAATATTCATAATAACCAAGACACGAGTGAAAGTCTATGTTCTGTTTTACAAATCTGTAGCAGCTACGTATGCAGACCACAGTGCCAGAGATAATCAATAAACACAAAAACATACTTTATTTGTTTCTTCGTTATACAAAATAAAGAAACTAGGCGCCAAAAAACTATCATACATCCTTAAACACACGGAGCCTCCGAAGAAGTTTTGGACTAGATTGGTATTTGCTAGCGGTAGCCTCAAATGTGCCGTTGGTTTTATTGGCAGTCGTGGTTCGATTCCCACCCAAAATATAATAATAATAATAGAATTATATTAATTATAATAATAATCTGAATAATAATAATAATAATTAACCAAATCAAATATCCTTTCCCAAAGCACTCCCCCCCTCCAGTTAAATTAAGTCCTTGAAAGTCGATCCAGCACTTACCACCAGGGGGAGGCGCATCACCAACGAAACCTCCCTTTCCTCCTATACAAAATAAGCCTCCGAATTCAAATAAACAGGTTCTTGCTCGAAGAAACAAACCAACCAAAAAAGCCCAAAGCGAAAGCAACCCCTTTCCTCCACCCGCCCCACTCCCCCCACAAAGTAGACCCAATCCCCAAACCAAAGACGCGATCCTTCAGTCTGCGAAAAAGAGACAAGTCCAGCTTTGGTCCACAGAGGAGTTCGCGAAGAATGTCCCGAGATTCGCTGCCAGAGGAAACAAGGGGATCGTTGAGTGGGTTTGTGTAGGGATCTGCCTTTTGCTGCCCCCTCGACCGAGATACAAAACATCCCCCTTCAAACCCCTCCATCACAAAGGCATGGTCCATTTATGGTCCTGGCATACCAATACCTCTGGCAAAAGAGGCTCTGTTTTGGCATTCCCATGTCTCTAGTGAAAGAGGTGCTGTTTGAGTGTACCCATGCCCCCAGCAAAAGAGGTGCTGTTTCGGCATCGTGGTGGTTGACATTTCGGGTATCTGCAGTTCTGATCCTCCGATGGAGCAGATGGGGGACATCAGAGCATGGGGTCCGGGCTCCCAAGGAGTCATAGCATGGGGAACACAGGGCTGTGGTTGGTGTCTCCGGTGCCACCTCCTCTCAGGAGCCCTCTACCACACGGTTGTCTCGTTGAGCTCCTGGTTGGGGTGTGAGAGAGGCCCGCTGCTATAGCCAGACATGGCGAAGGGAGGGCTGGGCCCACTGCTGAAGACTTCGCCAGGAATAGGGTGCAGGGAGCTGGGCAGGCCTGGTTCAGGGCTGGGGGTGTCGGGGTGAGAGATCATATCCGTGTACCTTTGGTTCTCGGACGAGTGGTGCCCGGGGAGGGGGGGTTCCAGTGGACCAAGCGGAGTGGAGCCAGCCCCTGAAGTCGGGATGTAGCTGGAATCAGCTGGGGACTGGGCCTGTGATGGGGGGCCATGCGGGAAGAAGTCGTAGTTGCTGCCGGGACCATAGTAGTCACCCTGGTAATCTAGAGAGAGGAGGAGAATGGAAGATGATGGTTAGATCAGATGGTCCTTTGCATCAGAACCAGAGCAAGGCCTTCCTTGAGCAGAATGACCAAATCTTGACCACTTATGGTTAAATCAGCTGGTCCTTCACACCAGAACCAGAGCAAGGCCTTGCAGGACAGAATGACCCCATCTAGACCACTTATGGTTAGATCAGATGGTCTTTCACATCAGAACCAGAGAAAGGTCTTCCTTGAGCAGAGTGACCCCACCTTGTCCACCTATGGTTAGATAAATGGTCCTTCACATCAGAACCAGAGCAAGGCCTTCCTCAAGCAGAATGACCCTCATCTTGATCATCTTTGCTTTAAAAGTTGAGAAAAAGCTCTAGGCCAGTGGTTCCCAAACACTGGTTCTCCAGATGGTCTAGACTTCCACTCCCAACCATGTTGGCAAACAATAACGAATTCTGGGATCTGAAGTCCTCTGACCTGCACAAATCTCCTACCAATCTAGTTCCAAGAGAAACCCAGGACAGATTTGACTGGAAGCTAATGCCAGCTTCAATGGCTTCATTATCCTAACCAAAGGAATATTTGGGTCATTCCAGGAAACTATGGACAATTTCCTCTGGAAGACAAACATTGTAGAACTGTGCAATTTTAATCCCTGTTGACGAAAATCCACTTTCAAAGACCCAAATCCCCAACCAACCTCCATCCCATTATCAAAAACGAAACTCGGTCCATTAATAACACAAACCAGCCCAGTCAACTATGGCATCAGCTCTCCCAGTTTTAGGCCAGGTTTTATCCCAATCAGACTTGAAGCTCTGTTCCTAAGCAGAATCTTTCTTTCCTTCCTTCCTTCCTTCCTTCCTTCCTTCCTTCCTTCCTTCCTTCCTTCCTTCCTTCCTTCCTTCCATACATTCACAGTCTTTGTGACCCTAAATTAATTCACTCCTTCTAGAAAGAGAAGGGAAAGAAGTGCCTATTGAGGCCTTTTCAAGAAGAAATGGTTCATTTCAAAGTGAGTTTTTGGGGCTTATCATGCTCCACTACTGCAGATGGAGTCCTCAGTGTAACTTTAGATGCATCTACACCAGTGGTTCCCAACTTATTTTTGACCAGGGATCACTTGGCCAGGGACCACTTGAACAGGGACCACTTTGACCAGGGACCACTCTGCAACATTAGGACCAAAAGGGTTATGAATCAGTTTTTGGTCAACTTTAGATTCGGTTTGGTTATTTGGGGTGCATTGTATAGACCACATCAGTTCTAATTTCTGATACAGAATATATGCCATCCAATAGTCACCATCTACTCGCCCACAGAAAACCATATTTAATAAGTCTCTGCACTATAAGAGGATTTTTGCGAGATCAGTCACTCTCGTTGCAATGGTGTAGTAATGGTGAGGCCGTGGACCATGTTTTAATTCTTGTGGACCACTGGTGGTCCACGGACCACAGGTTGGGAACCATTGACATAGATAGATGCATGGAGACAACACCTCTTTGTGTTGAAGCAGCCCAAAAATAAACTCTCAAATGGCCAGTGGCCTCCTCCCCGCTATAAAAAACAACAATAGACCGATAAATGCACATCTTGGTGAAAACAGACAAAAACGGTACTGGGAAAATGGGACAAAGCTATGTACGAAATGACAAAACCATTTGAAGCGGACTTCTGAAAGTACCGCATAAGTGTCTTATGAATCAGCCAAAGTCAAGCTAATGGGAAAGGGAAAGCTGAGCTAAGAGGCAACCTAGGAAACTCTCCACCACTTGAATAGAACTCTATAGGTTCTCCACAACAGGATTGCAATTTCGTTGGCAATACCTTTGCTCCAAAGCCTCCTTTTCATTGCTGTTTTCTTCTCCCAAATGTGAACAAAATGCACAGAAGGGGGAGGAAAGGGGTGTGTGTATGATTTAATCCTGGCTTTAATCTTTGGAAACCAACGGCTTAGGCTCTGGTGTTAACCAGCACTTGCTTTGAACCTATTTGCCAGTGGGACAGGAAATCCCCTTGACCCCTCCGAGCCAAGCCAGTTAGGATCGGGAGCAAAATGAGGATTTAGAAAGCAGCAGTGGGATTTTTTTTTTTGGGGTGGGGGGGAACACAACTTTATTGGCCAAAACTTTAAACTAGGTTGAATGTTTAAAGAACCTTCTCCTATTCCTTTCTTCCTTGTCTTTAGGGGGGGAGGCAAGCAGGAAAGAGAATGTTAATGCCATTAAAGGACCAGCAAAACCTCTTTGAAAAGGGCCTCAAAGCTGGGACAAAAGAAGCCAAAGCTGGTGGGGAGAAATTAGATGAATCTGTGACTTTTTTGCTTTGGGTCTCAATCAAGAGAGTAAAACATGGGAGGATAATAATAATAACAATAATAATAATAACAACAACAACAATAATAATTTGTATGTATATCCTGCTTCTTCTTTCCCAAAGGAGACTCAAAGTTGCTCACACTAAAATGGTACAAATTATTATTATTATTATTATTATTATTAATAATAATAATAATAATATCATATTACTTACTCTCTACCAAAGAAGACTCAAAGTGGCTAACACTAATAATAACAACAATATACTATTTGTATTTATATTCCATACAAATAATAATAATAATAATAATAATAATAATAGTAATAATAATAATTTTTTATTTACATCCTGCTTCCTCTCTACCAATGGAAACCAAAGTGGCTAACACTAAAAATCATACCTGTTGTTGTTGTTGTTGTTGTTGTTGTTATTATTATTATTATTATTATTTATACCCTGCCTCCTCTTTCCCAAAGAAGACTCAAAGTGGCTAGCCCTAAAAATCATGCAAATAATAATAATAATAATAATTAATATCATCTTACTTCCTCTCTCTCAAAGAAGACTCAAAGTGCCTAACCCTAATAATAACAACAATATACTATTTGTATTTATATTCAATACAAATAATAATAATAATAATAATAATAATAATAATAATAATAATTTTTATTTACATCCTCTCTCCCAATGGAGACCAAAGTGGCTAACACTAAAAATCATACATATTGTTATTATTATTACTATTATTATTTATACCCTGCCTGCTCTTTCCCAAAGAAGACTCAAAGTGGCTAGCACTTAAAATCATACAAATTATTATTATTATTATTATTATTATTATTATTATTTTGATCATGCCTTCTCTCTCCCAAAAGGAGATTCAAAGTAGCTAACACTAACACTACTACTACTACTACTACTACTAATAATAATAATAATAATAACAACAACAACACCATTGTGTAGGAAAAGCACAATCAAAGCACCCCTGACAGATGGCCATCCAGCCTGTGTTTAAAAGTTTCCAAGGAAGAAGCTTCCACCACACTCTGAGGCAGGGAGTTCCATTGTTGAACAGCTCTTCTTGCAATCAGGAAGTTCTTCCTAGTGCTCAATGGAACCTCCTTTCCAACAATGTGAACCCATTGCTCTGAGTCCTAGTTTGAAGGACAGCAGAAAACAAACCTGCTCCCTCTTCCTTAGGACAGCCTTTCCAATATTTATACATGGCTCCTCTCATTTCTCCTCTCAACCTTCTCTTCTGAGGTTAAACAGACCCAACTCTTTACGATGCTCCTCAGAGGGATTCATGGACATTTGATCATTTTAGTTGCCCTCCTCTGGACTCTTTCCAGCTTAGAATCAATATCTCTCTTGAACTGTGGTGCCCAGAATTGGACACAGTGTTATTCCAGGTGAGGTCTGACCAAAGCAGAATAGAGAGGCACCAGGACTTCCCTTGGTCTGGACACTAGACTCCTTTGGATGTAACCCAAAATCCCATTGGTTTTTCAAGCTGCTGCATCACACTCCTGGGTCATGTTCAATTTCCTGTCCATGAAGACTCCAAGATCTTTCTCACATGTACTGTTGTCGAGCCAGGCGTCACCCATCCTGTATCTTCTGATTTTCATTTTTTCTGCCCAAGTGTTGTATCATACATTTCTCCTGGTTGAAGTTTGTCTTGCTTGGTCTTAATTTGCTTTTCATGTCTTTCAATATTCAAATCAAGTCCATACAGAGTGTATGGTATGGTATATCATATTAGTTAGGCCACTTTTTAAAATAGGAAGTCTCAAGCAACCAGATACAGCGTTTATTATCCAGCGCCTAGCTATCCCCATTGGGTCAAGAGAGTCTCTTCTATTCTTGTTTCCCAGTTCTCCCTAAGTCAGTGGTTCTCAACCTTCCTAATGCCGCGAGCCCTTAATACAGTTCCTCATGTTGTGGTGACCCTCAACCATAAAATTGTTTTTGTTGCTACTCCACAACTGTAATTTTGCTGCTGTTATGAATCGTAATGTAAGTATCTGATATGAATTCACTGGATCAAATTTGGCACAAATACCTGATACGCCCAAATCTGAATACTGGTGAGGTTAGGCAGGGGGTTGATTTTGTCATTTGGGAGTTGTAGTTCCTGAGATTTATAGTTAACGTACAATCAAAGATCATTCTGAACTCCACCAACGATGGAACTGAACCAAACCTGGAACACAGAACTCCCATGTCCTACAGAAAATACTGGAAGGGTTTGGTGGGCATTGGCCTTGAGTTTGAGAGTTGTAGTTCACCTACATCAAGAGAGCACTGTGGACTCAAAAAATGATGGATCAGGACCAAAATTTGGCACAAATACTCAATATCTCCAAATGTGAACACTGGTTGAGATTGGAAAAAATAGATGTTGACATTTGGGAGTTGTAGTTGCGGGGATTTATAGATCACCTACAATCAAAGAGCATTCTGAACCCCACCAACAATAGAATTGGGCCAAACTTCCCACACAGAACCCCCATGGCCAACAGAAAATACCGTGTTTTCTGATGGTCTCTGGCGATCCCTGTGACACCTCCCTTGTGACTCTCCCTGGGGTCCCAACCCCCAGGTTGAGAAACACTGCCCTAAATCTAAGCATCACCCTGAATCAAACTGAGCTGACCCACTGGATTCACTAGCTTTGTCTATGTGTTGTCTTGGGTTATTTCCTTGGGTCTATTTTCATTGGGACTCCCTGATAGCATACAAAGGGGATCCAATCTGAGGACCCAGCCCCCCTTTATGCTTGCAAGGTTCGGGTGTCACCGGCACAAATGCTATCTGAAAGAGGTACAAAAGCGGGGCAGATGGGGCTTTGTTCCTTGCAGCACATGGGGTAGGCTGGGGGGGGGGGGTCCAAAGGGTCAGACACTTTGGCACACAAAGCCCCTTCCGCACTTGAGAGCAACCCTCTTTGAAGGACCAGCTCACCTTTGAGCCAAAAGGATGGAGAAGAAGATGCAGGAAAGAGGCAGGGAGGAATAATGACAACAGGAAAGGAAGGACAAAGAGAATACAAAGGCAAGGGACTAGTAAGGAATGAAAGAGGGAGTGAGAAGGAGTGAGGGGAAGAAACTAAGGAAGAAGGATAGAGAAGAGGAAAGAAGGAAGGAAGGGAGAAAACAGGAAGGAAGGAAGGAAGGAAGGAGAGGAGAGAGAGAGTAAGGAAGGAAGGAGAGAGAGAGTAAGAAAGGTAGGAAGAAGAAGAATAGGAAATAAGAAGTGAGAAAATAAGGAAGGAAAGGAAAGAAAAGGAAGGAGCAAGTGAGGGAGAGAAACTATGGAAGAAGGATAGAGAAGAGGAAAGAAGATAGAAGGGGAGAAGATAAGAAAGGAAGAAAGGTAGGAAGAAGCAATAATAGGAAAGGAGGGAAGAAGAGAGAAAATAGGAAGGAAAGACATAAAACAGAGGAGTGAGGGAGAGAGACAAAGGAAGAAGATTAGAGAAGGAAGGAGAGGGAGTAAATAGAAAGGAAGGAGAGAGATGAAGAAAGGAAGGAAGAAGTAAAATAGGAAAGAAGAAGAGAGGGAATAGGAAGGGAAGATAGGAAAGGAAGGAGTGAGGGGGAGAAACTAAGGAAGGAGAACAGAGAAGGAAGAAGGAAGGAGAGAAAATAGGAAGGAAGGAAGGAAGGAAGGAAGGAGAGAGACTAAGAAAGGTAGGAAGAAAGAAAAATAAGAAAGTAGGGGAAGATATGAAAATAAGCAGGGGAGAGAAAAGTAGGAGAAAGGGCAGCAAAGATGAAAGTAACAAGAGAGGAAGGGAGGGAGGGAGGGAAGGGAGAAGAATAGGAAAGAAGGAAGGAGGGAAAGTAAATAAGAAAGAAAAGAAGGAAGACAGGAATGGGAAAGAAAGAAAAGAAGGGTAGGACAGTGAATAGGAAAGGAGGAGTCAGACTAGGAAAGAAAGTAGGAAGGAGAACAGGAAAAGAGGGAGAGAAGGAAGGAAAGAATGAGAGAGGGAGACAAAGAAAAGAAAAGAGAGGGGGGATTGCAGGAAAAAAGAAAGAAGGGGAAAATAAAATGTGAACGAAGAACGAGAGAGAGAGAGAATGAGAGAGAGAGAAATGGAAGCTAGCATCCGGCAGAGTTGGATAAGAGAAAATGTGTAGAAGACGGGGAGAAAAGAAAGGAAAGGAGGATAACTGAGAGGCAAAAGGAAGGAAGAAAAGAAGGAGGTGTGTGGAGAAATAGAGAAAGCAAGGTGAATGCAATAGGCAGAAAAGGAGAAAAGAAGGGGAGAAAAGAAGTGAATGCAATAAAGAAAGTGAATGGAAGAATGAAAAAGCAAAATGAATGGGGAAGGAAGAGAAGGAGAACATGAGAAATAAAAACACAATGTGCATGGGAAAAAGAAGGAGAAGGAAAGCAATGTGAACCAAAAAGAAAAAAGTCATAAGAGAAAGTGATAGTGAGTGGAAGAAAGAAAGAAAAACAAACAAGTGAAAAGGAAAGAACAGAGTGGATGAGAAAAAGACAAATTAAATTAATAGGAGAAGGGAGGAGAGGGAAAGCAAAGTGATTCTGGCAAAAGGAAAGCATGAGAAAGAAAAGAAGGGAATGGAAGAAAAAAAGCAAATAAAGTAGAAAAGACAACGGAGAGTGAGTGGGAGAAGTTGAAAAGGAGCTGGAAAGAAAAAAAGGAAGTGAAAGCAAAGGAGAAAGAAAGAGAAAGAGAAGAAAGTAAAGTGGAAAAAAGAAAGGAGGAAAGGTAAAGAGAGAAAAAAGCTGCAGGTAGCAAAGGGAGAAGAGGCAAAGAGTGTGGGAGAGAAAGAATGAATAGAAGAGAGGGAAATGGGGCAAGAAAAGGGAAGAAAGAGAATAGAAGAAAGTGGAGGAAAGTAAAGGATTGGAAGAAAGGAAGCAAGAGGATGTGGAAAGAAAGCCATAAAGACAAAGAGAAAATGTAGAAGAGAAAGGAAGGTAAAGAACAGAAGAGGAGCAAAACAAAGTGAATGGGGAAGGTAGGAAAGAGGAAGGGAAGGGGAGAAAAAAGGGGGAAACGCAAGAAGTGGAAAAGAGAAAGAAAAGGACAGTGAATGAGAGAAAGGAAGGGAAGAGGAGCAAAGAGCAGGAAAGAGAAAGGAAAGTGAACAGATGAAGGGAAGGCATGGAGGTGAGAAAGACACCAGCAAAGGGATTGGGAAAAAGGAGGAGAATGAAAGTAATCATAAAGAGAGAAAGGGAAGGAAGGAAGGAAGGAAGGAAGGAAGGAAGGAAGGAAGGAAGGAAGGAGAGAAGGAAGGAAGGAAGGAAGCAAGCAAGCAAGCAAGCAAGCAAGGAAGGAGAGATGTAAGGTAAATAGGAAGGAGAGAAGGAAGAAAGGAGAGAAGCAAGCAAGCAAGCAAGCAAGCAAACAAGCAGGCAAGGAAGGAAGGAAGGAAGGAAGGAAGGAAGGAAGGAAGGAAGGAAGGAAGGAAGGCAGGCAGGCAGGAAGGAAGGCAGGAAGGAGAGAAGGAAGGAAGGAAGGAAGGAAGGAAGGAAGGAAGGAAGGAAGGAAGGAAGGAATCCAAGGCGAAAGGGAAGGGAGGCTGATGGGCAAGATCTGCTTACCTCCATAGTAAGTATAGGGTGTGGAGCCCAGCATCTCAGCATCGTCCAGCCGGCCACCCAAAGGGCGCATGCGCCGAGGACTCCGAAAGAAGGCATGCCTCCTGGCTCCTAAAGCGCTCAGCTGCTTCATCCGCCTCTCCTTAGATCTGCGGTTCTGGAACCAGACCTGTGCAGTAAGGACCAGAGGAAAGTCAGTGGAGGAGCCAACATGGAAAAGGCCCTGCTCTCAGAAAGTAGGGGAGTGTGCTATTCACATGAGGTTAAAGCGCTTTCATTCAGTAGTGTCGATGTACCCTTGGAAACCTTCCAAAGCAATACATTATACACCCAGGATAAATTATGCAGCAAAAGCTAAGAGGAGCAAAACAAGATGTGGTGCTGGTTACACAATAGACCTAATCATGCTGCAACACATCACAAAAAGTCACATATACCTTTAAGAAGTTTATAAATCTAGATTTTTTTAAAAAAAATTCAACCCGCCCATAACATGTATATACATTTTCAACAGTTTATAATTCTGAAGAAAACACCATGCACCCACCTCAAATATATGAGATGTTGATGATGATGTTTATTTATACTCTGCTTTATCTCTCCCAAAGGAGGCTCAAAGCAGTGTAGGATTCAAAGTATGACCACATAATTTAAAATATACAAATACGCAAACATTAATACAGTATACAGTGTCAACCCCCTGCAATTCTGGGATTTTGAGCACTTCCTTCCCCAAAAGCATATGCACTTTCTAAGAAGAGTTTATCATTCTGGATTCATTTTCTGGCCATCTTTTCACAAAATGTATACATTTTCAATATTTTATAATTCTGGGATGTTCTGACACTTTCTCCCCTTAAAAGCGTTGTACCTTTAACACTTTATAATGTTATTATTTTATAATTCTGGATGTTATTTTGCACACACACACACACCCCCAAAAGAAATATACTCTTTCCATAAGATTTCAATAGCAGAGAAGTTTGGTGAAATGACATGGGAAACTTGACTGGGAAGGATACACCAGGCATAAGATGGCCATTTATGCTGGAATTTCTAACTCTATTGGAATCATAATATTCTTTCTTCCTTACTTAGCCTTCAAACAGTCATCAAAGCTTCCATGAGATTTTAAAGAGTTGATCCAATTTGATCCAATTTGAGGAGACACCCTCTTTGTCTACACTGTGGAATTGATGCAGTTTGACCACTTATAACTGTTACTCTTCAATGTGATGGAATCCTGGGTGTTGTAGTTTGGCACTCTTGGGCAGAGAAGGCTCAAGACTTGTCAAACTACAACTCCTAGAAACCCATAGCATGGAGCCATGGCAGTCCAAGTGAAGTCAACCTGGATTCATTCAATAGTGGAGATGTGCCTAAATCTTGCCTGCTTCCCATTCATATAATTATGAAGCTTGAAAACAGGGGGCTGGAAGGGGGCTTGAGAGGCCATCTAGTCCAACCCACCCTTCTTTTCAATGGGATGCCAATAGGCCATGTGGGAAATGGGAGAGACTCTCCTGTCTTAAATAAAAACCTCACAGGATGAAAATTAGTTTTTAAAAAACCACAAAATATTTGATGGCAATTAAATAAAATACATGAAGACAATCCACAGAGGAGGAGATGTTGATTTCAATCATTTGTCTGATTGACATTCCTAGTTTCAAGCTTGTTGTTGTGATAAAACTGGGAACCCCCCTCCTCCCAACCACCACCACCTTTACTAAAGGTTTCCTTTGTTTCAGGAAGAAAGAACCTCCCCAGATGCCAACACAATGCAGGGAGACCTTTTGTCTGGTCCCCAGGTTATGATGCCTAGTGAAGCTCATGAAAAGGCGCCCCCTTTTGGTGGACAGAGAGCCCTGCCTGGGAATTAGCCATTTGCAGACCAGAAGAAAGACCCCCCCCCCCCCCCCGCAAAAGTAGGAGAAAGAAGATCAACCCAACTTCATCAATGGGTTTGCTCACTGACTGAAAGTATGGAGACATGAACCACATTGATCAAACTCCTGGAGATCAAGCTTATGGAGGGATGCATTGGGTAGATTTAGCTTGGAAAACCAAAGACTTGATTGAACCATCTTTAAATATCTCAAGGGATGTCACATCAAAGATGGATCAAGCTTGTCTTCTGCTTCCCCGGAGACCAAGACACAAAGCAATAGCTTCACACTCAAGAAACGAGGTGCCATCTAAACATTAGGAAGAACGTCAGAGCTGTATGAGAGTGGGATTGAATGTTGAACTTGCCTTCTTTGGGCAACTTCAAACCAAAGTTGGGTGAGTGGATGCCTGCATGGAGGGGATTGATGTGGCCTTTGAGGCCCCTCCAAGATCTATTGTTCTCCATCTTACCTGGATGACTCTCATGTTGAGCCCTGTCTCTTGAGCCAGCTGCTCCCGAATATGCCGGGTAGGTTTAGGAGTGGCTGCAAAAGCTGCTTTGAGGGTCTCCAACTGCTTGGCTTTGATGGTGGTCCGGGGGCCCCTCCTTTTGGTCCCGGAGTTCTGCTCCTCGTTCTCATTGTTGGTGGTCTCTTTGTCCGAAGAGGTGGAATTGTCTGTCTCCTTTGGGTCATCCTGCATGGGGTCTTGGAGGTCTGGAGATAAACTCCGGTCAGTACAAGAAGACACTGTGGAGGGGAAAGGGGACAACTTAGTTGGGAAGAGGTCAGAAGGTGGAGTCAGGAGGGTCCATTGAGAGAAAAGCCATAGTGGGACCCAGCTCACCAAGCACTGTGTTCAACAGTGGTGCCAACAGAGCTGGACTTTGGGACACAAAGCTAGAGGCCATTTCCATAGAAAGGCCAGGGTGGTCCCCCATATCAGTCAGCCTGGCTCACCTTGTAAGGAAGAAAGCAAGCAAACGAAGACACAAGGCCCTTCCAAAGACTTAGGCTGAGAATCTAAAGCAGTGGTTCTCAACCTGGGGTCCCCAGATGTTTTTGGCCTTAACTCCCAGAAATCCTAACAGCTGGTAAACTGACTGGGATTTCTGGGAATTGTAGGCCAAAAACATCTGAGGACCCCAGGTTGAGAACCACTGATCTAAAGAGTCCTCTCAGGCTGGATCTACACTGCTCTCTATCCCAGGATCCGATCTCAGGTTATCTGCTTTGGACTGGATTATATGAGTATCCACTGCCAGATAATCTTGGATAAACAGTTAATCTGGGATCAGATCCTGGGATATAGGGCAGTGTAGAAGGGGCCTCAGTTGCAACCACCAGGACTTCCTAAGCCTAACCCTAAGGAGACCTGTCCCCATCATCAATGGCATCCCTGGGCACAAACTACCCAGATTGGAATGGGGAAAGTAATTCACAAAAGCATTCATTTAGAGGACTCACAAAGCCTTCAAGAAGTGAGAGAGGAATATCCTCTGAGACCTCCATACTCATCACCTTTCTGGTCCACTGGACTGAGCCAAGCCAGGCCAAAGTGTTATGGACCTGATCCTAAATGAACCAGGCTCTTCCCTGGCCTCAGCCTTTCATCCCATCCCACTTTTCTCCTCTCTCATTTCAGCCGTTTTTTTGTTTTGTTTTGTGTACTTCTGGGAGTCTGGTGGGTTTCCAGCCAGATCTGGTACATTTCTGGTGGAAACAAAAATAAAAAGGTCTCCAGTTTGGTGTTTTGGATATGTTTCTTCTGGCTTCATTCCTATCTCTCTCTTTCTCTTTCTCTTTGGCACAAAAGGCCTGGTCCCATCTGTTCTCCACTCACTCAGCTGGTCCTGGAGGTGATCCCTTTGTAAGTGTGGGATTCAGGAAGCTTGGGAGGGAGGCATTCCACCTCCCCACCAAGCCCTCTTTTAAGGGATTAACCTTTCTTCCCCTAGTTATTTCTCCAGGAGGGAAAAAAACAACACCACAGAACCTTTAGGAACAACGTGGCTGCAATGTGACTGGTCCACAAACTGTCCTTTTTTTCGACTCAGAAATGAGAAAGAGGACATGTCTCACCCAGCAGCCCCCCTTCCCTCTTTCTCACCCTCCCACCCAGCTGCATAAGGTCTCCAATAAAGGTGAATTCACTCCTGTCCCAGAGAGAGAGCAGCCCTTCCCTTCATGGATTAGAATGAAAAACAAATACATTTTCCCTTCCTATGTTTTTCTTCACCTCTCTCCTCCCACTTTTTCCTACCAGGACATAAAAGGAGACTGTAAGCTCTTACGGGACCAAAAAAGTGCCCAAACTGTAAAGATATTAAATCCTAAAATGTGGATTTAATAAAGAAATAAAAACAAAACAACAGTATTTTCAGAGGGAAGGACCTATCTTCTTCCCCTGGGGAAGAAATCTGGGATGGGAGCTGAGTTGGTCTTCATCTATCCCTCCCCAGTTAGCCAACTTTGAGTCAAGACTCTGACTGTTCAATTAAAGTTTGTGAGTCCCTTGGGGCAGGGACCTAGTCAGAAATGAATCCCACTAAGTTCAGGACAACCTGCTTCCAAGCAAAAGTAGATAATGATAAAATAATAATAATAATAATAATAATAATAATATCAGGCTCATAACTACTAATAGCAGGGCATTACTGCCATAGGACTGTCAACAGCAACTCACACATTTTTGCTTTTGGGCCGTTTTCCATTGAAGGAAGTGGGTGCTGCCCAAGATTATTTGCTGCCTGAAGACCAGTGCCGAAGACCAGTGCACCCAAAACTGATCTGATTGCTGTCCTGAACTTTTTATACAAGGCCTTTCCCCCAAAAAACTGGGATTCTAGGCAACTCACCAATTTAATACAACATATTATTATTATTATTATTATTATTATTATTATCAACAATAATAAATTGTATGTCTTACTCGCCTCTCCTCCGGGTTGGAAGCGGGACATAACATAATTAAAACCAATCATCACCAAAACCTAGGGTGCCTCTACATTGCAGAATTAATGTCGCTTGACCCCACTTGAACTGCCATGGCTGAATCCTATGGAGTTGGCATTTGACAAGCTTTCTCTGCCAAAGGGCCCTTCCACACAGCCCTATATCCCAGAATATCAAGGCAGGAAATCCCACATTATCTCAGTGTGGACTCAGATAAACCAGTTCAAAGCAGATATTATGGGATTTTCTGCCTTGATATTCTGGGATATAGGGTTATGTGGAAGGGCCCATAGAGTGCCAGTGCCTCCCCAAAACTACAATTCCCAAGATTCCATAGCCTTGAGCTAGGACAGTTACAGGAAGATCAAACTGCATTCACTCTACAGTGGAGATGCTCACTTTGGAGATCTGGGGCCCTTCCAGACAGGCCCTAGATCCCAGTATAACAAGGCAGAAAATCCCACAATATCTGCTTTGAATTGGGTTATCTGAGTCCACACTCAGATAATGCGGGATTTTCTGCCTTGAGATTCTGGGATACAGGTCTGTATGGAAGGGCCCAGAGTCCACACTCAGATGATGTGTGGGGTTGTCTGCCTTGAGATTCTGGGCTGTGTGGATTGGCCCCTGGTGTTGCAAGCCTTACCTGAGTTGAGGCTGCCTTCTTTCAAGCTGGCTGAGCTCAAGTAGTCCTCCTTGCAGACGAACTTATTCTCGTCGATGATGTAGAGCTCCTCGCCGGTGGAGAGCTGCTTGTTGCACACCATGCAGGTGAAACAGTTCAGGTGGAAGACTTTGCCCCGGGCTTTGCGCACCAGGTCGGAGGGCGAGATGCCTTGGGCGCAGCCGGCGCATTTGGTGCCAAACCTCCTGGATTTGGGGAAGGGGAGGGGGCGAACAAGGAGACAGAAGGCAGGGAGTGAAATTGGGGAATAGACCAAGCTCCTTTTCCTGAGAGTGGATCTTTCCATCTCTTGCTTGGCCTTCAATAAGAACCGAGTTGCCGAGTTGACTCTCCAAAAAGGAGGGTTTGGGAAAGGACCCAAACGAAAGCCTGGGATTCTTGACCTCCCTTTCTTTACCTTTGTCCCATTCTACTTCTACTATTACTAGTACCGTTACTATCATTGTTCTGGTTGTTGTTATTATTGTTGAGTGCTATGCGCCCCAAGAATGCTCCACAAAGGAGGCAGAGAAGTCCTCCACTCCAACGTCAGGAAGCCCTAGCCGCCGAAAGCATTGGTTTTAACGCGCATCTGGGACGGTTTGGAGGCTCGGGAAGGGGACAATGGGGACGCCCCTTTGTCCCTTCTCAAAGACCCCTCGAAATCTCCCCCTCCAAACGGAGACTCCTCTCCAAAGCCGTGCGTAAATGTCATGCGTAAAAGTCATGCGTAAAAGCCGTGCGTAAAGCTTGGCCGCCTCGGCTCTTGGAGACCTCGGAAACCCCTCCGAATGGTAAACTTTGGGGAGACCCCTGGCTTTTCCCAACTCCCCCCCCCCCTTACCCCATCTCTCCCAATGCTACTTTGCCCTTTCCAGGACTGGCATTGAGTGGAAACATGAGCAATCTCTCCCGTCGGGGTTTTGCGCCCTGGTGCCACATCGCCACCTTCTCCAAAATGTCTCCAGTTTTTAAATGTGTGTTTTTTTTCCCTCTAAAGGGGAAAAAAGAGGCTTGAAAGATTGAAGAATCCGGAGCGGGCTCGCCAGGCCGTTCACATGTGCAAAGTCACTCATTCACATGCTTGTTTTTGTTTTGTTTGTGTTTTCTCCGCCTCGGGGCCCGCCCGCCGAGCTGCGATTCTTTCGCCTCTCCAACACACCGGCGGCGGAGCTCCATTAAGGGGCCCAGAGACAAAAGGCCAGGGCCGGCTTTACATTCCCAAATGAGGCTTAATGTGTTGATTTACTTCCAATATCTATCTGTGAAAGACAAAAAGGCACACCTGGGTGGGCTCCCAGTGGCCCTCCCCTCGGCTTGGCTTTCAGCCAAAGGGAAACCGAGACAGAACATTCTCCCATGTCGGACCCTCAAACTGCGACAAACCATTTCCCAAAGATCTGATTTCTAGTTGGATCCCTGTTTCTATTTTTGTTGTTGTTGTTGTTGTTGTTGTTGTTGTTGTCAGAACCGCTTTGGGTTTCTTTAAGAGAAAAAGCGGTATAGTATTATTATTATTATTATTACTACTACTATTATTATTATTAATTTAGTACTAATAATATTAATAATAATAACTTACACCCCTAGGTTCCTCACAAAGAAATCTGCGCATATGGACTGCTCTATTTTCCCTTGGAATTAATCGGATTTTCAATTTAATGTATTGTCGAAGATTTTCATGGCCGGAATCACTGGCTTGCTGTAGATTTTTGGCCTGTCTGGCCATATTCCAGAAGCGTTCTCTCCTGACGTTTCGCCTCACAACCTCTGAGAATGCCTGCCATAGATGCAGGCGAAACGTCAGGAGAGAATGCTTCTGGAACATGGCCAGACAGCCTGAAAAAAACTTACAGCAACCCAGGATTTTGGATTCTTTTTTCTCTATTTCTGTTCCTTTCGAGGAGGGAAAATAAAAATGCGGGCCTGCAAAGGTGTCAACGAAATATTATTATGGGTTGTGGTATTTTTTTCGGGTTGTATGGCCATGTTCCAGAACATAGTCATACAGCCCGAAAAATTTACAACAACCCAGTGATTCCCGCCATGAATATAGCCTTCGACTATATTATTGTTGTTGTTGTTGTTGTTGTTGTTGTTGTTGTTATTATTATTATTACGGAGGGGAGGGAGAGGGAAAAAGACGGGCGAGTCTTACAGGGAAATAATAATAATAATCCAGCTCCAAAAAGGAGGCGAAATCTCAATTGGGCCTCTGTTGTTACCCTAAAGATGCGGGAGCCCTACAAAGACGGCTGTTTTTCCTTGGATAGGAAAAAGAATACTGCCAATAATTCCTATCATTGCTGTTCTTCTTCTAAAACACAGTCCCCAGCCTTCTGCTTGGTTTTTAACACCAAGGGAGGTAAAACCAGCCACAAGATTCTCGTCGGGGAGATTCGAGGTTCATTGCCTTTCATCCCGGTAACAAGCAAACCAGGCGCTCTCCTCCCTTCTCCAGACAACCCCCCCCCCCCCCTCCATTTCCCGCTAAACCTAGCTAGCTTGATTCCCTTGTAAACTCTTCCTTTGGACGGGACCCCATGTAAAAGGGCTTTGGGAGCCCGATCCAGGAACCTTCAGTATCCAATATTTTGGCTAGCGAGCGATCTTTAGTCATCTCATCTCATCTTTTTTTTGCATTGAATGTTTGTGCTAGGAGCCTTTACCCATCTATTGCTTTTGCTAGGACCCTTGAGCATCCGATATGTTTTGCTAGGAGCCTTTGCCTATCCAATATTTTGGTTTGGGAGCCTTTAGCCATTTCGTTTCCTTTCCTTTCGTTTAGTTTTTTGAAACACTAGGACCAACATTTTTGCGGGGACCTTCAGCATCCAATATGTTTTGGTTGGACCTTGTAGCATCCAATATTTGTGCTAGGAGCCTGTACCCACTTACTATGTCTGGTAGGAGCCTTTAGCATCCAATAGGTTTTGGTTTGACCTTGTAGCATCCAATATTTGTGCTAGGAGCCTGTACCCACTTACTATGTCTGGTAGGAGCCTTTAGCATCCAATAAGTTTTGCTAGGACCTTTTAGAATCCAATATTTGTGCCTGTACCCTTTTACTAAGTCTGCTAGGAGCCTTTAGCATTCAATATGTTTTGCTAGGAGCCTTTAGCATCCAACATTTTGTTCTAGGACCTTTGTCCACTCATTATTTCTGCCAGGATCCTTTAGCATCCAATATATTTTAGTAGTAGCCTTTACCCATCCACTGTTTTTGCTAGGAGCCTTTAGAATCCAGTATGTTTTGCTAGGACCCTTTAGCATCCAATAATTTTTTTGCTAGGAGCTTTTGGACATCTTTTATTTTTGGCTAGGTATGTTTAGCATACATTAGTTGGGCCAGGAACCTTTAGCATCCAATATGTCTTTAGCATCCAATATGTTTTGGTAGGACCCTTTAGGTACCAATATTTTTGCTAGGATCCTTAAGTACCCAATATGTTTTGGCTAGGAGCCTTTAGGTACCAATATTTTCATTAGGAGCCTTAAGTGCCCAATATGTTTTGGCTAGGAGCCTTTAGCCATCCAATATGTTTTGGTAGGACCCTTTAGTTACTAGTATTTTTATTAGGAGCCTTAAGTGCCCAATATGTTTTGTCTAGGAGCCTTTAGCTATCCAATATGTTTTGGTAGGACCCTTTAGTTACGAATATTTTTTATTAGGAGCCTTAAGTACCCAGTATGTTTTGGCTAGGAGCCTTTAGCTATCCAATATGTTTTGGTAGGACCCTTTAGGTACCAATATTTTGGCTAGGAGCCTTAAGTGCCCAATATGTTTTGGCTAGGAGCCTTTAGCCACCCACTATTTTTGCGAGAAGCCTTTAGACATCTATTCTTGTTGGCTATGTGCTTTGAACCTCCAATATTTTTGGCTAGGAGCCTTAAGCACCCACTCTTTGTGCGAGGAGTCTTTAGCCACACAATCTTTTGGCTAGGAGGCTATAGCCAGCCACTATAGACATTCTCTCTCTCCTGCTCGGAGCCTTTGGCCACCCGGTGTGTTTGCGTGGCTCCCAAGCCCTGGGATGCCATTGTGCGGCGCCTCGCCTTGGGCTGGGCCCCGGGAGACCCCCTCCTCCTCCTCCTCCTCCTCCTCCTCTTCCTCTCGCCTGCCTTACCTGAAGAAGTCATTCTTGCAGTAGAGCTTGCCTTCTCGGGAGAAGCACTTCTCGGTGAGGTTGCACTTGCACTCGCAGCACTGGACGCACTTGATGTGCCAGGCCCGGTCCAGGACGTTGAGGAGGAAGCGGTCCAGGATGGGCCGCTCGCAGCCGGCGCAGTGCACCATCATCTTGGCCCCGCGGAAGCCGCCCTCCTCCTCCTCCTCCTTCTCCTCCTCCTCGCCTTGGAAGGACTGGGCGCGGAGACGCTTCTGGCAGGCCCGACGGCGGGGACGCCTCCTCCTCCTCCTCCTGCTCGCCTCCTTCCTCTTCCTCCTCCTCCTCCGGGCCGCTCTTTCGGGCCGCCCGGCGCGCCTTTCATGCTGGACCCATCGCCCCAGCTTTTGTGTCGCGGGCGGCTCCGAGTCATTCGCGCAGCCTGCTTTCAGAGGGCCGTGACGTAGGGCCGGGAGGGGGCGGGGCCGCGAGAGAGGAGTGAGGGGAGAGGGGAGAGGGAGGCGGCCAATGGGAAGGCCGTGGCCATGGCAACCCCGCCCGGGATTTATAGCGTCGCGAAAGGGGCGCCGGCGCCGCGCGCAGCCTGGCACAGAGGGGGCCCCCAAATAATAGGGGAAAGGCAGAGGCGACGGGGGACGCAGGCAGGGGCGACGCGGGAGGACGCGTAAGTGGGGCTTGGCCGAAGGGGAGGGAGGGGGGCAGGGATCGCCCTTGGGGGACCCCCTCCCTCCCCCCTCCTTCCCTTCCTTCCTTCCTTCCTTCCCTCCTTCTCTCTTTCCTTCTTTCCTTCCTTCCTTCTCTCTCTCTTTCCTTCTCTCCTTCCTTCTTTCTCCTTCTTTCTTTCTCTCTTTCCTTCTCTCCTTCCTTCCTTCTCTCCTTTTTTCTCTCCTTCCTTCCTTCCTTCCTTCTCTCCTTCCCTCCTTCCTTCTCTCTTTCCTTCCTTCATTCTCTCCTTCCTTCCTTCCTTCTCTCCTTCCCTCCTTCCTTCTCTCTTTCCTTCCTTCCTTCTCTCCTTCCTTCCTTACTTCTCTCCTTCCTTCTTTCCTTCTCTCCTTCCTTCTCTTTCCTTCTTTCTCTCTTGCCTTCTCTCCTTCCTTCCTTCTCCTTCCTTCTTTCTCTCCTTCTCTCTCTCCTTCTTTTCTTTTCTCCTTCCTTCCTTCCTTCCTTCCTTCCAGCAATGCAGCCCTGTCACTCCATGTCGGGCCGCTATCAAAGGCAACTTTTGGCTCAGCATTAGCTTTTTGGAGAGGGGAGGGGGAATGGATCGGGGCCTAAATGAGTTTAGAATAGAGAAGGATAGGTTAAGGATCACCCTTCCCCCCTCCTTTTCCCTTATTATTATTATTATTGATAATCATATCAATATTATTTATTATTATTACTGATAAGATATCGATATCGTTCATTATTATTATTGATAGTCATATCAATATTATTTATTATTATTGATAATCATATCAACAGTATTAATTATCAATATCATATCAATAGTATTTATTATTATTATTATTGATGATCACATATATTTATTATTATTACGATTGATATATATATATATTCCTCATATCTTCCCCTCTCTATATATCCTTCATGTTTCCCTTTCTCTCCTTATTAATCTTAATAATTAATAATAATATTAATATTACTGTTAATAATAACAACTTTATGTGTATATAAAGTTGTTATTTAATTTCTCCCTGTCCCTCCTCTCTTTTCTTTCTTTCCTATCCCAGCTTTCCCTCATTATTATTACTATAAACTTCCTTTCTCACCTTTGGGGCATTCTTTTCCCTCCTTCCTTTCCTTTCCCATCTTCCCCTCCTCCTCCTTGTTGCTGTTATTATTCCCTTTATTTATATCCCTCCTTTCTCCCCATAGGGACATCCTTTCCTCCTTTCCCCCTCTTTTCCACTTTCCTTCCAACTATTCGCTGATTGTTATGTTCGGGACTTTCGGCTTCCTTCCTTCCTCGATTCGAAGTCACTTCGAATGTCTTTGGACTATTTGAGTTTTCTTTTGGGGAAGGGGAGGAAGTTTGCATGCTGTGACCTTAAAGCACCCCAGTCCTGAAAGGGAAGATGATTCATCCTAGTCGTCATCATCATCATCATCATCATCATCATCACCATCATCCGACGCCATTCTCGAACCGGAATAAAACCGAATTTCTTTGGAAAGTTGGGAGTAGGTCTCTTGGCTCCGACAAGTCCGAATCCTTCCTGTGTTGTGGGTCTTTTTCGTTTTCCATGCCTACCTTTCTAGAATCCCAGATATATATTTTAGAGCTAGATATGAAAAGAATGTCATACATATACCACACTATATAAACACACACATATAGTATCTATATTATAAAATAGTTCATCGTGACTATAAGCACATACTATATATGTATGTATCTAGGATATTCCATCTGTAATGCATTCCAAACAACCGACAAATGCCACCTACCCACTTCATGCATTATGGATCCTGGGGCATGTTGGTGGAGTTTCTCTTTAGGGTCATTGCATCCATTTCGTGCCATTTACATTGCAGGCTGTAATCCAGTGTGGATAAACGAGTGTGTATATATATATTCATGATGCCACATTATTGCATAAAGAGCCATAAATACATTTCTCACACACGTATATATGCATACATGAGATTCCAGGAGGTGTCCAGGTGACACAGGCAATGTTTGACTGTAAGAATGTAATACAATGTAATAACAGCTAATAGGTGGCTATGAGACAACATGTGATAGGATAACATATTATACCATGCATGATATTCTAGAGAGAAGATGCTGCATAACGAGAGATAATAATCTCTTTCTCCCCAATTGGTACCACAACATCCGACACGTGTTTTAAAAGAGGAGGGAGAGAGAGAGAGAAAAGGAAGGAAGGAGAGAAGGAAAAAAGGAAGGAGAGAAAGAAGGAAGGAAGCAAGAAAGGAAGGAATGACAGAAGGAAGGAGAGAAGGAAGGGAGGGAGGAAGAAATGAAGAAAGTTAGGAAGGAGAGAAGGAAGGAAGGGCTGAAGGAAGGAAAGACAGAAGGAAGGAAGGAAAGAAGGAGAGAAGGAAGGAGAAAAGGAGGGAGAGAAGGAAGGAAGGAGAAAAGGAAGGAGAGAAAGAGAGAAGGAAGGAAGGAAGGAAGGAAGGAGAAAAGGAAGAAAGGAGATAGGAAAGGAAGGAAAGAAGAAAGGAAGGAAAGAAGGAAGGAGAAAAGGAAGGAAGGAGAAAAGGAAAGAAGGTTGGAAGACAAGAAGGGAGGAAGGAAGGGAGGAAGGAAGGAAGGAAGGAAGGAAGGAAGGAAGGAAGGAAGGAGAAAAGGAAGACAAGAAGGAAGGAAAGACAAAAAAAAAGTTAGGAGTTGGAGTAGATGTCTCTTGTGGTCTCTGCTAATTCTATGATTCCAGAAGAAAGGAAGGAAGGAA
Source organism: Anolis sagrei (assembly GCF_037176765.1). Classification (NCBI taxonomy): domain Eukaryota; kingdom Metazoa; phylum Chordata; class Lepidosauria; order Squamata; family Anolidae; genus Anolis; species Anolis sagrei. The sequence goes on along the minus strand of NC_090034.1, from coordinate 44,982,323 downwards.
GGAAGGAAGGAAGGAAGGAAGGAAGGAAGGAAGGAAGGAAGGGGAAAGGAAGGAATAGTGTCTTCTCTCCGGAAAAACAAAACCCCAAAACCTTTTGCGACCAGCACAAGGCGCAGAGACCGAAATGAGCTGCGTTGCCCCTTCCTTTACCTACCCCCCCCCACACACACTATTTAAAGGGCCCGCGGTCTAATTCTCACGACAGCTCCCAGGATCCCCTCCGCCTGGAGCCCGGGAACGCGCACAGAACCTGCATTCGTTGTACAACTTTGTACAACTTGAGGCGGAGAGTTCCGAAGGCCTTTCCTAGGGGGAAAACAAAACCAGATGTTGGCTTGTCTTAGCCAACTATTTCAAGTCTATTTCTTGAGAGGAAATTCAAGCCCTCTTCGACCACTTCTAAGGCTTTTAGGTCAGACTTTTTTTTTTTGCTTAAGAAAAGGGTGTGAAGGAAAAGACCCTTTGAGAGAACTATTTCGCCTTCAAAGCTGAATATTCATATCCATACAGATATCAGTTTTATGTTCTGTAGGTGCACCTTTACAAGGGGACAGGATGATGATTATTATTATTGCATTATGTTTATACTATATTCATTATTATATATTTTATTTTATTATGTTTTATTATATTAATTATTATGATAGTTATTGTTTTGTAATGTTTATATTATATTCGTTATTCTTATCTTGATAATGATTCTTATTCTTTAAATTTATTATTTTATGGTGCTTATACTATATTCTATATATATTCTATATACTATATTATTATATATACTATATTATTATAGTTATTAGTATTATTAGTATTATTTCACTATATTTATAATGTTGATATTATAGTCATTATTATATTATAGTCATTATTATAGTTATTTTATAATGTTTGTATTATATTGTATTATATATTATATTGTATTATATTTATTTTACTATTATTATTATTATTTTCTCTCTTGCCCAAAACCCATACTTCCCACGCCTTCTCTGACCCCTTCCACACAGCTGAATAAAATCCCACATTTTCTGCTTTGAACTGGAATATATGGCAGTGTGGACTCAGATAATCCAGTTCAAAGCAGATATTGCGGGATTTTCAGTCTTGATATTCTGGGTTTTATGGCTGTGTGGAAGGGCCCCTAAAACTGGGTTTTAAAACCCGGCTATGAAACATCAACAACATTGAAAGTCGCATTTATTCATATAGGTTGGAAAAGGAGAAGCATCCTATACTGAGCAAACCTTGATTCAACTCCATCCAGCATTTCATCCATTTGGTCCTTTCCTAAACTATTCGGGTTTTATCACTGCCTGGGCGCCAAATTACCAGAAAGCTCAGAATTTCTACTTTTCAGATGCATTTCTTTCCAAATAAATAATTCCTTTATTTTCCCTGTTGAAAAATATATATTAAAACATAAGGGATGGCCTTTCTTTCCAGAAGAAGTCAAGTCGGAAAGGAAGAGAGTGTGCTTTCTGGCCCCTTTGGAAAAAAATATATCTATTTGAACAGCAGATTTTAGCCGAGTTCACTATTTTTTTATCACCGGAGATTGGAGGATTGGGGCGGGGGAGAGTAACGGAAACGAGCGTTACAAAGTAACGAGGAACGTACCTGAGCCGCTATCCCAAAACTGGCGCGTGGGAAGCGGAAACCAGCCACACAAAAGGCAAACAACTGACGAGTTTCCTGTTTGTTTGTTTGTTTTTACCGTTGGGTTTTTAGTTACTCCGAGAAGTCGGGATCAGGGCCCAAGTGTTCCTGAAACCAGATCCTGATTGTGTTGGCGTCTAAACTGGATTATAATATAATTAAAAATAATTATATATATATATATATATATATATATATATATATATATATATATGTGTGTGTGTGTGTGTGTGTGTGTGTGTGTGTGTTCGTTCTCGATATATATATATATATACACACACACACACACACACACACACACATATGCATATATATATATCTTCTCACTATGAGAATATATATAATATAATATATATTGTATAATGTATACATATACATATATATATATTTCTCACTTTGAGAATGTATATAATGTAATATATGTATATATTTCTCACTATGAGAATATATTATATAATATATACATATACATCTTCTCTCTCTATATATATATATATCTTCTCACTATGAGAATATATATAATATAATATATGTTGTATAATGTATACATATCTCTATATATTTCTCACTTTGAGAATGTATATAATGTAATATATGTATATATTTCTCACTATGAGATTATATAATATATACATATACATCTTCTCTCTCTCTCTCTCTATATATATATATTCTCACTATAAGAAAATATATAACATAATATAATATATATTGTATAATGTATACATCTATATATATATTTCTCACTTTGAGAATGTATATAATATAATATATGTATATATTTCTCACTATGAGAATATATAATATATATTCTCTCTCTCTCTCTCTCTCTCTCTCTCTCTCTCTCTATGTTCTCATTAGAGTAGACCCATTGAATCCATTCGTGGTGATTGAGCATTGATTCCAAGGGGAGGTCCCTTGTAGTTGGGAGCAACCAATAGGATTCCAATCCCTCTCTGTTTATGCCTATCTTATGGACCCCTGCGTTGATCTCAAGGCATTCGATTCCAACCCAAGCTTGGAAACTAAGCAGGGCTGTTCCCGGTGAGGATTTGGATGGGAGACCGGCCAAGGGTCCTGCCCAACGAACCCCTGCCTGAGAGAAGCCCAAGAAATGCATGGGGATCGCCTTGAGTCCACATTATGCGACTCGGAGGCGCATAAATACCTCCTCAATGCCTGCCTGCCTGCCTGCCTGTACGAGGAGCCACAAGGCCCCGAAAATCAATACTCCCTCCTCCCAGCATCTGGCAAGAGAAGATAACTCTCCCGTTCTCTCCTCCCTCCCTCTTCCCACTTTATTTTCTCTTTCTCCCGAAGGAATTGTCTTTTTCACGACGGAAAGGAGGCGAGGTGGGGCGGAGGAGGAGAAAGACGGGGAAAAAGAAAAAGAAAACGAGAAAAAGAGAAAGGGAGGGAGGAAGAGAGAAAATGGGGGGAAGAACTGGAGACCCAGAAAGAAATGGAAGGCGAAGGAGGTGCGTTTGAGAGAGAAAGGGCAGGAATGGAGGCAGAAGGAGGAGGAAAGGTGCGTTTGAGAGAGGGGGGAGGGGGAGAAGAGAAATTGAATCAAAGGAAAGCTGAGAGAAAGAGATGGAGAGAGATGGAAACGGAAGGAAGGAGGTTAGGGAAGGAGGGAAGGTGGATGGGTAGGAGGTGGGAGGTAGATGAAGAAAAAAGACGAGGAGGGGGGAGGCAGGAAAGATTAATAGCAGGAGGGAAGGAGGAGAAGGAAGGAAAGTGAAGGAGGGAGGGTAGAGAGAGGAAGGAAGGAGGAAGGAAAGATAGGGGAGGGGGAGGGAGGGAAAGAAAAGAGAAAAATTGATAGGAGGGAGGGAGGAGAAGGAAGGGGAAGGAGGGAGGGGAAAGTGAGGAAGGATGGAAGATAGGTAGGAGAGACGATAGGAGAGGGACGGGAAAGGAAAGAAGGATGGATAGGGAAGGGAAGTGAAAATGGAAGGAAAGAAGATGGAGGGAGGAAAATGGATAGTAGGAGGGAGGGAGGAGAAGGAGGGAAGGGAGAGGAAGGAAGAAAGGAAAAAAGATAGGTGATGGAGGGGAAAAGGAAAATGGAGGGATAGAAAAGAAGATGGGGAAAATGGATAGCAAGAGGGCGGGAGGAAAAGGATAAAGAGAGAACGGAAGGAGGGGAGATAGGGAAGGAAAGAAAAAGGTGAAGGAAGAAGGAAGGAAGCAAAGAAGGAAGGAAGATAGGCGAGGGAGGGGAAAAGGAAGGAAAGAATATAAGGAAGGGAGAGGAAAAGGAAGGATGCTGAGGGAGGGAAGAAGGAAAGAAGGAAGGAAGATAGGTGAGGGAGGGGCAAAGGAAGGAAGGTAGAGGGAGGAAAAGGGGGAGATAGGTAGGAGGGAAGATAGGGGAGGGAGGGGAAAAAGAAGGAAGGAAAGAAGATAGGGAAGGGAGAGGAAAAGGAAGGAAGGAAGGATGGGGAGGGAGGAAAGAATGAAGCAAGCAAGGAAGGAAGATAGGTGAGGGAGGGGCAAAGGAAGGAAGATAGAGGGAGGAAAAGGAGGGAGATAGGTAGGAGGGAAGAGGGGAGGGAGGGGGAAAAGAAGGAAGGAAAGAAGATAAGGAAGGGAGAGGAAAAGGAAGGAAGGATTGTGAGGGAGGGAAGAAGGAAGCAAGCAAGGAAGATAGGTGAGGGAGGGGCAAAGGAAGGACGATAGAGGGAGGAAAAGCGGGGAGATAGGAAGGAGGGAAGATAAGGGAGGGAGAGGAAAAGAAGGAAGGAAAGAAGGTAGGGAAGGGAGAGGAAAAGGAAGGAAGGATGGGGAGGGAGGAAAGAATGAAGCAAGCAAGGAAGGAAGGAAGATAGGTGAGGGAGGGGCAAAGGAAGGAAGATAGAGGGAGGAAAAGGAGGGAGATAGGTAGGAGGGAAGATAAGGGAGGGAGGGGAAAAAGAAGGAAGGGAAGGGAGAGGGGGAAAGGAAGATAGAGGGAGGAAAAATGGTCAGGAGGAGGGATGAGAAGGAGGGAGGAGGAAGGATGGGAGGAAGGAGGGAACATAGGTGAGGGAGGGGAAAAGGAAAGAAGCAAAGAAAGATGAAGGGAAAAAGGAAGGAGGATATATGGCTGGGGAGGTAAAAGAGGCAGGAAGGAAAGATGGATGGGAAAGGAAGGCAGGGAGCGAGAGAGGAAAAAAAGGGAAAGAAAGAAGGAAGGAGTACAGAAAGAGAAGGAGAAGCTTCCCTTTTCCGACGGGGAAAGCCAAGAAACAGGCCTCTTTCCCTCTGAAGCAGATGGTGATGGTGTTTCTTTTTTGGGGGGGGGGGGGGAGGGGGCGGCCTTGAGGATGCCAGCCCCTCCCTCCCAAATGATACTACTACTAATAGTCAAATACGATGGGGGGGGGGGGGGGAAGGGAGGAGAGCCAGGCGCCGACGCGCGCAACTCCAGCCATCCCCGTCACAGCAGACGGCGGAGGGATCAAGGAAACAGAGAAAAGACAAACAAGACGATCATCTGTTTCCAATCAGTTAAGCTCTGTAGAATTTGTACAAATTCCCCCCTGAGTTTGGTAATTAATTACCTCGCGCGCGAGGCCTTTTTCTTGGGGGGGGGGGGGAGGAGGAGGAGGACAAGGAGTCTCCACGCTGCGCCTCCAGAGCGCATTTCGGATCCATTTGGAAGCAGAAGAAGGAGAGGAAAACATCCCAGTCTACTCTCTCCCAGACTAATATCTCAAATATAGGAGGGGGGGGGGGAAGGGGGCGGGAAGGGCTTGCTGGGGGAGCAGACGAGACATTGGAAATGGAAACGCTTCCTTGCCAAGCAGGGACGCAAAGGAACGGGATCCCTGGCTCTCTCTTTACGCACGAAACGCGCCATCGCCAAGGAGGACGCCCTCGTTACGCGTGACATTCCCTCCCCACAGAAGACAGGATTCGGAAAACAAAAACGGGTGCGAAAAGTCCTCGAAGGATAGGACTCGGCCTCCACGACCTTTTGGGAAGGAAAGACTTCTCCGAAATCCAAAAGCAAGCCCTCGAAACAGAGGTTTTGGTTCCTTCCCGCGTCCCCTTTTGAAGCACCTGGCCCTATCCCCAAACCAAGCGGAATTTTGGGGTATGTCAGCAGGCATCACCCCCAAATCTCGTGGCTAGAACGTCGTCACGGCCTTCCCAGCTTGGCCCGAGCTTCCTTCCCGGTAGTTTGAGGGGTTTGAATAGTCTTCAGGTTTTTTGGGAAGCGGAATTCGATGGCTTTCCAAAAGAAAAACCAGGCTGGAGAGCTCTTCCAGGCTGGAGAGCTCTCCAAAGCGACCTGTTTTGGAAAGGCCTCGCAGGCCCACTTCTGGCTTCGAGGGGCTTTTCTCTTGGACCCAAAGGTGGCTAGAGCATTGGAGAAGGCGGCCAAAGAAAGGGGGGATTGAGTTGACTTTTTGTTTTGGGCAAAATATATATATCCCACCTCCCTCTCTCTCTCTCCCCCCCTTTCTCTCTCGATAAATGGCCATTCAGCCCTGTGTGTATGTATATGGTCTCTCATATAAAAGGAGACCAAGGAGGCTCCAAATTTGGCTGGGAAAGGTGGGATGGGTATATCTATCTATCTATCTATCTTTTTGTTTAGGGCAATATATATATCCCACCTTTATTATATATATATAATATTTTTCAAAATATTTTTTATATATAATGTTTTTAAAAGGAGACCAAGGAGGCTCCAAATTTGGCTGGGAAAGATGGGATACACACACACACACACACACACACACACACACACACACACATGTTTTGGGCAATATATATCCCACCTTTATTTTTCAAAATATTTTATACATATAATATTTTTAAAAGGAGACCAAGGAGGCTCCAAATTTGGCTGGGGAAGGTGGGATATCTATATCTATATCTATATCATACATACACATACATACACACACACACACACACACACATATGACATATCTATATATAGATAGCCCAAACCACATACACACACACACACACATGTTTTGGGCAATATATATATCCCACCTATCTCTCTCTCTCTCTCTATATATAAATATATCCCAACTTTCCCAGCCAAATTTGGAGCCTTCTTGGTCTCCTTTTAAAATATTACATGTATAAAATATTTTGAAAAGGAGGTTATTGAGGCTCCAAATTTTGCTGGGAAGGGTGGGTTTCTTGTATTCCCTTGCTCCAATATATAGCTATCCCAGTGTTTCTCAGCCTTCCTAATGCTGCGACCCTTTAATACAGATCCTCATGTTGTGGTGACCCCCAACCATAACATTATTTTCATTGCTACTTCATAACTGTCATTTTGCTACAGTTATGAATCCTCATGTCAATATCTGATCTGCAGGATGGATTTTCATTTAATGGAGCAAATTTGGCACAAAAACCGGAAACGCTCAAATTTGAATACTGGTGGGGTTGGGAGGGGATTGATTTTATCATTTGCAAGTTCTTGTCCTTGGGATTTATAGCACACCTACAATAAAAGAGCATTCTGAACTCCACCAGCGATGGAATTGAACCAAACTTGGTACACAGAACTCCCATGACCAACAGAAAATACTGGAAGAGTTTGGTGGGCATTGACATTGAGTTTGGAAATTGTAGTTCGCCTACATCAAGAGAGCACTGCATCAAGCAGTGATGGATCACAACCAAAGTTGGCACGAATACTGAATATGCCCAAATGTGAACATCGGTGGAGTTTGGGGGAAATTGACTTTGACCAATGATGGATCTGGACCCAACTTGGCACGAATACTCAATATGCCCAAATGTGAACTCTGGTGGAGTTTGGGGGAAATTGACTTTGACCAATGATGGATCTGGACCAAACTTGGCACAAATACTCAATATGCTCAAATGTGAATACTGGTGGAGTTTGGGGGAAATGGACTTTGACCAATGATGGATCTGGACCAAACGGCACAAATACTCAATATGCTCAAATGTGAATACTGGTGGAGTTTGGGGGAAATGGACTTTGACCAATGATGGATCTGGACCAAACGGCACAAATACTCAATATGCTCAAATGTGAATACTGGTGGAGTTTGGGGGAAATGGACTTTGACCAATGATGGATCACGACCAAACTTGGCACGAATACTCAGTATGCCCAAATATGAACTCTGGTGGAGTTTGGGGGAAATGGACTTTGACCAATGATGGATCTGGACCAAACTTGGCACGAATACTCAATAGGCCCAAATGTGAACACTGGGGAAAATGTACCTTGACATTTGGGAGTTGTAGCTGCTGGGATTTATAGCTCACCTACAATCAAAGAGCATTCTCAACTCCACCAACGATGGAATTGAACCGAACTTGGCACATAGAACCCCCCATGATCAACAGAAAATACTGGAAGGCTATGGTGGGCATTGACCTTGAGTTTGGAAGTTGTAGTTCGCCTACATCCAGAGAACACTGTGGACTCAAACAATGATGATGGATCTGGACCAAACTTGGCACGAGTCCTCAATATGCTGAAATGTGAACACTGGTGGAGTTTGGGGAAAATGAACCTTGACATTTGGGAGTTGTAGTTGCTGGGATTTATACAATGAAAAAGCATTCTGAACCCCACCAACGAGAGAATTGTGCCAAACTTCCCACACAGAATCCTCATGACCAACAGAAAATATCGTGTTTTCTGATGACCTTTGGCGACCCTTCTGACACTCCCTCGCCACCCCCCCCCTCCCGCCAGGGGTCCCGACCCCCAGGTTGAGAAACGCGGATCTATCCGAACGCCATGCCGCCATCTCCGAGGCTCTCTAGGCTTTTTCTTTTCTTCCTTCCTTCCTTTTTTTCTTCTTCTTCTGGAAGCGGCTGCGTTACAAATTGTAAATTTAAATTGCTCGCCGGATTCATTACCGCCTCCCTTTGATTTCAGCCAGCCGTGAAAAATTGGACTGGTGTACCACTGAGAGAATGTTTGCCTGCGAAGAGCGAGCGCCTAATCGCCGGCTTCCCCCCTCCTTCCCCTTCTTTTCTTTTCTCTCCCTCATTCTCCTTCCCTCCCTCCCTCCTTCTCTTTCTCTCCCCCAGCCTCCCCCCCCCTCTCTCGAGCGCGCGCCCACACAAAAGTGTAATTATTTTGTTTGGGGTGTAAATATAACCCAGGGGGCCAAGAGGCTGAATGAGGCCAGACGAGGCCCTCCTTCCCTGCCTGCCTGCCTCTCTCCCAGGGAAAGGAAACAGCAGAAGAGGGGAGGAGGAGGAGATTGGGGGGCAAAAGAGAAAGAGGGGCCCTCGGACTCCTCACTGGGATTTGCTCTGGAGAGGCGGGGGTAAAACAACCTAAAACACAACCACCACCACCACCACCACAAGCACAACCACCACCCAGAGGCATATATACATATACATATACACACACAGGGCTGTATGGCCATGTTCCAGAAGCATTCTCTCCTGACGTTTCGCCTGCATCTATGGCAGGCATCGTCAGAGTCAGTAAGAAGCCAGACCTTGAACCATTCAGTGCTAACCAAGGTGGCCAATTGCAACATTCAGACAAGAGTTCTTTCTCCCACCCTGGACATTCCACACACACACACACACACACACAAACCCAATTTTCCTACTTTCCAACAGACCTCACAACCTCTGAGGATGCCTGCCATAGATGCAGGAGAAACGTCAGGAGAGAATGCTTCTGGAACATGGCCAGACAGCCCGGAAAACACACAACAACCCAGTGATTCAGGCCATGAAAGCCTTCAACAATACATTATACATACACATTATTATTATTATTATTATTATTATTATTATTATTATTATTATTATGTTTACTTATATAATATATATATAGAACCTTGTGTTGTAATACTTTTAATTGTGAGTCGCTTTGAGTCTCTGGAAAGAGAAGGCGGGATATAAGTAAACACACACACACATATATAAACACACACATACACAAATATATATATATATATATATATATATATATACACACACACACACAAAATTAAGAATATTACAATACAAAGTATTATATTTATACACAATACAATACACACACACACACACATATGCATATATACGCACACTATTATATTACATTATATCATAGGTAAACACAACCATCTATAAACACAAATGCTATATATATATATATATATATATATATATATATATATATATGTATATAATTCATGTCCCGCCTTCCTCCCCAAGGGGACTCAAGGCGGCTAACAGTCACATTCATACAAATATAGCCTATACACACACACACACACACACACACACACACACGTGCATATATATTATATACACATATATTATGCATACATGCATATATATTTTATGCACATATTCAATATATACATATACACATATATAAATACATATAATATATTCAGACACACATATATAATACGCACATACATATAATATATAATATATATATATGATATAAACATATATGCACACATACATGCCTGTTACATACAGGTATATTATATATGAACACATACATATATTTATTATGCATACATATATATTATACACACATATACACACATATACATATTTATACACACTCCGTTCTTTGTGTGTGTGTTTATATCTATATATACATCATTTATATGTGTGTGTGTGTGCATATGCATTACACAGACATAGACACATATATCCTCCCTTGGTTTTTTGCCCTCCTCCTCTGCAAACAAAATCCGGCTGACGTTTCCTAAGATAGAAGGGAAGTCCCTCTCTCCCTTCCAAAGTCCGGTCCAGGGAAGCCAAGGGAAATGCAAGGAAATCCACGCTTGGGCTGCTTTCTGTGAAGGAATGGGGCAGGAAAGAGGCCCCCTTTCTCTCACTTTCTCATCCCCCCCCCCTTTTTTTCTCTCCTCCTAGGGAAAAGGCAGTCCAAACAGATTGGCTCGGAAAGGAGGCGGACGAGGCCCTCCGTCCTTGGGCTTCAGCAATTTTGTGCCTTCTCTTTTCAACCAATCCTCTTTCCCTCCCATCCTCTCTCCCTTCTCCCTCTCCTTCCCTCCCTCTTTCCTCCCTTCCTACCTCTTTTCTCTCCGTTTTCCTTCCTTCCTTCCTGTATTCCTTCCTTCCTCTCTGCCCCCTCTCTCTTCATTTCTTTTTTCCTATTTTCTCTCTCTTCCATCCCCCCTCTTTTCTCTCCCTCCCTCCCTCCCTCCCTCCCTCCCTCCCTCCCTCCCTCCCTCCCTCCCTCCCTTCCTTCCTTCCTTCCTTCCTCTTTTCTCTCCCTGTATTCCTTCCTTCCTTCCTTCCTTCCTCTTTTCTCTCCCTGTATTCCTTCCTTCCCTCCTCTTCCTTCCTTCCTGTATTCCTTCCTTCCTCTCTGCCCCTCTCTCTTCATTTCTCCTTTCCTATTTTCTCTCTGTCTTCCATCTTCCCTCTTTTCTCTCCCTCCCTCCCTCCCCCCTTCCTTCCTCTTTTCTCTCCCTGTATTCCTTCCTTCCCCTTCCTTCCTTCCTTCCTTCCTTCCTTCCTTCCTTCCTTCCTTCCTTCCTTCCTTTCTCTCTCAGCATCCCTCAATTCCTTCCTCTTTGCCCCTCTCTTTCTTCCTTTCTCCCTTCCTCTTTTCTCTCCTTGTATTCCTCCCACTCTCCCTCCTTCCCCCTCCTCCCTCCCTCCCTTCTTTCCTCCCTTCCCCCTTCCTTCCTGCCTTCTTTCTTTCCTCTCTGCCGTTCTCTCTTCAGTTCTCCTTTCCTATTTTCTCTCTCTTTCTTCCACCCTCCCTGTTTTATCTCCCTTCCTTCCTTCCTTCCTTCCTTTCTTCCTTCCTTCCTTCCTTCCTTCCTTCCTTCCTTCTTTTCTCTCTCAGTATCCCTCAATTCCTGCCTCTTTACCTCTCTTTTTCTTCCTTTCTACCTTCCTCTTTTCTTTCCTTGTATTCCTCCCTCTCTTCCTCTTTTCCCCTCCTCCCTTCTTCCCTCCCTCTCTTCCCTCCCTTCCTCCCCCCTTCGTTCCTGCCTTCTTTCCTTCCTCTGTGCCTTTCTCTCTTCATTTCTTCTTTCCTCTGTCTTCCCCCCTCTTTTCCAGCCTTTCCTTCCTCCCTCCTTTTCTCTCTCCATTCCTTCCTCTTTGCCTCTCTCTTTCTTTCTTCCTTTCTTCCTTCCTTCTCCTTCCTTCCTTCCTTTCTCCCTCCTTCCCTCCCTCTCTTCCCTCCCTCCCTTCCCCCTTCGTTCCTGACTTCTTTCCTTCCCCTCTGCCTTTCTCTCTTCATTTCTTCTTTCCTCTTTTCCCGCTCTTTCTTCCACCCGCCCTATTTTCCCTCCTTTCCTTCCTCCCTCCTTTTCTCTCTCCATTCCATCCTCTTTGCTTCCCTCTTTCTTCCTTTCTCACTTCCTCTTTTCTCTCCCTGTATTTCTCCCTCCCTTCTTTTCCTTCCTTCCTTCCTTCCTTCCTTCCTTCCTTCCTTCCTTCCTTCCTTCCTTCCTTTTCTCTGTATCAGTCTTCTTCCTCCCTTCCTCCCTTCCATCTTTTCTCCCTCTATAACATTCTTTCCCTCTTCTCTTTCTCTCTGTATTCCTGTCTCCCTATTTTTCTCTCCCTCCTTCTGTCCCTCCCTCCCTTTTATCTCTTTGTATCACTCCTTCCCTCTTCTCTTTCTCTGTATTCCTTCCTTCCTTCCTCTCTCTCTGTATCGCTCCCCCTTTTTCCTTCCTTCCTTTCATAATTTCGCCCTCTATATCGTTCCCTCCCTCCCTCTTCTCCCTCCCTCTCTTTATTCCTCTCGGCCTAGTTTCCTTCCCCTCCCTCTCTTTCTTCTTTCCTCTCTTTATCCCCCTTCCCTTTTTTTCCTCTCTCAGTATTCCTTCCTTCCTCTCTGCCTCTCTCTCTGTATCCCCCCCCCCTCTTTTCCCTTCCTTCCGTCCATAATTTCTCCCTCTATATCACTCCCTCCCTCCTCTCTTTCGCTCTCTGTATTCCTCTCTTCCTCTTTTCTCTCCCTCCCTCCCTTCTTCCTTTTCTCTCTCTCTGCAAAGAAAGATAGAAACAGAAAAGAACAAGAGGAGGAAGAGTGAAGTCGGAGGCTTCTGAGCGAAAACTGAAGGACACTTGCTGCTCATTCAATAAATGGGGCTTCCCTTCCCATTTGGTCTTGGCTTCCTTTCTAGTTTGGTGAGGAAGAGAAGGCTCAGGGCCTTTGAAACTACAACTTCCAGAGTGCCACAGCCTTGAGCCAGGGCAGTTTAAGTGGATTCTAGTGGCATCAATTCGATCAAATAATCCTCCTTCAATATGGAGCCTTTCAAAGCAATTCAGCCAGGTCGTTTCATCTGGGAGTTGTAACCTGGCAAAACTACAGCTCCCAGGCGAGCTTTCCCTTCCGTCCTATCCAAGTCCGCACAGAACACATCCTGTTCTCAGGCGAAACAGCCTGGTCCAATGTCCCTCCATCGCAATATTATAGAGATCAGAATGCCCCCGTTAACGAAATCCAGGCAGAAAGAGCTTTCCCATCTCCAACAGATGTTGCTGTTTTAGAGAAAACCTCGACCTAATTGGATTTCATGGAGAAACCCTTCCAAATATGGGTTGTTTAAGTTTTTCAGATGATATGGCCACGTTCCAGAAGCATTCTCTCCTGACATTTCGCCTGTATCTACGGCAGGCATCCTCAGAGGTTGTGAGGTTTGTTGGAAACTAGGAAAATGGGGTTTATATATCTGTGGAATAATATCCAGGGTGGGAGAAAGAACTCTTGTCTGTTGGAGGTAGTTGTGAATGTAGTAAATGGCCACCTTGATTAGCATTTAACTGCATTCTCCCACCCTGGAATTTCCACAGATATATAAACCCCAATTTTTCAACTTTCCAACAGACCTCACAACCTCTGAGGATGCCTGCCATAGATGCAGGTGAAACGTCAGGAGGGAATGCTTCTGGAACATGGCTACATAGCCCGAAACACTTACAACAACCCAGTGATTCCGACAATTTTCCAAATATTATTACTAAAAATGCCAGCATTTCAGATTTGAGGGTTTTGGAAACCACAACAACCAGACTTTAGGAGTTCTTTATAAATATGCAGATGATGATGATAATAATAATAATCATCATCGTCATCATTATCAGAAGGCTGTTGTTGCTGACCCAAGCTGCTCCCACTCCTTTGAGAAGTATATAATAACAACAATAGCAGCAGCATGACAACAATAATAGTTTATTGTTGTTTGAGTGGAGAAAAACCTTTAGAAGCCCACTGCAAGGAATGAAGGAGGGGACACACACCAACGATGCTCCACTCCTCATTTCTCTGCCTCCCCCCATATATCTTTTGAGGAAGAAGGGGGAAATTGAGGCTTCTACTGCTTTCTGGAGCTGGCCAGGGTGCTGAAACTCCAGCCCTTAACAGGGTTGCCAAAGCTTGCTTGCTTGCTTCTCCTCCCTCTCTCCTTCCATCCCCTCCCTCCTTTTTCCTTTTTCCTCCCTCACTCCCTTCAGTCTCTCCTTTCCCTTCCTTCCCTTTTCTCTCCTTCCTTCCCTTCTTCATTTCCCATCTTCCTTTTTTCCTCTTTCCCTGCTCCCTCCCCTCTCTTCCCTATCCTTCTTTCCTTCCTTCCTTCCTTTTTCTCTTTCATTCCTCCTGCTACTCACCTATCATTTCTTCCTTCCCTCCTTTTCTCTCTCTCCATTCTGTAATCTTTTATTCCTTTTCCCCTCCTTCCCTCTCCCTTTCCCCTGTTTTTCTTCTTTTCTTCCTTACCTTTCTCACTTCCCTCCCTCTCTTCCCTTATAATTCCTTCCTTCCCTCCCTCCCTCCTCCTCTCTCTCTACTTTCCCTGCATCGTTTATTCCTTCCCCTTCCTTCCCTCTCTCCCTCTTCCCTCCCTCCCTCCCTCCCTCCCTCCCTTCCTTCCTGCTCCTTCCATCCCTCCTTTTTCTTTTTCCTACCTCTCTCCCTTCAGTATCTTCTTCTTTCCCCTCCTTCCTTTTTCACTCCCTCCTTCCCTTCTTCAATTCCTGTCTTCCTTCCTTTTTCCTCTTTCCCTGCTCCCCATTCCTCTTTCCTTATTCCTTCTACTCCCTTATCCTTCCTTCCTTTTTTTTCACTCCTCCCTCCCTCCTTGCTTTCACCTTCCCTCCTTCCATCTCTCTCTCTCTCTTCTTCTTTCCTTCCTTCTACCCCCTTACTATTTTCCTGTTCTCCTTCCTTCTCTCTGCCCTCCCTCTTTTCCTTCTTTCTTTCCTTCCCCTTTTCTCTTTCCTTACTACTTTGACCCCCCCCGTCATTCCTTTCTCCCTCCTTCCCTCTCTCCTTCCTTCTTTCCTTTCTTGCTTCCTTCCTTCTCCACCCCTCCACCCCTCCCTGTCCCCTTCCTTCCTTCCTTCCTTCCTTCCTTCCTTCCTTCCTTCCTTCCTTCCTTTCTCTCTGTTTTATCAACCCTATTCCTTTTAGGCAGCAGCTGCTCCATGATGCCATTTGCGTCACCTTCCTCCCACATCCACCTCTCTTTTGCTGAGTCCCCTGTTCTCTGCTCATAGTCTTCCAAGCCCTGATAAGCCGCATCATTATCCCATCCGGCCTCGTTCACACTACACAATTGGAGCAATTTTGATGCTGTTTTTAGCTGCCTGGAGCTACAGAGGAGCCTGGGGTCTGTAGCCAAACAAAATAGCCTGGACTTTCAGCCAGGTGCAGCCCTCCTCAAAACAGGTCTCCAAAGACACTCCTTCACACAATCTCTCTCACAGAAATGCCACAAGAAACTTTGTTATGGGAAAAGAGAGGCCCAGAGTGTTGGATTAGAATCAAAGAGCCTGGATTTTGATAATAAAGATATGAGGAGGAGCACTGAGTAACTTTGAAATGGTAAGGAGGACATGAAGGCAACTTGGGAAGGAAGACCACAGATGCCATTGCCAACATAGCTCCTTGGAGGAAATCTAGGACATAAATACAATAAACAAGCAAACAAAAAAAAAAACACTCACCATTAAACCTTATTAGGTCTATGTTCTCCTGTTGAGTATCTTGTCTCCAGGGTCTCAAAAGATGGGACTTCAATTGATTGAATGGTGGTCTCATGCCATTGAAGATGACTCCATTCCAGGGGTGCATCTACACTGAAGAATGAAGTCAGTTTGACCCCATTTGGACTGTCCTCGCTCAATGATATGGAAGTGTAGAAGTTGTAGTTTGTCATTCTTGGGCAGAGAAGGCTGAAGACCACGTCAAACTGCAACTCTCATGATGCCATAGCCTTGAGCCATTGGGTCAAATTGCCTTCATACTACAGTGTAGATGCACCCATATACGTATGATTATATTGCAAGTTGTATGCAAGTAAGTTTCAGTGCACATTGAGAAGCATCCCTTGCTTCCTGAAAGCCCTCTCCATTTATAACACCTGAAACAAAACACTTGGCAACAGGTTTGTGCCAACCTGTAAAGTGCCCAGCCATTTCCAGTGGCACCTGAGCTTGCTTTTGTATTTAGCGACTTTGCTAAAAAGCAGGTCGGGATGATCCCTGAATCTCTTTTGCATTCACAGCCAAGGAGGAGAGAAAATGAAAGATGTGCCTCAAAAAGAAATGAAAAGTACAATGACTAGGTGTTGCAGATACGGGAGGTGTGAGGACAGAGCAGGCAAAGAAAAGGAGACCAAGACTTTTGGACAATGTCTGGATACCCTGTACATATACGTACACACACACACACACACACATACTGTTTTTAGAGGGCTAAATAGTATTTTAAACTGTTTATTTATGCTTACATTATTGTGTTATTTTGTTTTTATTAATTGATATGTGATTATTGTCTGTGCTATATAATTTGAATAATGATATATTGCTTTAGCTACTAATTAAGTCTGCCTAGCCCTAATCCTTTGGTTGGATCGCCAGCACTTTATTCCCAGGCCAGCCTTACAGTTTTGTATTTGCACAAGTCCTTGTCCTGCTCTATTAGTCTCAAACCTGCACATGCCCACTTTTCAGCTACTGGTTGTTTGATGGCTGGTTTATGCTTTATGATGTTTTACAATTCATTGGTTTTACTGTTTTAATATATTTTATTGTTATATTTTTTAATTGTGTTATTTGTAACCTTTGTTTATATTGGTCTTGGTCCCCATGTAAGCCACCCTGAGTCCCTTTGAGAAGATGGAGGCAGGATATAAGATCAAAGTTATTACTATTATTATTATTATTATTATTGTATTTGTTTGCTTTGTTGTAAGCCATCTCGAGTGCCTTTGGGGAGAGGGGGCATGATATAAATAAAATTATGATTATGATTATTATTGTTGCTATTATTATTATTATTATTATTATTATTATTATTATTATTAGCAGTGGCATAGACACTGAGAACTGGGAAGCCCTGATCCTTGAGTGCTCTAACTGGAGGTCAGCTGTGACCAGCAGTGCTGCAGAATTCAAAGAGGCACAAATGGAGGGAAAAGGGAGAAATGTGCCAAGAGGAAGGTGCGTCAAGCCAACCTTGACTGGGACTGCCTTCCACCTGGAAACTGATGTCCTCACTGCAGAAGAACACGTGGGTCAAGAATAGGGCTCCACAGCCACCTACAAACCCACCCACCACCAAGATGCTACACTTGGAGGACCATCATCCTCAGGCTATGAGGGATCACCTAATTAATAATAATAATAATAATAGTAATAATAATAATAATAATAATAATAATTATTATTATTATTATTATTATTATTGGGAAAACAACAGCTCCCAGGATCCCATAGTCCGGAGCCAGGGCTAAGTGGTGGCAAACTGCATCAATTCCACAGTGTAGATCAGTGTTTCCCAACCTGTGGACCACTGATGTTCCACAAGAACTAAAATATAGTTCGTGACCTCACCATTACTACACTGTTGCAACGAGGGTGACTGGTCTTGCAAAACCCTCTTATAGTGCTGAGGCTTATTAAATATGATTTTCTGTGGGCTAGCAGATGGCGACTACTAGATGGCATATATTCTGTATCAGAAATTAGAGCTGATGTGGTCTCTCCAATGGAATTTCCTGAATCAGCACCCCAAATAACCAAACCAAATCTAAAGTTGACCAAAAACTCACTATGGAATGAACTATTTCATCTTGAAAAGGCCTCAATAGGCACCTCTTTCCCTTCTCTTTCTAAAAGAAGGAGTGAATTAATACAGGGTCACAAAGACAGTGTGAATGTATCGAAGGAAGGAAGGAAAGAAGGAAGGAAAAATTCTGCAGTGAAATAGTCCCCAAATCTCCCACCCAGGTGGATGGAAACTGTAGCTAATCTCACTTTCTTCCTCTTTTTTCTAGACTTTTTTTTTTTGGTTGGGTTGTTGTTGGGAAGATGAACTTGATGAGTTCATTAAGCCTCCGCCTGTTAAAAAACCCCGTTTATTTGCCTAGCAAACTCCAGGGCCAGTGAAAGGAAAAGAAAAAAAAAAAGAACCCTGTGTGTGCGCAGGCAGACAATTCTGGGGAAATTACAACCTCATTAATATGCTAATCTGGTTGTAGGCCTGGAACGAGGTTTGGGCTTTCTGGTGCTTGCTTGGGGGGCGGTGGGTGTTTGGTTGCTTGGCAACCGCTTCTCTCCAGGTAACCCTCCTCTGGCTTGCCCTTGATATCCCCAAAGGATGGGGATGGGGGGAAGAGAAGCCAGGCAGGAGGGTGGCTGGGCAAGGAGGGCACGCTCACTCTTTTTGTCTCGGCTCTCTGTGGCATGGCTAAAGGAAGTCAAAAATGTGTACCTGTGTGTTGGCTGGTGAGCCCCAGAGTCGCACAGCATCCTTCGGCTGGACCACACACTGGAAAGGGCTCTTATTATACCTATTGCTTTCCTGGCTGTGGAGGGCATGGCTCATTCCCTGGGACACATTCGCATGGCACAGCTATAGTGTAACAATGCCAATGTACATGTCTCTCTGATCTCTCTGCATGCAGCTACACTGTAAAATGAATACAGTTTATGTCTATGGATACATCTGCACTGTTGAATGTATGTGGCTTAACCCTACTTGTGTCTACGTCTGCATCTACACTGCAAAAGGAATGCGGTTTGACCCAACTTGTATCCATGGATGCATCTGCACTGTAGAATTAATGCAGTTTGACCCTACTTGCATTTATAGGTAAAGGTAAAGCTTTTCCCCTGACATTAAATCCAGTTGTGTCTGATTCTGGGGGTTGGTGCTCATCTCCATTTCTAAGCCTAAGAGCCGGCGTTGTCCTTAGACACATCCAAGGTCATGTGGCTGGCATGACTGCATGGAGCACCGTTACCTTCCCGCCGGAGCAGTATCTATTTGAGTGCCTACCTTCCCACCGGAGCAGTACCTATGGATCTACTCACATTTGCATGTTTTTTAAATGCTAGGTTGGTAGAAGCTGGGGCTAACAGTGGGAGCTCACACTGCTCCCCAGATTCCAACCTGCGACCTTTCGATCAGCATGCTCAGCAGCTCAGCGGTTTAACCCACTGCACCACTGGGGGCTCCATCTTATATCTATAAGTGCATCTAAACTGTTGAATGAATGCAGTTTAGTACCACTTGTATCTACTGTGCTGTAGAATTGTATCTATGGGCACATCTAAACTGTTGCATGGATGCAGTTTGATCTGTCTATGGGTGCATCTGCACTGTAGAATTGTATCTATTAGCGCATCTATGCTGCAGAATGAATGCAGTTTGGCTCCACTTCAATTGCTCCTGCTCAATGCTTTGGGATCCTGGGATGTGTTGTTTGGCGATGCATCATCCTCTTGGGCAGAAAAACCTGAAGACCTTGTCAAACTATAGCTCCCAGGGTTCCATAAAATTGAGCCATGGTAGTTCAAGCCCTATCAAACTGCAACAATTTTATGACATAGATGCAGCCTTTGTGTGGACTACAGAATACATCAGACAGAGCATGAGATGGGGGGGGGGGATTGGATTATGGATTATAGTCTCACTACCTGTGCCTACCTAAAACAAACAAGGTAAACTGCAGCTGCCTCCAAAAATTTCTGTTGCTTCTGTAGGGAGATCTATGCATGAATTGATAGAAAGAAAAACATTTCTCTAATTTTTCCCTTAATATCTCTCTGATCTGAGATCTAATCTCATTTCCCCCCATCAGGAGAAAGGGGATTGCAGTCTGATTTTGGCTCCGCTGGAATGGTGCCCCCAGTACAATATATTTCCCCTTCTTTAAAATGGTGGAGGATTTGGGTTTTGTTGCAACTGATCAAGAGCATCTCCATAGGAGGTTTATCCCTCTGTTAAATCATCCTTCCCTGTCCCTTTGGATAGCAGGCAGGTCCTTTTTAGGGCCTATTGTCCCATCTATAGGGAGAACAGTGTGAATAACAATTCACTGAGAAGAGGGATGGAAGAGAGATGGGGAGAGGCCTACCTTGAAGGTAACATGGACACCTTGGAGTGGGGGGTTGGGGGTGGATATTAACATCCCAAGCCATACCAGGATTAGAATTAACATGACAGGAGCCAAGTTAAATCTGCCCCAAAGCTCTGTCTATTCAGGCTTTGGGCTTTCAGAGAGGGATAGCAAGCCCCATTTCAATGGGCTGGTTGCATCACAAGCCTTAAGTGAGACCTACAGCAGAGATGGGCAGATCTGAAAGTTTGTGGGATCAACTTGGATCTGCTGTCTGCTAGTTTTATTCCCTTCTTGAGCTTTTTCTCTGTTTTGGATTCAAGTTCAGGCAGTCAGGACATGTGCCGAAAGGACACCCAAACTCATCTATCACCTCCACCATGAGGAAAGTCTTTTAAAGTGATGTGTGTAAAGAGACAAAGAGTGCATTACACCAGTGTTTCTCAACCTGGGTGTTGGGACCCCTGAGGGGCTGTCGAGGGGGTGTCCAAGGGGCCACCAAAGACCATTAGAATTCACAATATTTATTGTTGGTCATGGGGATTCTGTGTGGGAAGTTTGGCCAAATTCTATCGTTGGTGGGATTCAGAATGCTTTTGATTGTAGGTGAACTATAAATCCCGGCAACTACAACTCCCAAATGTCAAGCTGTATTTTCCCCAAACTCCACCAGTGTTCACATTGGGGCATATTGAGTATTTGTGCCAAGTTTGGTCCAGATCCATCATTATTTGAGTCCACAGTGCTCTCTGGATGTAGGTGAACTACAACTCCAAAACTGAAGGTCAATGCTCACCAAACCCTTCCAGTATTTTCTGTTGGTCACGGGAGTTCTGTGTGGCTAAGTTTGGTTCAGTTCCACTGTTGGTGGAGTTCAGAATGCTCTTTGATTGTAGGTGAACTATAAATCCCAGCAACTACAACTCCCAAATGTCAAGCTCTATTTTCCCTAAACTCCACCAGTGTTCACATTTGGGCATATTGAGTATTTGTGCCAAGTTTGGTCCAGATCCATCATTATTTGAGTCCACAGTGCTCTCTGGATGTAGGTGAACTACAACTCCAAAACTCAAGGTCAATGCTCACCAAACCCTTCCAGTATTTTCTGTTGGTCATGGGAGTTCTGTGTGGCCAAGTTTGGTTCAATTCCACTGTTGGTGGAGTTCAGAATGCTCTTTGAATGTAGGTGAACTATAAATCCCAGCAACTACTACTCCCAAATGACAAAATCACCCCCCCCCCCCCCCAACCTCACCAGAATTCAAATTTGGGCATATTGGGTATTTCTGCCAAATTTGGTTCAGTGAATGAAAATATATCCTGGATATCAGATTTTTACATGATGATTCATAACAGTAGCAAAATTACAGTTATGAAGTAGCAATGAAAATAATGTTATGGTTTATTGTCGAAGGCTTTAATGGCTGGAATCACTGGGTGGTTGTAGGTTTTTTGGGCTGTATGGCCATGTTCTAGAAGCATTCTCTCCTGACATTTTGCCTGCATCTGTGGAACTGACATTTTGCTTGCATCTGTGGCAAGCATCCTCAGAGGTTGTGAGGATGCTTGCCACAGATGCAGGTGAAATGTCAGGAGGGAATGCTTCTAGAACAGGGGTCCTAAAACTTTTTAAACGGAGGGCCAGGTCACAGTCCCTCAAACTGTTCGAGGGCCGGATTATAATTTGAAAAAACATGAATGAATTCCTATGCACACTGCGCATATTTTATTTGTAGTGCAAAAAACACTTAAAAACAATACAATAATTAAAATGAAAAACAATTTTAACAAATTTAAACTTATTAGTATTTCAATGAGAAGTGTGGGCCTGTTTTTGGCTGATGAGATAGGATTGCTGTTGTTGTTGTTGTTGCTGTTGTTGTTGTTGTTGTTGTGTGCTTTCAAGTTGTTTCAGACTTAGGTTGACCTTGAGCGAGGGCTGGTTAAATGAACTTGGAGGGCCGTATCCAGCCCCCTGGCCTTAGTTTGAGGACCCCTGTTCTAGAACATGGCCATACAGCCTGAAAAACCTACAGCAACCCAATATTATAGTTGGAGGTCACCACAACATGAGGAACTGTTTTAAGGGGTCGTGGCATTAGGAAGGTGGAGAAACACTGATTTACGCTGTAACATTATTGCAGTTTGATATGGCTTAATGCTATGGAATCATGGGAGTTGTAGTTCTACAAAGCCTTCTCTACCCAAGAGTGATGGTGCCTCACCAAGGATTCTATAGCACCAGGACAAGGTAAAACTAAAAGAGTACAAAACTGTGTTCGTTCTTTAGTGTAGATGCACCCAACGTGGTATTTTAGAATCTGGGAGGAGGAGTCCTAAGGCCAAATGGGGTCAAAGCCGTGCAAAGGCAGAGGTCAGGGTCGCTTTCCGGTGGCACTGGGGATCTCCACTTGCCCTCCGCTTCCTGACAATGCTGAAGTTATTAGGCCTCATTACAGATTGGAGTTTAATCTACTGCAAATAGCCTGGCCATTAGAGTACCATAAGAAGCAATTATCTCTCCCCCTTCCCACACCCCATGGCTTGCCACCTTGCACGTGTGCAAATGGGTGCAACATCCACAGTCGTCTCGCACATGCAAAATTGCGCTGTATGCATCAGTTGTATTTTTTCTTTGTTTTATTTTATTTTTCCTACTATCTATCTATTGGCCTGTAGATGGAAGCTGGCAGGATGTGATACCCTCCAAAACCCTACACAAACTGGTCATAAAAGAAGCAGCAGAAGGCTAGAAGGATCGACGAGCCCTCCATTGAAAGAGTCCTGGGAGATGGATCACTTTGAGAAGATGTCAGCTATAAAACGATTCCTATTGCAGGGTGCTTTGAGCATTGGACTATGATTCTGGGGAGTCAGGGTTTCGAATCTGTGCCATGCAGGAAAGGCACAACCAAAGCACCCCTGACAGATGGCCATCCAGCCTCTGTTTCAAAGCCTCCAAGGAAGGAGCTGCCACCAGACTCTGAGGCAGAGAGTCCCACTGCTGAACAGCTCTTCTTGCAATCAAGTCCTTCCTAATGTTCAAGTGGAGTCTCATTTCCTGTCATTTGAACCCATGGCTCCATTGAGTCCTAGTCTCCAGGGCAGCAGAAAGGAAGCCTCTCCCTTTTCCTTAGGACCCCTACTCATATATTTAAACATGGTGATCATGTCTCCTCTCATCTTTCTCTTCTGCAGGCTAAATAGACCCAGCTCTTTAAAATGCTCCTCAGAGGGATTATACATGATCTTCAGACTTTTGATCATTTTAGTCACCTTGGGTGAGTCACACTCTCTCAGCCTCAGAGGAAGACAGAGGTAAACCCCTCGATGAAGAAATCTGGAGAAGCAAAGCTTGCTATAGGTTCTAATCTGCGAAACCCAGAGTTTACGATCCTGCCGGAGTGCATTGCCCAATATGTCTTTGCTCTAGAACACCTATAGTGTCAAATACTACTGCTACTACTCATAACAATATAATAATAACAATAACAATAACAATAACAATAACAATAATAACAATAATAATAATAATAATAATAATAATAATGGAGCCCCTGGTGGTGCAGTGGGTTAAACTTGCAGACTGAAAGGTCATTGGTTCAAATCCGGGGAGTGGGGTGAGCTCCCACTGTTAGCCCCAGCTTCTGCCAACCTAGCAGTTTGAAAACATGCAAATGTGAGCAGCTCAATAGGTATTGCTCTGACGGGAAGGTAATGGTCCTCCATGCAGTCATTCCGGCCACATGACCTTGGAGGTGTCTATGGACAACGTCGGCTCTTCCGCTTAGAAATGGAGATGAGCATCACCCACCAGCGTCGGATACGACTGGACTTAATGTCAGGGGGAAGCCTTTACTTTTATTGCTACTACTATACTACTACTACTAATAATAATACACTTTATTTATATTCTGTACTTCTCCTCCCCTAGGGGACTCAGAGCGGATTACAGCATTTACAGCAGACATAGACAAACATTCAGTGCCTTACAGTCACATACAATGAAACACAAACACAGACAAGAAAAAGGCTTCTCCTTTTTCATTTTTGGCTTCAGGAGGCAGTGCTCAGCTCTGACTCTGGGGAAGTTTTCTTCTCCATTTCAAGCTGAGGAGCTTGTGTGGTTAACTCTGGTTGTGTGGCCAGCAATACTGCTTGGAGCCTCTTATTCCTTTCCTGCTGAAGCGGTACCTATTTATCTACTCACATTTGCATGTTTTCGAACTGCTAGGTTGACAGGAGCTAGGGCTAACAGCAGGAGCACAACCCGTCTCATAGATTCAAACTGCCAACCTTCAGGTCAGTGATTCAGCAGCACAAGGGTTTAACCCATTGCACCACCATGGCCCACCTGAGCTGCCATGGCTCCATGAAATAGAATCCTGGAAATTATAGATTGACAAAGACGTGTCTCCTTTGCTAGGCTAACAGGAGCTAGGGCTAACAGCAGGAGCTCAGCCCATCCCATGGATTCAAACTGCCAACCTTCAGGTCAGTGATTCAGCAGCACAAGGGTTTAACCCATTGCACCACTGTGGTCCACCTGAGCTGCCATGGCTCCATGCAGTAGAATCCTGGAAATTGTAGATCGACAAAGACATGTCCCCTTTGCTAGATTAACAGGAGCTGGGGCTAACAGTGGGAGCTCACCCCATCCCATGGATTCAAATTGCCGACCTTCAGGTCAGTAGTTCAGCAGCACAAGGGTTTAACCCATTGCACCACCGCGGCCCAACTGAACTGCCATGGCTCCATGCAATACAATCCTGACAAAGATGTGTCTCCTTTGCTAGTTTAACAGGAGCTAGGGCTAACAGCAGGAGCTCATCCCATCCTGCGGATTCAAACTGCCAACCTTTAGGTCAGCAGATCAGCAGCACAAGGTTTAACCCATTGCACCACCACAACCCACCTGAGCTGCCATGGCTCCTTGCAATAAAATCCTGGAGATTATAGTTTGACACAGACTTCAGTCTCCTTTGCCCAAGAGGGCTGGTGTATCCCCAAACTACAAATCCCAAGGTTCCATTGCATGGAGACATGGCACTTCATGGGATGCCAAGCTCCAATAAGGAAGGCAAAGGTAAACCTTCATCTGGAGAAAAGCCTAGGATGAGGTTACCATAAGTTGAAGATGACTTGCTCTGGACTTGGGAGATCTAGTCTCCAGGAAACATACTTGATGCTCCAAAACTGACCTACTTCTTCCAGGGAGCCCTTGACAATCTCTGCACAGCAATGTAGGGAAGTCAGAGATTCCCACTCGAGGCCGAAGAGGCGGAGGGAGGGAAGGAGGGAGGAGGGGGGTGGGAATAAAAAGAAAGAAACCTCCAGGATATTAAAATAGATGGAGAAGGTTGGTAATTATGGAGTAAGAGGCAGCGCCAAGTGCTAATGGGAGAGCCTGACCCGGCTGAGCCAGTTGCGGGAAGCTGCGAAATCCACTCGGCGCCGAGGCGAGGGCAAAGGCCTCCCTGCCTGGGTTACGCTCAAAATGCTGGTTTCACAAACAAGAGGGAAATTGGACGCAAACATCTCATTAACCTTCTCCTTGATTTTTAGACGGGAAGCCGGAGGAGACCCCCCATTCTGCCTCTGCAGGAATGTCAAAGCCAATGATGGGAATGCCGTACGCAATATCATTGCATTTCTCTGCCAGTCTTTTTGTTTTGTTTTCCGAAAGCTGTGTTTGGTTCCAGAGGGCCACTCAGCAAACAAACAAAGAATATGGCTGCAAATGTACAAAACCAAATCCAGAACGCCCAAACTGGGTATTTTTCAACCTATGGACATCACCAACTTGCAACAAGATGCCCTTTGAAACAATGCCTATTTGAATGGCTCCTTGCATGCAGATAGTTAGCATGTGACGTGTGTGAGATGGTAATGCTCACTCACTATCTAGTAATTCTACTAAAAAAACACATTCTACTCTCGTGTAGGGGTCCTCAAACTTTTTAAACAGAGGGCCAGGTCACAGTCCCTCAAACTGTTGGAGGGCCAGATTATAATATGAAAAAAGCATGAATGAATTCCTATGCACACTGCACATATCTTATTTGTGGTGCAAAAAACACTTTAAAATGATACAATAATTAAAATGGAGAACAATTTGAACAAATATAAACTTATTAGTATTTCAATGGGAAGTGTGGGCCTGCTTTTGGCTGATGAGATAGGATTGTTGTTGTGTCCTTTCAAGTCATTTCAGGTTGACCCTGAGCGAGGGCCGGGTAAATGACCTTGGAGGGCTGTATTCGGCTCTTGGACTTTAGTTTGAGGACCCCTGCTCTAGTGCAATACACACCAACCTGTGTTTTGTAGTAGCATAGGCCAGGATTTCACCATTTTGAGTGCATCTACACTGTAGAATGAATGCAGTTTGACCCCACTTGAACTGCCATTGTTCCAGGCTATGGCATGGGGAGGCCCTGGCCCGGCCCTCTTTGGGAATACTAAAAGACCTTGTGAAACTACAACTCCTAGGATTCCAAAGCATTGAGCTATGACAGTTCAATTGATATCAAACTGCATTCGTTCTATGTAAGGAGAGATAATAATAATATACCCCCAGCTAACCAAGACTGAAGTACTTGGGGAGCTCTGCAACTCTTGATGCCCCAAAAAGTGCCTCAAAACCTAGGTTAACTAAATGCAAGCTTGATGGCATAACTGGGGGATTCTGGTCATTATAGTCCCACAAAGCAATTTTCTCAAGCTGTTCTTGACTCATATTGGAAGCATCTTGAATGCAGTTTGGTACCACTTGAACAACCCTGGTTCAATGCGATGGGATCCTGGGAGCTGCAGTTCACCGAGGCACCTTCTCTTGAGCAGAGAAAGCTGAAGGCCTCATCAAACTATAACTCCCAAGACTCCATGGCATTGAGCATTCAAGTGGGATCAAACAATATTAATTCTACTGGATCCCTAGTGAACCAATGCCAAAGTACTGTACTTGGGAGTCTCTCCAGCAGCTGAAGCCCTCAGAACCTGATTCAATTGATAACTCAAAGCCTTGGTCAACTGGACCCGAGCTCAATGGGCATGCCAATTGGGGGACACTGGGCACTGCAGTCCCCTAAAGCCATGTTCTCAGGCTGTACATGCACAGGGAGCATCTACACGGCAGAATGAATGTAGTTTGGTACCACTTCCCAGGACGCTTGTGCCCCTCTCTGTGCTGGTTATGGACCGTAATAAAGTTCTGTTGTTATTGTTGGTACCACTTGAACAGCTCTGGCTCAATGCAATGGGATCCTGGGAGTTGTAGTTTGGTGAGGCGCCAGCAGTCTTGAGCAGAGAAAGCTGAAGGCCTTATCAGACTACAGCTCCCAGGATCCCATTGCATTGAGCATTAAAGTGGGATCAAATGGTATTAATGGACCCTTTGTGAACCAATGCTGAAATACTTCTTCTTCATCACCATCCAATGAATGAGTCAAAACCTTGGTCAACTGAAGCCAAGCTCGATGGGCATGCCAGTTGGGGGACACTGGGCACTGTAGTCCCCTAAAGCCACATTTTCAAGTTGTACATATACAGGGAACATCTACATTGTAGAATGAACGCAGTTTGGTACAACCTCCCAGTGCACTTGTGCCCCACTTTGTGCTGGTTATGGACTGTAATAAAGTTGTCTTGTTGTTGTTGTTGTTGTTGTTTGGCACACTGCGCCAAACTCAAGGTAATGGCCAGCATCCTCAGCCATTGGCTTCCATGCAAGAGGGCATTTACCTTGGCAGCTGCAGAGCCCAGTCTATGCGGCTGGTAGCCCCCCGACTTCCCCCTCCCCTCCACCTCTCTCACCCCAGTTCCCCGTGGGGCATTCATCCCGGCCGAAGGGTCCCCAGGCAGCCATGATGAAGATGGATGCCTGATTGATTCTCTCCCCTCTGCCCGCCCCAATCTCCATGCCCTTCTGGCAGAAAATTAAAAGCCTATTTGTTAAAGGGGGAAAGTCCTCAGGTGCGGCCCCCGGCTGGACAATTTGTCTCCATGAAAAGGACGCTATTATGAGAGAGGCTGGAAACAGGCCGAGGGCCCCGGGAGGGGAGTTGGGGGGGGGGGAGGGGGTCTGGTCAAGGGGGAATGGAGGAAAGAGAGAGAGCGAAAGAGGGAAGGAGGAGTGTATATGCGCAAGGTTGCGATGGCAAACAATACAGAAAAAGCAGCCAGCGGTTCTGAAAGGCTTCCTCTCTCAAGCTTTTCAGTCCATTGATTAAACATCTTGGACCCAAGCTTGGTCTCTTTCCACTTCTGGCTCTAAGGATGGACACTCCTTGAGCACATCTACACAATAGATGGCATGCAGTTTGAAGCTACTTTGACCACCCTGGGTCAATGCTATAACATCTCAGGAGTCTAGTGTCACCCTCCAATGAAACACTCCCCAAATTTCTAGCATTGTGGCCTTGGGAAGTAAAGTTCAGGCATTGCAGGAAGATCTTGTTTTGGCCTTTTTAGGAATCCCTCTTGGGTGCCATGCTTCTCTGGATCCAGCCAAAGTTGACTATAAAGCTGGCACGGGCAAACTTTGGCCCTTCAGATGTTTTGGACTTCAATTCCCACAATTCCTAACAGCCTCAGGTGGCTTAAGTGACTTAGGGGGGAAAGGAAGGGGCCTGAGGCTGTTAGGAATTGTGGGAGTTGAAGTCCAAAACACCTGGAGGGTCGAAGGTTGTCCATATCTGCTGTAAAGCATACTGAAGGACCTCGAGATTCCTTGACAGAATATTTTCCTCAAATCAGTGAATCATCAACTCCCAAAAAGTGGAGGGCCAACTGTGTAGGGCAGTGGTTCTCAACCTGTGGGTCCCCAGGTGTTTTGGTCTACAACTCCCAGAAATCCCACCCAGTTTACCAGCTGTTAGGATTTCTGGGAGTAGAAGGCCAAAACATCTGGGTACTCACAGGTTAAGAACCACTGGTATAGGGATAACTCTTATTGGGAATGTCTCCTTCTGGCAATCTTGCCACTTTGTTGTTCAAAGCGAAAGAGCCCGTATCCCTGAAAATGGCAGTTTCTCTCCCTCTCTTTGGAACCGGATTCATAAGAACAACCTGCTCTTTAGGGTATAGGCCAAACCATACATCATAGAGCTCAGTTCAGGCTGGAGCCAATTGGAAGGCATGCATCACATCTGGCGAGACAAAGGCGGGATCTACACTGCTCTATAAGGGGTTATGGAACTGCATTATAAGGTCAGTGTCGCATGGCATACTGCACTTCATTGTCTAGATTATATGGTCAGTGTAGACCAATACAATGGCATTTTATTGGTCTACATTGACCATATAATCTAGGCAATGTTTCATCCAGCAAGGCAGGTGAAGTGAAGCCAGGCATGCCCTTAGACTATGGTTGGTGCTGGTGGGCATTTCTCCATAGACAGCCAGAATCTCAGCAGCATGGATATCCTTCTGAAGTTTGGCAGGAATCTGCTCCCCTCACTGACTCTGAGGATCCCTCCATGGTGCTTCACTGGAGAAGTCTCTGTTCTTACAGGTGAGGACCAGAGTGGTCTGAATGGGAAAGAAGGCCTTCTGTATCCAAGGCCTAGAAGGTCCTGGAGGAGTAGGCAACAGCTTGCTGTCAGAGATCTCCAAAACTCATGAGACTGTAGAGTCTAGTATCTACACTATAAGCATTCTGCCTTGCTACCTTTGATTTGAGGGCAATGATGGGATGGTTGGCTAGGTCCAAAGGAAGGGTCAGCAAAGGAAGGGTCTCAAAGTGAGCTGCATCCCCCCCCCAAAGCAATAGAAAGGGAGGGGGAAGGAAGGAGTAGAGAGCCCTGTCGGTTCCTCTCCCTCGGTTCCAGCGGCTGTGCCTTTCGGATGTCCTTGACCCCTTTGTGCGGGAGGTCAGCGTCTCATCTGTATTGCTCACTCCCGAAAGCTGGTGACGGCTCTCCATGCATCACAGCGGCAGCCAAGCTGGGGCGCGTGTGTCCTTTCAATTCATCTTTCTCCAAAGGCTCCTTGTCACCCGCAAGAGACTCCGACTGGAGGAGGCAGAGTGTGTGTGTCTCTGTGTGGCAAAGGCAGAGAAAGAGGAGCAAGCAGGAGGGAGAAAGAGGAAAAAGAAGGGAGAAACACACATGCCAAAGTGAGCAAACAACAGGGGTGCACAGGGAAACAGGAACAAATATGGGATCCAATGCATCAGCTAGCTTGGTGGGTGGGTTAGTGCATCCTTTCAGGAAGATGGACAGCTGGACACCAAATTTGGGTTCATGGTCTATGGCAAAATGCTCCCAGATGTTCCAGTGATCCTAGTCCATCATTATGGTCACAAGGATCACCAAGAGCCTGACTCCTGCTTTATATTTATTTATTTATTTATTTATTATTTAAACTTATATGCCGCCACTCCCCTGGGGCTCGGAGCGGCTTACAAGAATAGCTAAAATCTAACAAAGTTTAAAAGCAATTTAAAACAATTTAAAAACCACAGTATCAAACATTAAAAGCCTGTCGGAACAGGTATGTCTTACATGCCCTGCGGAAAGCTGGTAAGTCCCGCAGGGCACGAACTTCAGGTGGCAGAGCATTCCAGAGTGATGGTGCCACTGCTGTGAAGGCTCTGCGTTAGTTGCCGTTAGACGCAAGGTCTTGACACTGGGGACTTCCAATAGATCTTGGTCCTCAGAACGGAGGGATCTCTGGGGTTGGTAGGGGGTGAGACGATCCCTCAGATACATTGGCCCCAGACCATGCAAGGCCTTAAAGGTGAGTACCATCACTTTGAAAGTGATCCGGTGCTCAATTGGTAACCAATGCAGCTGTAGTAAGATTGGTGTTATGTGGCATCTCATCGGAATTCCCGCAAGAAGCCGAGCAGCTGCGTTTTGTACCAACTTGAGTTTCCGAATATTGTAAAAGAGGACCTCTTTCAGTTTGAGATGCAAACTGAATTCCCATCCTTCTGCATGGTGATGTTGGCCAGGAGCAAAGGCAAAACAAGGAGATCTTACTGCCAGTTCATGAAGGCCTAGAAGAGACCCTTTTATCCTTTGGGTGGATGGAAAATGCACAAAAACTGCAAAACAGCCAAATAATGGTGTCATGGAGAAAAGGCATATCTGAGGAGCCCTAAAGGTCTGGATGGAGACTTCTAGTAGGCTAGATTGAGCTATAGGTTCAAAGTTCTCCACATCTTCTTTAGACAGTTAAGTATACATTGTCTAAAGCTACTGTGTTGTCTTTCCTTGACTCATTCTTCAGAGGGTTGCTTGGGTATTGTGCCCAAAGTCCTGTGCCCAAATGCTGTCCACTAGAGAATAATACATCCATGGGACATCAATCCATTCTATAGGAAGTGCTTAGAAAAGCTTGCATGTGGCTGGCTAGGATCCAAAGAGGTGGCCACCAATCTTCGTTGCCTTCATGACATTCATGCATAGTCTCCTCATTTGATTCCCACACCAACCCTGTGAGCATCATTGGCTAATGGCTTCCATGTCAATTGGCAATGGATCCATGCCAAAATTTGACAGAGACTTTAAAGGAGCTCTGCAATGTGAATTGATGCCCATTTAACATATGTAGGCACAATGGCATTGTATGTACAACTCTGGATGTAAACTTTGGACAAAAATAAAACAAAACAATTCCATAGGGAAACTTATGCCTAAGACACCAACAGGCCACAACCATTGTTGCTTGGTATTGATTTGAACCTGCATCCTCCCCATCTTAATAAAAGCTTGAAAAAGTTTCTTTTGAAAGACTAGACTCCTGTGGGAACATTACACCAACATAACTCTTGGTTGTACTTCTTAGATAACAGGAGTCTAGTCCTTTCTGAAGCTTTAAGGTAAGGAGGCACCAGGCTCAGATCTCTACCCAGCAACAGAAGGGGGTATCTAATACCTTCCTTTACGTAAGGGCTTCCCATTTGCTCTCAGCACAATGAGGCTGGCTTATCAATTGGTTGGCACATGGGCACAGAACTAACTCTTCACAACTGTAATGTCTTTCTATTTTGTGACATTGGGTCAGATCCCAGGCTATGAATCCCAGCATTCTGGGCACCACCACCTAGAAAAGTCTTGTTTTCCTCCTTCAATCACATCTGGCTTTTTCATTGCCTCGGAACAGCTGACTTCTCCTTAGAAACTAGCTACTTTCTCAGGAAAGAGACACCCGACCCTTCAGAGGCAAACCATGCCCTAGAAAGATCTGAAGTGAGGAGTTAAGGGCTTCTATTCACTGGTGTGACTTTGGGAGGCACCCTCCGGAAGACCGCATTACAAAGGGAGGCCCCGAGCCAAAGCCGGACTCATTGGCTGGCCAGCTTCCACCCCCGTCAGTTGGCAGGAATTGCTCCTGACCTCCTTTGTTGCACTCCAAGCCTGCTGAGAAACTCGACATCTTCCAGCGTGGAGGGCCTTTTCTTTCCATGGCCCACTGCGATGGTTTTGTTTGTTCTGTTTCCATGTCGGCTCTCTGGAAGCCAGAAGGGGAGAAAAGAAGAGAAGGCTCAAAGCGGCCCAAAGCGAGGAGGACAAGAACAACATCTGTTGCAACACAAATGAGCCCAAGCCAAGCCCTCTTCAAACTGTGCCTTGAATGCACCCGGCTTTTATAGGGGATAACACTTCCTGGCTTCCATGTTGCTTTTCCTGCAACCTTTTTGGCCACTCATCTGTCCATTCATCCTTCTCTCCCAGAATGGTTTGTTTCCCATTTTATGGAGACACACATCGTGTTTTGTGACTCTCTGCATGGCCAAAACTCAAAGGCAAAAAACATCTTTAAGTGTGTAACTGGACTGCACACAACTAAGGATGTATACATAGACAATCAGGGAGTAAAATAGGATGGATGTATTGAATGTTCACTTTCTGGGTACCAAATAAAGGACATCAGACACCAATTTCTCTGAATGGGCTTCGAAGGAGGGTTGCACACAGCTCTGAACTCCTTCATATGAGTTGAAATCTGAGGTGGAAATGCCAGAAATTAGTCCCCAAATGGAACTAATGCTCTGAAGAACAAAGACGGGGAAAAAAGGACAACTTTGTGATTCGGTGCAAAAATCGGACTCCATCTCTCTAATTGAAGCACATCACAGAGGCTCAAAGAGAGACAGCCTAATAGGGGTCTCACATCTTAAAGGAGGTTTTCAGGCATTCAAAGGGTTTCGATGGCTTATTATGAAGCGCGGCAGGCTGTCTTTTGGTGGGGTTTGCAGGGCAGGTTCCAAAGCGAGATTAAAACGCCCACAAGTGAAATCAGAGAGCAAGGTGTTGAGAGCAGAACTTGGAAAAGTTCTCATTCTAAAGCACAAAAATCCAAGAGTTTCCATTGAGATGGGGACATATGAGTGAGGCACAGTTTTCTGTTATATTAAAAGTATACTGCCAGATTCTGTATCCATTGATCCAACCCTCCAACAGCTTGAAAAAATTAAAAATAATCCAAAAAGCAAACACTAATTCTGCCATTTTATTGGAGGAACACCATCTTGCTGTGCTAATATATCCAATGGGACTTGGATAGCTAGAGCAGTAAGATATCCTAACCATTGATGGATAGATGGGTTGGGAGGACAATAGCATTATAAATAAGCACCTTAGTATCCCTACGGTTGCCCTGGTCCTCAAACACTCTGTGCTTCATTCAGAAAAATGCTGCACTCGCAAAGCTCAGGCAGTGTTGTATTTCAGTGTCAATGTTGACTTTTGTGGAGTCGTGGTTGCCAAGGTATCAGAAATGGTCAACATTTTCTAATGTTACACCATTAAGCTGTATTTCTGGAATTTCAGGTGGGTTGGTTGGTGACTGCTGGAAGAGCACTTAGGTTTTCTCGATGTTCAATGACAGGCCGAGCTTCTTGTATGCTTCTGCAAAGGTTTTTAGAGTGGCTTGTAGGTCTTCTTCTGAATGTACCCAACCCTGCTATATGCCTGCTAGACGTGGACTGTCTACAGACTTCACATGCAACTTCTGGAATGATTCCATCAGCATTGCCTCTGAAAAATCCTGCAAATCTCTTGGGAAGACAAGTGATCAAATGTCAGTGTGCTGGAAGAAGCAAAGACCACCAGCATTGAAACAATGTTCCTCCGCCAACAACTCCGCTGGACCAACCACAGATCACTGTCTCCCAAAGTAGTTGCTCTACTCCGAACTCAAGAATGGAAAACAGAATGTTGGAGGACAGGAAAAGAGATTTAAAGATGGGCTCAAAGCCAACCTTACAAACTATGGCATAGATACTGAGAACTAGGAAACCCTGGCCCTTGAGTGCTCCAGCTGGAGGTCAGCTGTGACCAGTGCTGAAGAATTTGAAGAGGCACAAATGGAGGATGAAAGAGAGAAACATGCCAAGAAAAAGGAGTGTCAAGCCAACTCTGACTGGGACCACCTCCCATCTGGAAACCAATGCCCACACTATGGGAGAACATGCAGGTCAAGAATTGGGCTCCATAGTAACCTGCGTACCCACCACCAGGACACCGAACTTGGAGGACAATCTTACTCAGACAACAAGCAATCGCCTAAGTAAGTAAGTAAGTAAGTAAGTAAGTAAGTAAGTAAGTAAGATGGATAGATGGAAAATCTTTCCAACCTTGGACTGCAAGGCTTTAGGGAACAGGAGATGTTTGCAGGATCCAACCACATGGATCATCAGAGAAATTTCACATCACTGGGACAACATGGTAAAGAACAACGTTGTCTCTATGTGCAATTTCCCCCTAATGTTGAATAATTTATTACAATTAACAGATCAGACAAAAACAAGTAGAACAGAACAAACAATATCAATAACAAAATCACATAAAAACTAATGCATAATACAAAATGCATCTGTTGTATTCTATCCAGCTGGAAGGAGTGACCACCATGCCCATATCATATCTTGTAGAAGGGCATTATCTGCGTCACATAACCAATGTCGAGTTGAAATTGACAATTTCTTTCTGCAAAGACATAATGGTGTCCAATTTGGACTGCATCGAATGTCCTCTGAAGTGTGAGGACTTTAGGTGTCGAAGCTAGGTCAGTTTGCCACAGGTTGCTTTGAACGGCACATTCAATTCCAGCTTCATTAACATCAAATTTAGCACTTTGGAACAAAAAAAAGGGTAAGATGACTTTGTTCCTTTCACTTTCTCTGAGGATGGAACAAATGCTTCCAATATGGCAGGAGTTTTTGAAGCACTCTGAGGTGGTGGTTCATAATTAGATATCCAAATGTGCTGCAATTATTATTATTATTATTATTATTATTATTAAATATTTCCCTAGTTATAAAAAAGTGCCATATTAGAAATTGCATGAACATATGGTCTGGAGCTACCAATCGATCCAAAATCTAAAGGAATATTTTAAAAATGTTCTGTTGCATGTACCTCAACTTCTGAAACATTTTCAACATATATGACGACATGACTAACATTTCTCATATTAAGGATTGCTTAAGATACATCTGAGACTTCATGGATAGTTGTTTCCCCATTTCTTGTAATGGTTTCCTCTTCAAATGCCCATCCTCTATTGGTTTAATACTCGGAAAGTATCCCAGTGGCAACTGATTGCTTTGGGCATCGATCTGAATATTGAAGGAGGTGTCCAAGGTACATAAAATATGCTTTAATAGAGGATTCAGCACTCTGGATAGCTCTTTCAAAGTTCTGATACTAGAATAAAGTGGATTTGTATCTGTTGCATTCTAGCACTGAAACACCTTTTCACCCAGCACCACACCAGAGTTCAATAATTCTATCTAAAAATGTTCATTAAAGAAAGCAGATAAAAAGGGGGAAAGGGGCAACTCCAAAAGGGTCAGTAGAAGAGGAAATACAAAATAGCAGTAATCCAAAAATGACAACTAGCATAAAGTCAAGAGAACCAAAATCCACAGCAATACTTTAAACATAAATCCATAAACATGAAATCAGGAACTTTCCCAAGGTAAACCCTTTAAGGAAACAAAGACATGAACCAGAGCAGGAATCTTGAGATTACTTGACTCATGAACTTGAGAGCAGAGACAGGAGAGCCATCTCCTATGGCAACATTGTCTCCTCTGAGAGGCTTGAAGCCCGTCCATATACCCATGACATCATGCCGAACACACCTGGAATTGAAGGTCTTCTCACAAATTTTGTGAGAATATTTAATTTGTCAGTTTTTTACTCTCTCTGTTCTCAGGCCTACTCTAGTTTCCTGAGAAAACTCCCTGTTGGCTCAAGGACCTTCACTTTCCCCTGTTACCTGGGAATGAGCACAGGAATCCAAAACATTAGCCTCATTTGCCTGAAATTCTCTCTGACCACACACAGACTCCTCTTTTTGAAATCCATCATTCCCCTCATACTCTGACAAATCCTCTGATGCAGTATCAAGGTTTATTTGAAGCAGTTTCCTTCCAGTGCCAGAAGTCAGAAAGCTACTACCATGGTGCCACATCTCTCCATGTTATTTTGGCACCATACTATTTTGTCAATTTGAGAAAGTGTCAGAGATGGCCTCACCAAGACATACATTGACCTCTGTCTGTGTCCTCTCCTTGGGGCCTTGGCCATGAAGAACGTCACAGTGAATGCAGGCCCTTGAAATTCGGCCCCCGATCTCTTGTCGCAATGAGGAGGTGCATTATCTCTAACATCCATGCATAGCCTGAGCATTGAGGCACCATGCAATTCCCAGCTGGTCATTTCTCACACTGAAGCTGCCCTCTTGATAATGGGTTGGAGGAGAAGTTTGCTTTACAAGTCAATCTTTAACCCAATGAACAAACACCACCTTGGATTTAAATCATGGTGGTAGGACAGGACTGTTGCAAGAAAGCGAACGTGTTTGGATGGTTACTTAAAAAAAAAACCAGAGTGTGGCTTTGGCATTTTGTATTACGGGCTACATTAGATGCATTTTCAAGAAGAATAATAGCAACCACAAAGCTTGGGAGAAGGTTTGCCATTGGTGAGATGAGATCTAGTGCAGGACAGTATATGAGTGTTAGGCTAGGACTCAAAGAGACCAGGGCTTGAAACCCATCTTGGCTGAACTGGGATTCAAATCACTCTCTTAGCCATAGATGTAGATAATACATCTTGCCAAGAAAACTCTGTCATAAGTTGGAGAGGACGTGAAGGCATATAACAGTGAAGTAGTGGTTGGATTAGGAATCGAGGAGACCCAGGTTTGGATCCCCACTCAGCCCTGGGACGCCATTGACTGACCTTAGAATTATAAAATCATGGAGTTGGAAAAGATTATGTGGGGCATCTAGTCCAACCCCATTCTGCCATGCAGGAAAAGCACAAAGTCCCCCTGACAGATGTCCATCCAGCCTCTGTTAGGAAGCCTCCAAGGAAGGAGCCTCAACCAGACTCTGAGGCAGAGAATTCCACTGTTGAGAAGCTCTTCTTGCAGACAGGAAGATCTTCCTAATGTTCAGGTAGAATCTCCTTTTCTGTCATTTGGACCAACTGCTCTGAGTCCTAGGGCAAATCATAAACCTCAAAAGGAGGCAAAGGCAAATCTCTGCTGAGGTTTGAGAGGGGAAAACTGGTGACATTTTTGGAATCAGCAGGTCAAATATACCCTAAAACAGGTTCCAACATTTGAGGCACCGAAATGTGTGTTGTCTAGGGTTATCTGTGGTTTGAAATATCTATGCGACTCTGGGAAGGTATTCCCCGTGGATATGGAGGCCACACTGCATTTTCCTGCAAGGGACTTGAGCAAGACACCATCATTTCACTCCTGTCTCTGTGTGTCTATGATCAAGAGGGGCGGAAAGGGAGAGGGAGAGAGAAATCAATGGCAAGCCTGATCACTATTATTGGCAGTTTCTCCAAGGGGGCTGAGTTGCTTGGCTCATTGGATCCAAATGCACAGGGCCGTGCTCTGTTTCCGCTCCAGCGCATTGGCATTGGCTCTTTCAGAAAAGACATTCTTAACGGGGGTAAATATTGCCGGATGTCAACCCCAGCACTAATGACCGGAGCCTAGAAATCGAAGACCTGCTCTTCTCTGCCAACCAAACAATGGGCCGCCTTGGTAGATTCATCACAACGCCAGGCTGGAGAGTGGAAATACGGGACTGTGGCTGCGGCGTTTATTTATGGTTGCTTGCAGGGGTGATAATGTATTGGAGAAGGGTCTTATGCACAGAGAGGAGGAAGCAGGATGGATAGAAATACTTTCTGCCTTTGGGAGAAAAACAAAACAAAACAGGAGGACGGCCATAGAATCATAAAGCTATGAAAGACCCATACAGAGGAGGACCACATGTATTGCCAAGGGAAAAAAGGGGGAAAGCATCCATAGAAAAGACAAGAGATTTGTACAACTTTTGGCCAGTTGTGTCCCATGTCAGTGGGGTGGTGAATCCATTCCAGGTTTTGGAAGGGATTTATGGGAGCTCTCCAAGGTGTTAAACCATTGAAATGATTGACATAAAACCTGGAGTAGATCACTGATCTGGGACCCACCATTTCTGCCTTTGTTGACAACATGTGGCTACAGAGGTACAATCATAGAAATAGTCCGGTTCTTACTAAAAGAGTGTAAGAAATCCAATCCATCTCATGCACCTCAGGAGTGGGACTAGGTGATGAGTCTTATCTTCTCACTCGGAGGCTCAAAAGTGTTGATGAGCAACCACAAGCTCTCAAATTTGTTCCCTCTTTTTAGGGTTCTTTCCTTTCCATTGGATTGGACCACCAAGATGCCTTCGAATAACATTGGAAAGATGCTCACCTATGTGCCGAGAACTCCACCTCTTGTTCCCAAATATTTGGCATTTGAACCCACTCACCCCTCTTTTCCAGTTGCTTTGTGGGGCAACAACTCCCAGGATGTTTGAACCAGTATGGCAGTGGGGATTCTGGGAGTCATTGTCCAAAGAGGTCACTTTCCAAAACTCAGAATGTCTCAACTGTCAGTGCCATTGGGGATTCTGGGAGCTGTCATCCAAAGAAGTCACTTTCCAAAGCTCTGTTGCTGATTGCTGCTCTCAGTTCTTTCAGTTCAATTCTCACAGTATTGCGAGGCATTCTCGTCTCTTCCTATTATCATTGTTCATTCTCGTCTCTTGGCTCCAAAGGCAGGAGGTCTGTTGACCGGAGTAGATTCTTTTCTGAAACTCCCCAAACCTGTATAAATATTGGTGAGCACAGTATGGACTCTGGGGCAGAAAAACGCACTCACTTGCCTCCTTTGCTGAGTCTTGATAAATTTCTTTCTGTCCCTCCTTTCCTCCCTTCCTCCCGCCACTTGGGTCCCCCCCCTCCCCCTTCTCCCTCCACAGCTGAAAGTCATGAGGCCTAGCAAGGGCTTCTCCCACTTATGCGGCTCATGAATATTTAACAGCATCTGCTCAGGAGGCGATAAAGCCTACCAATCCTTGACAAATATGGCCTAATCTTTTCAATTTCGGGGTGCAAATATTCCTTCGGAGTCCTGTTTGTCACCTAGATTAATGGCTGTGGGTCCCATAATCCATTGGTGCTAATTCAAGTGGCGACTACTGGGGACAGTGGGAGCCCGGAGGATGCTGGGAATCATAGGAAGGAGAGATTAGGTTCTCACCAGAGGTTTCCCTGGCATGTGGCTGGGTTGGGGCATGGATTTCCCCTTCACCAGGCACCTCAGTAATGGAACAGCATAGTCTCTCTCCCCCTTTATCAGAGCAATATGGATGGCCAGAGTTGGGAGGCCAAAGTACCAGTTGTTGCATTGTATACCTTCATGGCCACTCCAACTGATAGCATTTCATTGGCCAATTGTCCTTAGAAGAGGTCTTCTTCTGAGGATGAGGGAGTATGACTTACTTATGGCCACCCAATGGGTCTCCAAGGCTTATCTCCAGAGTCCTAGTCTATCCTGAACCCAGTTGGTTCATCCCAACTAAGTCAGAGTCATTGAATCAGTTGTTGAGGGGTGAGTCAACATGGAGGTACATCTCAGGGATTTAGGTCTGCTCTAGGTGAGACTAAACTAGTACAATTCAAGCTATTGCTCTCTTGTTTCCTCTCTTATTCAATCTGGTCAAAGTTGCCTGGGGAAGATATATTTTTGTATATTATCTAATAGGTGGTGGACAACCATGGTCTGAATATTGTTAGATCACTACTCTTATCCTAGATCTACTGTCATCTAACACAGAGGTGGACAACTGTGGTCATCTTGGAAGTTCTTGAATCACTGCTCTTATCATCCCTTGCCTCCAACCATGCCATACAATACTGATAGCACTGAGGGATACTTGTAGTCCAACATCTGGAGAGCTTGGTTGACCACCTCTACTCTAATAGCAGGGATGCATTCTTCAATCTAGAGCCCTCAAGACTGGGGATATTGACCTGTCAATTATTCCCAACCCATAGTCCACAGGCATATTAGATTACAAGTCCCATCACTAGCCCTCCCATGGCCTTGATGCTTAGAAGTCATAGACCAAGAGCTCTGGGGGATACCAGGTTAGAGAAGGTCTGCTGTAACTGAAAGACCTTTGTGAGCTGTTCTTCTTTGGTTGCCATCTCTGTCTTTTTCCAACTTTGTGCATATAGCATTATTGCTCCTATTGTCATATATGGTGGGATTTAATGTTTGTCCATTTTACTCATTCATTTTGTCATCCTACTAAAAGTAGTGCAGGGTACAATTGTTTTTGTCTTTGGAACAATTTCCTTGCAGTTTTGGAATACTTGAATATGGGGAGAATATCGCGGAGTGATATTCCTTTTCTCCTGCAGGAGGGAGAAAAACATCCTAATTATCTATGACACCATAAAGGATTTACATCCCTAAGCAGTGGTCCTTTATTTTTCTATTCCTTTCTCTTTTCCAATTTTACTTGTTTTGGTCAACTGCAGAAATAAGACTGATTCGCTGCCTCGTCCGCAAGACGTAAAATGCATCCTGATTTGTTTTAGAATAACGCTTTGAGTGCCTCTCTTGCCTTGGGGATGCACCTGCGTTTTTCTGCGCTATCTCATCCCAAGTAGGCCCAAGATCTATTGACCTTCTGTGTCTCCTTTTGTTAGGATTCAGCTTCCATTTATTGGCATTCACTCAGGCCATCAAGGTCTTCTGACCTCATCTGCCCGCAGGTGGAAGTGTGTGTATGTATGTGTGCCTCCAAGTCGCCTATCTCCTTATGACGACCCCAAGAATTTCATAGGGCTTTTTTGGGTGAGGGATACTTGGAGGTGGTTTTGCCAGGCACTTTGGTCTCCCATCCAAATCCTAACCAGGGCTGATCTTTCTCATGATCTGATGGGATCTGGTGCCTTGTATCCATATGTCCTCAAGTTGCCTGTTGACTTGTGGCGACCCCACAAGTGTCGCCATAAATGTTCATGAGCCCAGGGAGAGGCAGATAATACACTCCTCCTCCTCCTCCTCCTCCTCCTCACCATTGGTTTTGTAGGTATTTTTAAAGCAAGGGTTGCTCAGAGGTGGTTTTGCCAGGTCGGTCCTCTGATATATGGCCTACAGGAGGTGGGATTCATTGGTGGTCTCCCATCCAGGTCCTAACCAGGCC
This sequence comes from Anolis sagrei, assembly GCF_037176765.1. Taxonomy (NCBI): domain Eukaryota; kingdom Metazoa; phylum Chordata; class Lepidosauria; order Squamata; family Anolidae; genus Anolis; species Anolis sagrei. The sequence goes on along the minus strand of NC_090034.1, from coordinate 44,940,833 downwards.
TGATCTTGCATATCTCTCAAGATATGATGGTATCTAGTGTCTTGCATCCATGTGCCTTCAAGTCACCTATTGAGCTACAAATTTCATAGGTTTTCTAAGGCAAAGGTAATCCTGCCAGGCATTTATTGGAAATATAACCTGTGGCAACTGTAGCTGACATATTTGAATGACATTTGTCAATAAATATAATTATGTGCATGTGTTTTAGACAATCAACATGGGGGGATTGGTTACCATCACGTTTTGGCAGATGGGTTCAATCTAGGCATCAACTGACTAATAGCGATAGGAGGGACTGTCACAGAGTTTACTAACCCTTCCAAAACTTAAAATGGTTAGGATTAGGCATTAAGGACTTGGACCTCCTGCAGTGGAAGTCAGTGGTTGCAACATTAGAGCAGTGCCAAATCCACTCCAGAAGGTAGTCCAAACATTATAGCAACTATCTGAAGTGTTCGAATACATTTGAGAACAGAATCCAACCCCTTGGATAATTCCCTCAGACTTCAGACTGAAACCCAGCTGAGATTCACTCTCCCACTAACATCAGTCACCAGCTTCTGCCCGATCTATTGGAAGTTAGTCTTCCACTGTTAGCGTTTCTGAACAGAGATGGATGGATCTGTCAATTTCAGTTTCTCTCTCCTGTCTCAAATGCCATTCTATTCTGCGCGTGAGTTTTTTAAAAGTTTGCATTGGGATTGCTTTGTGTTTGGTCTCACATTCCTCCTAATGCATGCATTTCGCAAATGTACCCCAGTTTAGGTATTTCATTGCAACACACTGCAAGCCAAGTCCCGAACACAGTTTCTTCTTGCCCATAATACAGTAGACTCTCAATTAACTGGCACTTGTGGAGATTAGCTGATGTTGGATCAATGTCTTTCCCCATTGCTTGAGCATTAATATTAAAAATAGACCTTTATTATTATTATTATTATTATTATTATTAATATGCCACTTTCCCTCCTCATATTATACCATCCCTTAAACTCTGTATTAACTTGATATGACTGTGGAAAGGCAGTCATTCAAAGCAAATGATGACAAATGAAGATAAAATTAACACAAGTTTGTAATATGAACACAGCATTGTGACTGCAGTAGATTTGATTTCTTTGACTTTTTCTTGGGAAGAGTTCTGGTTAACCAAAAGTCTACTGTATTTTCCTAACACCCTTTTTCTTGCCCTTCATATGTACATTCTGTTTTCGGTGGGCACCTTTCCTTAATGTGGGCCCATTTGTTATTCTGGAGTGCCACCGCCACACTTGTCAATGCACAGATTTGTAACCTCAGCTAGCTCCCAAAATGTTTAAAAAGTTGGAGGCTTTTAAACAGAGGGTTTTAAACAGAGGCTGGATGGCCATCTGTTGGGGGTGCTTTGATGGTGCTTTTCCAGCCTGGCAGAAGGGGGTTTGGCTGGATGCAGTCCCTTCCAATGCTATGATTTTATGGTGGTTTTAAAATTGGAACCGGAAGGCATTCCCATCACTTTTGCAGAAACTTCTGAGAAGAAAATGCATGTGTATGTACAAGCCTGTAGCACAGGGGGATTTTTAGGGGTTCAAATCACCCCCCCCCCCAAATTTTCAGGTAAAAAAAAACCTGGTTTACTCATGAATTTGAACTAGTTAACCAAGTCCTTGTGCCAAATATATGAGAAGCAAAAATTAGAGTCCACTTAGATCTGCAAGCACTATCTCACCCAAATTTTGATCATTCACACATACCTTTCTACCAATTTAACATGACGACAGTGGCTTCTCAATCTGTTGCAGCCTTCTTCTGCCTTCACAGCCGTTGTAACACGTACCATGTTATCCTCCGCCTGCTCTGACATTGAGGCTTTCGGATTGTGCTTGGTCTGGACCCTGCCCTGTGGCTCCTTCTGCGAGTGCATGGTACATTGGAACACACAAGGTGCCACACCATGACAAGGCGACAATCCACCAAAATACAACACTGCCTGAGCTCTGCGAGGGCAGCATTTTTTCCAATTGAAGCAGAGAGTGTTTGAGGACCTGGACATCCATAGGGAGACCAAGTTTCTTGTTTATAAAGCTAGTGTCCTCCCAACCCTGCTATATGCCTATGAAGCATGGACTGTCTACAGATGTCACACTCAACTCCTAGAATGACTCCATCAGCGTTGCCTCTGAAAAATCCTGCAAATCTCTTGGGAAGACAGGTGGACAAAGGACAGCGTGCTGGAAGAAGCAAAGACCACCAGCATTGAAGCGATGCTCCTACGCCATCAACTCCCCTGGACTGAATACCACATTGTCCAAATGCCCGATCACTGTCTCCCAAAGCAGCTACTATACTTCCAACTCAATAATGGGATACATAACATTGGTGAACAAGAAAAGAGGTTTAAAGATGGGCTTAACGGCAACCTTAAAAACTGTGGTATAGACACCAAGAACTGGGAAGCCCTGGCCCTTGAGTGTTATAGCTGGAGGTCAGCTGTGACCAGCAGTGCTGCAGAAATCAAAGAGGTATGAATGGAGGGCAAAAGGGAGAAATGTGAAAAGAGGAAGGTGAGTCAAGCCAACACTGACTGGGACTGCCTTCCACCTGGAAACTGATGTTCTCATTGTAGGAGAACATGCGGATCAAGAATTGGGCTCCACAGCCACCTATGAACCCACCATCAAGACACTACACTTGGAGGATCATCATTCTCAGGCTATGAGGGATCGCCTAAGCAAGTAAAAATCTACCAATTTACATTGCAATAGCAGCAACAGAGAGCTCTGGCGTAGGCTGGTACATGAGGTCATGAAGAGTCGGAAGCGAATGAATGAATAAACAACAATAAGCGGCAATAGCTGAAATATTGGAAGCGACCATAGTGGAAGCTGCCAAAATGTGGTGGCCAGCAGGCAAAGCTTAAGGTGCAGGACAGGATAGGGCAAGACGGGGGATTTGACCTGGATTGCAGGTGAAAACAGAGGAAACTGGAAACTGAGGTATCTACCACTGATTCATCTAATCCGAGCTCTGCCAACTAACCATGGAACAAGAGCAAAGAGAAGAAGCTGTACCATTGGACTTTATATGAACAAGACGGTTTCTGATGACCAAGTGAGAGTTCAATTATTGCAAAATCCACAGACTCCATGGCCAGGATATGTATTTCCTACGGATAAGAAGAGGCATCTAAGTTTCCAACCCAACTGGCTCAACAGATTTCCCTGGTTAGCTTACTCGTTTCATGTACAAGGTGTGCTCTGGAAATATTGGGTGCTGTTTGGAGGACATCAGAAGCTTGGTGCATTGGTTGCGAAACCATTTGTGCAATGGGAAAATGCAACTGAAGTTTCCAATAGACACCAACAAACAGAGTACCATCAAAACAATTTGTGCTTGGCTGAAAACGTCTTACTAATTCACAGTGGAAAACATCTGGATGAGAAAGGAAATAAGAAGAAAGCAGAAGAAAATGGAAAGGAACTTCTGCCAATTGTGGAAACTATTGTCCTTTGTGGCCGAAATAATGGGCTTCAAGAGGGAGCAAGGATTCAGGGCCTATTACCTAGGAAGAACCTTGCACAATGACGGTAATTTCAGGGCCTTGTTAAGATCTCCCGCCAGATCAGGAGACACTGACCTCAAAAGTCATTTAAAAAAAAAAAGTTTCACCCCCTCTGAAATTTTTATCTGTCAACGGGCTTATGTATGTATATGTGTATATATGTGAGCAGGTCCATGGATGAGGAGAGGGTCAGTTTGGCTATCCCTTTCCAACCAAGCCAGCTGCTTGCTTCCTCCCTCCCTCCCCACTTTCTCTCCTTTTCTGCTCACCTTCCCTCCTTCCCCCCAGACCCTGAGTTCAATTTACTGTCCAATAGCTCTGCCCCCATTTTTGACAAACAACAGGTGATTTGGCTAATGAGGAATAAATGAGATCCATGGGATGAGAGGAAGGCAACGGCAGCTGGTGCACGGGCTGGATGCACCGGGTTTATTAACTGAACTGGGGTCCGCATGGCTGGGATTTGAGGAGAGCTCCACTGGAGAGGTCCCACCTCTCCCCCTTCTCCTCCGCCAACCTGCCCTTGATGGAGCACCCGCTTGCCTCTCCCTCTCTGTCTATCTCCCGCTTTCTTTCCAAAGCATCCCTGCGCTGGAACATTTTCCAATCAGCAAATTACTGACAGGAGAGGCTGAAGGGATCCCAAGCCATGCATACCAATTGTGGATCCTCGCAGGAGTCTCTTGCTTTCTCTGGCTGATGCAGGAGGAAAGGCGGCTTGGGGAGGGGGCGATGGATTGTGTGTGTCTTTCCCTTTAGTTGGGTCTGTTAATGGCTAAAAGAGTGATGTGGAAAAGCCTGGATCAGTGTTTAAAATCATACACACATATTGGGGCCTAGATCCTCCGTCATCAGCAATGGCGCACAAATTTACAGTGACATGCATGAGACTCTGTTGGAAGTGCTTGGATTGCATCTTCCTGCCTGGCAGAACGGGGTTGGACTGGATGGCTTTTGGGGTCTCCTACAACTCTAGTATCCTGCTTTATCTCTCTAAAAGTCAATAGTGGTCCATGCTCTTGTTACATCCCGAATAGATTATTGCAACACACTCTACGTCAGGTTGCCTTTGAAGACTGTTCGAAAACTTAAACTAGTCCAACAGTCGGCAGCCAGATTACTCATCGGAGTGACATACAGAGAGCATACCACCCCCCTGCTACATCAGTGGCTGCTGGTCCATTTCCAAGCACAATTCAAAGTTCTGGTCTTGACCTATAAAGCTCTATACAGTTCTGGCCCAGTTTAATTGTCCAAATGTATCTCCCTCTATGATCCACCTCGGAGTTTACAATCGTCAGGGGAGGCCCTGCTCTCGATTCTGCCACCCTCTCAAGCGCAATTGGCGGAGACGAGAGACAGGGCCTTCTTAGTGGTGCCCCCTGTCTATGGAACGCACTCCCCAGTGAAATCAAGGCAACTCCCTCTCTCCTCTCCTTTAGAAAAAAGGCTTAAATCTTGGCTTTGGGACCAAGCATTCGGGCAGCTGACCGAGCAGCAACTGCAATGACTTATGAGAACTATCAATGAATAGACCTTGGATTGGAAATCTGGATTATGATTTGGATTTGCAGACTTAGGCTTGGTTGTGTTTTAATATTTTAATGGCCAATATTTTAATCTTTTTTATAATCTTGTTGTTTTATTTAATGCTAATTGTCTGTATTGCGATTGTTTGTTTGTTGTCATCTAATGATTGCCAGTAAACTGCCCCGAGTGCCTCCTTGGGGGTCGAGAAGGACGGGATAGAAATGCTCTAAATAAATAAATAAAATAGATACTTCTTCTACAACAAATATCAGTAATATCAATAACAACAACAACAACAACAACAATATTTTGGAGAGCTGTGATGATGCACAATAGCATAAGAGGTGTACAAAAAGGCCTATGGCTGTGTGGTTTTGATTTATATTCAATCCATTTAATTAATATTTTTAATTGTCTCTGTTTTGGACTCAATTTTAAACATATTTTATTAAGCTGTTCCTACAATGCCATTTCATACTTTTAATTACCGGTATATATTTTGTTCCATTCCATCATGGCTTGTTCTGTTTCTCAATATAGTGTATGCACACATGTGTTTTAAGATGTATGTCACTATTGCATTGCCTTGTGGTTTGCAGACTGTAACAAGGGCATACTGTAAACTGTACAAAGGGGGCTATGGAGCCCTCACTTGTCTGTTGTCATTATTATTATTGCTATTATTATTCTTTTACACTCGTCACTTTATTCCCCCTGCTTTCATCTTGCAATTTAATCCAATTTTACCGAATTTATTAGTTAATAAAGTTTTAATTGGTTTTAATTTATTTTAGTTATCTATTACAGGAGTTTTAGGATAGTGGCTAGTGTCTATCTGTCCATTTAGCTTTGTTTTTGTCTTTTATTGTTGATATGGTCCGTGGACTAAACACATCTCTCTATCTATCTATCTATCTATCTATCTATCTATCTATCTATCTATTATTAGTGATTAGGGGGCCAGGCTTAGAATAGTAGGCTAAACCGCTGTGCTGCAGAAAAGTCCTGCTGATCGGAAGGTCACCAGTTCGAGCCCGAGTTGGGGTGAGCACCCGCTGTTAGCCCCAGCTCACCTGCCCATCTAGCAGGTTGAAAACAGAAATGCGAGTAGATAAAATAGGTACTGATTTTAGTGGGGAGGTAATACTTGCAAACTTGATCAGCCACATGCAAACTTGATCAGCCACCCTTTAAACCGTCATCCAAGTCATTGATAAAGATGTTGAACAGTACTGCTAGGCCCAGGACCAAACCCTCTTTATGGCACCAGATTGTCACTTCTTTCCAGGATGACCAAGAGGAACCATTGGGAAGAAGCACCCTTTGAGTTCGATTCACTTAACCAATTACAGATCCACCTAATAGTAGCATTGTATAGCCCACATTTGACTAGTTAGCTTCCAAGAAGGTCATGAGGAACTTTGTTGAAGGCCTTACTGAAATCAAGATATGTTACAGCTACAGCATCCACAAACTCTATCTCTATCAAACTCTATCAAAAAAAGAGATAAGATGAGTCTGGCATGACATCTTTTTGAGAAATCCATGTTGGCTTTTAGTGATCACAGCATTCCTTTCTAAGTGATTGCAGACTGCCTCCTTCATGATCTGCTCCAGAATCTTTCCAAACAGTTGAATAGAAATAGATGTGAAGGTAGCTTCTTGAGTTGAATGAAGTGGGATGAACATGGATCTTTAATCTTGATCTGAATTTATTTATTTATTTGATCTAAATTTAGTCGTGTTCTTAATTTAGTCTAGAGACTAAAGATCTGGATCCCAACTGGTCTTCAAGAACCAGAGGTCCTGGCAGACCTTGTTGTCTTCTTCACTGGCTCTTTGAACCTTCTACTTCTTCCCAGGCAAATCCATCGGAGTAGAATTGCTCAGAGAAGAAGGATAAGCATACCTATTGCATTTGCTGCTTGGCTTAGTTCGATGGGGAAAACTGGCCTCTCCAAAGCCTAAGCATAGAGCTTATAAGGTTATATGGAGGTTGTAAATACATGGGGGAAGAAGGAAGCATCTATGTATATATAATATAATATAATCCATTTTTGGCAGGAAGAGGAACTTCTTTCTTTTATATTTTCTTTTATTTTTAACCTGCCACCTTCTGTCACCAGTAAAACTATACGTATATGTAGGCACCAAGGCAATGATGCTGTAAAAGGGGAGAAAGAAGAATAAACCTCACTGAAATCCAGCAACCTGGAGTTCAATTATAAATGTTTGTATATATCTCTTTGTTGTATAACTCAATGCTGTAGTAAGTATATAGCTTCAAAATAATCTCCAGCTGATCTTCAGGAATGTAATTTCGATTTTGTAACATGACACGAGACTCCAGTATATTATTTGAAATAAAGAGATGATTATGAATTCTTGTGCACATAAAACATATTGGTTACACAGTACTTTACTTCAGTTCCACTTGGATATTGTTACATCTGAAATTTTCTTCTTGAGCATACATAAAACAGATACTATATAACTTTCAGAACAGTATAACGTATGTCAACTTGGTAAGGTAACTTCCTTTTCTTTCAAATGTAATTCCTTCTCAGCCTTCTCTAAGAGCTCTCTGTCTCCCAGCTCCACCTGACTGAGGACTTAGACTCTAATTAGTCTCTTATTACTTCAGTATCACAACTGAAGGCACAATCCCATACAAGGATCTTTTCCCTCTATCTCACAGATTAGAGATTAACTCAAAATGGTCCCTTTATTGCTTTAATATCACAGCTAAAGACTCAAACTTGAACTAGGAACCTCTTCACTCTAGCTCCATTGGCTAGAGACTGCTTCATTCTTAAAATGTCTCCTCTTTTCTTCTCAGTTAGCTCCACCCTCTTTTGCCTGCTAGCCACTCTAAAATGGATACATTTCTACTGCAGTGGCCTCACAACCATGGTGACACATCAACCAATCATATGCAGCCACTTCTGCCTGCCCTTTCCATTAATAAACATAGGCAAAGCCTCCATTATAATTAGTTATTCTGTTACAGAGGTATAGTCAAAGCAAGTTGGCTTAGGAGAAACTCTCTTTTGGTAGAAGAGACCTGGAAAAGTAGAAAGAAAGAATGAAGAAAGAAAGGCAATGGTCAGAATTGTCTTGGAGAATGGGCTTGGACTGATATTGCACAAGGAGAGATATAGTACCTCCTTCTGTGACAGTTTGGATGATGCCGGACACTGTTCCCTTCCTTTGTCTCCAAGTGGAGCGATAGCGCCTAAGAGGGTTTATTGGTTGGCGAGCATCGCCTTCCTGGAGCTCCAACCACATCAAAGAAGACCTTGGTTAAACTGTGATCATAAAAGGGGGCTGAGGAAGGAGGGAAGATGGCAGGGAAGAAAAGGAAGGCAGCCAAGTGATGGAAAGCACACCTGACTGTTCTGACAGATCTGAAGGAGACAGCATTTCATCCTTGCAGCAAGGTGAATGCAACGGGAATGGAACGCCGGCACTTCACCTGACAGATCCTCAATGCCATGAAGTCTTGCCTTATCAGCACTTGTCAATGTGAGCAACTCCAGGTACCTGGCAGGCCTGACTGTTAATGAGGTGGATACAGGTGAAGAGAAGCGGGTGAGGAAAAAGCATGGAGGGCAACCCCTGGAATTCAATGGCGAAGAGCCTGAAAATAAAGCCAGGGAGTCCTTTTGGAGGTACAGTAGGACCCTTGTATCCATGGCCATACATTCCTGTACTTCATGAAATTCTGGATAACGGTGAACCCGATTGAAATGGAGGACTCTTGGCCCATCTAGTTGTGCTTGAGGACCTAGAAAATCCTCAGAGATGACATATTTGGTCACCTACTTCTCCTATATGAATACCTACCAGTACTATAGATATGGCAGTCATTCGTTTTTGCCTATTGGGACTCAGAAATCCTTGCTGATCTACTCTTAGAGATTTTTTTAACTTTGAATATGTTTTAATGATTTTTATCAGGGAATTATTATTATTATAAGTTTATTATTATTATTATTTTAAAAATACTGTTTATATCCTGTTTTAATGTTTGCATATTTTAAATTGTATGCTGATGCTTTTATGTTAAGCTGCTTTGAGTCTCCTGCAGGAGAAATAAAGCAGTGTATAAATAGATAAATAATAATAATAATTTGATTTCTTACCCGCCTCTCCCTGCAGCTCGAGGCAGGTTACAACACAGTTAAAAACATGAACATTGCAAAAATTCAACAAATATACATATTTCTATAGAAGATCCACATTAAAACTGCATTTCTATAAATACATATTAAAAACACAAAACAGACATCAAACAAAGGACATGACTTTAAGATTCATAGTTGGAAACGGGATAGGCCTGCCAGAAGAGACGTGTCTTCAGATGGTTTTGAAATTCCAACAGCTGATCTAGCTGTCCAAGCTCTACCGGCAGGTCATTCCACAGCCTTGGGGTGGCCAATGAGAAGGTCCTCTGGGTGGAGGTCGCCAGTCAGGTTCTGGAAGGCCGGAGCAGATCCCCCCCCCCCCCCGAGGACCTAAGTGTTTGGGGTGGATTGTATGTGAGAAGGTGATCCTGAAGGTAACTTGGACCCAAACCATGTAGGGCTTTAAAGGTCAAAGCCAACAGTTTGTACTTTGCCTGGAAACACTTTGGCAGCCAGTGAGAGGTTTGGGGAGAATTCACCATGATTTATACAAGGTGTAGGTACTGGGATGTATAGTTCACCTGCAATCTAAGAGCACTCTGAACCACACCAACGATGGACCTGGAACTAACTTGACACACAAAACCCCCATGACCCATGATGGATCTGCACCAAAATTGGCATGCATACTTGATATGCCCAAATGTGAATACTGGTGGGTTTTGAGGGGAATTGCCTGGACATTTTGGAGTTGTAAGTACTGGGATTTATAGTTCACCTGCAATCAATGAGCACTCTGAACTCCACCAAAGATAGATTTGGACCAAACTTGGCACACAGAGTCCCCATGACCAGCAAAAAATACTGGAGTTCTTTGAGGAAAATTCAACTTGATTTGGAGGAGTTGTAATTCACCTACATCCAGAAAGCACTGTGAACCCAAATACCAATTAATCTGGACCAAACTAGGCACACATACCTGATATGTTGAAATTTGATTACTGGAGGAGTTTGGGGGGAACTGACCTTGCTTTCTGGGATTTGTAGTTCGCCCACAACCAGAGAAATCGTGACCTCCACTGAGGATGGACCTGGACTAAACTTGACACACAGACCCCCCCCCCCCCATGACTAAGTCAACCTCCTGGAGGAGTTTGAGGGGACTGACTCACCATAGTGGGAGCTGTAGTTTACTCTACAGCCAGAGAGCACACGGAACCCAACTGATGATGCATCTAGAGCAAATTTGCCCAACATAACAAACTTTTAAGTGCTGATTGAGTTATTTGTAGCATGATATGAATTGTAGTTCACCCACAACCTTATGCATTTTGTACAATTAGACATTGATTTTTCAAATAACCTGGGCAATGCAGGGTACCCAAGCTAGTATGTAGATGTGTATGTGTGTGCGTGTGTATAACTTCTCCTATCTGCTCCTCCAACATGCTGGAAAGATCATCCACCTGTGTTCTTATTGCTGGCAGAATGAGCCTCCATGCAGTGTAAGTGAGTGCAAATGATGAGCGTGGCAATTGTGACAAAGTGATCTAGGCAAGTATTCTGCGTGTTTGACCACCCTTTAAGATACTTAACTATATAGGATCCTGAGCATTCTTTTAAGAAATCACAGATCTATAGCAAAAGTTGGTTTTCCACACAGTTTGCGGTGAAAACTCCAGAACTTTCCTAAGTGAAAGGGTAAAAAGAAAGAGCTAGAATTAGAATTTGCAAAACACCATTAGGTGTCCTACCGGGAGAGTGATCACACCTTCGCCTCTCCTTGAGAAAAGTGTGAGGATTTGATGCTCTTCTTCTTTTTTTTACCACTTAAAACGGCAACAACAACTACCCCCAGATTTGTGAGATTTTCAGCCTTCCCTGCTTGGAACCAGGTGCAAAAATGGAAGTGTTCAAGCTTCAATTCGGTCCCCTTTGTGAGTCCTGTAATGAAAGGATGGATAATTTGGAGATGTGCCTTTACCTGGGCCACTTGAAAGCACACATTTGTACTTTATGGACATGCCCTGGCAAGAGCACATTGAGCTGCCAAAGGGGATCTTGACATTGCTGTATTCAGTGCAAAATGTGCTGATTAAAGACATACTTTCTGTCTCTGCTGTTGTCTGTGTTAATGGACCCAGAAGAATCACAGTTTTATGAACTGAACTTCAAGCTGGCAATTAGAGTCTCCCAATGTGCGGCTTCACTACTTCCCGAAAACAAGTTGTTTGACACCCCATGTCATTTTGTTTCTGCATTTGATATTGCCGACAAACAACATGCAGCATCTCACTGATATGATGTGGTGGTTAGTATGCCACAATGTTTCAGAGAGGTTAGGAACTTGGGTTTGTGTCTAGCAGGATTTTGGGCCTGAATCAATGAACTAATAGACTTATAGGGCAGAATAACTGTGAGGAGCAATGGCAAGGAACACAAAGACAGGAAAACCCACCAAAAACTATTTGATATAGACCAGTGTTTCTCAGCCTAAGGGACAGGACCTCTGAGGTGGTTGCAAGGAGGTATCAGAGGGGTCACCAAAGACCACCATAAAACACATATTTCTCATGGTCTCAGGAACCTCTTTGGCAGAGAAGGCTGAAGATCTATCTGTCCTTCTAATCCTTTTTGGAAACAAAGGGCTAATCTTCCCACCAAAAGCCCTCCTCCACTGTGATTGGCTGGCCATTCAGCCAAGGGGAGGGCTGTTTCTGAGACTCCAAGAAGGGAGGGGAGAGCAGGCATGCTTGGCACATAGCAGCTTGGTCCACGTGTGTGAGCGAGGGAGAGCATGTGAGGCTGGAGGGAGGCTCGCACCAGCGAGTCCCTTCAAGGCATGAGGGTTCTGTGTGGGAAATTTGGCCCATTTCTATCATTGGTGGGGTTCAGAATGCTCTTTGATTGTAGGTGAACTATAAATCCCACCAACTCCAACTCCCAAATGTCAAGGTCTATTTTCTCCAAACTCCACCAGTGTTCACATTTGGGCATATTGAGGATTTGTGCCAAGTTTGGTCCAAATCCATCATTTCAGTGCACAGTGCTCTCTGGATTTAGGTGAACTACAACTCCAAAATTCAAGGTCAATGGCCACCAAACCCTTGCAGTATTTTCTATTGGTAATGGGAAGTCTGTGTGCCAAGTTTGGTTCAATTCTATCGTTGATGGAGTTCAGAACCCTCTTTGATTGTAGATAACTATAAATCCCAGTAACTACAACTCCTAAATGACAAAATCATTCCCCACAACCCCACCAGTATTCAGATTTGGACATATCAGGTATTTGTGCTAAATTTGGTCCAGCGAATGAAAATACATTCTGCATGTCAGCTATTTACCTTACAATTCATAACAGTAGCAATATTGCAGTTATGAAGTAGCAATGGAAATAATTTTGTGGGGGTCACCACAACATGAGGAACTGTATTAAGGGGTCGCAGCATTAGGAAGGTTGAGAAACATTGATGTAGAAGTTGCCTGCAGCCGAAAAGGGCTCTCTAGCACCAGGGCCAGCGACATTTGCTGGAAATGTTTTTTTTCCAGCATTTCCATTGTGCGCCATGTTTTGGCTGCATCTGCACCGTAGAATTAATGCTGTTTGACACCACCTGAACTGCTATGGATGCAATGGAATTCTATGAGTTGGAGATCGCCAAGGTCTTTGGCCTTCTCTGCCAAAGAGTGCAGGTGGCTCACCAAACAACAATTCCTTGGATTCCATAGCCTTGAGATCATAAATGCACTAGATCCTGTTTGATCTTGTATACAAAGCAGGGTCAGCCCTGGTAAGGATTTGGATGGGAGGCTGCCAACCGACACCAGGTGTCACTGGTAATATTTCAGAGGAAGGAACTGGCCAAACTGCCTCCTTGCCTCAGAAAACCCCGTGAAACACCACACTCCAGGAAGCCATGAATTCCTACGTGCTCCTTCACTAACAGGCACCTAATTTGTAAAATGAAGATAATATATCAATGGAAATTAACATCACACTCCGCCATACAGGTGGGTTGAGCTGCGGGTGCATGCGAGGTAATTAAGAAATTAAAAAGGTAATTTCCACATATGCTTTCTGTTAATCGAACGCGGCAATCGTTTAATTTACAGCGGGGGGACTGGTGAGGAGGCAAGCCAAAATAAATAAGAGAATACTACGTTTAATTGCTCGACGGACAGATAATAGAACGGAATGGTTTTCGAGCAGGCACTGCCGAGGGAGGAGGCTTGACCCTGAAATGCAAAGGAAACATATTATTTATTATTGTTATTTCACTTCCCCAAGAGCTGAACACTTCCACACAATTCTCCCAACTTTTCTCAAGTTTGGGCTCCATAGTGGATGGCTATCCTGCTGCTGCTTAAGAAAATGGCAGAGAATTAGACTCAGGGTTATTCCAGGTGAGGTCTGAGCAAAGCAGAAGTGAATGGGAGCATGCCTTTCCTTATACTGCAATTGATGCAACCTAGAATCACATTGGCCTTTTAAGCTGCTGCATCACACTGTTGGCTCACATTCAGAGGTGACCCCAGGTAATTTTCAACGGTAAGCAAACAGTATTTTGCTCCCCCCCCCCCCGCCCACCAATCACTGATGTATATTTTCTGTTCGTCGTGTGCCATATTTGGTTCAGTTCCATCATTGGTGGAGTTCAGAATGCTCTTTGATTGTAGGTGAACTATACATCCCAGTAACTACAACTCGCATATGTCAAGGTCTATTTTCTCCCAAGAGCGCCTCAAGAGCGCCCCTGGGCAAAATCAACTATACTGCAAATGCTTACTTTGTGTAATGGGTTGAGCTCCCTGCTCACATTCCACTTGTGGTCTACTATGACTCCTAGATCCCTTTCACATGAACTGTTCTCAAATCACCCATCCTATGTCTGTAGATTTAATTGTATTGTCAAAGTATAATTCCATACGTTTCTCCTGTTGACGTCCATTTTGTTAGTTCAGTTCCAGCTCTCTAATCTAGTAGTCAGGTTAAGCCCTAGAGAGAATCTCCTTCTGGCCTCTCATTGCCCATTTCTTGCTTCCCCCACCAATCAAGATGCCCAGGTTTCCTTCATCTCTTGTGGAATTAATGTCGGCACAGCATAACACCATGCTAAATCTCAAGAGGATCCTGGCCAGTATCCATTTTCTCCTTGACAAAAAATATTGATTTTTCTGTCTCCCAATTTACCAGATCACGGCCCATTTTGGAAGACATTTGTGCATCTTGGGCTCCTTTTTGGGTCCCAAAGCCATGCAATGATGTGCCTTTTAGACCCTCCTCTTCATTACCATCATGATGTATTTCAGATTATGAAGAAGTCAAAACAATCCATTGTCACAGTGGGGAGTCCTATGTTCCTTTAATTGCCTGTGTTTGACTCAACGGAGGCTCAATTATCACATTTCCAGAGGTGTGACTAGGAGAGAAGGTCTTTCTCCGTTTCACGCTGGTGCCAGGATGCCCACCTCAGTGCCAGGCAATCCAACTTGTCTGGGCAGAATCTGGACTTTGGGGGATGCTCAACAATGGCACCAAAATGTCACCCAAAGATTTTGGGAGAAGGAAGGGGGACTCGAAGGAAGCGGGTGAGAAGGTGTGCCCATGGTCCAATACCACCCCCGCCCCCCATGCCCATCACCATTGGGTCTCGCAGGTCAGGAGTATCCCAGACCCAGAGATGCCAAGGCCCATTACCAAGATTGGGTGACTGATGTTAAATGTGCTCAGGGCATGTAGCAAAGGGTAAGTCTAGTGCATGAAATACATTCTATATGTGCAATATGCTATGAGGTGCCATGACTAAACAAAATAAAAGCAAAGCTGTTGCCTCGCACGTAAGTCAGTCCAGCATATAAGGGATCCACATTTCTTCATCTCTTTCTTTCTCACATGTATAGTCACGTTACACACAGATATAAACTTCTCTCTTGAACCAGTAGTTTCTTTCTTTCTTTCTTTTATTTATTTAACCTCTTTATACCCTGCCTTTCTGAACTCTGAAGGGGACTCAAGGTGGCTTTACATATAGGCAACTATTCAATGCCTTAAAACAACATACAATTCAAATGAAGATTTAAATTAAAAATTAAAACATTTCAAAACATTGCATTCACTATTAAAAACCACACCATCCACAATCATAATCTAGGGCTGTTCCAGTAGTCATTGCACATATTCCATAGCTATTATTGCACAGCAATTATTTTCCGAAGGCTTGATCCCAAAGCCATGTTTTCACTTTCCTTTCATCCACCCACCCACCTTCCTTCCTTCCTTCCTTCCTTCCTTCCTTCCTTCCTTCCTTCCTTCCTTCTGTCACTGGGGAGTTCCATAGCTGAGGGGCCACCAATGAAAAGGCCCTGTCTCTCGTCCCCCATCAGTCACACCTGTGAAGGAGGCGAGACTAAGAACAGGGCCTCCCCAGAAGATCTTAATTCCGGGATAGCTCATAGGGGGAGACACGTTTAGACAAGTAAGCTGGACCAGAATTGTTTAGGGCTTTCCAGGTTAAAGCCAGCACTTTGAATTGTGCACGGCAGCGGATTAGTAGCCAGTATTGTTGACATAAGAAGAGGGATGTCCCCTCTCTGTAGGTCGCTCCAGTGAACAACCTGGATGCCCGTTGGACCAAAAGAAGCTTCTGAACAGTCTTCAAAGGCAACCCCACGTAGAGCACATTGCAGTAATCTATTTGGGATATAACCTGACCGTAGACCACCATGGCCAAGTCTAACTTCCCAAGGTATGGGCGCAGCTGGTGCACAAGTTTTAATTGTGCAAAAGCTCCCCTGGCCACTGCTGAAACCTATGGTTCCAGGCTAAGTGTGCTGTCGCACGCTGGGCCTGAAATAATGTCTGTTTACAGGACGTGCTCTCTGTATGCCCAACGGGATGCCGGGGTGCCTCAGCTGAAGGGTCCTTTAGATTTCCCAACACAGAGTTCAATTGAGGCTCAAGATAAGTTCAACAAAGTTCTTTATTTGGGCTTAAATTTTCAAACAAATGAATTAAACACTTTATAACCTTGGAAAACAGGTAGCTTCCTCAATCTGCAAACAAGGGGCAGGCAACTGGTGGTAAACTGTTCCTTTCTTCCTTAAGGAAATCCTTTGATCCCTCCCTGGGCAATCTCTCTTTACCTTGCTGGTACGAGGCCCTACTCCCGGCTCCAAGATGCTTTATGGATAGCCCGAGTGGTCCCTTACCAGGCAAGGTTCCTGTAGATCTGCCAAGCTGAAAGGTGTCCTTTAGTTTCTCCATGAAGGCTGTAGGAACTATTTATTTACTCCCCAACAGAGCTGTGGATCTGTTTCTTTAACCCGCAGCAAAAGCTGTGGATCCTTTCCTCCCCCCCCCCCCCCGCAGCAAAGCTGTGAGAAATGAAGCCTTTGTGCAGGTGGGAGAGAGAGACCCACACGTCCTTCTGTTAGGCTTCCAACAGTGAGACTGATCAAAGTCCTCCTTTCCCTCCATAACCCTGGGAAAAACGGCGGGTCTAAAGATTCTAATGATGATTGGCAGATTGTTGGACCTATGACTGCAACCTGGAGAAGCTACCTGATTGCAAAATGCATGGCTAAATAAATTCATGCAAACTAGCAGTGCAAGAAAAAGAAATTCAAATCTCCTGGAACAGCCGTGCCAGCACACTAAGCGATGAATCTAGGAGGACTCCCAAGCTGCGAACCTGTGTCTTCAGGGAGAGTGTAACCCTGTCCAACACCAGCTATAACCCTATGCCTTGTTGGGCCTTGTGACTGACCAGGAGTATCTCCGTCTTGTCTGGATTTAATAAATGTGGTTGTCCTCATCCAGACTGTCACTGCTGCCAAGCACCGGTTCAGAACCTGAACATCCTCCTTAGTAGCAGGTGGAAAGGAGTGATAGAGTTGGATGTCATCTGTGTACGAATGGCATCAAACTCCAAAACTCTGGACCATTTCTTTCAGCAACTTCATGTAGATGTTAAAGAACATGGGGGGGGGGCAGTACTGAACCCCACAGGACCCACAGGACAATGGCTGTGGGCCAAGCAAGTGTCCCCCAACAACACCTTCTGGGAGCGGCCCTCCAGGAAGAACAGGAGCCACTGTAGAACAGTATCTTCAAGCTCCATTCCCGTGAGGTGTCCCAGAAGGATACCATGGTCTACGGTATCGAAGGCTGCTGAGAACCAACAGGGACACTCTCCCCCTATCAAGTTGCCTGCACAGATCATCCACTAAGGCGACCAAAGCTTGCTCTTTCTTTCTTTCTTTCTTTCTTTCTTTCTTTCTTTCTTTCTTTCACCTGTGTATATCTATATTATCTATATATCTATATACACACACAAATGTACACATAGAAAAAACATCTCCCTTGAGCCCGTAGCTTCTTTTCTTCTGTGTTTGTCTCTGTTTCTGTCTCTTTCTCTCTCCTTCACTCCCTCCATCGCTCCCTTCCTTCCTTCCTTCCTCCCTCCCTCCCTCCCTCCTTCACATGTGAACATTTCTCTTGGTCCCTGCCCGCTCTTCTCCCTCTTTCACAAGTGAACATGTGGTTCCTTTCTTCTCTCTCTTCCTCCCTTCCTTCCCATGTGAAAATCTCTCTCTGGGTCTCTTCTCTCCTTCCTTCCTTCCTTCCTTCCTTCCTTCCTTCCTTCCTTCCTTCCTTCCTTCCTTCCTTCCTTCACATGTGAACATTTCTCTTGGTCTCCCCCCCTCTTCTCCCTCTTTCACATGTGAACATGTGGTTCCTTCCTTCTCCCTCCCTCCCTCCCTCCCTCCCTCCCTCCCTCCCTCCTTCCTTCCTTCCTTCCTTCCTTCCTTCCTTCCTTCCCATGTGAACATCTCCCTTCCTTCCTTCCATCCTTTTTCTTTTGCTAATGCACCTGTCTATGCCCAAGCATACACAGAGAGAACAACCCCTTCTTTCTTTCTTTCTTTCTTTCTTTCTTTCTTTCTTTCTTTCTTTCTTTCTTTCTTCTCTCTCTCTCTCTATCTCTGTGGCTTTGTCAGTGATCAGGAAGGAAGACCCTTGGCCAAGGAAGGGAGCTGAGCCTGGTCTGTGTGTGCATGGGGCCTGGGGGGTGGCTGGCACACAGGGCTGGGGCAATGGATGGAATCTCAGTATCTAAAAAGGAATTAAAGTGCTTTTACTGGAGTGAAGAAATCATCTGAAGAATGGCTGCCGAACAAAAGCCGGACAAGTTTTCCTTGAATAGTCCCAGATCCCTTTAAATAGGGGGGTGGGGTGGGGACCCTTCCTTAAGCCTTCCCGGGGCCCCTTCTTCTGTGAACAAATGCTGAGCAAGAAAACATGAAGGTGGTGGTGGGGAGGAGGGAGGAGGTAATCCTCCGCCACTTTGGCCCTGAATAAAGGTGCGGTGTGAAGCCATTGGCCTATTCAGCCCCGCTAAGCAGGATTTACAAGGCAAGAGAAAGAGAGAAAAGAAAAGACCAGGGAGAAAAGGAGAATTATTTGTGTCTCTTAATACTTGTTAAGCACTCCTCTTTGGCTGCGGGGAGACAAGACAGGGCCCGGCTCAAAGGCAGAGGAATAATCCAGGCCCAACGAACCCGCACAAAGAAGAGGGCAATTAACCTTCGGGGTCCCCGGCGACAGCGATCTCATCAGGGTCTTGGGTGCGAGGGCTTGGGAGGGCAAAGCGGGGCCGGGCAAAGCGGGGCAAGCACAGCCCTGGGCATGGGTGCCAAGCAGGGACTGAACCGGGGCTCCATTGGGCACCCGCAGTCCTCAACCGCATCTGAAAGAGGACCAAGATAGCAAAAAACCATCCATGTGCTGCACTCAAGATGCCCAAAGTGATCAAAGAGGAAGAACATTGATAAGCTGCAATGGTTTGCTTTTGTTGGAAAAAGCAACCCTCTGCAAGCCTCCTATACTAGTTATTTGTCATGTCTATAATTCAGATTGCTTACTGTATTGTATACGTGTATACTGGTATGCTGTTTTTCTTAACTCTATGTTGTGGGAGAGGCTGCAGACCATGTGATCAGATCTGGGCCTATTCAGATCTCAGACTCCATTCTAGAAACAGTATGCTTTAAGAAGTCAGTAGAAGCAGAATGCTTTAGAGCAGTGGTTCTCAACCTTCCTAATGTTGCGACCCCTTAATATATTTCCTTATGTTGTAGTGACCCCCAACCATAACATTATTTTTGGGCTACTTCATAACTGCAATTTTTCTACTGTTATGAATGGTAATGTAAATATCTGATAAGCAGGATGGATCTTCATTTACTGGATCAAATCTGGCACAAATACCCGATACACCCAAATTTGATTACTGGCAAGGTTAGTGGAGAAATGATGACGACAATGATGACAGATTTTGTCATTTGGGAGTTGTAGCTGCTGGGATTTATAGTTAACCTAAAATCAAAGAGCATTCTGAACTCCACAAAGGATGTAATTCAACCAAACTTGGCACACAGAACTCCCATGACCAACAGAAGATACTCAAAGGGTTTGGTGGGCATTGATCTTGAGTTTGGGAGTTGTAGTTCATCTACATCCAGAGAGCACTGTGGACTCAAACAATGATGGATCTGGACCAAACTTGCCATGAATACTCAATGTGCCCAAATGTGAGCACTGGTGGAGTTTGGGAAAAAATAGACTTGACATTTGGGAGTTATAGTTGCTGGGATTTATAGTTCACCTACAATTAAAGAGCCTTATGAACCCCACCAACGATAGAACTGGGCCAAACTTCCCACACAGAACCCCCATGACCAACAGAAAATACTGCACTTTCTGATGGTCTTTGGTGCCCTCTCTGACACTCCCTCTCGATCCCCCCAGGGGACCCACCCCGCAGGTTGAGAAACACTGCTTTAAAGGACAGAGTCTCTACTAGACTCTCAGAACACAGAGATGCTTTATACTGTGGACTGGTGGTTATAAGAAAGATGCCCTGTGTTATTTGCACAGAGAAACTACTTCAAATCCTGTCTCTAACTGGATTGATATGCAAAGTACCTGTATCCTGAATGCATGAAGTTTGTGAGCAAACCAACTATGTTATTATTATTATTTTTTTAAAACTTTACTTATTTTTGGCCTCTTGAGAACATGATTTAAACCAAAATGTTTTAAGGGAGAGTAGATGCTTTCGAACAACTGAAAACAACACTTCTGAAACTCTGGGTTTTCTTTTTTTGTGCAATGGCATATCTTAGTTTCTAACAGTTCAGAGAGTTAACCAAGTTTATCAGGCCAACAACTGAGAAACCCAATTTATATGTATGTGAGATATTGAATTTTGCCATTATTTGTTGTAAACTGCTTTGAGTCCCCCCTGGGGTGAGAAAAGCAATATATAAATACAGCAAATAAATAAATAAATAAATAAATAAATAAATAAATAAATTGCCTTGAATGAATTCTAGAGTGGATATTTATTACTAAGGAGAAGATTCATTCAACGATTATTTAACTCTTCCCAGGAAGATCACACTTTACAAAAGGTTATGATCTCTAATAAGGTTGGATTTTTCCAAATGATTCCTGGTTTTCCCAAAAGGTTATGAATGCCATTTTCAAAAAGGTGATGGGATCCAGCAACGCTAGCCTGTGAATGAAGATTTGCAAGTTTTGCAAGAGTACAAATTAGAAGCATAAAGTTGGAAGGGACCCCAAAGGCTGTCCAGGTGAACCCCCTTTTGGCATGCAAGAAGACACAATCAAAGCCCTCCTGACAGATGGCCATTCAGAGAAAGAGACTCCACTGGACTCCTGGGCAGCATATTCCACTGTTTAACAGTTCTTCACATCCGGACATTCAAGTGGAATCTCTTCTCCTACCATTTGAATCCATAGCTTCATTGTGCCATAGCTTCATAGCAGCGGAAAACAAGCTTAGCCCCCTCCTCAATGGGACATACTTTCCAAAAGATGTTTGCATTGGATACCAATCAAGATGCCACGGGATCCTGGGAGTTGCGGTTCTGTGAAGTGCCTCTTTGGCAGAGAAGGCTCTCAAAATCTTGCCCAATAGGGAGTATATTTGTATATTTTAAATGGTTATGCCGATGCTTTTCTGTTAAGCCACTTTGAGTCTCCTTTGTGGGAGATAAAGGAGGGTATTAACAACAACAACAACAACAATACATCCACATTGTTGGATGAATGCATTTTGACCCCACTTGAAATGTTGAGGTTCAACGCTATGGAATCTTGGAATTTGTAGTTTGGTGGAGCACCATCCTTCTCTGACAAAGAGGGATGGTGCTCCACCAAACTACAAATTCCAAGATTCCATAGCGTTGAACCTCAACATTTCAAGTGGGGTCAAAATGCATTCATCCAACAATGTGGATGTATTGTTGGATGAATGCAAGCGTTCAAGACCTTGTCAAACTGCAACTCCCAGGATCCCATAGCCTTGAGCCCTGGAAATGTTGCCTCATCACACTGGAGAAAAAATCCACTTAAAATCCAGTTTCTGCCTCCTGCAGAATTCTGGAGTTTGTAGTTTCAGGAGGAGCCTTTAACAGCCTAACTAAACTACAAACCTCAGAATTCTGCAGGAGGCAGATACCAGATTTTAAGCGGATTTTTTTCTCTAGTGTGATAAAGTTGTAGTGGTGTCAAACTGCATTCATTCAGCAGTGTAGATGCACCAAAGCTGCCCTGCGTCGATTTCATCACGTCATTTATTTTGATGCAATGTACAGAAACACAGATAAAAACCCACACCAAAGTATAGGTAAAAAGATACCCAAAGTACCCATCAATTAAGCCGCGCATAGGATTACAAGCATTCAACATAACGCCATTGAAAGACCAAAGTCACCTTGGTTGCTGTTCTCCTACGGAGGCCACGAAACCCAGCATCCCCCCATGGATGCTTTTTGTGTCATTGTGAGACTCCTTCTTTCTTCCCAAACCCAGGAATGTGCTGTTTTCACGTTGAAGAGAGACTTGTTTTATGCAGCCGAGCACACAGTTTGGTCAATACAGGGTTTCACATTTAAGGCACACAAAAGGGGACTAATTCTAAGGCATGACTCTGCCAAAGAGTTGAGAAGAAAGGAATCGCCAGTTTTCAACAGTTGTTCACCGGATTAGGAGCCACTCTGGTTGGATGAAGAAAGAGAGAAAGCGAGAGAGGGAATGAAGGGGGGCCCACGCTATATACATAGGACAAAATGCCGGAGTGTGGAGCGTTCCCATTCACTTGTAATCCGTCCCCATCCCAAATATACCATTCTATTCTTTCCCTCCGCCCAACATTTGTTTGGCATTCTTGGACCATTGAGGGATTTGAGTCCTTGGGATGTTTTGGGGAGGTCTCCCTCCTTCTATTTGAGGTTTTGTGGCAGCTGAATTGCAATTGGCTAAAAAGAGGCATCAAATATTCCTTTTTTAAAAAGAAAAAAAGTTGCTTCCACAATTTGTAGATAAATTCCAAATGCAATGAGAAGGCATCAGGTGCAAAGTGGCAGAGTTCACACATTGGACTCCAATACATAGCTATCCTGTTGGTCTTCTTCCCTCCCTCCCATCCTTCCTTCCTTTCCTCCCTCCCTTTCTTCCTCCATCCCTTCCCTCCCTCCCTCCCTTCTTTCCTTCCCTCCCCCCCTTCCTTCTTTGACTCCCATACATAGCCATAGTCAAGTCTGTTGGTTTTCATCTGCCCCTCCCTCTCTTCTTTCCTTCCTTCCCTCTTTCCATCCCTCCTTCCTCCCTCACTCCCTCCTTTCCTCCCTCCCTCCCCTCCCTCCATTCCTTTCCTCTCTCCCTTTCTTTCTTCCATCTTTGCCTTCTTCCATTCCTTATTTCCTTCCCTCCCTCCCTTTTTTGACTCCAATACATTTCCATCTCTCCTCCCTCCCTCCCCCCTCCCTTCCCTTCCTCTCTCCATTCCTTCCCTCCTTGCCTTTTTTGACTCCAATACATTTCCATCTTTCCTCCCTCCCTCCCCCCTCCCTCCCTCCCTTCCTTCCCTCTCTCCATTCCTTCCCTCCCTCCCTTCCTTCCCTCTCTCCATTCCTTCCCTCCCTCCCTTCTTTGACTCCCATACATAGCCACAGTCCAGCCTGTTGGTCTTCATCCCTCCCTCACACCCTTCTTTCTTGCCCTCTTTCCATCCCTCCTTCCTCCCTCACTCCCTTCTTTCCTCCCTTTCTTCCTCCCTTCCTTCCCTCCTTCCCTTCCCTTCCCTTCCTCCATTCCTTTCTTCCCTCCCTTTTTTGACTCCAATACATTTCCATCCTTCCTCCCTCCCTCCCTCTCTCCATTCCTTCCCTCCCTCCTTTCTTTGACTCCAATGCATAACCATAGTCCAGCCTGTTGGTCTTCATCCCTTCCTCTCTTCTTTCCTTCCTTCCCTCTTTCCTTCCCTCCTTCCTTCCCTCCTCCCTCCCTCCCTCCTTTCTTCCCTCCCTCCCTCCTTTCCTTCCTTCCTCCCTCCCACTCTTCTTTCCTTTTTTCCTCCCTTCTTTCCTCCCTTTCTTCTTCCTTTCCTCCCTCCCTCCCTCCCTACCCCTTCCTTCCTTCCTTTCCTTCCTTCCCTCCCTCCCCTCCTCTCTTCCCTCCCTCCTTCCCTCTTTCCTACCTCCCTTCCCTCCTTCCTTTTTTCCTTTTTTCTTGCCTTTATTTATTTATCCTATTTATATCCCACCTTTCTCAGTCCCGAAGGAGACTCAAGACGGCTTACTTATAGGCAATTATTCAATGCCTTAAAGCAACATACACATCCAGTTAATAATTAAATACATATTAAACATTTTAAAACTTTACATTCAGTATTAAAAATCACACCATCCATAATCATAGTCCAAGACTGTTTCAATAGTTATTGCACTATTATTGCACTGCAACTATTCTCCGAAGGATTGATCCCACAGCCACATTTTCCATTTCCTTCTGCAGGCCAGGAAGGAGGGGGCTGATCTAATGTCACTGAGGAGGGAGTTTCACAGCCGAGGGGCCACCACTGAGAAGGCCATGTCTCTCGTCCCCACCAGTCGCGCCTGCGAAGGATGCAGGACCAAGAGCAGGGCCTCCCCAGACAATCTTAATCTCTGATGTGGTTCATAGGGGGAATTACATTTGGACAGGTAAGCTGGGCTGGAACTGTTTAGGGCAGTGGTTCTCAACCTGGGGTCCCCAGATGTTTTTGGCCTACAACTCCCAGAGATCCTAACAGCTGGTAAACTGGCTGGGATTTCTGGGAGTTGTAGGCCAAAAACATCTGGGGAACCCAGGTTGAGAACTACTGGTTTAGGGCTTTCTAGGCTAAAGCCAGCACTTTGAATTGTGCTTGGTAGGAGACTGGCAGCCAGTGGAGCTGACACAACAGGAAGGATGTCCTCTCTCTGTACGTTGCTCGGGTGAGCAACCTGGCAGCTGCCCGTTGGACCAATTGAAGCTTCCAAACAGTCTTCAAAGGCAACCCCATGTGGAGCACATTGCAGTAGTCTATTCCAGATGTAACCGGAGCATGGACCCCCATGGCCAAGTCTGACTTCCCAAGGTACGGGTACAACTGGTGCACAAGTTTTAATTGTGAAAAAACTCCCCTGGCCACTGCAGAAACCTGTGGTTCCAGGCTCAGCGATGAATCCAGGATCACCCCCAGGCTGCAAACTTGTGTCTTCAGGAGGACTGTAACCCTGTCCAACACTGGCTGTAAACCTATGCCCTGTTTTGCCTTACGACCGACCAGGAGTACCTCCATCTTGTCTGGATTCAATTTCAGTTTGTTTGCTCTCATCCAGACTGTCACTGCTGCCAAGCACCGGGTCTGGACCTGAACAGCCTTGGTTGCCTTCGTAGAACAGTACCTCCAAGCCCCATTCCCATGAGGCTTCCCAGAAGGATACCATGGTCTACGGTATCGAAGGCCACTGAAAGGTCCAGGAGAACTAACAGGGACACACTCCCGTGTCCAATTCCCCACGCAGATCACCCACTAAGGCAACCAAGGCTGTTTCAGTTCCATGACCCAGCCTACAGCCAGACTGCGCTGGATCCAGATAATCATTTTCCTCCAAGTACACCTGGAGATTGGAAACTGGCCAAACATTGCTCAATTGCCTTCCGTCTTTCCTCCCTCCCTCCTTGTCTCCCTCCCTCCCTGTATCCCAACTCATAAATAACCCCAAACCAACAAAATAGATTTTAACAGGGAGCAATGTAAGGCACTCCATTTGGGTAGGAAAACAAAATGAAATGCACAGCTCTAGGATGGGTGACACCAGGCTTTGAAACCAAACATATGAAAGGGAACTTGGAGTCTTAGTGGACCACAAGATGAACATGAGCCAACCATGTGATGCAGCAGCTAAGAAAGCCAATGCCATTTTAGGCTGCAACAACAGAAGGATACTGTCTAGATCTGGAAAGAGTTGTTCCACAGTGGAATATGCTGCTGCCTCGAAGTCCAGTGGATCTCTTTCCCTGGAGGTTTTTAAGCAGAGGCTGGATGGCCATCTGTCAGGAGAGTTTGGGTTGTGTCTACCTGCCTGACAAAATACATTTCGATTGAATGGGATCTTTTCCAACTCTGTGATTCTAACACATTTTAAGGGGAAAATATTGTACCATCAAAGGCAGGAGAATGGACTTTGCTGATGGATAGTTCCAAGCTCCCATATGGGACAAACATCTCAGCCAAGTTCTCCAACCACTGTCCTCTGGGGGAAGGTATTCTTTTGCTCATGTGCTACCTCTGCATCAGGGATAAAGCTTTGCAAAAAGCTTCCTTTGAGCTCAGCAGTACTTTCAGTGTGTGTGTTTTTTTTTTTTAGCTTTACTCAAAGTTCTCTTCCTTGGGTTTGCTGTGCCTCTTCTCTTTGGGTTTGCTTCACAGGCTCCATCCATTTGGAGTCTTTGCCATAGAGTTGTAGTTGTCTATCCAATGTAGACAATGGTGGAGCATGGTGGGAGTTGCAGTCCTACCCCATCTGGAGGGCCACATGAACCTCATCTCAGCTTTATGAACATTTGAAGAGTCACGTTTTCTAAAGGAGGATGTTGGACTCTCCTTCTCTGGAGGCCTTCAAACAGAGCTTGGATGGACATCCTTCTGGGATATATGAGTTAGATAATCCATCTTGGCCTTAGGTTGAACTAGATGACCCAAACAACCTCCTTTTTGTGTTTTAAAAATATTACCATCCCAGGAGTGTATCTGGGAGGGTTAGGGATGATCTTTCCTTTTTTTTCCCAACTGAGTCCAGCTTGGATCTCTCCCAGTTTCCTGGCACTTTGTTTGAGATCTTTAATGAGCCTGGAAGCTTTTAAGGACTCCATAAAATATTAAATAAATACTGCTGACTTCAGAAGTCTCTCTCTCTCTCTTTCTCTCTTGCTCCTGGGCTCATTCCTCCCTTCTCTGTGATAAAGGGGTGGACTCAGCAGCCGGATTCGCTCCTTGCTGGAAGCTGTGTTTGGATGGCAGGCTCAGATGTGGAAGAATGGAGGAGGAGAAAGGATGTTTGAGGACAAATAAAGAGACGGCGCAGTTAAACCCCGTCCCTAACCGCCCCCAATCTGGCAGTATTTGCTCGGCAAACAATGTTAATTCGACAGCGTTCCTTGCCTTGGATGCAGTGGGTGACGGCAAATCTTGCCTCCTCCATCCCCAAAGCCCCAACTCCCAGTCTTGTCACTCATGTTGTACTCTCCTGGGAGCGGGGGGAGCTCTACACTGTCGAATGAATGTTGTTTTGGCACCTGCTTTCACTGCCCTGGCTCAATGCGAGTTGTAGTTTGATAAGGTCTTTGGCCTTCTTTGCCCGGGAGTGCTAGGGCCTCCCCAGACTACTACATCTATGATTCCATAGCACTGAGCCATGACAGTTCAAGTGGGGTCAAACTGTATTCATTAGCCGCTTTGAGCCTTCTTGTGGAGAGAAAAAGCGAGGGATAAATAAATACAATAACATAATGTAATAATGTATTGTCAAAGGCTTTCATGGCCGGAATCACTGGGTTGCTGCAAGTTTTTCAGGTTGTCTGGCTGTGTTCCAGAAGCATTCTCTCCTGATGTTTCACCTGCATCTATGGCAGGCATCCTCAAGGGAACCACTGACTGCATAGGGAAGCTGATGAGGAAACACAACCTACAAACAATCTACAGACCCACCCAAGAAAATCCAACAAATGCTACATTCAGCAAAGGACAAGAGGGATCCCTTCAGCTCTGCAGGAGTCTACCTTATACAATGCAGCTGTGGACAAGTCTACGTAGGGACCACCAAACGCAGCATTGCCTAAACATGAATCAAGGAACACGAAAGGCACTGAAGACTATTTCAACCAGAGAAGTCAGCCATAGCAGAGCCCCCGATGAACCAACCTGGACACAGCATATTATTTGAGAACACATAAATGCTGGACCACTCTAACAACTATCATGCCGGACTACACAGAGAAGCCATTGAAATCCACAAGCATGTGGACAATTTCAACAGAAAAGAAGAAACTATGAAAATGAACAAAATCTGGCTACCAGTATTTAAAAAACTCTAGAATCATAACAATAAATAAAGAATAACATTCAAAGACAGGGGAACTCCAGACAAGAAACAATCAGGGATAGCTAATCACCTCTTAACAAAGGATTCACCCAGGCAGTAAGAAGCCACACTTTGAAAACTGCTAGGCCATTAAATACTAATCAAGGTGGCCAATTGAAACATTCATCCCTACCTCCAACAGACAAGAGTTCTTTCTCCCACCCTGGACATTCCAAAGATATATAAACCCAATTTTCCTAGTTTCCAACAGACCTCACAACCTCTGAGGATGCCTGCCATAGATACAAGTGAAATGTCAGGAGAGAATGCTTCTGGAACATGGCCATACAGTCTGAAAAACTTACAGCAACCTAATATAACAATTATATTATTATTGTTATTATTATTATTAAATATAATAATAATAACCATTATGTCATCAGCACACAAGGTACAGTGCCTAAAGACCTTGGCCTGCACTTCGGAGCTGACAAAATTACCATCTGTCAGCTGCAAAAGGCCACCCTACCCAGAGCTGCACACATTATGACACTTGTTAGGTATCCAACATGTGATCGAATACAAAAGTCAGCAGAGTGATCTTGTTTGCTGTGTACTAATCTTGCTGTGTATATAATAATAATAATAATAATAATAATAATAATAATAATAATTTGACAGCAATAAATCCTCACCTATTGTAGGACTCAATGGATTAGAGTCTGAAACTGGGTCTGAATCTCCTCTTGGTGCATTCATTCAGAAGAACCCTCAGAATCATAGAGATGGAAGAGACTACAAGGTCCATCCAGTCCAACCCCCTGCCATCCAGGAAGGGAACCACAAAAACAAGGCAGAAATAAAACTATTGAGAAAGAAGCACCAACTCTTGAAAGACAACAGGCTGCATCAAAATGAAGCGTGAATGACATCTGGCTTGAGAACCGTCCATGGGAAAAGGATCTAGGAGTCTTAGTAGATGACAGACTGCGTCAAGAGTGTGATGCGGCAGCTGACAAAGCCAATGTGATTCTTGGCTACGTCAATAGGAGTCTAGTGTTGAGACTGAGGGAAGTTATAGTCCCCCTCTTTTCTGCTTTGGTCAAACCTCACCTGGAATGACCCTGTGTCCAGTTCTGCACAACTCTAGGCTTGACAACAGCCCTCTGAAAGGGACCTAGGAGTCTTAGTCGATCACAAGCTAAACATACATTGACAGTGTGATGCGTCAGTGAAAAAGGCCGATGTGCTACTAGGCTGCAATAGGGAAGTCCTACTTTATTCAGCTTTGGTCACCTGGAATAACACACCTGTGTCCAAATCTTGGCAAAACAATTCAAGAGGGAGGTGGACAATTTGGAAGGTGTCCAGAGAAGGCTGGCCTAAATGGTCAAAGACCTGAAAGCAAAGCCCTCTGTGGCTTAGGGAGGTTTAGACTTGAGAAGGGGCATAAGAGACATATTTGAAATATTTGAAAAGATGCCCCATTGAGAATGGGGCAAGCTCATTTTGGGCTGCTTTAGAGACTAGGATGCAACGGAACAATGGATTCAAATGGCAGGAAAAAAGATTCCACCTGAACATTAAGAAGAATTTCCTGATGGTCAGACCAACAGTGGAATATATGTGACATACTCTTCTTCTCGGGAGTTTTTTAAGCAGAGGCTGGATGGCCATCTGTTGGGAGGGCTTTGATTGTGTCCTCCTGTATGGAAGACTAGGGTTGGATTGGATGGCCATTGGGGTCTCCTTCTACTCTAGCAATCTATGTTTCTACCATCTGGCTCAGCTTGTTAGCCCCTTCCCAATCTTAGGCCAGGATGCCACCATTCATGACGAAGACGCCGTCTGCCTGTCCCTGTGGCAAGCAGATGGATGCGCCCAGAGTCAAAGGACTCATGGGGCCTGGTGTCCACTCCATGGACCCATTCAGCTGGCTCTCTTTCTCTCACCATTGTCTGCGTCCACCCTTCTGTCGCTGCCTTTGGGGGTGTGTGCGTGTGTGTCCGAACGCAACTCCCCCCCCTAATTTGACCAAGGAAGGCAACGTAAAAAGAGTCAGGGCCGAAGGGATGGCAAGCCAAGCAGGCAGAAGGGAGGTGTGCCTGGATGGGCCGCACGCGCCCCATCAGGACCCATAAATCAAGCGCCCCGGCCCTGGCCATTTAACGCACACTTCTCCTTGGAGTTGTCAGCGAAACCCTTAATTAATTAGCTAATCCCACAATGAAGTGGATTCTAAATGGATCTCCCCTCCCTTCCCCCCATTTAGGTAATTGCCGCTAAGGGAGCTTTTGTCGAGAGCAATTTTCCCGAAGCAGGGCCAGCCTCCAATGGCTAGGGGAGAAGAGGAGAATAATACATATCTGTATCCGTATCTGGGAAGGAAAAGAACCAGGCTGGGAAGGAAGGGGCAAAACCATTCTGACTATCCCAGGCATCCTAAAGGCCTTGCATCTCCTGCATCCTAAAAGCCTCGCATCTCTTGCATCTTGGAGGCCTTGCACCTCCTACATCCTAAAGGCCTTGCTTTTTCTGCATCCTAAAGGCCTCATATCTCCTGCATCCTAAAGGCCTTGCATCTGCTGCATCTTAAAAGCCTTGTATCTCTTGCATTCAAGATACATAGCATCTCCTGTATCCTAAAGGCATTGCATCTCTTGCATCATGAAGGCATTGAATATCGGTATTGTATCTCCTAAATCCTAAAGGCCTTGCAGCTGCTGCATCCTAAAAGCCTCACATCTCTTGCATTCTAAATGCATTGTATCTCTTGCATCCTGAAGGCATTGCATCTCTTACACCCTGAAGACCTTGCATCTCCTGCATCCTAAGGCCTTGCATCCCTTGCATCCTAAGGCCTTGCATCCCTTGCATCCTAAAAGGCCTCACATTTTTTACATCCTGAAGACCTTGCATCTCCTGCATCCTAAAGGCATTGGATCTCGACATTACATCTCTTGCATCCTAAAGGACTTGCATCTCTTGGATTCTGAAGGCCCTGCATCTCCTGCATCCTAAAGGCATTGCATCTCTTCTATCCTGAAGGCATTTACATCTCCTGCATTCTACAGGGATTGTATCTCGGCATTGCATCTCCTGGATTCTAAAAGCATTGAATCTCCTGGATCCTAAAGACATTGCATCTCCTGCATCCTAAAGGGATTGCATCTGGTTTGAGCTTGGAAGTTCAGCAGGATCAGCCCTGGTTAGGACTTGGATGGGAGACTGTCCATGAATAGCAGATCTTTATTCCTGAAGAAGGAATCGGCAGACTATTCCTTGCTTAAGGAAATCCAATACTTGAGAAGCATCAGATCCTATTTATTCTTGGAAATTCTGCAGGGAGAGAACTTGGATGGAAGACCACCAATCAATAACATTTAGTGTGATGCAGCAGCTAAAAAAACCAATGCTATTCTAGGGTGCATCACAAAGAGTATAGGAAGAAATGGGCAAAATCACCTCTGGCTATCCCTTGTACCTTTAAAGCAGTGTTTCTCAGCCTCAGGACCCCTGGGGGGATCGCATAGGAGGTGCCAGAGGGGTCACTAAAGACCATCAAAAAACAGTATTTTCTGTTGGTCATGGAGGTTCTGTGCAGGAAGTTTGGCCCAGTTCTATTGTTGGTGGGGTTCAGAATGCTCTTTGATTGTAGGTGAACTATAAATCCCAGCAACTACAACTCCCAAATGTCAAGGTCTATTTTCCCCAAACTCTACCAGTGTTCACATTTGGGCATATTGAGTATTTGTGCCAAGTTTGGTCCAGATCCATCATTGTTTGGGTCCACAGTGCTCTCTAGATGTAGGTGAACTACAACTACAAAACTCAAGGTCAATGCCCACCAAATCCTTCCAGTATTTTCTGTTGGTCATGGGAGTTTTGTGTGCCAAGTTTGGTTCAATTCCATCATTGGTGGAGTTCAGAATGCTCTTTGATTGTAGGTGAACTATAAATCCCAACAACCACAACTCCCAAATGACAAAATCAACCCCCTGCCCAACCCCACCAGTATTCAAATTTGGGCGTATTGGGTATTTGTACCAAATTTGGTCCAGTGTATGAAAAGACATCCTGCATATCAGATATTTACATTACGATTCATAACAGTAGCAAAATTACAGTTATGAAGTAGCAACGAAAATAATGTTATGGTTGAGAAACACTGCTTTAAAAGCATTAGATCCTGTCTGATCTTGATCAGCCTTGGTTAGAACTCAAATGGGAGACCGCCGAAACAACATTCCCTTCCTGGTAACTTCCCGATTTGTGGGACTGCCAATCCCATCATCCATCAGCCTCAGAGCCCAAAGCCTTCCACCCCTATTTCAAACTTCTTCAGGTATCTTTGCCAAGCATCTCAATAAATATGAATAAATAATGGGAATTTTGCACTGGCATCGGCCGGCAATGCCATGATCACAGTGCTTCTTGCAAGATGCAAATATCTATTCCCGTGTTTGTTGGAGAAGGAAATTGTTGTTGCGGGCATCATTCCATTAATTTATTCCAAAGCCATTCCAACATTCACCAGCAAATAGATTCTCTCTCTCTCTCTCTCTCTCTCTTTTTTATTACAGAAAGCACTTAAAATGACATGAACCCACTGCTAGGGAGAGGAGGGGGGATTGCAAATTTTCACACATTTCCCTTAGGTGAAAATTTGCCAGTTTCACAGCAAAATCATATTTTTAAAAGGTGCCAGAACATCAGTAGTCCCTGTCCTGCACCTGTCGGCATCACATTTTTATTTTCATGCCAATGGAAAAAAAAGATTAAAAAGGAAGGGGAAGCTATAAACCATTCCCCTCCTTATTAAAACTCAAATCTGTCCAGAACTTTGGATGGTTACTTGTAAGAAATAATCTGAGAGTGCATCTACATCAGCGAATTAATCCATTTTGAATCCAGTTTAACTGCCATGGCTCAAGGTTATGGAATCCTGGGATTTGTAGTTTGACAGAGAAAGGTAAAAAACTTGTCAGACTACAACTCCCAGGGCCCCATGGCATTGAGCCATGGGAGTTTGTGTTCTCAAGCCCCATTCATTCTACAGTGTAAATGTGCCCAAAGGATTAGTTACCACAGAACTTGAGAGCTCAGCGGGATCGCAAGGGTTATGTAGTCCAACCTTTTTCTAGTTCAGGAATCCACTGTGAAAATATCGCCAATAAATGACCTCCTGACCTTTGTTTTGATGTTGGAGCATTTGATGTGCCATCCTTTTGCTGGAAAGAGGGTTATGAATATATTATATATCTGGAGTTTTTGAAACAGAGGCTGGATGGCTATCTGTTGGGAGGGTTTTAATGGCATCTTCCTTTATGGCGGAATGGGGTTGGACTGGATGGCCCTTGGGGTCTCTTCCGACTCAATGATCCTATGATTCTATGATTAGTGGTATTTATTTATTTATTTGCTGCATTTGTTGACCGCCGTTCTCAGCCCTAGGGCGACTCACGGCGGTGTACAACATGTAAAAAGACAATTTACAATAAAGCCATAACAAAATATCAACACATCACTATTATCACAATAATATAATTACACTAAGCAATCTGCTCCGTCTCATCATAGAATCATCACCAATCTCGTAATCCATATTCCGTTCCAGTCGCCATTAACCAATTATTGTAGCACTCAGTTAAATGCCTTCTCAAATAGCCATGTTTTTAGGCTCTTACGGAAAGACATAAGGGAGGGCGCCTGTCTGATGTCAACAGGGAGAGTGTTCCACAGCCGGGGGGCCACCACCGAGAAGGCCCTCTCTCTCGTCCCCGCCAGACGTGCCTGTGAGGCAGGTGGGATCGAGAGAAGGGCCTCCCCAGACGATCTCAAGGCCCTCGTGGGCTCATAGGCCAAGATGCGGTCCGAAAGGTATTTTGGGCCGGAACCGTTTAGGGCTTTGTAGGCTAACACCAGCACCTTAAATTGGGCCCGGTAGCAGATTGGCAGCCAGTGGAGCTGGAACAACAAGGGCGTTGTGTGCTCCCTGCGTCCCGCTCCTGTTAGTAACATGGCTGCCGCACGCTGGACTAGCTGAAGCTTCTGGGCCATCTTCAAGGGCAGCCCCACGTAGAGAGCGTTGCAGTAGTCGAGGCGGGATGTGACCAGAGCGTGTACCACCGTGGCCAAGTCAGGTATGACGTCCTTTGATCTCTGCACTGTCTTCCTGTGCTGTTGTCAAGAACTGCATTGGCTTCGTATGCTGCAGCATCACAGTGCTAACTCAGCTTCTGGTCTATCAAGACCTCGAGGACCTCTCTGGGTTTGCTGTGGTCAGTCCCAACCTATAGATGATATCTCTGGATTTCTTCCATATATCCCTCTCTGTGAACAAGCAGCTAGTTGAGAAGGGGTCCATTTGGGAACATTGGAGTTGGCGATTTCGCATGGGATCATCCACCTGGATGCCAAAGGCATTGAGTGGGTTAATTGGGGGGGGGGGGGGAGAGAAAATATATATACACACACACATACACACACATATATTATCAACAATAAAGAATAATCACCCCCTCTCTTTTTTCCCCTGCACATGTACATTTGCTTTTTTCTTTTCCTCCTTCCTCCTGACGGTTTCTAAATAGAGCTCTTTCCGATCGCATCTGGGAGTGGAATGGAACAGATTTCATTTTTCACACGCGACACAATGGCACTGCCGACAAAAGAGGAAGGCTGCCCATTGTTGGGGCCTGCCTTTCCCCGCACCCTATCTCTGTGCCGCAAATTAACCCCGTTCACCTCCGCCATTGTGGCGAGGCCACTTCGGCGTGGGCGGACAAAGGCGGGTGAAGGCCCTCTCCATGTACCCAGGAGGGGGACAGAGGTGCCCTGCGTGTGCATGTCGCAAGGGGGGGGGGGAGGAAGCGTGTTTGAGGTGGGTCCAGGACCCCCAGAGTCTGTGTCTGTCACCAACGTGCTTCTCTTTTACTTTGCCTCTTTAGGTCTCACCCGCCAGTCGGCAACAAAGGAGTTCTAACGCTCCTTTCAGCTCAGACAGACTTGCCGAGCCAATGTTTTTTTTTATATTTTATTTAAAAATAAACATTAAAACAATGTATGCCTCACTCTGTCACATCCGCACTAGGGGACCCGTCCTGAAGTAGCTCTGAGCCAAAGTAGTGTGGTGTGGCAGGTCAAAACACCAATGCAATTCTAGGGAGGTAATACAGAATAGGGATGGGTGACACCTGGGTTGAAAGGGATCTAGGAGTCTTAGTTAGACCTCAAGCTGAACATCGGCCAACAGTGTGATGCAGCAGTTCAAAACACCAATGCAATTCTAGGGAAGTAATATAGGATAGGAATGGGCGACACTTGGGTTGAAAGGGATCTAGGAGACTTAGTTAGACCTGAAGCTGAACATCAGCCAACAGTGTGGTGTGGCAATTCAAAACACCAGTGCAATTCCACGGAGGTAATATAGGATAGGGATGGGTGACACCTGGGTTGAAAGGTCCTAGGAGTCTTAGTTAGACCTCAAGCTGAACATCAGCCAACAGTGTGGTGCAGCAGTTCAAAACACCAATGCAATTCTAGGAAGGTAATATAGGATAGGGATGGGTGACACCTGGGTTGAAAGGGATCTAGGAGACTTAGTTAGACCTCAAGCTGAACATCAGCCAACAGTGTGGTGCAGCAGTTCAAAACACCAATGCAATTCTAGGGAGGTAGTATAGGATAGGGATGGGTGACACCTGGGTTGAAAGGTCCTAGGAGTCTTAGTTAGACCGCAAGCTGAACATCAGCCAACAGTGTGGTGCAGCAGTTCAAAACACCAATGCAATTCTAGGGAGGTAGTATAGGATAGGGATGGGTGACACCTGGGTTGAAAGGGATCTAGGAGACTTAGTTAGACTTCAAGCTGAACATCAGCCAACAGTGTGGTGCAGCAGTTCAAAATACCAATGCAATTCTAGGCTGTATCAAGAGGACTCTAGTGTCAAATGGAGGGAAGTAATATAGGAATGGGAGACATCAAGCTTAAAAACGGTTCATGCGAAAGGGATCTAGGAGTCTTTGTAGACTACAAACAGAACAGTAGCCAACAGTGTGATGCGGCAGCTCAAAATGTCAACACGATTCTAGGGAGGTAATATAGGATATGGATGGATGACACCTGGGTTGAAAGGTATCTAGGAGTCTTAGACCTTGAGCTGAACATGAGTCAACAGTGTGATGGTACAGCTCAAAACGCCAATGCAATTCTAGGCTGAATCAAGAAAAGCACAGTGTCAAGATCGAGGGAACTCATAGTTCCACTCTATTCCGTTTTAGCCAGGCCTCACTTGGAATTGTTGGAATTCAACCCCACACTGCCCAAGTCTTAAGTCCTCAATGAGGAACAGTTTAGTTACTTTAGTATAGACTAAGGGTTTTCTCTTTCTCCATGTCTCCTGTATGACAGTTGGGGAATGTATCTATTTCTTCTCTCCTCTCTGTTTCTACTCTCATTCTGATTGTTTGTTTCAAACTGATACTTTTCTACTGCAAGACTTTTTAAATCTGCCTTCTGCCTTCTTATACTTTAGCATGGAGGGTATGTGCGGTGTGCTTTGAGATCTCTCTCTGCTTGTGTGTCAGAAGAGGTGTAGTGAAGCTTAGAAGAGACGGATAGCTCAGACCCAGTTCTTTACCTATTAAGTAATGCAGTTATTTCTTATTATTGTAAATAAACCTTTTGTGATTTTTAAAGATTGGACTTTGCATGTTTGCCTCCTAAGCTATGCATTCTTTACAGCCACACAACACGACACTTCATGCTCTTCTCGCTAATGAGCTCATGCTCAACTTTTGTATCCTGTTTGTTTTTGGATGCTCTGCTGTATATTTTAGGGTAGTTTTCTGTAACAGGAATAACCCTAGCTTCCACCTAAATCTTAGGAAGAACTTCCTGACAGTATGAACTTTTCTGCAGCAGAAATCCTTCAGAAAGAATGCATAGGGTAGTTTGATGGGGTCTCCTTTTCTGAAGGATTTTAATCAGAGGCTGGATGGCCATTTGTCGGGATTGCTTTGATGGTGTGTTCCTCTATGATATCTTCACATTTTGATTCAACCCACCCAGAGGAGAGCTTTGGTGACTGCAAGATGGAATGTGTTGCCATCGGTTCTTTGGGATGGGAGATACAAACACACACACACATGTGGGACGTTCCAAAAGGATTTGTTCTTGTGTCTTGGCTTCTGTTGAAACACTTGACCATTCTTTGTTTGTTTGCCCCAAATATGACAATATACTGATAAAATACAAGAGTTCCATTTTTTCCACACTGTCCTCTGTGGCAAGAGTGTTATATAATTCCATATCTTCTGAACCACTTAGATGCATTCTTTTGTGAGACTGTTGTAAATATTATTTTTGAGATTAGTAACTTTGAAGTATGTTTCACTTTTTATTTGCGACTTCTTCTTGTTGTATATGCCTGTGTTGTGATTTTGTTGTTATATGCCAATAAAGGCTGTCTTCCTGCATTGAATGGGGTTGGACTGGATGGCCTTTGGGGCCTCTTTTGACTCTAGGATGGGGTTATTTGAATCTTTGGCCTTGCCTGGCCTCCTTTCTAGGGGCTGATGATGGTATCTACACCATCCAATGAATGCAGTTTGGCCTCACTTGAACTGCCATGGATCAGTGCCATGTAATGCATGGCGCTGTACTTCAATGCAGCACCAGCACCTCTGTGGCAAATAAGGCAGGAGACCTTGTTGAACTGCGACTCCCTAGCATTGAGCCATGGCAGTTCAGCGCCAGGGACTGATGCGGTCCTGGATTGGCACAAGACAAATGTTGGGCCTTTGAGCCATCATCCCTTGGGGAGGCAAATGGGACGGTAGCTCCGATGTTCTTCATTCTTCGGTTGCCAAGGGACCTTTGGGACAAGGGAATGTTGCATCAGCATCCTTTTGAAAGAGAAAGAGCCTACACTCCCAGCCAGGGCCTGCAGAAGGTTAGATAAGACGAACGCAAACAACATCTGATTTCCCCTCCTTCCCTCTCTGCTGTCCCCTCCACCTTTTAATCTCCCCTTCCTTCTTTATTATCGTATGCCCCTTTTTCTGCATTATCTTCCCTGATACCGCATTAATTTATCTAGGGCAGGTAAGGTCAGTCCTCAGACACGGCTGCTCATATTTATGTATATCGGAGATAAACGTGAGGGAGAAAGAGTGGGGAGAGAGGCAGCATGGAAAAGGTTCCCAAGCACCGAGTTCAGATCCTTCGAATTGTCAATTTGGATTATCATTATGCCCATTTTACAGACACTGGCTGAGGGAAACTGAGGCAGGACAAAATGCCCAATTGAGTTCAGAATACATATGGCTGGGATCCTGCCTTGAGATGGTATAGTCCATCTCCGCATCTAGAGAGATGGGCTACACAACCTTCGTATTGGATTGCAATGTCATAGCATGGAACCAAGACATTGCATTAATTTTAAAAATTGTTTTATTTCACTAAACAAGCATGAAGCTCCCGGTGGCGCAATGGGTTAAACTCTTGTGCTGGCAGGACTGTTGACAGATAGCGGTTCGAATCCGGGGAGAGCAGGTTGAGCTCCCTCTGTCAACTCCAGCTCCCCATGCGGGGACATGAGAGAAGCCTCCCAGAAGGATGGCAAAACATCAAACATCTGGGCATCCCCTGGGGCAACATCCTTGCAGATAGCCAATTCTCTCACACCAGAAGACACTTTCAGTTGCTCAAATCACTCCTGACATGGAAAAAAAAAACTAAACACATGCACACTACAGAGACACATACAAACACAATCTCAATTGCCATATGCATACAAAATAAAATATCTGATATGAACAACTAACAACTAAAGGATGACTCTCCACCAGAGGCGGCCCTAGGTAATTTTCAATGGTAAGCAAACAGTATTTTGCCCCCCCCCCCCAACCAATCACTGATATATATTTTCTGTTCGTCATGGAGTTCTGTGTGCCATATTTGGTTCAGTTCCATCATTGGTGGAGTTCAGAATGCTCTTTGATTGTAGGTGAACTATACATCCCAATAAGTACAACTCCTCAAGAGCGCCCCTGGGCAAAATCAACTATACTGCGGTTGAGCCGCCCCTGCTCTCCACCATCACCAAGGATCTAAAAGCCGACTTCCCATCTTCCAGCCCAAAGAGGTAAATCCAAATGTTTTTTAAACTCCTGTGTTAATATCAGGTTAAACTACTTTCCTTCTAACTCTGTAGCAATCTTCAAACCTCACAAGTATCTCTCTTCCTCCCTCCATTCCTTCCTCTAAAGCAATACATTTCTCCCTATGGAATAGCTTTTTGATGCAGCCTAGAATTTCATTGGCCTATTTTGCTGCTGCATCACACTGTTGGCTCATGTTCAGATTATGGTCCATGAATGCTCTTAAACACTTCTGCCAATTGAACCGCCTATTGATGCAGCCTAGAATCACACTGGCCTTTTTAGCTGCTGCATCACACAGTTGATTCAGAGACAATTTCTATGGCATTCTGCGGTGCACTAGAGGCCTCGGTTGAGCATTTTCGTTACCCTCCACCTCCCTCTATTCTCTCCCTTTCCCGTGTGTGCTTTTCAGGCTGCCATGGCTGAGACCAAGATAAAAATAAGTCAAACAGAGGCCTTTCTAAGGAAGACACACTCTCTCCCCCGCCTCCCCTTCCCTTCCTCGCACCTCCCTGCTCTGTCCAGATAAAGGGCCGGAACCATAGCGCATGTCGCTTGCTTGGCCACAATCAATATTCCGCCAAGTTTATCTGCCGGGCCGAGCGCAGGGGGCTAATTTGAGTCCCGTCAATGGTTTTGATGAATGCTCATAAGGCTTGCTGTGTGGGGACAAGATAAAAAAATTACGGCACGGGAGAAACACGCCCACGTTGGCTCTCTCTTTACTCACACATGTAATCTCACCCAAGGAGAAGTGGAAGCTACTACACTTCGGCAATGAAAATAAAACACACAGATACAGCATAACTGGGCTGATAACATCCCATGTGCAAAGGATGTAGGAGTCTTAGTAGAACACAAGCCAAACACGAGTCAAGAGTGTGATGCAGCAGCAAAGAAAGCCAACGTGATTCTCAAAGTGTTCCCAGCTAAAGATATTCCTCCAGTCCTCTCTTTCCTTATCAATATGAAGCCTATAAATACTACAGAGCTGATCCCAAAATATGGCTTTTGCTTTGTTCAGTTGGTGCTTTGGTTGCAGATCCCTCCATGGCAGAATGGGGCTGGACTAGATAGCCCTTGGAATCCCTTCGAGCTCTATGGGTTCACATGAATGCAGTTTGACCTCACTTGGACTGCCATGTCACAGTGCTATAGAGTCCTGGGAGTTGTAGTTTAGCGAGTCACCAGAAAGCACTCTTTGGCAGAGAAGGCTAAAGACCTTGTAAAACTAAATATAATAATAACAATAATAATGACAACTCCCAAGTTCCCATAGCATTGAGCCATGGCAGTTCAAGTGGGGTCAAACAGCATTGATTCTGGAGTGTAGATGCATTCTATGATCCTAGGATTCTCTGATCTTCAAGGGAAAAACAAAGACCCAGCCAATGTTTTATTTTCCTCCCCTTCGCTATGGGGAATGGCTGACAAGAGACCTGCCTCTGCCCTTGCTCTCAATTTGGCAGCATTCAGAAATGCCTGGTGCTTTGGAGTTCTTCCCTGCATGATGCTTTCCTAACGTTGGGGAATCTGAGCTGTTGGGCTCAAAATAACCTTCAGTTGGGGTGATTCTACTTCATAACCAGCAGTAAACTTCATAACCAGCAGAATCTTAGATGTGGTGAAACTGGGATGAGCGTCTATTCTTAGGATGGCACAGGATTGCAGAGTCAGAACCTTAGGTTCAACAATAATTATTGAAGTAAAAGAAATACATTCTTGATAGAAAAGGTCTTGGAGCTAACTAGCTTACTAAATCTCATCTTCAATAGAGGTAAAAGGGTAAAAAGTCCATGCAGCTGCATT
Source organism: Anolis sagrei (assembly GCF_037176765.1). Taxonomy (NCBI): domain Eukaryota; kingdom Metazoa; phylum Chordata; class Lepidosauria; order Squamata; family Anolidae; genus Anolis; species Anolis sagrei. Next base: position 44,900,180 of record NC_090034.1, on the reverse strand, counting down.
TTGCCTAGAGAGAGGCAAAATGTGCATCCTCATAGGTCAGTGTTTGTCATCCTGGGGGTCGGGATTCCTGGGTTGGGGTTCCTGAGGGGGTGTCAAAGGGGTCACCAAAGACCATCAGAAAACACAGTATTTTCTGTTGGTCATGGGGGTTCTGTGTGGGAAATTTGGCCCCATTCTATCATTGGTGGTGTTCAGAATGCTCTTTGATTGTAGGTGAACTATAAATCCCAGCAACTACAACTCCCAAATGTCAAGCTGTATTTCCCCCAAACTCCACCAGTGTTCATATTTGGGCATATTGAGTTTCCGCGTCAAGTTTGGTTCAGATCCGTCATTGCTTGAGTCCACAGTGCCCTCTGGATGTAGGTGAACTACAAGTCCAAAACTCAAGGTCAATGCTCACCAAACCCTTCCAGTATTTTCTGTTGGACATGGGAGTTCTGTGTGCCAAGTTTGATTCAATTCCATCATCGATGGGGTTCAAAATGCTCTTTGATAGTAGGTGAACTATAAATCCCAGCAACTACGACTCCTGAATGACAAAATCAATCCCCCCCCCCAAACCACAACAGTATTCAATTTTGGGCGTATCGGGTATTTGTGCCAGAATTGGTCCAGTGAATGGAAATACATCCTGCATATCAGATACTGACATTACGATTCATAACACTAGCAAAATTACAGTTATGAAAGTAGCAACGAAAATAACGTTATGGTTGGGGATCACGACAACATGGGGAACTGTATTAAGGGATCACAGCATTAGGAAGGTTGAGAACCACTGTCATAGTAGAAAAAAAAGCAGAAGAGACTGGAAAAAGGCGGAAGGCTACATGGCCAGCCTAGGGCTATAAAAATACCTTTTAAAAAGGAAGTTCCATCACAGAATTCCATTGCTATATCAACAGAGGAGAGGAGTCAGTGGCAAGGAAGCATGCATAGGAATGTGGGAGGAGGAATCCCTCAGCCTAATCCTATCTCTAGTCTAGCTACTCATTGAGGTCTGGAAACTTGATGACACAAGAGACTTGCGCAGTCCAGGGATAAAACCTGGGTTTTCCGACAGCTCTCCCATCATCTGAATGCCGGTGCATGGGATTTGATCCAATGGGGGCTTTCTCTTTCTGCGCTCTGCAACCAATTTGGAAGTGACCAGCTATGACAGACCTAGGGTGGATCGCATGGCAAGCTGTTATTTTCCTCAATTGCCATGGATTTTTCAAGTGTCATGGAAAGGCACACATATAGGACAAGGGACACCTGGCTTGAAAACATGTGCAAGAGATTTAAGACCATGAGCCACCAGTGTGATGCAGCAGCTAAAAGGGCCAATGTGATCCTACACTGCATCAACAGGGATATAGTGTCTCCCTCAAGGAAAGTCATAGTCCTACCATATTCTTACTTGATTATGGGTCCATCTACACCAGGGGTCCTCAAACTTTTTAAGCAGAGGGCCAGGTCACAGTCTCTCAAACTGTTGGAGGGCTGGATTATAATTTGAAAAAAAATATGAATGAATTCCTATGCACACTGCACATATCTTATTTGTAGTGCAAAAACATTTTAAAACAATACAGTAATTAAAATGAAGAACAATTTTAACAAATATAAACTTATTAGTATTTCAAAGGGAAGTGTGGGCCTGCTTTTGGATGATGAAATAGGATTGTTGTTGTTATGTGCTTTCAGGTAATTTCAGACTTAGGTTGACCCTGAGCGAGGGCCGCGTAAATAACCTTGGAGGGCCCTATCTGGCCCCCGGGCCTTAGTTTGAGGACCCCTGATCTACACTGTTGAATGAATGCACTTTGACCCCACTTGAACTCCCATGGCTTCATGCTTTGGAATCCTGGGAATTGTAGTTTGGTAAGGCACCTATCCTCTTTAGCAGAGAATACTAAAGACCTGTAAAACTATAAGTCTACAATTCCATAGCATTGAGCCATGACAATTCAAGTGGGGTTAAACTGCATTCATTCCACAATGCAAATGCACTCGAAGTCCATCTACCTGTTATGCACTGCAGTTTCCCTCTTTTCCGCTTTTTTTGTTGCCAATCCACAATATTGTTCGCCAAGGACAGGTCTGGAGGAGGAAAACAAGAAAAGACTGGTTCTGTCTGCCAATTTGGTCTGATTTGTTCCTAATCTCCTTCTTTTCTTTTTCTTATAATGACAAGGATTGGGGGGTTTCTGTTAGGTCAATTATACATTCAGATTATTTCCATAATATCGAGATGCCAAAACACCGTAGGGTACATTGAAAATAGTGCTGCTCATCAAGGAATATAATCAGTCAAGCCAAATGCCAATACTTTATGGTTTGGTTTTGTTAAAACAACTAATTCCCTTTTGTTGGGCATTGGCATGGTTTCCTTGCTGTAACAAGCTGAGATGAAAGGGAACGCAAAGACTTGGAGTAAGACTTGGGACAGCGCTCCAGGAATTCCTTTGTGACGCAGCCGGGATTCCTATTAAAAGAGGCTCAATCCTGCCTTGGAAAGAGACTGCTTTGTGTCCAGATTTTGGGGATGCCATGAGCAAGATCTGCTTCACCTTCACTTAACAGAGCCTGGGAATGCCTAGAGTCTGAATTTCAGTTTTGGGATATGCCTTGATGTCAATTTATGGCAACCTCTCTTGAATTTCCGAGGGTTTTCTGAGGTGAGAAGTCTTCCGAGTTGGTTTTACTAGGTCCTTCCTCTGAAATAGAGCCTCCTATTCCTTGACAGTCTCCCATTTAGGCCTTAACTAAACCTGCCCCTGTTTAGCTTCCAAGATCAGACCAGATATGACACCTTCAAGGTTGTAGAATCCAGACATATCATAAGGAAAAAAGAATAAAACATGAGATAGAAATTATAATTTGGAGGGAGGGTGGGAAGGAAGGAAGGAAGGAAGGAAGGAAGGAAGGAAGGAAGGAAGGAAGGGGCACTATAACAGCCTCTAAGCAGAAGAAAGGAATTCAGCTACTATATTGTTAACTTTTATGTCTCCACTGCGAAATGTTCTTGAGGTTCCTCATAGCAGCTGACAGCATTTTGAGCCACGAAAGCTCTTTGGGTCTCTTTCAAGAGAAAACAAGCGCAATATAAATGCGACAACCATTTCCATTGTCCCTATCCATCAGATAATTGTGATTATCGCATTAATATCCCTCCCCTATAGTTAAGTCAATGTAACCTCCTTTCAAATATTTAAACATGGCTTCCATGTCCCCTTCACAACCTCCTCTTCTCCGAGCTCACCATCCTCAGCTCTTTAAGCTGTTCCTCATAGGGCTTGGTTTCCAACCTTTTGACCCATTTGCTTGTCCTTCTCTGCATGCATTCGAGGTTCTCCATATCCTTCTTGAATCGCAGTGCTCAATACTGGGTGGAATATTATTCCCAAAGCAGAATAGAGTGAGATTCGGACTTTCTTTGATGTTGACACCATCCTCCTATTGATGTAGTCTAGGATCACATTATTTTTGTGCTGCGGCATCACACCGTTGGCTCATGTTCTGCTTGTGGTCTATGAAGAGTCCTAGATCCCTGCTGCTGTTTTGCATGGCAAAAGGAGGAGAGATCAGAGAGAACCAAATAAAGACCCCATGCCCTTTCTTGGGTCTTTCTTGGCACAACACCTGTAGAAAAGAGTGATGGCAAAGCATGAAAAGACCAGAGAGGATGGGCAGAGGAATGCAACAGTGCACAAGTGAATCTGGATGGCTGGGACTTCAATGGAAGGGCACCCTTGTGTTTGCATGCACCGAAGGCCCCAACAGACTGACCCATTGGCAACAGTATAATGGGACTAACGAAAGAAAGGAGCAGACGGAACAAGAGAGGAGAGAAAAAGGGGGGAAAGAGAAAGATATTTTCCCCTCCTTCCTTGCCCTCGTCAATTAAGACGAGCTTCCTAAGAACAGAAAAGCACGGCTGCCTATCATGCCCTCTTAAGACATCGGTACCCTAATCCCTGCTGACCCCTGACCTTTCCCATAATCCTGGCCTGGCCTTTGTGTGCCGCTTACATTAAAGTCTTCATTGCCTGGCTTGGACCCCGTAAAGGAGTGCACGCTAGTGTCTTGGGGGCCCTTTTGGTATTTTCGGGAAACTGAAAAATAATGTACCAAGTCGTGCCCCACCGACTCAGTGAAGTTTCCCAGGATCTGTGTCGAACGGGTCCGGTTCAAAGCCGCCCTGTTATCTGCCCTTCTTCTTCTTGCCGCCCCCCTCTCCATCTCCTTCTACCAGCGAGTACAAAGCTGAATGCTGGATTATCGTCATTTCCATATGGGAAGCTGTGTAAGCCAGTTCAATGCATGGCCGGTCATTTTGTTCACAAGTTTGCGGCAAGGCGGGAGCCAAATCCATGGGGAAATTAACCATTCATCGCTCCCCACCTTGGGTCTGCAGGCACACATCAGTAAACACAGAGGCCTGGTTGTGGGTTTTCTTTCTTTTCTTTTTCTTTTTTGAAAAACATCTCCCCCTTTGCTTCCACCGCTATGCACAAAATTGCACACCAGCGCAGCCCTTGCTTGGGTTTTTCTATTGACACCGTCTTTTCGTCACCTTTTTTTGACCCATTTCTGCACTCCAGTTTGGCCATGGGTCCTCCTTTCTTGTGTTCGTTTGAAGGCGCTCTTTGCTTAAAGAGCTGTGGTTCATGGTTCTAGGAGGACTTTGCATCTCCATCCATAGAGAAAAGCAGGATATAAATATATACAATAACAATCCACTCAGGAAGGGAGAGTGCCTCATTGGACTTCTTACATACACGAGGCCAGATTTTTAAATGTTCTCCAGCTTTCATTATCTAAAAAGCCTGGAGCCTATGTTTGGGTGCAGAATTGCCCACATTAGCTACCGTAGCTCAGTGCTATGGAATTCTGGGATATGCAGCTTTCTCTTTTGTGTTTTTTTAAAAAAGGAATTCAAGTGAGCTGATTCCTCCATCCAGACAAAATGCGGTTGATTTACTTACGTGGCATGGCAACCTCTGTGTATTTGGCCATAGTGCTGAGGGAGAATTGCCACTTCTTCTTTATGTGGGGCCAAGCACTGCACTTGGAACAACCAGTCCAATAGGACCCTGCTTATCAATTCTATTCATATCCCAAAGTGGGACTCGCTGTTGTGCCGAAAAAGCCAGATCTTCTGAATTTGCACAGCAGGAGACAGTTAGGATCAACTCCAGATTTTATATCATCGAATGATGAAGCCTGAAGAATCTCCCAAGGTCAACCCTTTGCTGGACAGGAACATACAGGAATGTTTCTTTTGACATATGGAAAGCCAGTGTGTGTCTAAAGCAACGGAATGGAAAAGAAAGCAACGTTGCTGGATTCCCAGCTTCCTAAATGGCAATGCATGCTCTAGGATGGGGCTACAGGTTCGAAAAGTAAAAAGGAAACCCCTCTTTGCCTGGTCCAAGTCCCTAATGGCCACCAAGCCTCACAGTATCCTCCTTTCTGAATGCCTTGAGATATGCATGTTGGAGAGATCCAAGTGGAGATACAAACCCAGGGACAATTCCCCTCATCCGCCACCCGATAGCCTCTGTGTTGTGGAGCCTTATCTTTTAGGAGATACCAGCTGCCTGAAATGATTTTTCTATTTTCCCTGGAGATGCTTCTCGCCAACCGGACGGCCTCCGGTCCCCTCTTCCTTCCTCTCCTTCCCTCCCCAAAACATCACTTCTCCCTCCTTCCTTTCTTTTCTTTCTCCCCTCCTCCTCAGCACTCTATTCTCTGTCCTCTTTATTTTATCTCGATTTGCCACCAAATCTGTTCCTCCACAAAACAGCTGCCATCTTTGTTCCCAGCCATTATCAGTGGCAGCACACGGCCCCGGCTGGCTCCGCCGGCAGACAATCACTGCCTAATAGACTGTCGGAGGGCTATTGTCGAGTGTGTCCAAGGCAGATCTATCACAGTGTCCGATCAGCCGTGCGCAGTTTGGAGCAAAGGACTCTTGCTTGCGCACGCACAGGCACACATATGTAACCACATGCCTCCCCTCTGGGATGACAGACAGAGGCATGTGCCAACACAATGGCCATCTTTTTGCTGCCTTTGCCCCATCAGAGTGAAGTTGCCATTGTCTTGTTAAACTTGAGAGTGGCGACTTGGGTTCAGGGTCTCATCTTCAAGACTCAACCCAAAAAGTGTGCCTTTCTGTGGAGAGTGCTTGGCAAGGGGTTGGACTGGATGGCCCCTGGGTCCCTTCCAACTCTAGGATTCTATGATGTATTTTTTTGTAAACCTTTTGACCTCACTTCCCCATTGAAATTCACAGCTAGGTGTAATTTCAGGTGGGAAAAGTCCTGAACGGTGAAAATATTCATAAGTTCAACTTTCTTCATGTCAGAGTTCCCTGACATTAAAGAAAACTAGTTTGCCACTATTTGGGGGGATATTTCCAATTTTCTTACCATCCCTATTCTTATCAGTACCATTGGGGCCTGGGTTTGAATCCTTCTTAGCCAGGACTGAGAGGTAGATCTGCTGCATGTCCCACTTTGGGAGCCATCCAGACACTGAACTGATTTTGCAGAGAATTAGTCCCAGAACAGAGAGTAGATTTGCCATCCCATGATCACAGCAGATAATGCAGATCACTGATTGAGAGCTTGGGCCTCTCTTGTTCTCATAGTTCAGCTTACATCACACAGTTGTTCAGCAGGTACACATAGGGGCTGCATTGGACCTCAGCCTGCAATGGACCACATTGGACCATAGCTATGAAATCTCCATCTCCAGATCAGAACCCTCAAAGTGCTCCTTAAAAGCCAGGCTGTTGGATGCTTGGCTTTTAAGGTGGGTTCCTGAGACAGAGAAGGCTAAAGACCTTGACAAACTACCACTCTCATGATTCCTTTCTACTGATTGCTCTAAAACTGCATTCATTCCACAGTGCAGATGTGTCCTTAAGGTTGGCTCATTTAGTCCACAGTAGAAGCTTCCTTGAGATGGCCATCTACTCTCTGCTGAAAACATCTCGAACAAAGGAGTTTCGTCCATGTTCTGAGGTTGTCCATTTCACTAATGAGTGGAGGCTGCTCCTCGCATTGAATTGAAACATCTCTTCTTGCCATTTGAATATACAGCTTCCTCTTGTGCCATTGTCAACATTGATAGCTCTTGATCTCATTGAAGATGGGTATCATGGCACTTCTCCATCATATGGAAATGTACCCAGCAATCCCTCGCCTTCCTTCCTAGTGCATTGTTTTCGGTCACTGGCATCTGTGGCCAAATGCATGAGATTGGTAGCAGGTGTTGGAAAGCATTTCCTTTGGCCTGAGACCCTGTTGAACCACTGCCAGACTGAGTTGGCAAGGGAGGAAAACTGACTTCATATAACAACATGGGACTTCCATTTCCTAGCTCTCCAAATCCCACCAAGTTTCATCTCTCCTCCTTTCCTACTTCACTCACATATAAGTGAGACTGTAAACCTTTGGCAGGAGCCACTGTTTCTAATTGTTTGACTTGATGGTAATTTTGGGTGCATCTACACTTTAGAATTAATGCAGTCTGACATCACCTGAACTGCTATGGGTCAGTGTGATGGCAACCTGGGAGCTGTAGTTTGACATGGTTTTGTGCCTCCTTTGCCAAAAGGGGCTGGGGCCTCACCAAACTACGACTCTCAGAATTCCATAGGATTGAGTCATGGGAGTTCAAGTGGGGTCAACAATCATTCATTCAACAGTATTCAATGATGTATATGTATATGTATGTATGTGTTCGACACCACATGAATGGCCATGGCTCAAAGCTATGGGATCCTGGGAGTTGTAGTTTGACAAGGTCTAGAGCCTTCTCTGGCTTATCTTGTTGGATGCTTTATTAATTGTTTATTATATTTTTATGTATTTTGTTGTATTTATTCATGTTGTGAGCCACCTTGAGTCCCTTGAGGAGATGGGACAGGGTATAAATAAAGATAATCGTCGTCGTCATCATCATCCTAAGAGTGCTGGTGCCTTACCAATCTACAATGTAGTGAATGAGTGCAGTTTGGCATCACTTGAACTGCTGCAGCTCAAGACAACTCCTATGACTTCATAGCAATGATCCAGAGCAGTTCAAGCAATGTCAGACTACATACATTCAACATTATAGATGCACTATAAGAAGCCTGCGCTCCAACCCTCTATTTTTGTACAATATGTGAACATCAGCTTTCCTTTTCCTGAAGATTTGCACATTGGGGAATGTACAACAGGAACAACTGACCATCCTACACAAAGGCTGACTAAATGCATTTTCTCCCCCCATGAGAGCAAGCTTTCTTGGATCCTCTTGCCCCATGCAATGTGGGCATGTCGTCTTTGTTCCCCTTCCGCTCGCCTGGCTTCGGAGGCCCAACGTCCCGCAGGGAACTTGCCCGGAGCCTGGCTTGAGCCGAGCCTATTTAGATAACCTTCCGGCTGATCTATAGACAGCCGAATCTCTCCCTCCAGGAGAATCCCACAAGAGCTCAGCCAATCCCCCCTAATCTCCTTATCGGTGGAAGCTGAGGCCTGGTTATCTCTCCGGATAAAAAAGCAGAGGGACAGTGTGCCCGTCCTGGAAGAGACACCCCCGTAACTCCCTTTCTGATTTAATCCTGGCAGACCTAGTTCTCCCCTTCTCCAGCCTTCTCCATCAACTTTTGGAAAGATTAACTCCACAAGGTCCATTCACACCGAATTGTGTCACCTGAGTCCATGGTACACTGGAGCCCCACCAGTCTCTTGAGCCAAGGAAGAATCCAAGAGTTAGGCCAAAGCTAACAGAATGAATTGGAACAAGGAGAAGCGTACGGCACTTAGTCAATAAAAAATTAAATGCACAGATATTGCATGGATGACACTTGGCTGGACAGCAGTCCATACGAAAAGTATCTAGGAGTCTTGGTAGAACATGAGTCAAGAGCTGTGGTGGCACATTGGGTTAAATGCTTGAGCTGCTGAACTGCTGATCTGAAGGTTGGCAGTTCGAATCTGCAATATGGGGTGAGCTCACGTCTGTCAGCTCTAGTTCCTGCCAACCTAGTAGTTTGAAAACATGCAAATGTGAGTAGATAAATAGGTACTGCTTTGACAGAAAAAGGCAAAGAGATGCTCCAAGCAATCTTGCTGGCCACACAACCAGGAGCTGATAACGCAGGCTTCTCAGCTTGAAAATGGAGAAAAGCACTTCCCCAGAGATGAGCAGCACCTCCAGAAGCCAGAAATGAAAAAGGAGAAGCCTCTGCCTTTGTTTGTACTTGTGTGTTTCATTTTATATTATTGTAGAGGCATTGAATGTTTGCCTATATATGTAAATGCTGTAATCTGCTCTGAGCCCTCTAGGGGAGAAGGGCAGAATATAAATATAAATAATAATAATAATAATAATAATAATAATAATTAGAAGGTAGTGTGGCAGCGAAAAAGGCCAATGTGATTCTAGGCTGCATCCAGAGGAGGATAGTGTCAAGATCGAGGTAAGTCATAGTCTCATTCTATTCCGTTTTGGTCAAACTTCACCTAGAATGAGCTGAGTCCATACTTCAAGAAGGATAATAACAATGTTCTTGCATTCAATCAAGTGAAGAGAGCCATGGAAAGCAAACGCAGCAGATGAAAAGAGGTTCTGAGTGCCAACAATTTTCAAGGTCTTCTTTTTTTGCAATGATGGAAATTTGGGGATTGTGGTGTGAAAGAGAGGCCAGACGACTGGGGAAGAGAAAAGGCGTAGAAGAAAACAGGACCATGGAGAGCTCTCTGCTTCCCTAATGGAGAAAAAGCATCCAAAATGGAATGTTATTCCAGCTAGGCACCTGACTAACTGCTAGGCACCCTGCAGTTAGGCAGGGAAACGGCCTAACTGCAGGGTTAGGCAGTTTTCATGGGATTGTTGTTGTTGTTGTTGTTATACTTTATTTATACCCTGCTTTATCTCTCCTGCAGGAGACTCAAAGCGGCTTGACATAAAATTTTATTTATTTTATTTATTTCAAATATTTGTACCCTGCCCTTCTCTACCCCTGAAGGGGGACTCAGGACAGCTTACAGCCAGCAACAATTCGATGCCCCTCACATACAAACAGATAAAGCAACAGTTACATAATAAGTAAAACATTAAAATTAGATTAAAAACAATTTAAAATAATGCAAATTGAATTAGTTGGCCATGTCTAACTCCGAGTTCTACGATCAACAACTTAATCCGAATCCTCTCCATAGTCCATTTTCCATAGCATTGTCGTCATTTTTATTGTCAGCCTGCTATCCAAATGCCTGGTCCCATAGCCATGTCTTCAACTTTTTCCTGAAGGAAAGGAGGGAAGCTGTTGACCTAATTTCGCTGGGAAGCAAGTTCCACAGGCGGGGGGGGGGGGGGGGGGCACCGAGAAGGCCCTGTCTCTCATCCCCACCAAGCTCATTTGCAACAAAGGTGGGATTGAGAGCAGGGCCTCCCTGGAAGATCGTAAGTTTCGGTGTGGGACTTAGCGGGAGATACATTCGGACAAGTAAGCTGAGCCAGAACCATATAGGGCTTTATAGGTCAAGACCAGCACTTTGAATTGTGCTTGGAACTAGACCGGCAGCCAGTGGAGCTGACATAACAGGGGGGTGGTATGCTCCCTGTATGTCACTCCAGTAAGTAATCTGGCTGCTGCCCGTTGGACTAGTTGAAATTTCCGAACAGTCTTCAAAGGCAGCTCCACGTAGAGTGCATTGCAGTAACAAGAGCATGGACCACCATGGCCAGATCAGACTTCCCAAGTTAAGAGCATCAGCAAGTCCCGGCAGCCCCAGCCAATACAGTTAAGGTATACAAGAGTGCTGCCCTGTGCTGGCTTTAAGTAAGTAGAGAGCCTTAAGGAATGGAGAATATGTGGTCTCTCAGAAGTTGATGAACTATGAGCTTTGTTATCAATCATCCTTGGATGGAAGGGTCTAGTGGGATTTTAAATCCAAATCCACTCAGAAGGTCACAGGTTCCCCATTCTTGTCTTAAATGGGGATTTGATGCGCTGAACATCAACTTTTTTGAAAATCTCTGACCACTGGGAATGGTGGGAACTGTAGTTCAGAATATCCAGAGGACCCCTCCCCCCCGGCACAAGATTCTTAAAAGTACCAAATGAGATTGTGGCCTATTATCCAGGCAAGTGGTCCAGTCAAAATTATCTGCCCTGAAACCACTCGGAGAGAGAGGGCAGAATATAAATAAAGTTTTTTTATTATTTATTATTAGAATTTGGCTTCAGAACAAGAAGAAATTTACCTCCCGGGAGAGAAAATTCACCCTCCGTTCGGCCACAAAGGGATCTCAATGGGCCATATGCGGCCTAAGGTCCGCACTTTTGCGCCAATGTCTGTCTTATTCCACACTTGCACGCCATAACCATCCTTGGAAAACCAATGCTGGGATGGGATTGAAAATCAAAACATGCTTTGTGGGCGAAGGACCCCTTCCCTCCAAAGCTCGCCTTTCCCTCCTCTTGTTCTTGGGCATTAAAACCTGCACCTTCCTTGCCAACCTTCAAAACCAAAAACAGTCAAACCCCTCCACCATGAAATGGGGACAAAAAAGGCAGAGAGCAAAATGGGATCAGGCACACCCTTGGAGAGGGACCCCTTTCTTTACCCGCCTAAATGCCCCCTTTCAACATCACACTTTGCTTTCATCCCTCTCCTCTCTGTGCTTGATCTTCTCATTTTCTGATGTTTTCTGTCGAGTTGGGGCTCATTTTCTCCTGGTCTTTCATCCACATTTCAATTTCAATCTCTCCTGGCCTCTTTCATCTCCCTTGCCATATTGGGGTCTCTCTTTCTAGCCTTTTGCCACCCCTTCTGGGCCCACTTTGCCCCATTCCTTTCCCACCCTGGCGATGCCAATGCTTTGTTTTCTCTCCCTCCTTCCCTCCCATTCCATTTTGCCATGTTGGGGTCCCTCTTTCTAGCTCCCTGTTGCCCCTTTTGCCCCATCCCTTTGCCACCCTGGTCAAGCTAAAGCTTCATTTTATTTCCCTCCTTTCCTTTTTCTCATCCCTTCTTCTTTTGCCTCTGTGCCATTCTGCCTCTCCCTCACTCCTTATTATGGCTCCTGCCCCATTCTTTTCTCCATTCCCCTCCTCCTTCCTTTGCCTTTAATTTCTGATTAATATATTCTTAGGAACGTGGAGGTTTTTTTTAAAAGCAAAGGAGAGCCAGGGAGGGAGGCAGGAGGAATCTTCTAAATAAATCATCGAGTCCTGCGAGGAGCTAATCTCTCGGTGACGGCCCATGTTTATCTAGTTTTTAGCAGTGCATGTTAAATAGTGATAGGGGACTCTCCGCTCCGCCGTCCTCCCTCCCTTCCATTGGAACTGCTGTGAAGGGATTTTTGAAACTTCATTTCCCAGGAAGAAAGAAAGGGAAAATATTGTAAAAGCACAGATAAGGCTCTCTCTGTCTCTCCCCTGCCATCATTCAAGGCGGTTTTCCTTATGAGCGGCTAGTCGGTGTGATTTCAAGGCACAACCGAGAGCTGATGGCCACATAAATGCATACTCCCTCATTTATTATTATTATTATTATTATTATTATTATTGCACAAAAACATGAGACTGACACAAGTGCACTCAAGCACAATCAGGTGAGAAGACAAACTGACAAACACACACATCTAGGGTGTATTTACATTGTGGACTGAATGCTGTTTGACTCCACTTGAACTGCCATAGCACAATGCAATGGGATAATGAGAGTTGTAGTTTGAAAAGGTATTCAGCTTTCTCTGCCCAAGAATGTCAGTGTCTCCCCAAACTTCAACTCCCAGGATTTCATTTGATGTCCCTTGAGCTGCCATAGCTCCATGCTAGGGAATCGTGGGAGTTGTAGTTTGGCAAGGTCTTCAACCTTCCCTGCCCAAGAGTGCTGGTGACTCATTAAACTAATAACCCCAGGATTCCCTAGCATTGAGCCATTCAAGTGGGGTCAAACTGCATTAATTCTACAGTGTAGATGCAATCAGAGATAGACAGAGAGATAGGAGACCCTTTCAATACTGCTCAGTTATAGCACTTTGATTTCATTTTAGCGGCTAGTGGAAACCTGGGATTTGTAGTTTAAAGGAGGCTCTTAGGAACTCTCAGCCAGAGAGTTTCAGGTCCTCAGCAAACTGCAAATTCCAGGACCCCATCAGAGGCAGCCATTGCAAGAAAGATGGATCCACAGCATGATAATTACATAGTAAACACACTGAGACCCCCATGTAAAACCCAATGGATAGAAAAATGCAGGGTGCATCTGTGCTGTTGAATTACTGCTGTTTAGCATCACTTGAACTACCATGGCTCAAGGCTATGGAATCCTGGGAGTTGTAGTTTGACAAGGTCTCCAGCTTTCCCTGCCAAAAAGTGTTGGTACCAACCACAACTCTGAGGATCCCATAGCATTGAGAAAGTAAGCCATCAAGGAAGAGGCACCATTCATTTCCAGGCGGCGCTGGGAGCGAGGGCCGTCCACAGACATAATTAAGTGCCACGCATTAAAAACACAGTAATAAGGGGCTACGGCGAGGGGAGGCTGAGCAGTAATTGAAATGATATCCAGCTCAAATATGGAACCGCTAAATGGTCTCTCGAAGAGATTTATATTGACATGGGCCTACCTACCTTGTTCATTTATTAAGTTAACCGGTGACTTATCAGCAGCCTCTCCATCTCTGGTGCCTGATCATCCGGAGAAGCCGCTTAAGAGACGGCAGGGACAAGCCATGAAGCTGGGGCCTCATTTGGACAAAAGTCACCCCTGGCTTGGAAAGGGACAGCAAAGGTCATGCCGGTTTGCAAGGAGCGGAGAAGACCATCTTTTGTGGAACATTTTGGACCCATGTGGAAACCAAATACTGCACAGAAATAGCACAGTATTAAGAACTATGGGTATCCCAGTTGTCTCCAAACACGTGGTGATACCCTCTACCTCCCTATAGAGGTCATTTGAGGGCATTTCAGAGGAAATACATGGAGACGATGGCAACTTTTTTGAACAAAAGACTAGGAGACAATGGAGTCATGGGTTCAAATGGCAGTGAAAAAGATTCCACCTAAAACATTAGGAGGCACTTGAGGTTAGAGTGGCTCGGCAGTAAAATATGCTACCTGGAGATTTTAAAGCAGAGTCTCAATGACCATCTGTTGGGTTTTGATTGGATGTCCCTGCAGGGCATGGGGTTGGACTGGATGGCCTTTGGGGTATATTATTATTATTATTATTATTATTATTATTATTATTATTATGTTGTTGTTGTTGTTGTTGTTGTTCTTGTTGTTGTTGTTGTTGTTATGTTTATTTATATGCTGCTTTTTCTCTCCACAAAGGAGACTCAAAGTACCTCTTCCAACTCTAGGATTAAATGATTCATTGGAATGGCCAAGCATTGAATGAAGATTCTGTTGTCAGTATTCTTGGGGTGCCCCTGCAACCCAACACAGGACAGGTTATGGGTATGATTTCTATCAGCCTGGTTCCTTCACTCTGACTCTGATTGTCCACTCCTGCATCTCTGCTCCTTCCCCCTCCATTACCATTTGCTAGGATGGATCCGGGTTCCCCACTGTGCCTTTCTCCCACCTGGCAAGTTCCTGGGGACAGTTTGAGCGGACAGCTGTCAGTGAGCCGAGATCTAATGGCTACCCAGAGAGCAGTTAGTAGATAATTAATATTTGCTGCACCGTGCCACGATTGCTCTCCATCTTCTGCCTGACAAGGACCTTCGGGAGGGGGAAAGGGGATGAAAGAAAGGGGCGCCAATAATGACACAAAGAAAGAGAAGGACACCAACAATGCTATGAAAACCAGGACATTTTGGAAGTCCCATCTAGCTCCTTTGAAAGTGCAGGTAAAACTACAGAGGAGCATCACACTCCTTTTGTGACCTGGAGGATTAAGGCTTTCCAAATGTGCACAGAAATTGACTTTGGTTAACTTGCATGGACAAAGGCTCTGTCTACACTGCAGAGTGAATGCAATTTGACGTCACTTTGATTGCCCTGGCTTCATTCTGTGGAACTCTGGGAGTTGTAGTTTGGGAAAGCACCAGCAGATAAGGCTCAAGACCAAATAAAACTACAATTCTTTCATTTCCTTCCCAAAGGAAGCAATGGGACTTCTCAGCCGTTTTCCTCCCCAGCATGAAACTAGTTCTGAAACCACTGTTTCCAAAGTTGATTTGTGATAAGACATGTCTGTGGTGCAAAACACTCAGGCTGTTGTTTCACTGAGAAAACAGACAAGTTGGAAGCAAATCTTTTTTGTACCTAATGTGTGATTTTGGCACAGAAATATTTTCTGCACAAAAAAAATGGTTTCCTGTACAGAAAATGCACAAAAAATGTGAATTTTGCATGGCATTCATCCTGAACTGTGAACATTCTCATCAGTCTAGGATTATATTAGGTTGTTTTCCTCCAATATCTAAACATGGTGTTTCTGCCAACATGTGGCCTATTCAAGCTCTCCATCCAAGACTGAAGATCTCTCTGTCTGTTATCATTACTTAATTGGTCATGTGTGCTCTTGTTATGTGCCTACAGTGAACCTATCACAGGGTTTTCTTGGCAAGCTTCATCCAGAGGGTTTGCCGTATTTTGAGGCTGAGAGAGTGTGGTTTGCCCAAAGTCAACCTGTGGGTTTCATGGCCAAGTGGGCATTTGAATCCAGGTTGTTATTCAAGGCTCAAATCACCCTCCTTCTCGATATGGTCATGTCCTTGGACAAAATGGATCAAGCAATAGGGAAGGAACATTTCGTTTCAATTTGTTTTGCAAAAAAAGATTTACCCAATTCCACATTTCAGAATGGAAAGCACTTGAGATTTTTTTTTAAATAGTGCCAGTAGATTCATCCTTCAAGGTCTACTTTGAGTCTTTCAGTGTCTGAGTTTGAATCCTTTTGTGTTTTGCTATTAACACGGAACTCAAATGGGTGCTTCTCCTTTCCATCTGAGAAGGTCCTTAACTTCCGAGGAGCTCCTCAACTCAATAAAGAACTTTACCATCTATGTAGCGGGTGGTTGCAATGATGTAAAGAAAAGAGGTGGGAGAGGAAGGTGAAAAGAGAACGGCATGGAGGATATGATCGAATACATGAATATGAGCTGTCCATGGCTGAGAACCTTTTGGTGCTTTATAATGCTTTTGTCTGCTGATGCTATACAAAAAAGAAGCATTTTTCAAAATTTAAAAACATATCATTTCCCTTTATTCCCACTTTCATTGACTCATTTTTGGAGAAAGTGAATGCCATAAAACAAGAGAGCTAAACTTCAGGCCTTTCACACACACACACACACACTCTACAGTTCCCATGATCCCACGTTAACTTGGGTTCAGTTATGAAAAAGACAATTTCTCGCAGATCTATCTGGCAGAACTATTCCCAAACTTGGCACTGGAGATGCTGTCAAAACTACAAGGATTCATGCCTAGAAGCTGAATTGTTCAGCACTTAAAGCCTCTGAACATATCTATTTTCTCTCTGCCCCCTATGATTTTTGTTTTTTGTTTTAAACTAAGTTCTTCCATCTGAAGGAGATTTGCAAAATCTTCTCAGGAGCAGGAACCGAGAAACATTCTCATCTCATATGATTCAAGGATAGAAATGTTCCTGTCTAGACTCTGAAATGTCAGGACAATGGACAGCTCCCCAATTGAAAATCCCAAAGCCCTGGGAGCAAAAATTCGCCTAGATCTGGATATCTTAGTAGCCCAGTGAAATTGTTTGCAAAGTTTTGCCTCTCAGTTCCAACAATTTAAGACTTCTGGGATTTGAAGTCAGAAACATCCAGAGAATCAAATGTTGAGAAGCATTGGTCTGCAGTTAGATGAGGGCCACAACATTGTGAGACACTACTGCAGAAACGGACACTCATAGTCTTTTCATGCACTCCAAAGCTATGGCATGAATACTGTGTTATTGTTCTTGACATCTATTGAGAAACAGAATAATCACAATCTACTACTCTGAAAGCACACTTTTTTCAACTTGAAAAGTTTTAGGTCTGATTAGGTTACTTGGAGGGCACCAATACAAGCTGTGTTGTCCTCCAAAACCTTATGACTGTTCTCTCGATTCTAAGTATCTGCCACCTAAGGTCATTGCTTTGCTTTGCTCTGTTGTGGATTCCATGTTGTGTTCAGTGCCATTCTCTTTTACTCTCAAAGTGTGGCCTTGTTTCTCCCTTGTGTTGCTGGCTGACATGATAAGGACAGGGCTGGCTGTGTCATCCGCCTGACCGGTTTGCCATCCGGGTTGTCTTAAGATATATTCCCACCCTCCTTTTCCTTCTGTTCCTGCCAATGTACTCAAGTGCCCGGCCAGATGGGGAAGGAGCCATTTGGGGTGACCTTGAAGTGCCCATCTTGCCTAGAGAAGCTTCATTTTTTTCAGCGTTGGAGTGGAGGAAGACTGACATCTTTCCTAGGCTGCCTTCAGAGCCGCACAAAAGCATCCTTAACAATTGCGAGCAACACCACTGTGCGGAGACCCACAATGATTTCAGCGCTGCGGGGGTCTTCCCCCATGTTGCGCAGTATCATCAAACAAAGGCCAATTTCATAGCAGCCTAAGTGTGCCATGCAGTTTTACCCCTTGCCCTCTAATTGGCTGTCGGCGGGGGGTGGTTCCATATCGTTAGCCAGCCAATGAAACAGGATGTCTGTGGATGTCGATGAAACATGTATGCCTATTAGCTGACAGAGGAGTCATCAACGTGGCTTAGCGCCGATCACAAATAGGAAGGCTACAAAGAGGCAGGGCCTATAAGGGAGAAGGACTTGCTTATGACCCGTGTAGGAGCTCCCCGGCTGGAATGACCCCTTCCTTGCCCCTTGGAATGTTTTGACCCTGGTGCCACTAGCTCTCTCAGATTTCTTATCCATCTACATGTTTTCCCAATAAAGTACAGGACTTTTGCACAGACAGACAGAGCAGTAGCTAATACCACTAGAGAAGCAAATCCAGGTTTTCAACTCCCATGGAGCTCTCCAAGATGCTGAAACATAGCCCTGTAGATATTTAGCACCTTGAAGAGTTCCTATAAAGCTATCAAAAACCACCAGTGGAATGTTTTGACCCTGGTGCCACTAGCTATCTTTGTTTTCTTATCTATCTATCCACATGTTTTCCCCATTAAGGATGAGACTTTTGCACAGACAAATAAAGCTGTGTCTAAGTCTCACTAGGGAAGTGAGTCTAGGTTTTCAACTCTGCTTCCAAGGAGCCCTCCCAGGCCTTGAATCTTAGCACTTTAGAGATTCAGCACCTTGGTGATCTCCAATGAAGCTATCCAGAAATGGAGCTGAGAATCTGGAGGGATGACTTGGTCCTGCCCTGACTCAGGAGACCAGAAGCAACCAGGATAGCAGGTTCAGAAATTAACACATAGTATTAAATCCAACTACCACTAGAGACCCCACCAAGTCCAAACTATTAGAGAGTCCCCCACCAAGATGGAGATGCTAAAGCTTGGACCCACACTGGCATTCCAACAGCATGAGCTCTTAGACAATCGAAGGAGAAATATGGTTCATGTGAAACACTGATGAAGATATGAACATCCTCCGAGGACCACAGGCTCAGCAACTTTGATCTCATTGCTTTCTGCATGAAAATCTCATGTACTTATTTTGTGCAGAATGGGACTTAAACTGCATAGATCCTCATTGGTCCAGGTTTTTCTGGGAAAATTCATATGCCAATGACTGTGTGGGATGATCAAAGGAACCCATGAAACCAGCAGCCTACCTTAAGCCTTCTGAGAAGGGGCTGAACTTGGAAAGTGGTGCTGGGCCTTAGAAGAAAGAAAAAGTTCAACTGAAGCTCACATCTTGATCAAGGAGACGTATCAAGCTGCTACAACATTTGACTTAGTTTATGCCTTGGTTACTAGCTTGAGCATGTCAAAGGGACTACACACACAGAGTGCTTTTACTGGTGTTGTTGGCCCATCTTTTTGTGGGGGAGGGGGAGGGGGCGTCCTACAGAAACTAATCAAGCAAGCAATAAATTAGGTTCTCCAGCACAACTCTGTGTTCAACTTCAAGCTGACAAATGTTATGGCAAATGTGGAGGGTTGACTGCGCCCAATTTGGAGCATCCCTGGGTGATCTTGGATACCCTCCACTCTCTCAGCCTTAGATGAAGGCAATGGCAAACCCATTATGGATAAATATTGCCAGGAAAAGCATAATAGAGGATTGGAGTTGACTGCGCCCAATTTGGAGCATCCCTGGGTGATCTTGGATACCCTCCACTCTCTCAGCCTTAGATGAAGGCAATGGCAAACCCATTATGGATAAATATTGCCAGGAAAAGCATAATAGAGGATTGGAGTCTATTTTGGAGACATGCGACAATAAAAACACAATTTAAACCATGTACGTGCACGTATAGATGTGTGTGTATCAGTTGCTTCTGCTGTCAGGATCCTATGTTTAGGAACCACCACAATTAAGATTAGGATGCGTTTGTGCCACAATGTCTTACTGAGACACACCTTCAAACTATCCGTTTGAAGGTAATGGGCATTTCATATGGCTATGTGCTTTGAGTTTCATTGTTGGTAGGAATTGTTGGCCAGAGACTGGGATAAAAAAATGGAGTTGACCTTTAGCTTGGTGGGAGGAATGTCTTGGAACCCAAAGCTATTCTCATGTAAAAACTGTACATTTTGCATCCTTGTAACAGCATTCTGTTTGGACAATGCTGAACTGTAACAAACTGTGCTGTACTTTCTACATTTCCAAGTTGGACTTCTTTCTGAGACAATCAAGGTAAGCCTCAAAGAACAAGAAATGGGACAAGCTGACCCCATCTCAAACACTGTGCATCCCAGGCTCTGTCACCTCATTCGGAAACTGACTTCTTTCTTTGGTTCTGTCTCATAACTACACAACTGTTCTTTGCCACGCAGCATTAAGCAGAGCTGGGTGAGGAGGAGCGGGCATGTGCCAGTGTGCAGTATGCACTTGCATTCATTCCTCCCCCCCCCCCTCCCCCAGCAAGAACACCTTCTGTCGCTGCACAAACAAACACTCGACACCCAAGAACACCGGCAATGCCTTCGAGGTAAACAAACAGCCGACCCTCCTGCTGGAATCTGGCGGGCACCAACTGGCTGGCGGGGAACCTTGGCAGCTTGGCAGGCTCTCAGGCTCAAGGCAAGAGGCCTGCCTGCCAACCTTGGCTCTGCCACTGCCGAGCCCAAGGGCCCTGGGCAAGTCCGCTTCCTTCTCCACACCAGATGTTCCCCATAGCAAAGGCTGGAAGATGGAGCAGGTAGAGGAAAGGACAACCGAGGTTGCTCTTTTTGGTTTGTACTACATGCCTTCAGAATTCCCTCTATCAACAGGACCATATTATCATAGAATCCTGACCCCAATGGCCGTCCAGTCCAACCCCCTTCCACCAGGCAGGAAAACACAATCAAAGCAAATCCAGCCTCTGCTTAAGGAACTCCAGAGAAGGGCGGAGACTCCACCGGACCCTGAGGCAGCATATTCCACTGTTGAATAGCTCTTACCATCAGGACATTCTTTTTAATGTTTAGTTGGAACCTCTTTTCCTGCAATTTGCAGCTGGGCCACATTAAGGGCTATTAGGCCTCGCTCCCTGCTTCTTCCTGGCCTCCTCTCCCATCCTCTTCAGATCTACAAACATCCCGCTGCACTGGAAGTGTTCATCGCCTCATGCCAGCCAGATGTCTGATGGCCTCATCTGCCTCCTTCCAGCTGGGCACTCAGCCATTCTTCTCATGTTGCACCGTGAGAGGCCCGCCGCCACCTTCAGAGTGGCAGGAAATGTTCTTGCTGATGGAAAAGAAAAAGAGGGCTCACCGTGACGCTCGCTTCCCACCGATCGGGAGGTTTCTCCTTTGGTTGGAATAGCACAAAAAGGTCATGGAAGGAAAGCAGCAATATGCTCTATCCTTGCTAAGGAAAAGAACATAGGCCAGGTCTAAGTGGCAGGTACCCCTCTGATACTTCAGATGACAGCTCCTATCATCTCGACTACTGGCCCTTGCCACCTGGGGCTTAGAGAGCTGGAGTACTCAAAATACTGGGACCCTCTCTATTTGCTCCAAGGAGTTGCAGTCACCAAGCTTTCTGGCTGAGGTTGTTTCCCTGCAGTCCTCCCTCAACCAGGAAGATCTGTGATTTTAACTCCAGTGGTCCTTGCTGTTATGATGTTGCCACTTACAACTCTTATGGTGCGTATTGCCACTTGGGAACAACTGTGTTGGCTTCCCACTTGCCTTGGAGCTCAATTGAAGTTGATGCTTTTGACCGATGAAGCCCTACATGACATGAGTCCAGGATATATGAAGGACCATCTTAGAAGATCTGAGATCTTCAGTGGAGTCCCTATTGTTATCAATCACAGAAAAAGCCAAGCTGGAGAAGAGTCCTTAGACTTCATATTCACCTCATATGCATACATCAAACATTCTTCTTATTCTCCAATGCTATCTGCACAGAGCTTTTCTCTATACTTTCTTGAGTTTTCAGTTGGAGCCTGGAGATGTAGGGTGCATCAATATTACCATTTGATATCACTTTAACTGCTAAGGCTCAGCTCTCTGGAATCCTTAAATTTGTAGTTTGGTACTCTTTAGCAGAGAAGACTAAATACCTTGTCATACTACAAGTCCCAGGATTTCATAGCATTGAGTCTTGGGAGTTCAAGCGGGGTCAAACTGCATCCATTTGACAGTCTCGATGCATCCCTGCCAACACCATGGCACCTTTCGGTTACATCAGCACCATTTATGAGTAAATCATTTGTTCCTGACTGCTATTTGCAATCGTGACACATTCTCCAAGAGCCATCTGAGTCTCTCTTGTCTTCCCCTTTTGTCTTGCGACAAGAGGAAGGCATCTCCCTTTCTGCCCTCTGCCATAGCTCAATATGTTACCTCAAGGGCACAGATGCCTTCTATTGGCAAGTGAAGTCATGTTGCTAAAACTGATCCTGGGCAACACGCCTCCAAAGCCTTTCGATGGCCTTTCATGACACCCCTTGATCAACAGCCCCTTACTGCTTCTTCACTGAGTTGAAGTCCCTAACTTTTCAGTGGTTGCGATCTTGTCAATTTCTCTGTACGGAGTTCAAGAGGGAGCCAACATCAGACTTGAAAGGGGGTTCAGATTCCGGGGGTTACATTAATAACTCCAAAGAAAACCATTGGAGAAAATGTCCCCAAGAGCTGTGTGTATGTGAATATGAAGTGTCTAGGGCTCATTCACACTGCACTATTGTAGCGTTATGATTCCACTTTAACTACAGTGGTTCCTGTGCAATCCTGAGTTGTAAGTGCAATGGGTGAGAATGGCCTATTTCTTCCAAATACCTCAATGTGAGGATGGCCTATTTTTTTGTACAGCAGAAGAAAAGGAGCTCATAATGTGATTGAGGGTACATCTACACTGTGGATTTAATACAGTTTGAGATCATGGCTCAAGGCTATGGCCTCTTTGGAGTGGTGGTTTGAGAAGCCGGAAGACTTAAGCAGTGTCAGACCAAATTATTCTCTTAGTCTTCTCTGAAGTCTGGATTATAAAATGATGCCAAGAACAAGGTCCAGCCAAAGGTGAGTGCATTCCCATCTCTGATCTAGAAATATCCCACTGTGGAAGCTAAGCAGGCTTGAACTCAACAACCTCTTGGATGGGCTCCTTTAGGAAAAGAAGGATATTCATCTAATAAGGCTTCCTTATTAGAAGGGGAAGAAAATGAGATTATGTGACCCATGGTTTTGCAAGGATCTGGTGTGAGGCCACTGCAAAGATGCAAAAGAGGAAAGAAGGAAGCAATGTTGAGTGCTCACCTTCCTCTTTGGGATGCCATCCATGGCCAAAGCTTTGGCAAGGTGCCATCCATTTAGACACGGCAAACGTTGCCAGCAGATCCATGGGGTGGAAGGAAATCTGGGCCGCAGAAGAAGCTGGCCTTGCCAATCGACTCCTGATGGAGGCAAAGAGAGAGGGACTGAAACAGAGGGAGAGGGAGGGAAAGAGATTGACCGACCAGCTGTCAGTCATTCCCAACCTGCATAATTTCCACTGATCCTGACAGACAGCTTGGTTCATTGAGACCTCTTCCGAGGGAGAAATAGGCCAGCCAATATGGATGGTAGGGTTTGTCTTCCTCTGTTCTCCCCAGTTTCTCCTCCTTCCTTTAAATTTGGCCTGGAGTTGCCTTGTTTCTTGCTGAAAGTACAAGCGGCTCCTGCAGAGATCTTGGCTGTGGAAAGGAGCTTCCCTGCAGGAAATGCAGTGCCCCCTGCCGGAGGCAATGTGTGCCAATGCCTGCCAGTCCAAGCGTAGGGTAAAAAATGCCACCAATCCTAGGGGCAAGACAGTGGTTGGCTGGCACCTGCATCCAAGGGTGAAGATCATGGAACTGAAATATTCCACCCACAAACCTACTAAGCTTTCCAAATTGACATGCAGTCACCACAGTACCAAACATGGCACCTTGGCAAAGAAAAAAAGTATTCCAGTTTGAAGCAACTATGGGAGCAAGATGTTCATAGACAAAGAGCCTCTCGATCACACAATAATCGTGACTCAAAGTTGAAGGAATTATACCCAGGAATCCAAAAATCAGTGGAGGAGTTGTAGAAGCACATCAACACTGTAGGATGAATGCCCTTTGGTGCCACCTGAACTGCCATGGCTCCATGTGATGCATTCCTGGGAATTGTAGTTTCTACAAGGCACTAGCGCTCTTTGGCAGAGAAGGCTCAAGGCCTTGTTGGACTACAGCTCCCAGGATTCCATAGCATTGATCCATGGTGGATAAAGTGGCATCAATTGGCATTTATTCCACAGTGTAGATGCACCCTTGATTGAAGCTAGTAATCATATTCTTCAGCTGGATAAAAGAGGTCATCCTCAAATCGAGGTAATATATTTGAAAGAAACAGGTAATTCTTATTATTTACAACCCTTATGTATGTATGTATGCGCGCATGCGCACACACGCACGCACACACACACACATATATATTTGGGACTATATGGTCAGGCTAGAATTGTATTTTATGAGTCTCAGTCTACATTGACCATAGTAGATGTGTCCTGGGTTGCAAGGAGTTATGAAGGGCACAGAAGGATAAGGCACTAGAATTGATTCTCCCTTCAGCAATTGAGGTCAGAAAGACCCAAAGGCGACCTGGTCTCTGGATTTCGGCAGTCCGATTTAGCTGCACTTTGCTGTCAAATGTTAGTGTGGATGCTTACACACACACACACACACCCCACCGCCATTCTCCTGCCTTTCAACATCTGGAGCAGCAGATGCCTTTTTGTGCTGCTTGGGCCTTGCTGGAGAAGCCTCCAGATGTTCCTGGGAGCCAATTAATTAATCCGACTTGGACAGCGGCTTCCCTGTTTCCTCTCCCCTAACACCACCAGTCAGGTTTGGGCTACAGCCCCTTGATCCTTTTTCAGCCCCTGGAATTAGGCCTCCAACTTTGGACCGTCTCAAATCTATCAGCGCACCAAGTCCGGCAAGCCAAGCAGCCGGGCCCTTATCTGCAGTGTGGTGGGCAAGGCCAGGAGCCGCTTTCCCTCCTCCCTGCCTAACCCTCTTAGCGCTAATCCCGTCTTTAATGCTGAGGAACGGGGGCTTGAGCCGCCGCTGACCCCTTCTGCCCATGCAGGGGGGGACTCCGAGATAACAGGGAGGCTGGCAAATCCGTCCTGGGCAGCTAACGGGATTGTCACACTTAGGGAAGTTGAGCTGGAGCTGAAAGTTTGGAGAGCCCTTTTTGTGGGCCACTTTAAGCGAGTCCAAGGAATGTGTGTTCCCCCATCCGACATTTTATCCATTCCTAAATACTCACTTGGTTGTCCTGCTTCTGCGTCACGCTACCGGATGGACAGTGATGGATCAATTCACCCCGACGGCTTTGGGGAAATGAGGAAAGGTCTTAGGTTTGTGAAGACGGGCGTGCAACACAGTGCTTAAAAGACTAGCAAGGCCCCGATGAGGAGCGGAGGCACGCAATCTCTTAGGCATGGTTCAGGGAGATTTGAAAATGGAAGACACCGGTCCAATATTCTGTATTGGCCACTTAGTATACTTAGTAACGAGTTCTGGACTAACCCTTTCAAAACTGGCAGAAACATCCTTCATCATTGGCACAACAATGACCTTATTCACTTTGATCATTGGCCCAATGAATGTTTTTTACTGTGTTGCTGTGAGTTTTCTGGGCTGTATGGCCATGTTGCAGAAGCATTCTCTCCTGACGTTTCACCCACATCAATGGCAGACATCCTCAGAGGTTGAGGGTCCTGAGGATGCCTGCCATAGATGTGGGCAAAACATCAGGAGAGAATGCTTCTGCAACATGGCCATACAGCCCAGAAAACTCACAGCAACCCAGTGATTCTGGCCACAAAAGCCTTTGACAACACATTGAATGTTTTTTACTTTGACCATAATATTCTTCTTCACTTTGACCAATGGTCAAAGTTCTTCACTCTCACCATTTACACAACTAAAGTCCTCCTTCACTCTGACCATTGGCACAATGAATGTCCTACTTCACTTTGACTATTGGCACAACAAATGTCCTTCACTTTCACCACAATGTCCTTCTCACTCTGACTTTTGGCTCAAGAAATGTCCTTCTTTACTCTGACTATTGGCACAATGAGTGTCCTTCACTTTGACCATAATATTCTTCTTCACTTGGACCATTTGCCCAATGACTGTCCTTTTTCACTCTGACCATTGGCACAACAAATGTCCCTTTTCACTCTGACCATTGGCCCAACAAATGTCCTACTTCACTTTGACCATTGGCCCAGAGAATGTCCTTCACTTTGACCATGATGTCCTTTTTACTCTGACCATTGGCACAACAGATGTGCTTTACTTTGACGGCAACGCCCTTCTTCACTTTCATCATTGGCAAAATGAGTCCTTCTTCACTCTGACCATTGGTCCAATTAATGTTCTTCTTCACTCTGACCATTGGCCTAATGAATGTGCTTCTTCACTCTGACCATTGGCCCAATGAATGTCCTTCTTCACTCTGACATTTGGCCCAATGAATGTGCTTCTTCACTCTGACCATTGGCCCAATGAATCCTTCTTCACTCTGACCATTGGCCCAATGAATGTCCTTCTTCACTCTGACATTTGGCCCAATGAATGTGCTTCTTCACTCTGACCATTGGCCCAATGAATCCTTCTTCACTCTGACCATTGGCCCAATGAATGTCCTTCTTCACTCTGACATTTGGCCCAATGAATGTGCTTCTTCACTCTGACCATTGGCCCAATGAATCCTTCTTCACTCTGACCATTGGCCCCATGAATGTCCTTCTTCACTCTGACATTTGGCCCAATGAATGTCCTTCTTCACTCTGACCATTGGCCCAATGAATGTTCTTCTTCACTCTGACCATTGGCCCAATGAATGTCCTTCTTCACTGTCACCATTGACACAATGATTGTCCTTTTTACTCTGACCTTTGGTACAATGGATGTCCTTTACTTTGATTGCAATGTCCTTCTTCAATTTCACCATTGGCAAAATGAATGTCCTTCTTCACTTTGATCATTGACACAACAAATGTCCTTCTTCACTCTGTCAGGCCAGGAGAGGTTACTTGGGGCTTGTCATCCAACACATAGAAATAGAGCATTTCCCCCTGTTTTGACAAAACAGAAATAATAAATGAAGTGTTCCCATATCAAGGGGCAAACATGAAGAGTTGGGGCCTTCTCATTTTCTTAGGGATATGGGATAGAAATATGTAACCACCAGAATGAGGATTCTGAGCACAGTGGAGGGTGAGTCCTGGCACCATGACATCTGGAAGGGAAGGGGTAAGCTAATTACATGAATGCATGGGGGAATCTTTGCAAGTTGTAGCAAACTAGAGCTGTTCTAGCTGAGCTAGGAGATTTGCACCTGGCTTTTTTCCTCCTGCTCGGAGCGGAGTCCATTAAAATGGGAGAATCTGAATGCTTGTCTCCTATCTGGAGATGACCCATGGCAATGAGAAACTCAGTGGCTACCCTGCCTCCTCCCCATCCTTTCCTTCCTTCCTTCCTTCCTTCCTTCCTTCCTTCCTTCCTTCCTTCCCTCCCTCCCTCCCTCCCTCCTTCCTTCCTCTCTTTATCGCTTCCTTTGACATCTCCAGCTCTCCTCCCTTTTTGCTTGGAAACTACCTGGATGTTCCCTGCCAGCCCCCTTAATTGGCACCTTTCTGCTCTCCTTTCTATTAATCAAGCCCCGTTCCCCCTCTATTAATGGTGTAGCGAGGATTAAAATAATGCAACACATTAAAGATGTAATTTAAAATTAATAACTCATAATTATTTATCATGGTGGATCGGCGGAGCTATGAATTTCCCCGTGCGCTGGGGACTTGGCGGCTTCTCCCGCCTGCCCTCTGCCGCCGCATCCTCGGGCTCCGTATTTCAGGCCATTACCAGGCCCCGGATCTAATACGGCCCTCTTTGCCTTTGCCTGGCATTAATTGGGATAAATCAGCACTTAAGGAAAGCCATTCATTTAAAGGACAAATGGTGATCATTTAATCAGGGGTTTTCATTGAAGGAGGGCAAGGCAAGGGATGGAAGAGGGCCTCACTTGGAGGTAAACATTGGAGGTCTCCAAACCAGAAGTTGGGAAGACCTTTAGAAACCAAGGCATTCAGTCCTAATACAAGCTGAATCTCCTTTGTCCGGAATGCTTGGGACCAGAAGTATTGTGGAGCGGTGCATTATGGCCATGACATACTTGCATTTCCCCTATTGAAAATCTGTCAACGTCTTCAGTATTTTGATCACAGGCCAGCTGAGGAGTAAGCATGACGTCGGGGCCATGGCAAGAAAGAGAAATAATAACCGGGCCTTTATTATTCATGAGGCTAATAAATGAGGTTAATAAATTATTTTGGGTGTGCAAACATCGCAGGCGGTGCCCCAGAGCCGAAGCGGAAACACAAGTTTTCCAGGGCTCCACCAAGAAAGGAGGGGCGTGTTTTCTTTTGAGAGAAATGACTTGACAACAACCAACAAAAAACTCACAGGAATGGCTTGATTGCTTTGCTTTGCGTTTATTTATTACTAGCTTGGGTAGCCAGCATTGCCTGGGTTATTAGAAGAAGTCATTTTTTTTTTTTACAAAATGCATAAAGTTGTGGGTGTACTACAACTCACACCATGCCAGGTTAACCCCCTGAAACTCTATCAATACTTAAAGTTTGTCATGTTGGGCAAGTTTGCTCTACTAGATGCATGATCGATGGGCTTCAGTGTGCTCTCTGGCTGCAGAATGAATTACAGCTCCCATCATGATGGATCAGTCCCATCAAATCCCTCCAGTACATTCAGTTGGTCATGGAGGTTCCGTGTGCCAAGTTAGGTTCAGGTCCATCATTGGAGTTTAGAGTGCACTTTGATTGCAGGTGAACTATAAATCTCAGTACCTGCAACTAACGAATGTCAAGGCCAATTTCCCCCAAAACCCACCAGTATTCAAATTTTGGCATATCAGGTATGCATGCCAAATTTGGTGCAGATCCATCATTGTTTTTGTTCACAGTGCTCTCTGGATGTAGGTGAACTAGAATTCCTATAAATCAAGGGGAATTTTCCCCAAAGTTCCCCTGTATTTTTTGTTGGTCATGGGGGTTCCGTATGCCAAGTGAGGTCCAGGGCCATCATTGGTGGGGTCCAGAGTGCTCTTTGATTGCATGTGAACTATAAATCAAGGTCAATTCCCCCAAAACCTCTCCAGTATTTTTCTTTGGTCATGAGGGTTCTGTGTGTCAAATGTGGTCCATGTCCATTGTCAGTGGGGGTCACAGTACTCTGACATGATGCAGGGTGAACTACAACTTTCATCATCATGTGGAGTCAATCCCTCAAACTCCTTCTGTATGTTTAGTTGCTGATTAGTTCTGCTCTGTTTGTTGTGCAGACAGAGTTGCAAAGAGTAGGAAAAGGTTAAGAGAGAGGTAGTAGGCAGGGTCATGCAAATTCCACACCAATGGAGAGAGTAAGAAACACTGGGATGTCTGTGGTGGAGGAAACACATACAATCTAGGATGAAATTGTTCCCAATGAAAACATTCCTTGGGTGGTGGGCAGTATGGTGTTTGTGGAGGACATTGGCAAGATTTGGGCTACATGTTCATGACCTGAAATGTCATGGAAGGGGGGGGGGCTTTTGGTGGCTCCTCAGCACTGTGGGTTAAAGCTATTTGTGGAAGTGGGAGCCTGTTGTGGAAGTGGGCACCCAAGCCACACACATACATACACATTTTCACTTTTATTATGGTGGTTTATTGTGCCCATCCCAGGTCTCCATGTTTTGCTTTCCCTGGAAACATACACACAAACAAACCTGGGAGGAAGGTGAAATTACCCCAGAATAGTAAATGATATCCAAATCCTCCCCTTTTAAAGTTCATGCAAGACTTTTGGATTAGCCAGATATTCTTGTATCTGTTTCATGCTGCATTTCTCCTATGGCATCTTCTGCTCCATTATCTGGCCTTAAGAGACTTGCATCCATTTGGAGAGGCCAGATATTCCCGCATTGCCTCTTTACCTATTCTGTGCTGCCTTTCCCATTCTGCATTCTTTACTCCATTATCCCCAAGATGTGCTTCTGATGTGGTTGTATTTCACTGCGCCAACTAGGCCTAGCTATGTGGGGACCATAGAAAACTCTTTATCTCTTGGCACATACTCCCTCTTTTAACCCCAAATAATTGCAATGCATGGTTGACGCGCTATCCTTTTTTCAAAGGCTCAAACAACATGCCTGAATCATGCTAATATATCCGTAAACATTGTTTAACGTGATTCGGAGGGCTAACCCGGCATGCATGAATGCGCATTCGGCAATAGGCAATGTTCATAGAGAGAATGCTTTTCTCTTTCAACTTCCCTTCCTTGTGATTTTGCATACTGATTTGCATATCGATTTGCATATCCTCCTCCCCAGTCTCCTATTCAAGCCTCTTCCCAGTGTTTTGCTCTATTTCTATTTCTTTTTCTCCACACACACACACACACACACACACACATATATATAGAGAGAAAGAGGGGAGTGGGTAAAGAGTGTTGAGAGTAGAAATTGCAATCAATTCCTGGGATTTGTAGTTTGGTGAAGCACCAACATTCCTTGCCAGAAATAACAATCACTGTATTACCATGTTATTGTATAGCATTTTTACTTGATGTTGTCATCTGTCTTGTATGTATTTTATTTTGCCTTATTGTAGTTGCATGGGCATGGCCCCATGTTAACTGCCCAGAATCCCTTCGGGGAGATGGTGGCAGGGTACAAATAAAGTTATTGTTATTATTATTATTATTATTATTATTATTATTATTATGTAAAAGAATAGGTTAAAAATTCCTTGTAAAATTAAAACTCCCGGGATATCATAGAATCAAGCCATTACAGTGTCTTTGGATATTTGCCGATGGTTTCGGACATTTTGCGTGAAAAATTCATTTTTGCCCCCCAAAATATCCCAACCAAAGTGGGCAAAATAGCTCTCTCCTTGTCTTCATAAAAGAGAAACCTTCAAAAGTCAACAAAGGTAGGTAGAAAGGAAGAAAGGAAGGAAGGAAATTCCATCAAAGCAAAAATGAAACAATCCCAAATTGAAAAATTCAGATTTTTTTTTCAGGATTTCTCTACCCTTCTCAAGAAATTTTATTTTAAATGACATTTGCAGTTGTGGCTTCCATAAGAGGAAATTGCACATCCCTCTTCCCTCTCTCCCCCTCCTTCTTGCAACCCCCCTTTCCTCTATTTTGTGGCTAGAACGAGATGGAAAAGTAAAAATTATTAACCCCAGGGTCAGCTAAGGCCGTCTCCTTGTTTTCTCTTTTGCTCCCAGCACTCTTTTCTTCATCTGTTTCTCAGACAGCCGTACAGAAGCCTCATTTGCATACACTCTTTTTTTTTTTTGCCTTCGGGGTGGGTGTCTTTATTTATTTTTAAAGAGACAGGCTGTCATTTCTCCCACTATGTCCCATCCTTTGCATCCACACTGTCGAATGAGTGCAGTTTGACCCCACTTGAACCGCCATGGCTCAGTGCTATGGAATCCTAGGAGCTGCAGCTTAGGGAGACACCAGCTCTCTAAGGCAAAGGCAGCTGATGATCTTGTCAAACTACAACTCCCAGGATTCCATCACTCTAAGCCATGGCGGTTCAAGTGGGGTCACACTGCATTAATTCACCAGTGTCAATGCACCCCCAATTTGGGTCACATCAACATGATGCAACCAGGTAGATCAGTGTTTCTCAACCTGAGGGGTCGGAACCCTGGGGGGGGGGGGTGTTGCAGGGTGGGGGTGTCAGGGGGGTCGCCAAAGACCACCAGAATACACAGTATTTTCTGTTAGTCATTGGGGTTCTGTGTGGGAAATTTGGCCCAATACTATAGCTGGTGGGGTTCAGAATGCTCTTTGATTGTAGGTGAACTATAAATCCCAGCAACTACAACTCTCAAATGTCAAGGTTTATTTTCCCCAAACTCCACCAGTGTTCACATTTGGGGATATTGAGGAATCATGCCAATTTTGGTCCAGATCCATCATTGTTTGATTCCACAGTGCTCTCTTGATGTAGGTGAACTAAAACTCCCAAACTCAGGGTCAATGCCCACCAGACCCTTCCAGTATTTTCTGTTGCTCATGGGAGTTCTATGTCCCAAATTTTGGTTCAATTCTGAACTCCACATTCAGAATGCTCTTTGATTGTAGGTGAACTATACATCCCAGGAACTACAACTCCCAAATGACAAAATCTATCCCCTCAACCCCACCAGTATTCAAATTTAGGTGTATCAGGTATTTGTGCCAAATTTGATCCAGTGAATGAAAAGACGTCCTGCATATCAGATATTTACATTACGATTCATAATAGTAGCAAAATGACAGTTATGAAGTAGCAATGAAAATAATTTGATGCTTGGGGGTCACCACAACATGAGGAACTGTATTAAGAGGCCGTGGCATTAGGAAGGTTGAGAACCACTGAGGTAGATGAATGTCTCAAAGGCAGGGCTTGCCAAATGCATCTACAATTCCCAGTTGAGGGATCATGGGAGTTGTGGTCCCACTGGGACCTTTCCAAAGATGTCCCAACACAGGGGATGAGAGATCATGTACAATTTCAGTGGAGTTGGAGACAATGTCACACTGATATCATTTGATTTCTTTCGGAAGCAACGTGTCTCGCTGGGGAAATATTGTGTTGCCTGAAGCTCTTGGCCCCTTCCTCTTTCTTTGGAGCCACAGGGGAGTGGGAAGGCGAGGGCTTCACCCGCCAATGCATCTTCTGGAAAGGCCTGAACCATGATGGGTCCCAGCAGGCTTGCTTTTCCCCCTTTGGAGGAAAGCCTGCCGCCTGCCTTGGCAAGATGGGCTGCAATTTCTCCACGCAGCGGTGTGCGAAATCACACCAGCGGGGAAGGAGGCGGGCAGGACTCTGCCCTGGGCTCCCCTCCTGCCGGGCACATGCCGAGGGGGCAGACATCACGCCTGGCGAAGCCCTGTCCCTCTGCTCCTTTAATCCGCTTGGGAACCCCCTCCCCTTCTTCTTGAAGGGAAGCAAAGCCAGTAGAATTAATTGGAAAGATGCTGCGTCACTTGTGGGCAGGTGAATAAAGGACATATCCGAGAGCTGTATACAGAGGCTGCAGGCCTGTCCCTGCCATGGGGAGAAGAGCGCCACTGTTGCACTCTAGCACTGAAACACCTTTTCACCCAGCACCACACCAAAGTCCAGTAATTGTATCTAAAAGTGTTCATTAAAGAAAGTAAATAAAAAGAGAAAAAAGGGCAATTCCGAAAGGGTCAGTAGAATAGAAAATACAAAATAGCAATGATCCAAAAATGACAAGGACCATAAAGCCAAGGAAACGAGACTCCACAGCAGTACTCCAAACATAAATCAATGAACATGAAAACAGTAACTTTGCCAAGGTAAACTCTTCAAGGAAACAAAGGCATGAACAAGAACAGGAAACTTGAGGATACTTGAACCAAGAACTTGTGAGCTGAGACATGTGAACATTCTCATATAGCGATGCTGTCTCCTCTGAGAGGCCTGAAACCAAACCACCTAATTTAAGCCCTCTAGGGCCCCTTCCACACATCTGTATAAAATCTCACATGATCTGCTTTGAACTGGGTTATATGGCAGTGTGGACTCAGATACCCCAGTTCAAAGCAGATATTGTGGATTATATGGCCTTGATATTTTGGGTTATATGGTTGTGTGGAAGGGCCCTAGGACACCCATGACATCATATCTGACACACCTGGACTTCAGGGTCTTATCTTGGATTCTTTGAGAATATCTAGTTTGCATGATTTTCACTACCTGTGTTCTCATGCCTAATCTAGTTTCCTGGGAAAACTCCCCATCTGCCCAAGGCCTTTTCTCAGGGGAACTGTAACTTTCACTTTCCCTGTTGCCTGGGAATGAGCACAGGAATCCAAAACATTGGCCTGATCTGCCAGCAATTCTCTATGATCACTCACAAACTCCTCACTTTGAAACTCATCATCCCCCTCATCCTCTGAACCATCAGAAAAATCATTTGACCCTTGCTGGACTACAACGGCCACAGACTGACCCATTGCCCAGAAGTGGTCCCAGGGTTATTATTTCATATGTTCTGAACACAGCAAAATGAGTAGGACTATGACTTCTCTCAAACTTGACTCCCATTGATTCAGCCTAGCATTGGCTTCTCTAACTGCCAGCAAGGTGTAGTTGCTTCTGGTCCCTGCACCATTATCCTGCAGTGCCCCACTCACTAGCACCATAGAACTCCATCATTTAATATAGCTTACTAGATTGTGGAGCAGCTAGGTTATGGCAATAGTAGCACAGTCATAAAAGTGAAGAGGAAACAGTTACAAGGTTGTAAGTTTTACTTGCAACATCATAAGTGATGAAGAGGACATGGGCATCTATCTATCTATCTATCTATCTATCTATCTATCTATCTATCTTCTATCCTATGCCAGCATCCATCCGTCCGTCCGTCCGTCCGTCTGTCTATGCCTTGTCATCTATTTTTATTTAACTTATGGATGTGTTATGCTTAATGACATCACCAGCCCCCTCCTCCTGTGACATCAATAGGGCTGTTCTTAAGCTTTCCAGTTTTGGAAGGTCCTGAGATGTTCTTGACCTGGTTATGGAGGTCCACCAGAGGGACCTCTCAACAAATCACCCAGCTTCTTGGTTCTGCATAATAGCTTTGCTTCTGCCTTGACCAACTCCTGGGCCAGTGACCCCAGCTCCATCTGTTTCCAAAGAAGTGAAGGCTTCTCTCCTCTGGCAGAGACAGAAACCTTCTTTCCTCCCTTTGCCTCCAACCACTACCCCCATGCCAGCCTTGGCAAGTTTATGACCCCCTCCAAAGGCAATAAAAATGGGTACGTCAGCGAAACCTCCAGCTCCTCAGCCTGCCAGTCTCAGCCTGGCGGGAAGGAGGAGGAAGAAGGAAAAAAGAGCTCAACCTCCTTCTCCACTCCACCAGATCAATACCAAGAGCACAGCGCTGACACTGAGTCTCATTAGGGGTTAGTTTTCATCTCTCTGCTCCTTGGCAGCCTTCACATTATCCCATAAAATTTATTTACTATTTCATGAATACATAAGCAGCAGGCAAACGCCGGCTTTTTATATATTTACACTGTATATATTTCACAGGAGAGTTATGTATGTCTCTGAGGCAGAGTGGAGGGAGGGAACAGGGAACACAAGCAGAAGGAGAGAACAGCTGTGAGGGAAAGGAAGGAGGGAGAGAGATGGAAAAAGAGAAGTGGAAGAAAAAAGTTTGTAGGGGGAGTGAGATACCCAAGGCATCTAGGCCCAGCTTTCAGGACCCATAAGGTGGCAGGACTCAAGATCAGACCAAAGTGTCTTGATGTGGGACTGGTACAAAGCATCTGCAGAACTCTGCATCTTCCGTTGTGTGGCTGGATTGCTTCACTACCTTCACCTATGGAAGGCTTGTTCCACCACCTTCATCCATGAATGGTTTGCTCCACCACCTTCATCCATGAACAGTTTGCTCTACCACCTTCATCCGTGGGTGGTTTGCTCCACCACCTTCATCCATGGATGGTTTGCTCCACCTCCTTCTTCCATAGATGGTTTGCTCCACCTCCTTCATCCATGGATGGCTTGCTCCATCTCCTTCATTCATGGATGGTTTGCTCCATCTTCTTCATCTATGGTTGGGTGACCTCTGGTTGATGGAGGGCTCTGGGTTTTCTGTCTCTGGCTGCGATATAACTGTTGACTATCTTGGCTCAGATGGTTGACAGTTGCACCACCACAACATCTGGAGGGCCATATTTTCTCACCTCTGAAGTGCAAGTCCCACTTTGAAACTCATAATTTAATATACACTTAATAATATATATGTGCCATCAGTATAAGGTGGACTCCTTTCTTCTTTTTTTAATTTTTTTTTATTGTGCATTTAATTTTACAATAAAAAGTGGGTGAACAATTAAATAGATAGGATAGTAAGAAATGGGAGAGGAGGGTGGGGAAGGAAGAAAAAGGAGGCAAACTCCTTTCAAGCCATATCCCCTGGGGACAGCTGTCCTGGGACATTTTACTGCCTGAAGCAAAGGGAAAGAAAATCTCAAGCAGCCTGCAACTCATTCCATACAGAAAACCCAGCTGGACTGCCATATGAATATTTTTCCCGCACAGGACTATCATAGGAGGAATTTCTGCATCCTAGAGGGAATGTGCCACAGGAAAGAATCCAACAATCTCATAGTGCTATATGGAACTTGGAGTCAGCTGACTTTAAAAACCCAACGAATTCAATCTCCAGTCTCGGCTAATGTAGAGACTGCTGTGTTACTGGGTGCTCACCCCTTGGCATCTGCTGCCTGAAGTGACTGCCTCCTTCTGCCTCCCGGCTCTGTAGCCCCAGTCCTGTTTGTCTTCTCAGGGCTGGCTTTGGCAGCTGTGTTAACCATGGTCCATCCATCACCTTCTTGTGGCTGCCGCCTTCTTGATCAATTGACATCTTTCTCCTTTTTAGGGGAATTGATGGCCTCGGGTAAGTCACAGAGGTATCGAGGCTGGGCCATTAAGAGCTGAGCATGCAACACCGAGAAACACAGGAAGAGCAGGTTCATGAAGGGACACAAACATATGAGGTATAGAAGACCAGGTCGGATCCTACTGGAGTATGTTCTGCTCTGGGTTGGGAAACTCTCCCTGTTGACTAGGCCAGGTAGAGATGATGGGAAATAGAGTTTAATAACATTTGGAAGGCCACTAATTCCTGGACCAGCTCCCATCCAAATGGCAGGAGATCTACAAGAACTCAAGGAAATATTATGTCACCGATATTAGACTAGAATCATAGAATCATAGAGTTGGAAGAGACCTCATGGGCCATCCAGTCCAACCCCCTGCCAAGAAGCAGGAATATTGCATTCAAAGCACCCCTGACAGATGGCCATCCAGCCTCTATTTAAAAGCTTCCAAAGAAGGAGCCTCCACCACACTCGGGGGCAGAGAGTTCCACTGCTGAACAGCTCTCACAGTCAGGAAGTTCTTCCTTATGTTCAGATGGAATCTCCTTTCTTGTAGTTTGAAGCCATTGTTCCATGTCTTAGCCTCCAGGGAAGCAGAAAACAAGCTTGCTCCCTCCTCCCTGTGGCTTCCTCTCACATATTTATACATGGCTATCATATCTCCTCTCAGCCTTCTCTTCTTCAGGCTAAACACGCCCAGCTCTTTAAGCTGATCCTCATAGGGCTTGTTCTGCAGACCCTTGATCATTTTAGTCACCCTCCTCTGGACACATTCCAGCTATTAAGTGGTTCTCAACCTGGGGTCCTCAGATGTTTTTGGCCTTCAACTCCTAGAAATCCGAACAGCTGGTAAACTAGCTGGGATTTCTGGGAGTTGTAGGCCAAAAACATTTGGGGACCCCAGGTTGAGAACCACTGAGCTACATGAAGACTACAGCTAAGGAAATAGCAAATAATGCCATTGATCCTCCTCCTCAAAAAGTCCTGGTACTTTCACCCCAAAAGTCCTGGGTCCACTACACCGCTGGCATCAGAGCCTTACTTTGTGTCCCAGAGTCATATGAAATGTATTATATGCTAAAGCTTACTAAGGGTCACTGGATATAAGGGTTTGGGGAGAGGCACCAAGACCACCCTTACCGACAGCCTCTCCTCCTCTCCTCTTCTTGGGGATCCGGTGCTTTGATGGACGAGGAAGTGCTGATACAGCCGGCACTGTCTCCCGACGAACGCCGCTCGATACGTTGCCGAACACATCCATTAATACACCGTGATATATAAGGCTATCAAGCCGGGGCGGTAATAGCTCCAGCGAGGATTGGGCCGGTGTCTTTTCCCCTCCCTTGCATCCATCCATGGAAAGAGGTGTAAATTTAGCAAAACAGCTTCACTAACCTTTGGCTGTCTATTATGGGGGGGGGGGGGGGGTCCTCTGGGGCTCATGGGGAAATTCGCAGGGACCTGAATGGGCGGAAAGGTGAGATGTTTTGTTCCACTTCAGCATCACTGCGCTCGGCTTAGAGAAGTCATGGTGGACCCTTTGCCCTGTAGGTCCAAGCAGAGGGTTGGAAAGGATGGACCTTGTGGTCTCTTCTAACTCTAGGGTACTATGGTTCTAGGTGTCCTCCAGACACCTTGGGCTATACTTTTTTGGGGGTCCAAAGCAGAAGAGGAATTGCTTACCTTGAAAACTTCCAAAAGCAGTAATTCCCCTTCTAAGGAGACTTTGGGTGCCCCTCAAGTCTTGACTATGAAGATGAAACTCTCCATCTTTGGGACTAGTTTAGAAGTCAGTTCTGCTCTCAAGGCACATAAATGAACCTCAACCCCACCACCCAGAACTTGTGGGCTCTTTTGGACTTTGACTCCCAGAAGAGTCCCCCAGCATGGCCAAGGAAAAGGACTATGGAAGTTGTAGTCCTTCTCCCAAAGAAAGCTGTTTAGAATAGATTCAACTGCTTGGAGAGCTCCCAGGCTCAAACTTCAGTACGTCTATACTGTAGAATGAATGCAAATTGATACCATGTGAACTGCTGTGGCTCAGTGCTATGGACCATGGAAGCTGTCGTTTGGCGAGGCACCAGCACTCTTTGGCAGAGAAGGCAAAAGACTTTGTAAAACTGCAGCTTGCAGGATACTATCACAATGAGTCACAATAGTTCAAGTGAGGCCAAATTGAATTCATTCTCTCATGGAGATGCACCCAATGGAGAAGAAACTTGACCAAGGGACTTCACACTCAAACAGAGTCCTATACCACGGACTGTTCAAGTTCGGATAGAAGGTTGGACTGGATCTGGCACCAGATATGGAATTTCTGAGAAAAACAGGAAAATGACTGGCTTTGCATACTGGAGTCTAGTTAGATGTGAAGAAACAGACTTGCAGAGGTAAGAGCTGTTTGAGAGTGCAATATGCTGCTTTGAAGACTAGTGGAGTCTCCTTCCCTGGAGATTTTTAAGCAGATAATACATTGTGATGATGATGGTGATGATAACAACAACAACAGCAGCATCAGCAGCAGCAGCAACAGCACAGCAACAGTAACAACAACTTCCTGACAGTATGAGTTGTTCAACAGTGGAATATGCTGCCTCAGAGCTCAGTGGAGTCTCCTTCTCCGGAGGTTTTTAAATAGAAGCTGGATGATCATCTGTCGGGTCTGCTTTGATGGTGTCTTCCTGCCTGACACCAGGCAGGACCAGATGGTCCTTGGGTCTATTTTAACTAGGATTTGATGATGATGATGATGATGATGATGATAACTTCCTGAGAGTAAGAGCTGTTCAACAGTGGACTGTGCTGCTTTGGAGTCCAGCACTGTCTCCTTTGGAGGTTTTTAAAGAGAGAGTAGATGGCCATTTGTTGAGAGTGCTTTGATAGTGTCTTCCTTTATGGCAGAACGAATTGGACTGGGTGGGCTTTGAGGGCTCTTCCAACTCTAGGATTTTGTGATGACGATCACAGAAGCATAGAATCCTAGAGTTGGAGGAGACCTTGTGGGCCATCCAGTCCAATCCCGTTCTGCCAAGAAGCAAGAAAATCGCATTCAAAGCACCCTTGACAGATGGCCATCCAACCTCTGTTTAAAAGCCTCCTAAGAAAGAGCCTCCACCACACTCCAGGACAGAGAGTTCCACTGCTGAATAGCATTCACAGTTAGGAAGCTCTTCCTCATGTTCAGATGGAATCTCCTTCCCTGTAGTTTGAAGCCATTGTTCCATTTCCTAGTCTCCAGGGAGCAGAAAACAAGCCTGCTCCCTCCTCCCTATGATTTCCTCTCACATCTTGATCATGGCCCTCATCATGTCTCCTCTCAGCCTTCTCTTCTTCAGGCTAACATGCAAACTAAGCATTTGCAGTATCGTTGATTTTGCCCAGGGGTGCTTTTGAGGCGCTCTTGGGGGAAAATAGACCTTGCGAGTTGTAGTTACTGGGATGTATAGTTCACCTAAAATCAAAGAGCATTCTGAACTCCATGACGAACTCTATGACGAACAGAAAATATACATCAGTGAATGGTTGGGGGGGGGGGGGCGCCAAAATACTGTTTGTTTACCATTGAAAATTACATAGGGCTGCCTCTGACACAGTATTCCAGATGTGGTCTCACTAAGGCAGAATAGAGGGGTTGCATGACTTCCCAGGATCTAGACACTAGACTCCTCTTGATGCAGGCCAAGATCCCATTGGCTTTTTAGCTGCCACATGACATGGTTTGCTCATGTTTTTGAATCCCCACCATGAAATAGAGTCAGACACAAGAAAATGGATCTAAAGGGCCATTTTCTGACCTATTTATTGAAATAACTTGTAATAAGCTGTAGAGGGAAAATCTGTAAAAATGCAAAATATAACTCATGGCTTAATAGCTTAATAGCTTAATAGTGAGCCTAGTCCCTGGGCCGGGTGTCACTCCCTCTGACCACCTCCAAGGACAAGCGTGCACCAAGGATTCCGAGGGCCAAGCAAAATTCTTTGCACCTCTCGGCCGATCATAGTTGGAAGGCCATCATGAGGGCGCTTTTTCAGAGTTTTTCAAGAGTGAAAATCCTCAATCCAGCCCCAAGGGTAGCTCCCATTTTATGAAAACTTATGGGGACTTTTGTGGGAGTCCACCCTTCACCCCCTAAGGCGGGGGTGCCACGGTGCCTACCATAACCATTTAACCTTTAACATGCCATGGAAACCTATTAATATTCAAGGAAACCTATTTAAATGACACCACCCAAAAGCCAATTATCACACCCATCTGAAACAGTATGAGGTAGGCAAAAAACCCCCAAATGCAAACTTGGTGGGGGGGGGGGAATTCCTACCCGGCCCATGTGCGACCAATCTATACTCACACTGTCAATAGGGAGAGAGTGTGGGTCACGCTGTCAAAAGGAAACTGAAAGAGAGGAACAGAGCAGCCTCACCCAACTTGCTGCTCCACCCCGTCACATGCATGGGCCAGCAAACTAGCTGGCCCAAACCAAGTCTCCCTCCTTCATGGGGTAATTCAAAATGCCCTCCCGCATCTTAAGCTTTGCTTGGCTGCGGGTGGGGCAACTTATTCCCCACAAGGACTCCAAGATCTTTTCCCCACGTACTCCTCGCAAGCCAGGCATCCTTCATTCTGTATCTTTGCCTTTCATGTCTTCTGCCTACGTGGTGTATCTTGCATTTGCCCCTGTTGAACTTCATTTTGTTTGTTTTGGTGCATCTTTCTAATCTGTTAAGATTGTTTTGAATTCTGCTCACCTTCTGGAGTATCCCTTCCAATTTGGTGTCATCTGTAAACTTGGTGTCATCTGTAAACTAACCCTTCCTCTAAGTCATTAATAAAGATGTTGAACAGAACCAGGTCCAGGACGAACCCTGCTTATGGCACTCCACTCATCACTTCTTTCCAGGATGAAGAGGAAGCATTGGGGAGAATCACCCTTTAGGTTCATTAGCTTAACCCAGGGGTCCTCAAACTTTGTAAACAGAGGGCCAGGTCACAGTCCCTCAAACTGTTGGAGGGCTGGATTATAATTTGAAAAAAAAAATGAACAAATTCCTATGCACGTTACACATATCTTATTTGTAGTGCAAAAAACGCTTAAAAACAATACGATAATTAAAATGAAGAACAATTTTAACAAATATAAACTTGTTGTTGTTGGTGGTGGTGTTGTTGTTCTGTGCTTTCAAGTCATTTCAGACTTAGGTTGACCCTTAGCGAGGGCCGGATAAATGACCTTGGAGGGCCATATTCGGCCCCCGGGCCTTAGTTTGAGGATCTCTGGCTTAACCAATTACAGATCCACCTAACTATAGTTTTGCCTAGCCCACATTTGACTAGTGATGACGATAGTAATAACAATAACAATAACTTCTTGAGAGTAAGAGCTGTTCAACAGTAGACTATGCTGCCTCGGAGTTCAGCAGTCTTCATCTCTTGAGGTTTGAAAATAGAGGCTGGATGGCCATCTGTTGGGAGGACTTTGATGATGTCTTCCTTTATGGCAGAATGGGTTGGATTGCATGGCCCTTTAAGGTCCCATCGAACATTATGAGTCTGTAATTCTAGATGCTGGTGCCAACAGGTAGGGTAGCCAGGTAGCCAACCTGGAGCCAACGGATGGCACTTCGGATGCCTTGCATCCATCGGTTGGCAAGAGCACCCCTCATACAGGGACGTCACGAAGCTGGCACAGATTCCTATGCCCATGGCTTGCAATCCCAATACTGTAATCCCGGTTACTGTAAATGGTAGGACGGCGAGGCCAAAAGTAATCAACCCGCCGGGCGACCCTTGGCCCCTTCCCCGGTGTAACACATGCCCGGGCTAATACACTTGAGCCCAGCTGCTTGGCAGCTGAC
Source organism: Anolis sagrei (assembly GCF_037176765.1). Taxonomy (NCBI): domain Eukaryota; kingdom Metazoa; phylum Chordata; class Lepidosauria; order Squamata; family Anolidae; genus Anolis; species Anolis sagrei. Next base: position 44,858,220 of record NC_090034.1, on the reverse strand, counting down.
CCCCCCAGGGGCCTCCTTGCTGACAAAAGGCCTATCTTCTCTCCACCTAAATGATTTAAATTCTAATCAAACATCATTTATAGTACATCTCGCTGCCGTCTCCGGGGAGCTGGTCCCACGTGAGCCGTTGCCAGGGCAACCGGGGGGTCTCATTTCAGAAATGTCAGATTGCATTATTGTCTTCACACTTCTCTGATAACCTGGTGTCTCTCTCCTCCTCGCCGACATCCCTGCGGTTTTTGCCGACTTTCACCCCCCCCCCCCAATAAAACCCCATCCCTGATCCACCCCCAGCCTTACATCCCAGGAGAAAATTACCAGCTCTTTTTCATCACCTGCATTGCCTTCCCCTTTAGAGTCACAAACAATACACACACACACACATTGGGATGGTGGCCCCCCTTTCCATTCGCTCCTCTGGGGCTCGGCCGTGTGGTCCGGTGTCATTTCATTTTGCCAGATATGAAAATGAGACATAGATTTTTGCCGGCGATGGTCGCAAAACCCCTGTTGTTCCTGCAAATCTCCCCGGGATTGGAAAGAATGGCAATCCTGAGCTGAGCTTCCATTGATGCAAGAAATTCATAGTTAGTTCAAGAGCCAGGGCTGCTGCAAGCAATATGTCAGAGGTTTTTCCATCATAGCATCACACAGGCTAGAACGGCATTGGCTATTTCTGCTGCTACATCAGACTCTTGACTCACGTTCAGCTCAGGGTCTACTGAACATGAGTCAGGAGTGTGATGCAGCAGCAGAAAGAGCCAAGGCGATTCTCCATCGGAATATAGTGTCTCAACCTGGTGGTTCTCAACCTATGGGTCCCCAGATGTTTTGGCCTTCAACTCCCAGAAATCCTAACAGTTGGTAAACTGGTTGGGATTTCTGGGAGTTGTAGGCCAAAACACCTGAGGACCCACAGGTTGAGAACCACTGGTAGATTGAAGGAAGTCATACTATCACTCTATTCTACATTCATTCAGTCTTCAGTGCATAACAGCTTGGGTCAAGACTAAAGAACTACAATCTCACTACTACTACTATTACTACTAATAATAATTAATAATTAATAATTTTATTTTTTACCCGTCTCTCCTCATGGCTCGAGGCAGATTACAAAATAGTTAAAACACATAAACATTGTAAAAATGCTATAAATCCACATATTTAAATGTATTGCTAAAATTAAAATAAATCCTCATGCCAGGCTATAGTGAGCCTGGGAATTACAATGTATAATAATAATAATAATAATAATAATAATAATAATAATAATAATGTACCAGTGGTGATCGGTACACTGGGTGCAGTGCCTAAAGACCTTGGCCTGCACTTAAACACAATTGGCGCTGACAAAATTACCATCTGTCAGCTACAAAAGGCCACCCTACTGGGATCTGCACACATTATTCGCCGATATGTCACACAGTCCTAGACACTTGGGAAGTGTCCGATGTGTGATCCAATAAAAGAGCCAGCATAGTGATCTTGTTTGCCGTGTACTAATCTCGTTGTTTTTCAAATAATAATATGCACAGAATAGAAAAGTTATGGCTTGCTACTACAGATTGAATCCTAGACACTTGGACCAAATGTGTATGTTTTTTAGTCCTTGGACCATATTTTAGTCCTTGTGAACCACTGGGTCCACAGACTACAGGTTGGGAACCACTGCTCTAGATACTATCCTCCTATTGAAGCAGTTTAGAATCACCTTGGCCTTTTTAGCTGCTGTATCACACTTTGGACTCATGTTCAGCTTGTGCTCTTCTAAGACTCCAAGATCCCTTTCACATGAACTGCTTTCAAGCCAAGCATCACCCACTCTATATCTCTGCTTTTATAGGAGCCGTGGTGGCACAATGGGTTAAACCCTTGAGCCAGCTGAACTTCTGACCTGAAGGTCAGCGATTCGGATCCATGAGATGGGGTGAGCTCCCATCTGTCAGCTCCAGCTTCCCATGTGGGGACATGAGATTAGCCTCCCACAGGATGGTAACACATCTGGGCATCCCCTGGGCAATGTCTCTGCAGACGGTCAATTCTCTCACACCAGATGCAACTTGCAGTTTGTCAAGTTGCTTCTGACATGATAAAAAAATATCTGTTTTTCATTTTTTCTTCCTAACTGTAGTACAATACCTTTAGCCTACCAAAGCTTATTCTACAGTTTTTTTCTCCCTGTTAGTGCCAAAGGTCCTACAAGACCATTTTCCATGAAGATCCAGACGAATACAGTTATGGGCTCATTTGCACCATTGAATTGCACCATGGCTCAATACTACAGGATCTTTTAGTTTAGTAAATTCAAAGTGTTGACTTTAGCCTATAAAGCCCTAAACGGTTCTGGCCCAGCTTATCTATCCGAACGCATCTCTTCCTACGAACCCACCAGGAACTTGAGATCATTGGAGGAGGCTCTGCTCATGATCCCGCCTGCTTCGCAAGCACGTTTGGCAGGGACGAGAGACAGGGCCTTCTCTGTGGCGGCCCCTCGGCTGTGGAACTCCCTGTCTAGGGATATTAGATTAGCCCCCTCCCTCCTGACCTTTCGAAAAAGAATGAAAACTTGGCTCTTCGAGCAAGCTTTTAGAACCTCAGCATAAACAGACAAACTTGAATTGGAAAATGACCCAGGAATGGCCAAGACGATGGAACGGATGAGGATTTGAACAAGAGGACATAGTTTTTTTAAATTTTATTGTTCAATGTTTTTATGATGTTAAATGTACTGTAATCTTTCCTTTTTTGCTTTTTATCAATGTATGTATTTTATATATGGGATCGAATTGTGCTGACTCTATATGCCGCCCTGAGCCGCCTTCGGGCATATATGGGCGGAATAGAAATGGTGCAAATAAATAAATAAATAAATAAATAAATAAATAAATAAATAAATAAGGCCCTAGCACTCTTGGACAAAGAAGTTTAAGAACTTATTAAAACTACAGCTCCCGTGATTCCATAGCATTGAGCCACTGCAGTTAGAGTGGTGTCAAACTGCATTCATTCTATGATGTAGATGAGCCCAAAGTCTCTGAATTCAACCTCTGTTTCATTGTACGCAAGTCTCCGAATCCCACCTTGCTTTTCCATCTCAACTTCGGCATGGAGCAGAGTTTGAAACTTTCCTTCTCAGATCTGAAAGCAGTTCTTTCTCCTTTTGCAGTAAAGTTTTCATCTGTTGATGAACTTTTCCTAAACCCTACACATCACCTTCTGCTTCCCTCCATGTTTCATTGTGTGTTTAAATTGTATGTATTTTTAGAAGTATGCTTTTAAAATGCCTGCTTGGCTTCTTGGTAAGGAAATGCACAAAACCTGGCCTCTTCAGGCCCTCTTCAGATTCTTTCGAAATGGATGCAAGAAAGGAGGAAAAAAACTTGAGTCGACAGAGTAAAGCGGCAGTTGAAAAGAGCCAAAGGCAATTTGAGGCTGCATCAATGAGAACACCGTGTCCGGATTGAGGGAACTAATAGCCCCTTTCTGTGCTCTGATCAGCCCTTACTTGGAATCCGATGCCCAGTTCTGGGAACCAGCATTCAAGAAGGATATGGAGAAGCTGGAATGTGCATTAAGAAAGGCAATCAAAATGGCCAAAGGTCTAGAAAGGAGAGACTTAGCTGGAGACGTCAAACTTGAAGAAGGCTAAGAGTGCATCTTATGAAAGAGGCAATTTGTCAGCACTTAGAAAGGCATGCCATGCTCACTAAAAGTCAGCGTGAGTTTCTTAAGTCAAGCCGGACTGAACTCATCTCTTTTTCTTTATAGAGTTAGAAACTTGGGAGATTTGTGGATGTAAGGCCTACAAGACATTCTCCCGTGATATTCTCACAGAGAAGCTTGGAAAAGGTGAGCTAGACAGTGCTACTGTTAGGTGGTTTGGGAACTGGTTCATCATCCAAAGGGGCTTCCCAATGACTCTCGTCATTCTAGAGAGAAGCGACAATTGGAGTACCAAAGAGTTCAGGGTTAGTCAGCATATTTATCAATGACTTGAATGATGGAATAGAAGGCACATTTATCTAATTTAGAGATGGGAGGAGTGCAATGACCAATCTCAATAAAACCATTAAGAGTAGAGACATCACACTGGCAACGAAGATGCGCATAGTTAAAGCAATCGTATTTCCCATAGGAAGCTATGGATGTGATAGCTGGGCCATAAGGGACACTGAGCAAAGGAAGATAGATACTTTTGAACTGTGGTGCTGGAGGAAAATTCTGAGAGTGCCTTGGACCATGAGAAGATCAAACCAGTCCATACTTCAGTAAATAAAGCCCGACTGCTCACTGGAGGGAAGGACATTAGAGGCAAAGATGAAGTACTTTGGCCACATAACGAGAATGATGCTGGGGGGAATGGAAGGAAAAAGGAAGAGGGGCCGACCAAAGGGAAGATGGATGGATGGTATCCTTGAAATGACTGGTTTGACTTTGAAGGAGCCGGGGGTGGCCAAGGCTGACAGGGAGCTCTGTCAGGGAGTTGGGCTGGTCCATGAGGTCACAAAGAGTTGGAAGTGACTGAACAAATAAACAACAACAACAAAACCAAATTGGGAGAGATAGTGAATACCCCAGAGGGCAAGAACAGGATCCAAAATGACCTCAATAGATAAGAGAACTGGGCCAAAACTCACAACATCTGAAATGGGAAGGACGCCGTGTAGGTAGAAGAAATGAAATGCAGATATAGGATGGGTGACACTTGGCTGGAAAACAGTCCATCTAAAAGGGGTCTGAGTAGACTGCTAGCTGAACAGGAGTCGACAGTGTGACGCGGCAGCTAAAATGGCCAATGCGATTTTAGGCTGCATCAATAGGAGGATGGTATCAAGATCAAGGGAAGTCATAGTCCTGCCACAATCTGTTTTGGTCAGACCTCACCTGGAAGAATGTGTCCAGTTCTGGCAATCACAATTCAAGAAAGATATGGAAAATATGGAAGGGTGACCAAAATGGTCAAAGGTCTGGAAACGATGATTCCCTACGAGTATAGGCTAAGGGAGCTGGGGATGTGTAACTTTGGGAAGAGAAGGCTAAGAAGGGGAATGGCTGAGAGAGTGGGACTCACTCAAAAGTCACCCAGTGGGTTGCCACGGCTAAGCTGGAATTTGAACCCAGATCTTGCAGTTCAAAACCCAAACCACGACACCGCTCTTGCTCTCAAAAGGGAACTGGCAAGCACCAAAAAAAGACCATTCCCTGATCTCTTTTGCTGGAAAAGCCTTCTGCAGAAAAGGGCTGTTCTTTGCCATCCCGAGCCCTGCCATTTTCCCTTGGAGATACAATTCTCTGGCAGACTTCAGTCATAAAGTGAAACGTTGGGAGGAGAAAAGAGTCGGGGTAATGGGATTTGGATTTGCCTGTCTCTATTCATCACAAGCCACAGAAATGCAGAGCGCCAGTTATGGATTTTGGAGGCAGAGCCAGCATTGAAACCAGTTGCTTTTGATTCTTGGAGAGCCAAGGGTATGGGCATAGTGCCACTCTGCAGATGTTGGACTGCTGCCCCCAGTATCCCCGAGCATCAGCAAGGCAGCACAATGTCCACTGCTGGATTCGAGTGTAGGAAGCGCAACGTGAAACTCAAGAGGGGACCTTGGAGCAATACTTCTTGCTTAGTGCCTGGCTCTACATTATAGGCATGTCATGGGAATAAACTCTAGGAGAGAGGGAGAGATGGGTACAACACCTTCAGGAAAGGAGGGAATATGTGCGCTCTTGGATGGCAATGACATGTTTTGAGACATTGAGATCCAAAGGTCTTTTAGGTTACCCATCAATAGTGAGGAAAACCTGGTTAGAGAGTTGGACAGACAAGATGCTGCTGCTGATGATGATGATTATTATTAGTAATAGTAGTAGTACCCTGCTTACTCTTTCGGAATGAGCCACACAGGTCAGCTTTCTCTTCTATGGTCTTAGGTTTAAAGGATGTCCATTATTTTTACAGCTAAGTTCCTCTGGCAGCCAATGAGATGCCAGCTTCTTGACAGGACCCATTGAGCTTCAGGCTTCTGGATCAATGGGGCAGAGACTCTAATCTCTTATTCAAGTCAGAGGTTAAAGGAGACCCCCCACTTGCTGAACCCTGGTGCCCAAAAGAGGTTCAGCACCTCGGATAGCTCCTTTCAAGTTCAAACGAAGGACGTATGTAGGCAGGTTGACATCCCTCAAACTGCCATGGCTCCATGTGATGGAATCCTGGGAGATGTAATTTTGCAAGGTCTTTTGCTTCCTCTGCCTGTGAGTGTAAACTATAGCTCCAAGGATTCCATCGCTTGGACCCATGGCAGTTCAAGTGGTGTCAAACCGCCTCCATTCTAGCTGGATACACATATACCTTGGAATGGATTCACATGAAGGAGACTTCCTACCACTGATTGGGTAGCCATATGCTCTTACTTGGGCCCTCCTGCTCATCCATAAGACCATATGAAGCTAGAGTTGGAATGGTCCCGCAGAGACCATCAAGTCTGATCCCCTACTCAGTGCAGGCTCTCCAGCTAAAGCATTCTGGCATTTCCACCCCATGAGAGCCAATGTTGGACTACAACTCTGGAGGGCAGAGTTGAAATTGAACCATGGAAACCCACTGGGTGGCCTTGGGAAAGTAGCACTCTCTCAGCCTCAGAGCAGCAGCTCCATTCTGACAACCAATCACACTGATCCATGGAAAGCCTTGCCCACTTGTTCCGCAGGGCCTCTGTCGGTTCCTGGCCAATGTTTCCGCTGCCCACCTTGACGTTGCCTGCATCTGTTCAGCTGGGCATCTGTTGGCACTGGGCCTCCCTACTCGATGCCAAAAAGCAAGTGGGTGGGCATTCTCTGGCGGGGAGCGCGGGCAACTGGAACCTCCTTCCCTTGTCCTCTCCACAACGAATTCACCCGCCCGAGCCCAGGCAGTTAATATTTAACTGAATCAAGAGCCATAAATATGGAAAATGGGACTTTTAATTAAATAAGGAGCTTTTAAACAGACCCTTGGGCTGGAGTGGCTTTTGTTTAAAGATGATTGATGGGCTTCTCTTTTGTCTTCCGCCGGTGAAAAAAGTCCAACTCAAGGGGCTGCTTTGTCACTCTTCCGCTGGCTGGCTGCTAAGGGGGCATCTTCAAGGCATCCTGACTTCAAAAGAAAATATGGCCTGGATCTTTCAAAATACAGTTGCATTTCTTGGAATTCCATCAAGTTTCCCCAATTTGGGGTCATACTGGATCATGGCATAGAGATATTTAAGATTCTTTCCCCCTTCCGCCCTGGAAAGGGATGCATGCAATTTTTCTAATGTAGTCGGCTTTGAGTCTCCTTTGTGGAGAGAAAAAACTACTACTACTACTAATAATAATAATTCTAAATTTTCCCCCATAATATTTGTACTAAAGCCATTGTGGTACAGTGTTTTGAGTGCTGCATTAGGATTCTGGACAACCAGGGTATAAATCTCTGGTCAGCCATGGAAACCTACTCGGCGCCCGTGAGCCTCAGCCTCAAAAGAAAGTAATGGTAAACTATGGTAATGGTAATGGGCACCGCAACTGAAGAGAGATATTGACAAGCTGGAATGTGTCCAGAGGAGGGCGACTAAAATGATCAAGGGTCTGGAGAACAAGCCCTATGAGGAGCGGCTTAAAGAGCTGGACATTTTTAGCCTGCAAAAGAGAAGACTGAGAGGAGACATGATAGCCATGTATAAATATGTGAGGGGAAGTCATAGGGAGGAGGGAGCAAGCTTGTTTTCTGCTGCCCTGGAGACTAGGACACAGAGCAATGGCTTGAAACTACGGGAAAGGAGGTTTCACCTAAACATTAGGAAGAGAGATGTAGAGCAGTGGAACTCTCTACCCCGAAGTATGGTGGAGGCACCTTCTACGGAGGCTTTTAAACAGAGGCTGGATGGCCATCTGTTGGGGGTGCTTTGAAAGCACTTGTGCTGCTTCTTGGCAGGGGGTTGGATGGGATGGCCCAAGAGATCTCTTCCAACTCAATGATTCTATGATTGTGCTATGGAAATCTTGCAGAGAAGACCTTAAGATAGTGTGACTACAAGCCAGAGTCATTTGGAGTCCTCTCCTTTTCCAATAGCTGAGTTGTAGCTTGGCATCCAAATGTCTTCAATGCTTTTCCATTTGCAACGCCTTGCCCAAGGACACTGCCGAAGCATGGTCCTGCATCTGGCACCTATGAAACAAATGGATATCACTGCCCCATGAAAAGCATCCCAATGACCCAAAGTGAAACATCCACATATACACACACTGGGGAACATAGTAGGGCCCTGGGCTCTCCCAGATCATTTTGGAAATAGGTGCGGTCTTCCGATGCAAAGAAACCCTTGTCAAGAGCAAAGGCCTTGATGAGGAGTTCAGTGCCCCCCAAGTCAGCACTGAAATAACAAAGCAGAGGAGCTCCGAGGATGAGATGCATTCAACGGGGCTTGGTGGGGATATAATATTGGGTTCAGCCACTCCCAAGAAGTCCCCAAAACTTCCACTTACAGGAAACCTTTCCAGTCCTTTCCCCAGGTTTGTTTCCAAGGTCTTTCAGAGCCATTTTGCACAAAATTGACCATCGAGGATCTCAAAACAAACAACATCTCTACTATTTGTTTCTAAGTTTCCATCAATATCAACACATCTAAATCTTGTTCATGCTGTTGCTTCAAGTCATCTAGTATTTTTTTTATAGCTTCTCTGCCTTTCTTTCAAGGTGCTCAGTTTTTCTGCATAGCTTCAAGTACCATCTGCGATAGGGTTTGTTGGAATTCTTTCAGATCTTCCCTTAGTTCTGAACTCTGTGTTTAGATAGAATGCATATGGCTCTCCATGTGCGTCACATCTTCCATACCTCCTCCAGCCATTTTATGTATTTATCTTCTGTTCTTGAAGGTGGATCCTCTCATGCACAATTGTCCTCCTGCTTTGGATGTAGTTGTCACCAGGTTTGAATTCCTTTGCCCTTACTTAGCTTCTCTATCCTCTCCTGCTTGCCTTCCTTCCAATTTTCTATTTGGGGGCTAAAAGGTGGAGTTGAATGTGTCTAAGCAAGCCACTGGAAGAAGGAAACCATATCAAAGGCAATCTCTGTGTGTCAGCAACTTGCTTCACCTCTAGACTGTCCTCCCTGGGGTTGATGGGTTTTGTAGTGGCACCAACTTAGAAGATGCCGGGATGGAAAGGGCTCAGCTTTGCCTTGATGGCGAGTATTGGCTGCCAGGGCCAGCGGGCATGAATCAGGAGCGACATTTGGGCCCGGGTGCCCCCTCCTCCTCCTCCTCTTCCCCTTGGGCCACTCATCCGTGGTGGTGGCTCGCAGCTACCTGAGCGCAGGCCACTCATCATCTCGCCCCGGTTGCCATGGCAGCGGCTGGGGCTTCGTGGAGGCAGGCGTGAGTGATGGTGCGGTCCTGTGCCCCAAGGCTTTCTCCATAAAGCTGGGGAGATGGCGGCGGAGGGCTGGGGATGGCGGCCGTAAATCGGTCGGTGAAGACAGCCAGGCCTGGCGTGGCTCTTCTGTGCCAAGAGAATGGGGGGCAGGATGCTTTGGGAAAGGACTAGTGCCATATACACATCTCTGCAGATCTGCTCAACAAACACCGGCCTTGGATTCAGGGGCCTTGGTGTCATGTGGCATCTCTCCTTTGCCAGGATGCCCTGAATCTCCTCTTGGTGACTTTGATTCTCCTTGCCTCGCCCATCCCCACTCCTTTGTGGCATTTTGTCTCATTTGGTCTCATTTTGTCACTCCAGTGTTGGAATGGATGATAAGTAATGACCTAGAACAAGTTACTTGTATCAGAGTTCCTTTGAAAGGGGGAACATCACAAAAGATGTTGACAAGCTGGAAGGTGTCCAGAGGAGGGCGACTAAAATGATCAGGGATCTGGAGAACAAGCCCTATGAGGAGCGGCTTAAAGAGCTGGGCATGTTTAGTCTTCAGAAGAGAAGGCATGATGGCCATGTATAAATATGTGAGAGGAAGTCATAGGGAGGAGGGAGCAGGTTTGTTTTCTGCTGCCCTGGAGACTAGGACACGGAACAATGGCTTCAAACTACAGGAAAGGAGATGCCACCTAAACATGAGGAAGAGTTTCCTAACTGTGAGAGCTGTTCAGCAGTGGAACTCTCTGCCCTGGAGTGTGGTGGAGGCTTTTAAGCAGAGGCTAGATAGCCATCTGTATGGGTGCTTTGAATGTGATTTTCCTGTTTCTTGGCAGGGTGTGGGACTGAATGGCCCATGAGGTCTCTTCCAACTCAATGATTCAATGATTCAATGAAGATCACCTGGGAAGGAATCCCACTGGAGCATTGCAGTGCACCCAAATACCTGGGAGTCACTCTGGACCATGCTCTTACCTACAAGAAGCATTGCCTGAACATCAAGCAAAAAGTGGGTGCTAGAAACAATATCATATGAAAGCTGACTGGCACAACCTGGGGATCACAACCAGATACAGTGAAGACATCTGCCCTTGCGCTGTGCTACTCCACTGCTGAGTATGCATGCCCAGTGTGGAACACATCTCACCACACTAAAACAGTGGATGTGGCTCTTAATGAGACATGCCGCATTATCACGGGGTGTCTGCGCCCTACACCACTGGAGAAATTACACTGTCTAGCCGGTATCGCACCACCTGACATCTGCCGGGAAGTGGCAGCCAATAGTGAAAGGACCAAGGCAGAGACATCTCCAGCTCATCCCCTGTTTGGGTATCAGCCAGCACGTCAATGACTTAAATCCAGACATAGTTTTCTAAGATCTACAGGGACACTCGCTGGAACGCCTCAGCAATCGAGAGTCCAAAAGTGGCAGGCTCAAACCCAGAACCTCAACCAATGGCTGATAGCAAATGAGAGACTCCCCTCTGGGCACACAGAGGACTGGGCGACTTGGAAGGCGCTGAACAGACTGCGTTCTGGCACCACGAGATGCAGAGCCAACCTCAAGAAATGGGGCTACAAAGTGGAATCCACGACATGCGAGTGCGGAGAGGAGCAAACCACTGACCACCTGCTGCAATGCAACCTGAGCCCAGCCACATGCACAATGGAGGACCTTCTTGCAGCAACACCAGAGGCACTCCAAGTGGCCAGATACTGGTCAAAGGGCATTTAATCAACTACCAAACTCACACATTTTGTATTTTCTCTGTTTGTTTGCTTTGTTCTGTTAGAAATGTAATATAATTGACTGGCTGCCCTGACACAAGAAATAAAATAAATAAATGATTCTATGAATCCGAGCAGCCCAAATTCAACTCTTTTCCAGTTTTCAGGGAGGAATCTCAGGGTGAGAGCGCTGCACTTTCATACGCATGTTCCTCATTTGTTAGGTTGGATGTTCTTGATCTGAAGGGATTTTCACTTTCTTAGCGGATCTTGGGTTCCTAAACCCAGCGAATGCGGAGGGTTATATATGGAAAATATGACAAAATCCAAAATACTTCTGGTGCCAAGCATTTCCGAGAAGGGAGACTCAACTAGTCTTGCAAATAAATGAATAAATATTCTGATTTATTATCTGATTTATTGATCATACTAAATTTATTATTATTCTGATTTAAGGCAAGAGAAGGAACATGGCACACCCTCTGGTGGCAAGAATGAATTTGATGAGAATTTCTGTAGCCTTTTCAACAAGCTTCTGTGTCTTTTCCATCAGCATCTGCCACTTAGCTGACATGAAATGAGCAAACCTTTCCATTGCCACGGGGAACTTCAACCTGGAGAGACACAACCACTCGGCTTGCTTTTCTTCCTTTTTTTTTTTTTTAAAAAAAAGGATGGACTTAATAGCTCCGGCATTGTTTGACATTTGGGTTTTACTCACTGGAGGAAGCCGCGCTAATTACTTCTTGGCTTCACAGCCCACGTTTTATGAAGTGCCCACGACATTTCTTCCAGTTCAATGTGGCACTGTTGTGATCCACACATGTGGTATATATCACCTGCTCTCAATATCTGGATCGGTAATTCTCAAGCTGTGTGTGGAGAAGGAATTAAAATAGATCGAACAATTAAAGACTCTCTGTAAGGTTTTACTACAAGGAGATGCAAAATCAGAGATGGAAGGGACCCCAAAGGGCATCTAGCCCAACTCCGTTCTGCTAGGCAGCAAGACACAGCTAAAGCCCTCCTGAGAGATGACCTGCTGCGAGTTGTCCTCCCACCCACCCTGCATGTTCATGATTTTGTTCATTGTTGCAGTTGTTGTTCATTATCTGTTCGTCACAACTTTGGTTGGCATGTGGCATGGGCCCTGGATCTGGTTCTGCCCCTCCCCTATTGGCGGGGAGGGAGCATCCGGCGGTTTCCAGGGGTACCGTGTCATGTGGCCCGGTATTGTGCCGTTGGACCCCATGTTGGACTCATCAGGTATCGCTCAGCAGCGGGCTGATCGATCTTGATCCAGAACCCATGCCTAGCAGCCAACCCTGTGTTCCTGTAATTAATAAATTAAGTTGTGGCCATTTTTACTCCATCTACGTGTCTGTGTCATCTCTGGTTCTGTGGGAGGGAGGGGTGTTGCCCAGCCACACGCAAATGAGGATTTAAAGATTGAACTGCAAAGACACTGGCACAAGCCAGTCAAGGTGGTCCCAGGGGTGATCGGCACACTGGTGCAGTGCCTAAAGACCTTGGCCTGCACTTAAACACAATTGGCGCTGACAGAATTACCATCTGCTAGCTGCAGAAGGCCACCTTACTGGGATCTGTATGCATTATTCGCCGATACACCACACAGTTCTAGACACTTGGGAAGTGTCTGATGTGTGATCCAATACAACAGACAGCAGAGTGATCTTGTTTGCTGTGGACTCATCTTGTTGTGTTTCAAGTAGTAGTAGTAGTAGTAGTAGTAGTAGTAATAATAATAAATTAATTGCTATGGCACAAGCCAGTAAAGGTGGTCCCAGTGGTGACTGGCACACTGGGTGCAGTGCCTAAAGGCCTTGGCCTGCACTTAAACACAATTGGCACTAACAAAATTACCATCTGTCAGCTGCAGAAGGCCACCTTACTGGGATCTGCACACATTATTTGCTGATACATCATACAGTTCTTGGGAAGTGTCCGATGTGTGATCCAATACAACAGCCAGCAGAGTGTCTGCTGTGGACTCATCTTGTTGTGTTTCAAATAATAATAATAATAATAATAATAATAATAATAATAATAATAATAGGTTCTTGTGGGGTTTTTTCGGGCTGTAGGGCCATGTTCTAGAGGCATTTCTCCTGACGTTTCGCCTGCATCTATGGCAAGCATCCTCAGAGGTAGTGAGGTCTGTTGGAATTAGGACAATGGGTTTATATATCTGTGGAATGGCTGGGGTGGGGCAAAGAGCTCTTCCCTGCTGGAGCTAGGTGTGAATGTTTCAACTGACCACCTTCATTGGCATTTGAAGGCCTGGCTGAGCCTGGGAAAATCTTTTGTTGAGAGATGTTAAGATGTGCCTGGTTGTTTCCTCTCTGTTGTTTTGCTGTTGTAATTTTAGAGTTTTTTAATACTGGTAGCCAGATTTTGTTCATTTTCATGGTCTCTTCCTTTCTGTTGAAATTGTCCACATGGTTGTGGATTTCAATGGCTTCTCTGTGTAGTCTGACATGGTGGTTGTTGGTGTGGTCCAGCATTTCTGTGTTCTCAAATAATATACTGTGTCCAGGTTGGTTCATCAGGTGCTCTGCTATGGCTGACTTCTCTGGCTGAAGTAGTCTGCAGTGCCTTTCATGTTCCTTGATTCGTGTTTGGGCAATGCTGCGTTTGGTGGTCCCTATGTGGACTTGTCCACAGCTGCATGGTATACGGTAGACTCCTGCAAAGGTGAGAGGATCCCTCTTGTCCTTTGCTGAACGTAGCATTTGTTGGATTTTCTTGGTGGGTTTGTAGATTGTATGTATGTTGGCTTATATCCGAACAGGGGATGAGCTGGAGATGTCTCTGCCTTGGTCCTTTCACTATTGGCTGCTACTTCCCGGCGGATGTCAGGTGGTGCAATACCGGCTAAACAGTGTAATTTCTCCAGTGGTGTAGGGCGCAGACACCCCGTGATAATGCAGCATGTCTCATTAAGAGCCACACCTACCGTTTTAGCATAGTGAGATGTGACTGGGTAAAGGTAAAGGTTTTCCCCTGATATTAACTCGAGTCATGTTTGACTCTGGGGGTTGGAATTCATCTCCATTTCTAAGCTGAAGAGCCGGCGTTGTCCATAGACACCTCCAAGGTAATGTGGCCGGCATGGCCGCATGGAGCACCGTTACCTTCCCGTTGGAGTGGTACCTATTGATCGACTCACATTTGCATGTTTTCGAACTGCTAGGTTGGCAGAAGCTGGGGCTAACAGCGGGAGCTCACACTGCTCCTCAGATTCGAACCTGCGATCTTTCAGTCAGCAAGTTCAGCAGCTCAGCGCTTTAACCCACTGCACCACTGGGGGCTCCTATATTTGACTGGAGTTATACTTTAAAAATGTACTTGTTCTGACTTACATATACGTTCAATTTAAGAACAAACTACAGAACCTAACATGAGGACTGCTTGTACACATCAACTTTTATACATAAAGAGATAAATGGGGTGTCCATTTGTTTTCCCAGTTCCACAGCATCAAACCCCAGGGCTGTTCCTGGGCTTAGCCAGCAATGTGATCCTTCTAAGTTTGTTCCCCCAAAATCAGCTTGATATTCAGCTCCTCTCCTTGAGATGCCTCCATGCTATCCCAGCAGGAAACTGGCAGCATCAATTCACACCTCCAGAGGACATTACTTCCTTGCTTTCATTCTCCAGCCTTTTGAGCTGCCCAAACAAGCCCAGCCATCCCTCCTCTGATAAAGGCAAAATAAAAGGGAAAGGCAGAAGGAATGAGATTTCTTTTTCTCCCCCAGAGGAGAGAGTCCTCCGCTCGGCACCACAAGGCCAAGGTGAGAATGAGATGCCAGCGTTCCTTCCTCCGAGAGCGGTGGATTTCACACTTCTGGATGCAGTGTTTTTCAGGCTTTGCAGTGAATGCCCAGGCTTCTCCCTTTGCCAGCCCCTTATGGGCAAAATGTGCCACCTTCCAATGTAAGCTGCAGGGCACCAGGATGGCAGGTAGAACATTGGAAATGTGACACCAGCCTCCCAAGCGAGGCCTCTGTTTGGCCTGATGTGTCCAAATCAAAGTTCCAAAGAACACAGCCATATCTCAGTCAAAAAAACAAATCAACTCTTATCCTTCAGTCCTAAATCACAGCAACCATCCTATACTTTGGATAGAAGCAAACACAGACTCTTAGAGTTTGAAGGGACCTCTAAAAGACATCCAGATCAGCCCCATTCTTCTAGACAGGAAGACACAATTTGAACCATCCTGACAGATGGCCATCCAGCCTCTGCTTAATTTTTCTTCATTTTTACAGGGGTCCTGTGACCCTAATCTCTGAAAGTACCGCATAAAGGATTCACAACCATACTGTTTCAATTCCCTTCCAAATTGGCTGACAGCATTCTATTCGTGAGACTTTTACTTACATTTTGTGCCATGGTGTATTTTTATGCTGATTCCTGATGTTGGTCATATAAAATATATGTGATTGAACTCATGTTATTTACTGGAAAGTGGGAAAATGCTTCATTGAAGCACCTGGCTTTTGCATTTTAAACAACCCTATTTGAGATGGTGACAAAAAGGAGTGCATTCGGTATTGATCCATCAGGCTATTTTTTTTTTTATTAAAATACCATATTCTGCCAAATATCATAAGATCCTTGGGCAGCTGGCAATGACATCAGTTGGAACAACTGAAAACACAAACTAATGGTCAGTCTAAAAAGGTGTTTGCGGGGTCCATAAGGATGCAATAGGTGAGCATAACAGTGAAACAAATTGGGAGGCAGACATAGCTCAAACATGACTTTCTGTCCAGGTCCAAACTGACAATACATTGGCTTTTATGTACATTATTTTTCAAAACTGTACAGGTTGTTCTAAAGTTGGGGGCGGGAAGAGCTATAGCTGCAGCTAAGCTGTTTGCTGAAAAGGTTGGCTCTGTCTCTCGCTTTAAAAAAGAAGCCAATGTGGCAATTCTCCAGGTTGGCAGGCGAATGCAGCCATTGTTGCGTTCTCTAATCCTCCTCCAGCGAGAGGAGAGACCCCGAGGTGGTGACGGTGGAGTCTTGAGGATGTCTAGCAGGGTCCAGTGAAGTCTTCTTGGAGGCGGTCGAAGCATGGGATCCATTTGGGCATCAACATCTTCCCTACCATGGCTTGGTTCGAAACTGGGGAAGGAAACAAAGAAGACATATTGCCTGCGTTGTCCCTTTGGAGGTAAACAGACCGATTGGGGACAATAGGTCACTCTGGGGTCCTGATCCACTCAGGTACCAGGTTCAAAGGTGTCATAATATGCCATGCCATGCCACCCACCTGTTCCGATTTGGCTGAGACAGTCCCAAATAATCCCATCACCTCACTGTGTTTTTTAAAAACGTTTCTCTCCCATCCTTCTATTTCCTTCATTTCTCTCAGCTTAATTCAATGGCTGAAAACTGAGTTCACAGTGTAAGTAGCTTGCACACCATTAACTCAAAAAAGGAGGAGAAGAGGATGGAATTTTTACCTTCCCAGTCAGCTCAGACAAAAGCAAACCGCTGCAGCCTCTTTTAGCCTCAATAGCACCTGCCATCTTGAACACAATCCAATGATCAATGATAGCCAACCTCTAGTCCTCCAAGCATTTTGGACTTCAACTCCCAGAAGCCTCCGCTGCCTTGGCCAATGATCAGGGATTCTGGGAGCTGAAGTCCAAAACACCTGGAAGACCAGTTTGGGAAACACTGCTAAAGATGCTGAAGCAATGTACAGTCTGACTTCCGTATTTTTACTGATCCGTATTTGACAAAGTATGTCCTCCCTTGGCATTTTCTAGGTCCTCAGGCAAGACGCTATGGCATTCCTTCATTTCAATAGAGCTTATTTTTTTTGCGTTTCACATGCAATCCAGGAACATACCCCTTGCAGATATGGCGTACGTTCTGTACGGTTAGTAATTTAGTAACAAAGAGGTAATTCAACAAAGGCTAAACTAATATAGGATGTTTGTGGAAGGCCCAAATACCTGAAAGGTACCAGATCCTGTCTGATCTTGGAAGTTAAGCAGGGTCAGCTCTGATGAGGACTTGGATGGGAGATGATCAATGCATCCCAGGTGCCGTAGGATCCATTTTAGACAAAGGAACTGGCAAAACCACCTCAAAGTTGACAGGTGACTTAAAGGTACATGGATGCATGCATATAGCACACATGTGAGAGCTTGCTCATGTTCCTTGTCAGTCTTCTGGAAATCCAGCCCACTGTTGGCATTCCTTGTGCCAACCGAGGCCTTCGGAAGGGGTTCTCTTGGGCAGGAGGGAGGAGGCGATGCACGAAGACGGTGCCTGCATTACCAATGCGCCCGCCGGTGAATTTCCAAGGGATTTGTTGTAATTAGATGACAAAACACCGGCAAATCTCGCGCGTGCTGGAGATGTTACTCCGGGGTCAAAGACTCGACACTTTGGGCCGGGTAATTTGTAAGTGTCAATCATGCTCAGGCATCAGAGGAAAGGCAAAGCCAAAAGCGGCTGCATTCCTGCAAAGTCCAGCGCTCCTGGCCTTGGGGCATCCTCTCCTTTCCAACCCTTTGAGGCCGGCATGCAAATGCTGTCTTCGAGTCTTCTCTCCTTGACTTACTTATTTATAGCCTCCTCGCACTTGAAGGCTCAAAGTATGTGCAAGTTCTCTCCCTTTGGGTACAGCCATAGATGCTTGCAGTAGTATTTTTGTCCCTTCGTTTCAAAGAGATCTGGAGGTTGGAATGCACAAAATCCCATGGAGGAAAGGTGGATCCACAGTATGCAATCACTACAGTTTGATACCGCTTCACATCCCATGGTTGCATCCGATGGAATCACAGGATTTTGACGTTTGGGTGAGGGACTTTAATTCTCTGCTAGATGGGTCTTGTTCATTCCCATTTATGGTACAACCTCATATCCATGGAGGATATGTTCCAGGACATATCGGATGAACATAAAACCATGGATAATAGCTAATTTTACTGAAATTAATGGCTTTTGTGGAAGCCTACCATAGATTCTTATCAGAGGACATAGAAAATGCTTAGAGATATTTCTAATATTTCTAGATGCCTCAGTGTGCCTCTGTGTTTAACTTCCAGCAGAAACATATCACCAAATTGTGCTGGAGGACCTAGAAAATGCCTAGAGGGAGTTTCAAAGGGTAATTCAAGAGCAGAGATGGTATTGTGGATGGGCAGCTTGAGTTAGGGAATCCTAGTGTTGGAAGACACCCACCCCAAGGGTCATCCAGTCCAACCTCATTATGCAGGAAAACACAATCAAAGCCTTCATGACAAAGGGTCATCCAGCCTCTGCTTAAAACCCTTCAGAGAAGGAGAATCCAGTGAACTCCCTGGCAGCATATTCCACTCTCAAACAGCCCTTTCAGTCAGGAAGTTCATTTTAATGTTCAGATGGAATCTCTTTTCTTACTATCTGAATCGATGGTTCCCTTCTGTCCTAGTCTTCAGGGTAGCAGAAAAGAAGACTGCTTCCTGTCCCCCTCCCTCAGCACCTTGAAAACCACGGTTTCATGATGGGACCAGGGACTAGTGAGATCTTCCTGGGCCAAATGGACTTTCTAGACTCAGCCTTGGTAAGCAAGAGCCAGGAAGAAGTTAACCAGGCCTCTGGCCGCCGGCAGTGGGGAGCCCCCACGAAGGCTGCCGCGCTGTCCGCCTGCCAGGGCTGCTCTCTCCTCCGTCTGCTAAGAGCGATGCCTATTATTTTGTTGGCACCGGGGCCCTGGTTTGCATATTTCACCGATTCAGGTCACATCGCGTACACACGCATGCCATCGCCAGCGTCTGTTGATAGCCTCGGTCTCGCGCCCAGCTTCAGTTTGAGGTGAAAGCCTTCCTTATTAGCCAATTTGGATACCCATTTACTGTGAATTACTCAGCCTGATTATTATTCATGAATGGATAAATGTGAAATCTCAGCTCCCCGCCACGCCGCTCTCTCTCTCTTTCGCCTCCCTTCCTCCCGGTGAATACATTTCGAGAAGCAGAGCAGGAGGAAAGCTACCGTTTGGCCACGTCTCTGGTAGACAAGGCGGTTGTTGCCCCAGGAAAGGAGGGCTTCTCCCATATTCCAATGTTCACCAGAAAGCATGAGACAAGAGAGAAACACCCTGACAAAAATCACAACCATCCTTACCTTGGTAGCAAAGGAAAACGTCTAGTACTACACTTAGGCAACCCCAACACAAATAAAGGATGGGTGAGACCTGTCTTGAAAAAAGTCCATGAGAAAAGGATCTAGGTGTTGTCATAGACTGTAAGCTGACCATGAGCCAACAGTATGATGTGGCAGCTCAAAAGTCCAATGAAGTTCTAACCTGCATCAATAGCAGTCTAGTGTCGAGATTGAGGGAAGTCATAGTCTGCCTCGATTCTGCTTTGGTCAACTACAAATTTGGTCAACTACAAATTTAAGCATATTGACTATTTGTGCCAAGTTTGGTCCAGATCCTTAACTGTTTGAGTCCACAGTGCTCTCTGGATGCAGGTGAACTACAACTCCAAAACTCAAGGTCAATGCCCACCAAACCCTTCCAGTATTTTCTGTCGGTCATGAGAGTTCTGTGTGCCAAGTTTGGTTCAATTTCATCGTTGGTGGAGTTTAGAATGCTCTTTGATTGTAGGTGAACTATAAATTCCAGCAACTACAACTCCCAAATGACAAAATCAACCCCCCCCCCCCAACCCAACCAGTATTCAAATTTGGGCGTATTGCTATAGCAGTCTAGTGTCGAGATTGAAGGAAGTGATAGTCTGCCTCGATTCTGCTTTGGTCAGACCTCACCTGGGATAATAATCCTGTATCCAGTTCTGGGCAAAGCAATTCAAGAGGGAGATGGACATGCTAGAAGGTATCCAGAGAAGGCTGGCCAAAATGATACCCATGCTTTATGTTGAACTTTTCTTTTTCTGAATGATTAAGAAATTCAAAGAAGGAAGTACAAAGGCAGATCGACAGCTGAATATTGAGGAGATGAAAATCATGACCACAGGTGGCTCACATCACAAAATTGACCGTGAAGGCGTTAAAATGGTTCAAGTTTTTCATCGCTTGGCTCAGTTGTTTATCAGTCCAGAAATGAGAAGACTGGGACTTGGAAAGGCAGCTGTGAAGGAACTAGACAGGATTCTGAGGTGTCAAGGTGTATCATAGACTACTAAAGTTGACCCCCCAACAGTATGCAGTCGTGTTGTCCATTACTGTTACTGGACAATGAATAAAGTGGATAGGAAGAAAACCAATTTATTTGAGATGTGGCACAGGAGAAGTGTTCTATGGAGACCATGGTCTGCCAAAAAGACAAATAAATGGGTCTTAAAGCAGCGTTTCTCAACCTGGGGGTCGGGACCCCTGGGGGGTCGCAAGGGGGGTGTCACAGTATTTTCTGGGTCATGGGGATTCTGTGTGGATGTTTGGCCCAATTCTATCATTGGTGGGGTTAAAGGGACTCTTTGATTGTAGATGAACTATAAATCCCAGCAACTACTACTCTAAAATATAAAGATCTATTTTCCCCAAACTCCACCAGTATTCAAATTTGGGCATATTGAGGATTCGTGCCAAGTTTGATCCAGATCCATCATTGTTTGGGTCCACAGTGCTCTCTGGATGTAGGTGAACTACAATCAAAACTCAAGATCAATGCCCACCAAACCCTTCCAGTATTTTCTGTCGGTCATGGGAGTTCTGTGTGCCAAGTCTGGTTCAATCCCATCGTTGGTGGAGTTCAGAATGCTCTTTGATTGTAGGTGAACTATAAATCCCAGCAACTACAACTTCCAAATGACAAAGTCAACCACCCCCAACCCCACCAGTATTTAAATTTGGTTGTATTGGGTATTTGTGCCAAATTTGGTCCAGTGAATGAAAATACATCCTGAATATCAGGATGCATACTTACATTACGATTCATAACAGCAGCAAAATTACAGTTATGAAGTAGCAACAATAATAATGTTATGGTTGGGGGTCACCACAACATGAGGAATTGTATTAAGGGGTCACAGCATTAGGAAGGTTGAGAAACTGTCTTAAAGCAAGCCTAAATTTTCCCTAGAATCCAACATCATTCAACTGAGGCTGTTGCACTTTGGCCATATCATTGAGAAGACAGGGCTCCCTAGCAAAGAAGGTAATGCTTGGAAAGGCAGAAGGCAGTAGGAAGAGAGGAAGATCCCATTCCAGATGGATATATTCAGTCAAGGAGGACCTGTTGAAGATAGGTCATTGTTTCATGGGGTTGCCATAAGTCGAAGTCATCATGATGGCAGGACCCATAGCCATCCAGGTGCTGTTGGACTCCAGAACCCATCGTTTCTCAGCTAACATGGCAAACTCCTTGAGATTATGGGACTTGTAGTCTGCAGATCTGGGGCCTCATAGATTCCGAGAGCACTTCATTGGGAAAGACTTGTCTACTCTAGGATAATCCACCAACCTCTTTTTTTGTGAAATTCAGCTTCATTAAAGAGGTAATGACATTCAGTCTGGACAAAGGTGAACCCCAAAGAGTGTTTGGGTATGATGGGTTAAATCAATCTTCATAAAAAATGTAAACTTCAGAATGCACTTTTGGTACACTTCCTCCTCACCCTCCTCCCCACCCCACCTCACCAGTGCCTTTGAACATCTGACTGGCAAGTATTTCATATTCCAATCTCAGCAGAACAAATTGAATTAGATGTCGAAACCGGGCTCGTCTCCCTCTGCAAAAGCCTACCTGCTCGGCTTGCACTAATCTGTCAGCAGAGCACAGAGCGCCGTCTTTGTGGAGGGGGCCAGAGAGAGAGCCACCCTGCCATGAAAGCCAAGGTGGCAAAGGGGAGGAAGAGGAAGACGGGGACCCAAACCGCCCCTGGAAGAGCTCCACCAACACTGTCTGTGTCCTAGCGTCTATCTCAATTATTGCACTACCATCTCTGGATTACCCCAGCTCCACATTTTCCATGGGAAATGATTGGGATGGCAGCTTTGCTCTTTACCCAATGCGTATTTTCTGCATGGATTCCTCACCCAGGGCTTTCCAGAGAGCCAAACATCCAATGATCCAAAGGGTCTAACGTCTCCCCCAATTGGGGCTCCATTTGAATTCCAATCAAAGGGGCCGGATTAGCCAAGCTAGAGCGCTTTCCAATCCTATCTGGATATGAAGGGAAGATATGAAGGCCGGAGGTTTGAATCCAGGGAAAGTGAGGATGAGCTCCCTCCGTCAGCTCCAGCTCCCAATGCGGGGACACGAGAGAAGCCTCTCACAAGGATGGTAACACATCAAAAACATCTGGGGGTCCCCTGGACAACGTCCATGCAGACGGCCAATTCTCTCACACCAGAAGTGACTTGCAGTTTGTCAAGTCACCCCTGGCAGGAAAAAAAAATATATAAAGGGAACATCTTCACTGACCATTTAATGCAGGTTGAAACCAGTATTGAAGAAAGTGGTTTCTTGGTACAAATCATTCCATATGAAATCTTGGAACCCATTTGATGACACAAACCGCAGAACACTGATGTGCATTAAGATTTTCTTTTGCAGAATTTTGGGGGCGTTTGTTGTCTGGCTGCCACAGTATCAAGCTGCTTTAATTGCTCAACAGAGATGGGGCCTCAGTTCTGTTTTCTTACTTATTTAATTTATATGCCACCTTTCTCCCCAAGGTGGCATCCAAAAACAATCCCTACTGAGCTCTCCGGGCAAAGATATCACAGGGAGGGATCTGGAGCCCCTCTTACAGAAACACTGTGGGATGTGGGCAGCTCCAGCCTCCCTGGCATCTTGCCTTGTACCAAAAGACCCTATCGATGCCAAGTCTGGATGGAGTCTAAGATGTACAAAAAGGCACATGATGAGATCAACTGGGAGGAAGAAGCCATGCATTTAGACTATATAATGCCAGGTCGGAGCTATTGGGCACAATGGCAAGCGGGATGATCACACAGAGCATAGGGATCATAGAGGGCACTTCAATGGCTAAAAAGGGAGAACTAGAAAGTGTTTTCTACATGATGAAAGGCCCAGGAAAAGGGAGACCAAGCCAACAGGGAAGATGAACGTTAAAGGCTGAAGTAAAAGTGGAAGAAGGACCCAAAAGAGTTTGGCTGGCATGACTATCAGCATAGGGATCAGTTCACGGAGGTTGCTCTCCCTATTGTGTATTATCATCAGCCTATATGAACAGGATGTTCACATCCATAGGGTGTTCTCTGTTACTACAAGGAAATGGTTGGGAGAAGCCTCGACATCAGTGTGTAAGGTCTAGACCAGCAGTGCCCAACCTTTGGTGCTCCAGGTCTTTGGGACTCCAGCCCTGGCCAGCTTGTCCAATGCTCAGGAATTCTGGGAGCCAATGTCCCAAACACCTGGAGCACCAAAGATTGGACATCAGTGGTCTAAGACTGAAAGATGCTTTGGATGGTACCGATGATGTTTACACACCAGATAGGGGCCTAAAAGATGGGGTGAAGCAGGTAATTGCTTCATGTTCTGAACAGAGAATTGGTCTCATAGTGCCATTCACACAGCTCTCAATTGAATGATTCCAACTCCACCCACCTTGCTGTCTGGTGGAGTAGCCCTAGCTGTCTCCCTCGCTGTCTCCCTCATCTTCCAGCTTGTCCAAGATTTCTTCTAGGACAGCCGAGCGTTTCTTCTTCTTGGGCGCAGAATCTGTGGGGGTTCAAGCAAGGAATGGGAGAGAGAAGGGAAAAGAGTCAGCTTTAGCATCATATACTTATCCTCTGACCATGCCTCCCTTTGATAAGCCCCCAGCAAAAGCAAATACAACACAGATGAGCATTGCACAACCAAGCTTTCCCCAAAATGTCCCCCCCAAAGATCAGTCATCCTTCCTCCCTGCAGCTGAGGAATCAAACAACAGTGTCTAGGATGGGAGCCTAAAAGCTTAGTAGGTCCATGTAGACCAGGATTTGGATGGACAGTATATCTCCAGGGTCTTCTCCTGATGGTCTTTCCCATTATCTGTTACGTGAGCTTTTAAACAGGAGAAACCGAATACATTCTGGCTTTAATCCAATGGTGTATGCCCCATGTTATGGATGTGGAAGGGCCATCTTCCTACCCAGCTCTTGAGGTTGGATAAATTCCATTCCTAGGATGCCAAGGAATGGAATACCGATTATGGTCCTCCATGAGATGACAGTGAATGGGATGCTAATGATGGTCTTCCATGAGATGCCAGGGAATGGGATGCCAATGATGGTCTTCCATGAAATGCCAGTGAATGGGATGCCAATGATGGTCTTCCATGAGATGCCAGAGAATGGGATGCCGATGATGGTCTTCCATGAGATGCCAGAGAATGGGATGCCGATGATGGTCTTCCATGAGATGCCAGGGAATGGTATGCCAATGATGGTCTTCCATGAGATGCCAGGGAATGGGATGCCAATGATGGTCCTCCATGAGATGCCAGGGAATGGGATGCCGATGATGGTCTTCCATGAGATGCCAGGGAATGGGATGCTAATGATGCTCTTCCATGAGATGCCAGTGAATGGGATGCTAATGATGGTCTTCCATGAGATGCCAAGGAATGGGATGCCGATGATGGGCCTCCATGAGATGCCAGGGAATAGGATGCCAATGATGGTCTTCCATGAAATGCCAAGGAATGGGGTGCTGACAATGGGCCTCCATGAGAACAAAGAGGACCATCATTGACATCCCATTCCTTGGGATCCCAGCAATTCATCCAACCCCAATAGCTTTGTAGGAAGGTTGGATCACAGAACAGTTGAAGGCAGAATGGAAATAGCTTTGCATGTGATTTAAAGCTCCATGTTTTATTATATCTACTTCAACACTTCTTTCCAAAGTTCACAGAAGTCGTGGTTGACTTATGGGGCCCCCTTGGGATCATTTCTTCTCCCCTGAACTTTTTTGGAAAATGCGGAAGGGAAAAAAAGAACCATAAAATAAAAACCAAACCCACCAAACAACCTCCTCGCCGTCTGTACTTCTCTCTCATTACCGAAAGCAGCTCTCCATGTGGAGAACAGCTGTTCAAAGCCCGATCGCAGCCATCAAAACGCCCGTCTCAAACAAACAAATAAATGTACTTGCAGGACTCCGGGAAAAGGGTGTAAAATAAACACGCAGCACAAGCTGCCGAATTTTCTTTTAGCATTACAGCTGCTTCCCAAGATAAACAGCAAGTAAATGTCACAAAACATCAATACAGGAGAAATTAACCTGACAAAAGCGGCGCTCGCTCCCCCAACCCCGCTGTCGTCGCCGTCTTCCTCCTCTTCCAAACAATTCTGCATTTCTGGAGTCCCCCCCATCTAATGATTTTATTTTTCAATTAATTCCTTGACAAAATGCCAGGACCGGTTGTACTCCTGCTCCTGTACTTTTATGACTGTCGAGGGAGGCCGGGGCGGGGGGGGGGGGGGGGGGGACTCCTGGAAAAGTGACAGGAGCAGTGCCCCCTCCTTTGAGTTGGCTTTGTCCAAAAGTCAAG
The DNA here is from genome assembly GCF_037176765.1 of Anolis sagrei. Taxonomy (NCBI): domain Eukaryota; kingdom Metazoa; phylum Chordata; class Lepidosauria; order Squamata; family Anolidae; genus Anolis; species Anolis sagrei. Next base: position 44,832,616 of record NC_090034.1, on the reverse strand, counting down.
GAACAGGAGCCAACAGCAAGAGGGAAAAGATACCTATACGAGACTGACACTTGATTCAAGACTATGCAAAGACCCCATCGGATCTTGGAAGGCAAGCAGGATTAGCCCTGGTTAATGTTTGGCTGGGGGACCACTGATACCAGCTGCTGTGGGCTCTATTTTAGAGGAAGGCAAAGCCACCTCTCCTAAGGATCCCTGGCCTAAGAAAACCCGATGAAAATTCATGGAGGTCTATGGAGACTTAAAGGAACACAAACACACACAGTTAGAGAGATGAATAGAAAGGCCATACATATATTAAAGGGCCCAGATCCTGTTTTGGAAGCTATGCAGGCCTAGCCCAAGTTGGTACTTTGATGGGAGGGAGCCAAGGAATTTCACATGTTGCAAGTGATATTTCAGAGGAAGGATCTTGCCCAAACCACCTCTGAGGATTCCTTGCCAAAGAAACTCCTTTGAAATTCACGGGGTTACCATAGGTTGACAGGTGCCTTGAAGGCACTCAAGAACAATGGTTTCAAACTATAAGAAAGGAGATTCCATCTGAACATTAGGAAGAACTTCCTGACTGTAAGAGCTGTTCAGCAGTGGAACTCTCTGCCCCGGAGTGTGGTGGAGGCTCCTTCTTTAGAAGCTTTTAAACAGAGGCTGGATGGCTTTAGAAGCTTTTAAACAGAGGCTGGATGTCAGGGGTGCTTTGAATGCAATATACCTGCTTCTAGGCAGGGGGTTGGACTGGATGGCCCATGAGGTCTCTTCCAACTCTATGCTTCTATCCATGTTCCTCAAATGTCCAGAGCATGGGGGAAAGTGCCTTTTTGGACTGTCATTCCCAGAATCCCCCAGCCACAGTGGATTTTGGGAGTAGCAGTCTCATAAAATAAAAAAAGGAACCTTCCTCAAGTTGAGAAGGGCAGCCAATGAATACTGGCTGCTGTAGACTGTCTTTCCCAAGAAGACTCTCCCAATGTTCCCCAGTAGGTTTCTCTAGCACAGCCTTTCTCAACCTGGGGGTTGGGACCCCTGGGGGGAATCGTGAGGGAATGTCAGAGGGGTGGCCAAAGACCATCAGAAAACACAGTCTTTTCGGTTGGTCATGGGGATTCTGTGTGGGAAGTTTGACCCAATTATCGTTGGTGGGTTTCAGAATGCTCTTTGATTGTAGGTGAACTATAAATCCCAGACACTACACCTCCCAAATGTAAAGATCTATTTTCCCCAGTGTTCACATTTGGACATATTGAGTATCAATGCCAAGTTTGGTCCAGATCCATCATTGTTTGAGTCCACAGTGCTCTCTGAATGTAGGTGAACTACAACTTCAAAACTCAAGGTTTGCCCACCAAACCCTTCTAGTATTTTCTGTGGGTCATGGGAGTTCTGTGTGTCAAGTTTGGTTCAATTCCATCTTTGATTGTAGGTAAACTATAAATCCCAGCAATTACAACTCCCAAATGACAAAATCAACCCCCACCCTACCTCACCAGTATTCAAATTTGGGTGTATTGGTTATTTGTTCCAAATTTGGTCCCCTGAATGAAAATACATTCTGCATATCTGATATTTACATTATGATTCATAGCAGTAGCATCACTACAGTTTTGAAGTGGCAACGAAAATGATTTTATGGTTGGGGGTCACCACAACATGAGGAAGGGGAATATAATGGGGTCGCGCCATTAGAAAGCTTGAGAACCACGGCTCTAGCAGGATTCAAATTCCTGTCTCCAGAGTCAGAATTCAGGACCCAAACCACTACCAACAATAAGTGGACCTTTTGTTCCGTTCATTCTACCGTGCATTGATGTGGCACCAAACTCTTCGTTTGGAGATGCTTTAAGGACACCATTATAAAAACCGGAGCAGAAATATGGATTCACATCTGCGCCACTGTCTTGAGCCAAAGCTGTGCGGGAAGCAGGAGGTAAAGGACCCATGCCCTCCACTGGCTCAAAATTAAGCACTTCTGGCCGAATTTGCTCACATCTTTTCAGCAGAGGCGCAGGAAATGGAGGCTCACCACAGCCCCCCGCGACCTCCCAAGCTTCCCCCCCTCGGCCCGAGATGTGCTCGCCTTCCCCTATCCCGGCTGCAGCCTGGGCTGAAAATTTCCCTTCTGTCAGTTTAATTCTTTGATCGATGGGGAAGAGCAGGAAATGCGGCCTCGCGCAGCTGGCCTCCCAAGTTACCCCTGGCAGGAGATCGCTGGCCCTGCTGGTGACGGCTGAGTGAAATGTTTGCGGAGCGCACCGAACACAAGTCAATAGTAATTTAGCGGGATTGGGAGCAAGTACCTCCACCGCACGAATTGCAGCTCCCGAGAGGGGAGGAGTGTGCACGGGATTATTACTGGCTCGCTCGGAAATGTTTCCAAAACAACCCTCCAAGGCGGGTGGAGGGAAGCGAGGGGAGGGAGGCGAGATGCTGGAGAGCCCACGGCACAATAAAACGTCACGCAAGAGGCAAAGCGATGCAGAAACTATGAGCTTGAGGAAAGAGCTGCTCAGCTCAGGGGCAACACAAGAATTCACAGCACAAGCTTTGAAACTGGCCTTGTTGGGGAGGTCTTGATGCTTCTCTCCATTGTTTTTATTCCAGGAAAATGGGGAGATCAAGAGGCCACCCAGTCCATTGACAATGCTGTTGTAGACACATACCGTACATACTTGTGTATGTCTATCTCCTGTACAAGTCTATCTCATATTTATTTATTTAGAATATTTATACATGTCCTTCTCGACCTCCGAGGAGGGACTCTGAACAGCTGCCAGCAGGCAACAATTCAATGCCAGTACAATGTAAACACATAATAAAAACAACCACACACATAATAAAATAGTTATAAATATACATGTAAAACTGTTCACTATGTTAAAAATATCATCCAACTCAGTCCAAATTGCAGTAAAATAAAATCTTGTCACTACCAGTATAATCAGTCTATTCTGTGAATGCCTGATCCCAAAACAAGGATTTCAGTTTCTTCTGGAGGGTCAGGAGGGAGGGGGCAGATCTAATCTCACTAGGGAGAGAGTTCCACAGCCAAGGGGCCACCATGGAGAAGGCCCCGTCTCTCATCCCCTCCAAACGTGACTGAGATGGTGGTGGGACCAAGAGCAGGGCCTCCCTGGAAGATCTTAAGTTCCTTGATGGTTCGTAGAGGGAGATAAGTTCAGACAGATAAACTGGGGCAGAACTGTTTAGGACTTTATAGGTTAAAACCAGTACTTTGAATTGTGCTCGGAAGCTAATAGGCAGCCTGTGGAGCTGGTGAGACAAGGAAGTAGTGTGCTCCCTGCACCCTGCTCCTGTAAACAATCTGGCTGCCGAGCGTTGGGCTAGCAGGAGCTTCCAGGCAGTCTTTAGAGGCAACCCCACATAAAATGCGTTGGTAGTCTATACGGGATGTATAGCGTGGACCACCGTGGCCAAGTACTATATGGGTCTTTCTCATGTATAAGCCAAGGGCAGGTTTGGGGCTCAAGTTATGGATTTTGTTATGATTCTGCAATACAAAAACAACAGCATCCAAGCATAAGAAGGCCAGAAACAGGGAAGGCTTGGACCACGGCTCTCATTATCCCTCACAGCCATTCCAAGCCTGGGCTATTTTATGCCAAGTTTCCAAATTGTGGTTTTCTGGATGCACCTGGTGCAGGGCTGTAGAGAAAAACTGCATGATCACAGCCTTCTTTGCTCCTGTATCGAACGCAAACTCGACGCTGGCGGGGCAGGTTCTGCTCCTTGAGCTGGTCAAGTCCTCAAGTCCTTTGGGGACGACGGCAAGTTGCCAGCCGTAGAGGTCGGTGCCGTCCACATTGTGGCAAGGTGAACAGATAAGTGCGCTGACCCTTGACTCATGACAAAAGGAGCGAGGGGCAGGAAGGCATAGCTTGAGCAGTGTGGTCAAATTTAAAACCCATTTCCAACTACCCGAGAGAAGTACAAACAAAGATTTTCAGAGCAGATACCTCCAGCACTATTGTGCGCCGACCAATGGATTCCCAGGCGCCACAGCCAGGAAACCGGGCTGAAAGCCTCTGCCGGCTGTGGGCCTGCTGTTTCCAAATGCCTTCTGGATGAATAGTACACAGCTAGTGGATCACTCTGGCCTACACCAGGCTTTTCTGTCTGTTGCTTTCCTCCAGGAACAACAAAAAAGGGTCTCTGGAAGAATGTGTGATGGAAGAGGGGGTTGGCCCCCCCAAAATCAAATAAGAATGCACGCTGTATGGTGTAATGTGTGTCTAAAAGGAAAGGAATGGAGAAAAGGCTGCATGCACTCAAGGTTTGGCAAACATACTTTCTAACAAAGAGCCTTCCCTCCAGTTTTGAGGTTTCCCTGCAGAGAGGTACCGATTTTGGAACGGTATTTAGCACATCGTAGGTTGCAGGTTTTCTTTTCGACTGTTGCCCCTTTGGCTCGCATACATCCATGCTTCTCTTGAGGCAGCCCAAGGTATTTCACTGCCTGAAGCAGATCCCAAACAGTGCCTCGCGCCTTTAAAAAGGTCTTGAGCACTATCAGTTCCCACCTTGATCTCTTAGGGATGGGGAAGAAAATCTCTATTTGTCATTTCTGGTTAAGAAATGGGGTTTCTGTATGGTTGGGAAGATTTATAGAGCAGTGAGACTGATGTTTTCTCCCTGTATGGGAGAATACCATCTTTTGGTATGGATTCTTCCCTGGACAGATACAACGTGCCCGTTAGGAAGGGTTCTATTGCAAAACAGGCAATATTTGTGCCACAAAGAGGAGACCTCACATCAGCTCTTTTTTGCTAAGCAAGGCGGGGGACATGGGAGACCCACCGATCAATGTTTTATTCCCACCGGCTGGCGAGGGACAAAAACCTTACACTAATATTTGCCAACCGGTGCCGTTTGCTGCTGTCGATGCTTGTCGATAGTTGCAGGAAACAGCAGTTTCGGGCCAGAAATGTCAATGCGGTGGCCCCGATCCACCCCTCCTTGAAAAGGCACTTCTCTTCCCTTTCACGGGGATTGCCACAAACCTCTTACAAGAAGCAGGTCAGCGGCTTGCCTTGCGTTAAGAATGCAGATACACAGATCTCAGGAGTCTCTTGAAAGAAAGGGGAAAGGGAAGCCAGGAGAGTAGGACCCCATCAGGTGTATATGAATCTGCCCTGGCTCTGTACCTGATTCTCTCCATGGTTCCTTACAAGATGGCAATGGCATGACACCGCCGAGGCTAAGACGTGAAAATCGCTGACTGACCATGGGACAGTCGCTTTCAGCCTCACCTACCTTTCAGGATTATCATTAAGAGAACTTGGAAGGGAAGGGGAGCTCTCTTCCCTGCCCTGGATTCACTGGTAGAAAGGTGGAATAATATGAATAATTAATTGAGAGAAAATATATATATAAATAACACTGCCTCAGGCCAACCTGAAAGTTCAATATGGAAATGAGATCAGAACGCCGATTATGAGATTCAAAGCCAAATGTACACGTTTGTTGGGCACAAGATATCCTCATGCGAGAGCACCCCATCACCGAGGTTTGAGAACTAGTTGGGAAATGTTCCTGTTCAGAGGAAATGGGGGTAATGGGGCTTAATAAAAACCATCAGCCAACCTCAATGCCACCCTATTTTATTAAAATGATGCCCCACTTCTTTTTCGAGCATTGTCTTAAGGAGCAATGATCTAAGGGCAATTGTCCATCTAGCCCAGTCTGAGGAATGTGTGGTCCACCAGGTCTTACTGGATCCCAGTTATCATCAGCCCCTACTAGTCTAAAGGATGATGGGAGTCATCTTTCATCAGCATCCTTGGACACACAACTCTAATCTAGCCCACAATCATCTACTTTGCAAGGTCTCAGATAGATGGTTTCCTCCATTACCTCCTCCTTTTACAGGATGATGCCAGGGATTAAACCGGGGACCTTTCATGTAGAATTCGCAGACTCTAGCATGCACTTCATTTCCTCTATGCCAGTATTTCATAGAATGCTAGAGTTGGAAGGGACCTCCAAGGGCCATCTAGTCCAACCCCAACCAAAGCACTCCCGACAGATGGCCATCCAGCCTCTGCTTCAAAGCATCCTGTTTGAACCTCCTCTTCCAAAATTTGGTACATGGGGGCCTTCTCAGCCAAGGCAACCACAAGGACCATGGACTTCACAACACAACACATCAACAGCTTGGCTCCCCTGAGTCCTACCCAAATGCGCAGTTGTTGGCATGCGCTACAGTACCGTGAAAATGTTCAGCTGTTTTCCGCCGCAAGGCCTCCACCGTCTCCTCTGTGTCGGCCCATTCCAAGACCAGCCTCCGTCCGTACAAATGGGTGCTGTGGCAGAGGGCATTGAATGCTTGCTAGAGGAAGACAAACACAAAGATCACTGTCAGGCTAGTTGTTCAACACTGATCGTCCCACCACCCATGTCTCCCATTTCCAAAGGAGATTTCCAGTCAAGGCTCCCATGAATCAAATTTCACAGGAAAGCAGATCTTGGAAAGAATGTACGAATATAATCATAGAATCATAGAGTTTGAAGAGACCTCATGGGCCATCCAGTCCAACCCCCTGACAAGAAGCAGGAAAATCGCATTCAAAGCACCCCTGACAGATGGCCATCTAGCCTCTGTTTAAAAGTCTCCAAAGAAGGAGCCTCCACCACACCCTGGGGCAGAGAGTTCCACTGCTGAACAGCTCTCACAGTCAGGAAGTTCTTCCTAATGTTCAGATGGAATCTCCTTTCTTGTAGTTTGAAGCCATTGTTCCACGTCCTAGTCTCCAGGGAAGCAGAAAGGAAGCTTGCTCCCTCCTCCCTGTGGGTTCCTCTCACACATTTATACATGTCTATCATGTCTCCTCTCAGCCTTCTCTTCTTCAAGCTAAACATGCCCAGCTCTTTAAGCCATGAAATGATCGGGAGACACCAACATTACTCTCTACAATAGCGACAAATGCCAATCGTTTATTTGGTTCAACTCAGGCCTTCAAAACATGGTTTTGGGGAAAGATTTTGGGCATTTTCTGGAATTTTTACAAGTGCTTTCTAAACATGTTTACAAAGCAACACATTGGTGACACACTACTACCAATTAACAACACTAATGACTTTTGAGGGAATAATGAACACATTACACCCATGTCTCAGTTAACAAAGCCACAGGATACGTTTTGGGAAAGATGTCAACAGCTCTCAGGAAGGTTCAAAATACTTTTGATTATATACGCAAGGCTCGCCTGACTGTATTGTTTTGTTTCTCAAAGGCATATTGTTAGGTTAAAAAAATATTTGCCAAATCATGTGAAACGGCACTGTTCCTTCTGGTGGCAACCTATTTTTCCATTTGGAAGATGCAGGAGTCCTTGGACCAACCACAACCTTTCCCCTTGAGTCCTCTCTTCTTTGCTTCTGCATTCCCTCATTCAAAACTATTCAATTCCAATACAGTCCAAAAAACCCAGGAATGCCTGGTGCATGTCTTCGATCGAGGACAGAGAAACCATAGCTCCCCCCGCCTCATTATTGCCAATCAATGATCAGTGACGAGGATCTATTTCATCTGGGACCTGGACTGTGGTGCCCAAACTGGGAAAGTGTTGCCTGGAATTCAGTCTGGGGGGAATCCGCTTATGTCTGAGTCAATATTAGCTCGATTGAACTGCATTTCTTTAAAGGGGAAAGGAGCTGAATTGGGAAGATTTGAATCGGCACCTAGCCTGTTGCCTAAGTCCCAAGACCCATCCCAGATTGGAATTCTGCTCTTGGATAGAGGAGTCTTCATATTCATTTTAGAGAAACGGAAGCAGCAACAAGGATCAAATCTATCCCGTCGGTCCTCATTTTTAATCCCTCCTTATAGAAATGCAGAGGAGACACGTACTCCCATTGCCTTCTTCGGTCTAATCCACTCTGAGCCCCAAAGACCCTTCTCTTTCTCTTTATTTTGCTGGGGGAAAAGAGGAGGAAGCTTTCCTATTCGGTTACATTTGGCTTCTCTAAAGCTTGAGATTCCTTATGCTCTTGCGACGCCGTCGACGTCAGTTGTTTTTATTTGCCAGCGCCCCGCTTGGGCTGTCGCCTGTGTTTTTCAAATGCCCATTTTCACACTGAATGTTACCCAATTAGCAGAGCAACTTGTCGACTTAAACAAACACTACGGCGGGGTGTTTGCATTTTTTGGGGGGGGGGGGGGAGGCAAAGGCGGAGAGGAGGAGCTGGTGGCAGGGAGCTGCACTGGCTGTTTGCGTTGGCAGAAGCAGCCCTCCCAGGCAACTGTGGCTCTAATTGTAGGCTCTCCTTTGATAATTGGCACTTTTTAATTTCGCACTTCCCAGCGCTGGATTCGAGGGAGCGGGGGGGGGGGGGGGGAGAGAACGGCATGGGCCCGTCTCTATGTGTAAGAACTCAAACAGCTGGGGCAATACTGGATTCTTGAGAGCAGGTTACAAAACCTACATGGAGGCAAAACAAATGAAATGCACAGATATAGGATGGGGGACACCTGGCTTGAAAGCAGTCCGTGTGAAAGGGATCTAGGTGTCTTCATGGACCACAAGTTGGACATGAGCCAACAGTGTGAGGCGGTAGCAAAAAAGGCCAATATGATTCTAGGCTGCATAAATAGGAGTATAGTGCTGAGATCAAGAGAAGTCATGCTCCCCCTCTATTCTGCTTTGGTCAGACTTCACCTGGAAAAATAACTCTGTGTCCAGTTCTGGCACCACAATTGAAGAATGATATGGACAAGCTGGAAGGCATTCAGAGAAGGGCATCCAAAATGATAAACGGTCTGGAAGCCATAAGGATAATCTTACAGAGCTGGGGATGTTTAGTTTGGAGAAAAGAAGGCTGAGAGAAGACATAAGAGCCAAATTCCTATATTTGAAAGGATGTCATATTAAGCAGGGCACCAGCTTGTTTTCTGCTGCTCCAGAGCGTAGGACACAACGGAGCCATGGATTCAAATGGCAGGAAACGAGATTCCATTTAAGATTAGGAAGAACTTCCTGATGCTCAGAGCGGATTGGCAATGGAATATGTTGCTTTGGAATCCACTTCTCGGGGATTTTTTCAGCAGAGGCTGGATGGCTATCTGTCGTTGGTGCTTTGATTGTGCCTTTCTGCATGGCAGAATGGGGTTGGATTGGATGGTTTTTATGGCCTCTTCCAACTCTAAGCTACTATGATTCTGGGGATATAAAGGCAATAGGAACATACACAGAGAAGGGGGGGGCTCTATGTACCGGAAACATACACCCAGCAGGCCAACAATATCTGTCTTGGACTTGAATTCCAAACACTCCATGAGTCTCTCCAGCATGACAGCGCATGCTGTTCCCCAGATGTAGGGAGGAGGGAGGCAACCGTCTGGGCTCCAGCAAGGTGGACCCCATAGATCAAGGAACCCGGGCTAGCGGGTTCACCTCCCAGGGGTCCCATGGCTCACCAGATCTAAACGCTCTTAATTTGGGGGACAGGGACCACGCTGCCTCTTCGTTCCCCGTTGCCCCATTAAACGCTCAGCCCAAAGAGCCCTGAGGCGAGGCCATTAGAGGGACACAAAAGGCCGACAACATTAGGCGGTTGATGGATTTCCCATCATTCCTCGAAAACAAAGGGGCGTCCCAGCGCCTGCTGAGCACAAGTTCTGCGGTGCCATATGAGCTCTTGAAAGAGGGATGAGCATCGTTCCAGAATGGGTGATTCTGGGATTTCAGGAGCAGCTGAGTTCTTCATGCCTTCCAATGCCAGGGATTGCTCAGGGGACCATAGCATAAGGACAAGGGGAAGGAAAAATATTAAGAAAGTCCCCCTGCGCACAGAGGGATGGTTGAGTGCTCAAAATTTGGCACAAGGACCATTAAGCAGGGTTGGAGAGGAAGACAGTAGGGAGCTTCACTCATATAGTGCTGGACTATGGTTTGGAAACACATTGCCTTTACCCATTTAAATAACTGGGCTTAAAGAGAGACAGACAGTGTGGATGAGGACTTTTCTCTTGGCTGACTAAGTTGAAAGGAAATCACGCAATCCCAATCCAAGAAGTAAAAGCAAAACAAAAAGTGGGGTGGAAGTGGAATGGAGGTTCCCAGTTGGGATGGAAAAATGCTCCCCCCCCCAAAAGGAAAAAGCCAGAAGAGCAGTGCCCCCTAATGGCCACAGCAAGAAATGCAGCCATTCCTTGGATCCAGAGCAAAAACTAAGACCGCAAATGTCTAAAGCAGACTGAACAAGGAAAGTGAGCAGCTTGACTTCAGAGCAACTCAGGCTCATGAAGTTGTGGTTTTACAAGGTCTTTGGTCTACTCTGCCAAAGAGTGCTGGTGCCTCACCAAATTGCAGCTCCTAGCTTTACATAGCACTGAGCCATGTCAGTTCAAGTACAGTCAAACTGCTTTCAATCTACAGTTCACCGAATCATCGGAAAGCACAGGGACACTATCTCACCCAACCATGTAGGATTTGGAATAGGTTACAAGGAGCTTCTTACCTTGGCGTCCTGTTTCGTCAGGAAGTCCACAAAACCGAACCCTCGATGCGTTCCGGTGCCAACCATTTTCTTGGGGAGGCGGACTGTCTTCAGTTCTCCAAAAGTACTGAGGACAGAGAAGACGGAGGGGAGAGAAAAATATGACAGTCTATGACAGGGTTCCTCAAACTTTTTAAACAGAGGGCCAGGTCACAGCGCTCAAACTTTTGGAGGGCCGGATTATAATTTGAAAAAAAAAATGAACGAATTCCCATGCACACTGCACATATCTTATTTGTAGTGCAAAAAACACTTTAAAACAATACAATAATTAAAATGAAGAGCAATTTTAACATATATAAACTTATTAGTATTTCAATGGGAAGTGTGGGCCTGCTTTTGGCTGATGAGATATGATTGTTGTGGTTGTTGTTGTCGTTGTGCGCTTTCAAGTTTTTTCAGACTTAGATTGACCCTGAGCGAGGCCCAGGTAAATGACCTTGGAGGGCCGTATCCACCCCCGGATGATTGTTGTGGTTGTTGTTGTTGTTGTGCGCTTTCAAGTTTTTTCAGACTTAGGTTGACCCTGAGCGAGGCCCAGGTAAATGACCTTGGAGGGCCGTATCCACCCCCGGGCCTTAGTTTGAGGTCTATGATGGTCTATGATGTACTACCTCTAATAATGGAGGTAAGACGTAGCACTTGTGCCAGGTAGATGCACTACACATTGATTGTATCCCTCTTTTATAGATATACAAATTGGGATCTATCATGACCTACAGTTGATTCAATGGTTTTAATTATGTCTCCAAAGGAAGCCTTTGCTTCACCTGTTTTGAACTTTGTGCCAGAGAGAAACACTTCCCTACCTTTCTCCATATCAAGTGTAATTATCTACAGCTATCACATTTCTCCTTTCTCTGCCTAAACAAAAGAGCCTCAACTCTGTTCCAAGCCCTGGATTGGTTGGCTTGTCTTGTTTGGGTGGGAGTACCATGGTCTTCCCTATTCAGGAATGCATCTACACTGCAGAAATAATGCAGTTCGGTGCCACTTGAACTGCCATGACTCCAGGCTATGGAAGGATGGGAGCTGTAGTCTGGTGAGGCACCAATTGTCTTTGGCAGAGAAGGCTCAAGAAAACCCCGTGAAATGACAACTCCGACAATTCCATAGACTTGAGCCATAGCACTTAAAGTGGTGTCAAACTGCATTCATTCTACAGTTTGGATGCCACCTTGTTCTGACTTTGGAAGCTCAGCGAGGCCATGGGTTAATCTGCGGATGGGAGATTATCAGGGGCTGCCAGCAAGCAATCTAGCCTGAAATCTTCAGAGAGAGTCGACAGATTGGATTAGATCAACCACCGGTTGGACTCAATATCAGGCCACTTCCTAAGTTCCTGCCTCGAGTTTGCAGACAACGCTTGTTTACTTAGATTCGAGAAAGCGGGAGGAACACAGCAGGGAGCTGATTTGTGCACAAGCTCCAGTGAGGGAGAGAGGAAACGGCCTCATACCGAGGAGTCAAGACAACAAACCCATCCTCCCTCATGTCATCATCTTGGGCTGCAACAGATTCTTTCTTAATTTGGTGATTTTGGGGGGGTGCTGTCACCTTGGTTAATGACTGAGAGTCAGAAAGCCTTGACAATTTCCTCAGTCTCTGGGAAGGCTTCTTTCAAACTCTAACCTCAGAGTCAGGGAAAGGCTCAAAAGACAACTATGAGTCATAGGTATCTTCATGGGGCGTTCTGTGCCCATTTGATGCCTGTGTGTCCTTTTATCCTGGAAGGAAGTGACTAGTGGGGTGCCAGAGTGGGCCCAGTGCTAGTCAACATCTTTATCAATGACTTGGACGATCGAATAGAAGGCATGCTGATTAAATCTGCAGATGACACCAAATTGGGAGGGAGAGCTAACAAAGGACAGGATTAGGATCCAAAATGACCTTAATAGATTGGAGAGCTGGACCAAAAGTAACCAAATGAATTTCAATAGGGAGAAATAGAATGCACTACACTTAGGCACTTGCAATGAAGTGCAGATATAGGATGGGTAACACATGGCTTGAAAGGCGTCAATGGGAAAGGGATCTAGGAGTCTTTGTAGACCACAAGCTGCACATGAGTCAAGAGTGTGATGCGGCAGTTCAAAAACCCAATGCGATTCTAGGCTGCATCAATAGGACTCCAGTGTTGAGATCAAGGGATGTCATAGTCACACTCTCTTCTGCTTTGAGCAGACCTCACCTGGAATAAGAAACCTGTGTCCAGTTCAAGAAGAATATAGATAATTGGGAAGGTGTTCAGAGAAAGGCAACCAAAATGATCCAAGGTCTGGAAACTATGAATCCAAATGAGGAATCACTTACTACTTCATCACACTACAGAATGAATCCAGTTAAAATCCGGTTTCTGCCTCATGCAGAATTCTGGGGCTTGTAGTTTAGTGAGGCCGTTAAAGGCTCCTCCCTAAACTACAAACATCAGAATTCTGCAGGAGGCAGAAACCGGATTTTAACTGGATTCATTCTGTAGTGTGACGAGGCCCTACTCTACTCTACTCTACTCTACTTTGGCAGGAAAAACGAAATGCAAAGATACAGAATGGGGGATGCCTGGCTCGAGAGCAGTACTTGTGAAAAAGATCTTGGAGTCCTCGTGGACAAGTTAAACATGAGCCAACAATGTGATGTGGCAGCAAAAAAAGCCAATGGGATTTTGGCCTGCATCAATAGGAGCATAGTGTCTAGATCTAGGGAAGTAATGCTACCCCTCTATTCTGCTTTGGTTAGACCACACCTGGAATATTGTGTCCAATTCTGGGCACCACAATTCAAGAGAGATATTGACAAGCTGGAATGTGTCCAGAGGAGAGCGACTAAAATGATAAAAGGTCTGGAGAACAAGCCCTATGAGGAGCAGCTTAAGGAGCTGGGCATGTTTAGCCTGAAGAAGAGAAGGCTGAGAGGGGATATGATAGCCATGTATAAACATGTGAGAGGAAGCCACAGGGAGTAGGGAGCAAGCTTGTTTTCTGCTTCCCTAGAGACTAGAACGCGGAACAATGGCTTCAAACTACAAGAGAGGAGATTTCATCTGAACACGAGGAAGAACTTCCTGACTGTGAGAGCCGTTCAGCAGTGGAACTCTCTGCCCCGGAGTGTGGTGGAGGCTCCTTCTTTGGAAGCTTTTAAACAGAGGCTGGATGGCCATCTGTCAGGGGTGATTTGAATGCAATATTCCTGCTTCTTGGCAGGGGGTTGGACTGAATGGCCCATGAGGTCTCTTCCAACTCTTTGATTCTATGATTCTATGATTAGGAAGCCAGATATGTTCAATTTGAAGAAAAGAAGGCTGAGAGAAGGAGACCTGAGAGCCATGTTTAAATATTTGAAAAGTCAACCCATTGAGGATGAAGCTGGCTTGTTTTCTGCTGCCCTGAAGACTAGGACACAATGTAGCAATGGGTTCAAATTGCAAGAAAAGAGATTCCACCTGAACATTAGGAAAAACTTCCTCATTATTAGAGCCGTTTAGCAGTGGATTCTCCTTCTCTAGAGGTTTTCAAGCAGGGGCTGGAAGGCCATCTGTCAGGAGTGCTTTGATTGTGTCTTCTTACATGGCAGAATGACCCTTGGGGTCTCTTCCCTTCTAGGCATCTATGAGGTGTGTGTCTCTGAAATGTCCCATCAGGAATCCTTCTTTGGCTCTCCCCCATGGCAAAACGCCTTCTAAAAGTCTGCCGCCTTTGCTGGCTCAGGGTCTGTTTATTGCTACTTCTTGTATAAATGGGAGGCGATGAATATGTAACGCGGGTCCCCGGTCGGCCGGGTGTGTGGTTTGATCTGACAATCTTCCTGGCACGTGGCAGCGATGGGGCCCGGCGACGCCAATGGGCCAGAGTGGGGCCCGCGCCTGGGAATAAACACGGTAAAGTGCCGTAAACGCTCTCGTGAAATGATAGAAGCTAAATCCAGGGAGTTAACCTGCTGCACCGCCGGCATGACCAGGCATCCATCTCCTGAATTTCCTCGGGCCTGCGCTGTGCGTAAGTGGAGCATTATGAAGCCTCAAAATGAATCTGCACGTCTCCTGCCTCGGAGCGCGCAACGTCTCCCCCCGCTCTCCTCCTCTGTCTCGCTCTTTCCTTTCAAACAAAAACACACAACAAGCTCAAACAAGGGAGCCGAAAGCAGCGGGAAGGCGGCATGTAATTTCAAAGTTGTCGGGAGGAAAAGGGGTAAAAACAAAAGCCCAAGGGGTTTTCTCGCTAGCAACTGTCGCGTTGGAGTGAAGGTTTAAGTCCAGTTGTGTAATATCAGAACGGGGGCTGAAATACCCTGAAGGCACCAGATCCTGTCTCATTTTGGAAGCCAAGTAGGCTCAGTCCTGGTTTGTCCTTGGGTGGGAGACCACTAAAAGAAACCACAGATGATCATTCAAAGGAAGGATCTGCAAAACCACCCCTGAAGTTTCCTCATCTAAGAAAACCCTATGAAATTTATGGGGTTGCCATAAACTGATAGGAGACCTGAAGACCCATTATATAGTCCTCTGGTGTTTGGAACTTCAGCTCCCAGAATTTCCAACAGCTGGCCAGCTGGCTAGGGCTTGTGGGAGTTGAAGTCCTAAACATACAGAGGACCAAAGGTTGAGAACTATTGGTTTAGCATTGTTCTGTAAAATCTAGTGCGGACCTCCAAGTTTTTTACTGGGATGTCTGCCATACCAGTTATTTGATATGCTAAGAATGAATGGCAGAAGTGACTTTTCAAAACTCTACTTTGTTTCTGTCATGCAATTTGGGCCTTGCTGCGAGCAAGCAGGTGCCTTTAAGTTGCTAATAAACCTATGGATCATGGGAATTGCAGTTTTACATGATGTCTTCACCCTCTCTGACAAAGAGTACTGATGCCAACGACAACTCCTCTGGGTTGTTGTAGGTTTTTTCGGACTATATGGCCATGTTCTAGAGGCATTCTCTCCTGATGTTTCACCTGCATCTATGGAAGGCATCCTCAGAGGTAGTGAGGTCTGTTGGAACTAGGAAAATGGGTTGCTATACCTGTGGAATGACCAGGGTAGGACAAAGAACTCTTGTCTGTTGGAGCTAGGTGTGAATGTTTCAATTTTCCTACTTCCAACAGACCTCACAACCTCTGAGGATGCTTGCATAGATGCAGGCGAAACCTCAGGAGAGAATGCCTCTAGAACATGGCCATAAAGCCCGAAAAAACCTACAACAACCCAGTGATTCCAGCCATGAAAGCCTTCAACAATACAGACAATTCCTCTGATTCCATAGCATGGAGCCAGACCAGTTCAAGTGGGGCCCAACTGTGTTACATCTACAGCAGCATTTCTCAACCTGGGGGTCAGGGCTTCTTGGGGGGGGGGGGGCGAGAGGGGAGTCAAAGGGGTCATGAAAGACCATCAGAAAATACAGTATTTTCTGTTGGTCATGGGGGTTTTGTGTGGGAAGTTTGGCCCAATTCTATCATTGGTGGGGTACAGAATACTCTTTGATTGTCGGTGAACTATAAATCCCAGCAACTACAACTCCCAAATGTCAAGGTCTATTTTCCCAAACTCCACCAATGTTCACATTTGGGCATATTGAGGATTCGTGCCAAGTTTGATCCAGGTCCATCATTGTTCGAGTCCACAGTGCTCTCTGGATGTAGATGAGCTACAACTCCAGAACTCAAAGTCAATGCCCACTAAACCCTTCCAGTATTTTCTGTTGGTCATGGGAGTTCTGTGTGCCAAGTTTGGATCAATTCAATCCTTGGTGGAGTTCAGAATGCTCTTTGATTATAGGTGAACTATAAATCCCAGCAACTACAACTCCCAAATGACAAAAATCAATCCCAACCCCACCGGTATTCAAACTTGGGCGTATCGGGTATTTGTGCCAAATTTGGTCCAGTGAATGAAAATACATCCTGCATATCAGATATTTACATTATATTTCATAAGAGTAGCAAAATTACAGTTATGAAGAAGCAACGAAAATAATGTTATGGTTGGGGGTCACCATAACATGAGGAACTGTATTAAGGGGTCGTGGCATTAGGAAGGTTGAGAAACACTGCATAACTGCACCTTGGAGGCTCTCCTCTATAGATGAAAAGTTGGAAAATTCAAGACACATGGGGATTGTCAGTCTTCTCCTGATGTTCCCTGCCAGAGTCTAGCTTTGCAGATTTTGCTGGGAAGGCTGCTGTCGGCGAACGAGCCTTTGGATGCAACAGGCTCTGGTTTGCTCTTGGAAGTGATACAGTCCTGACCCAAACCTTGGTTAAAAAGGGGCTGCAGCTTGCAACATTGGAGGATCACAGAGTTGAAGCAGACTGTAAAGGCCATCTAGCCCAACCCCATCCTGCCAGGCAGGAACACCCAATCAAAGCACTCCTGACAGATGGCCACCCAGGCTTTGTTTAAAGCTTTCACGGCTGGAATCACTGGGTTGCTGTATGTTTTTTGGGCTGTATGGCCATATTACAGAAGCATTCTCTCCTGATGTTTCGCCTGCATCTATGGCAGGGATGCCTGCCATAGATGCAGGGGAAACGTCAGGAGAGAATGCTTCTGGAACATGGTCATACAGAACACAAATCTTACAACAACCCAGCCATCCAGAGGCAGTGTATTATGCTGCCAAACAGGTTTTATTGACAGAAAGTTCTTCCTAATGTTAAGGTGGAATCTCTTTTCCTATCAATTTGAATCTGTTGCTCCATTGTGTCCGAGAGCAGCAGAAAAGAAGCTTGCTCCCTCCTCAGTGTGACATCCTTTCAAATATTTAAACATGGCTCTCACGTTCCCTCTCAGCCTTCTTGTCTCCAAGCTAAACAGACCCAGCAACCTAAGCCATTCCCCATACAGATCCTTGACTTCCAGACCTTTACTCATTTGGGTCGCTCTTCTCTGGACACATTCCATCAGGTAAATCTCTTTCTTGGATTGTAGACTCAGTTCTATTTCCGGTGAGGTGTGACCAACGCAGACTAGAGTGGGACTATGGCTTCACTCAATCCAGGCGCTCAGTTGTATTGGTCTTTTGAGCTGTGGCATCACACTGTTGACTCCCGTTCAGCTTGTGGTCTGCTAAGACTCCTAGATCCTTTTCACATGGATGGTTTCCAAGCCAGAGGGATTTGCAGCTTCCGGGCCTTTGCCCCTTTCGACATCCCTTCTTTGGACACCTTCCTTAGATTGTAATGCCCAGAACTAGACAAAAGGTTATTCCAGGTGAACGGAACACTGTTTTTCCGGAGGGTCCCGGCAGAGAATTCCGAGAGGCGAGCAGCAAGCCGGGGAGAACAATGGGGGTAACCAAGGACTCCTTGACCAGGGAGGGAGCAAGAGTGGCATGTCCCCCCCCCCCCAGTCTCCCCCACTGTGTTGATAATTAGAATCCATAACATGGCCATTGACATCCCGAAGCTGTGAAAATGACAGGGAGGGAGGGAGGCTTTCATGCCCCCCTTAGCTGGAGCCCGAGCCAGCCACTCACACCTCTCTTTTCCAATTATGATGTTCACCTTTTGAAGAGGGGGAGGAGGCACCAATTACCCTCTCCAGCACAATAATGCGTCCTGTCGTCGCCGGCGAGGAATAATGCGTGTTTTGATCAACATGGGGGGAAAAAAGGGTTCTCACATTTCTAATTTGTTGCGCAGCCCGGGACGGAGGGGCGGATCTAAGAGGGTGGGGGTGTCTGCATCTGCATCATGTTTGGACGGCGGCCCCTCAAATAATGATAGCTTTCTCAAACGGCGGCGGCTACAGTGTGCGGCCAAAGTACCTATTTGTATGCAGATGGGAGCATGAAGAGTGTAATGGGGAAAAGGAAGCCCTTGAATAGAGAGAGACGGGGAGACACATCAACCGGTGCCCAACTGGACAGTAGGCGCTTGAGTGCATGCCTCCCATTAAACAAACCACAACCAGCTCGGAAATGGGCATTTGAGATTAAAGTATAAAAGAGAGCCAACAGGCTTTGGGGTTTGTTGTGGCTGATTTATTTGCAGCCATTAATAGCATTATGCAACATATATCATTGAAGGCATTGCCGCCTCAGACTACAGCCTAGCCCAGTATTGTTTAGTCTGAATCAGGAAAGTCACTGTGGACTACAACTCCCATTCTACACTCAGCTGTTTTGGATCACAGCTCTCAGAATCCCCAAGCTAGAATACCTGGGGGTTGTGATCCAAAGTGTTACTCAAGCTCGGAAAGGATCTCCAGATTCCAAATGGCCTTTTAGAGAAATTATTTGCAACTGACCTGTGGAATGACTTGCGGGAAGTGATTTGGCAGCGAAATGAGTCACCAGTATTTAAAGTACAATTAAAGACCTATTGCACCCTAGTAATTCTTTATGTATTTTCAATTTGCGTCATACTATTATTAATTTTTTGATCTTTGTTCTGTTTTTTTAATACACATTTTATGTCCCATTGTCATCTATGTATTATGATTATGTGGTCATCCCCCAATTATTATTATTATTATCAACAACAACAAGAATAATAATAATCAGCACACTGGGTGCAGTGCCTAAAGACCTTGGCCTGCACTTAAACACAATCTCTGCTGCCAAGATTACTATCTGCCAGCTGCAAAAGGCTATCTTACTGGGATCTGCACGCATTAATTGCCGATACATCACACAATCCTAGACACTTGGAAAGTGTCCGACGTGTGATCCAATACAACAGCCAGCAGAGTGTCTGCTGTGGACTCATCTTGTTGTGTTTCAAATAATAATAATAATAATAATAATAATAATAATAATAATAATAACAACAACAATAATAATATGAATGTGTGGCTAAGTAGCTGGTAATCTCATGTTGCCTATGGAATCCTGGGATTTGTAGTTTAGGGAGGGACCTTTGGAATCCTTAGCCAGTTTACCTCGCCAAACTACAAACTCCAGGATTCTATAGGATGGAACAGCATGGTCTTTTTTTACTGTAAGTAAAGTAGCATAAAGGACCATAATGAAAGCTTAGCAAAGGAAGATAGATGCTTTTGAACTGTGGTGCTGGAGGAAAATTCTGAGAGTGCCTTGGACCGTGAGAAGATCCAACCAGGAAAGAAAGCCCGACTGCTCACTGGAGGGAAGGATATTAGAGGCAAAGATGAACTACTTTGGCCACATAATGAGATGACAGGAAAGCTTGGAGAAGACAACGATGCTGGGGAAAACTGAAGGAAAAAGGAAGAGAGGTAGACCAAGGGTAAGATGGATGGATGTTATCCTTGAAGTAACTGGTTTGACCTTGAAGGAGGTTGGGGTAGCCACAGCTGGCAGAGAGCTCTGGCGTGGGCTGGTCCATGAGGCCACAGCAAGTCGGAAACGACTGAACAAATAAACAACAACAAAGTAGCAGTATGGATGAATCTAAACTATAGAATTCATGCAGTTTGAAACCACTTGAAACTGCTTTGACTCAATGTTATGGGAGTTGTAGTTTAGCCTTCTCTGTCCAAGGATGCTGGTGCCTCACCAAACAATAACTCCCAGGGCTCCATAGAACTGAGCCAGGGCATTCATTCTACAGTACAGAAGTATCCTAGCATTCTACTGCAAATCTGAATTTTTCATTTAACGTTATCCTGACAGGGTAACATAAAATGAAATAATGGGATCTGCAGTTTAGAGTGATAGGACAGGAGCAGGATTCAAAACGATTTTGACAGATTAGAGAGATGGGCCAAAGCTAACAAAATGAAGTTCAACAGTGACAAATGCAAGATACTCCACTTTGGCAGGAAAAACAAAATGCAAAGATACAGAATGGGGGACAATGCCTGGCTCGAGAGCAGTACGTGTGAAAAAGATCTTGGAGTCCTCGTGGACAACAAGTTAAACATGAGCCAACAATGTGATGTGGCGGCAAAAAAAGCTAATGGGATTTTGGCCTGCATCAATAGGAGCATAGTGTCTAGATCTAGGGAAGTAATGCTACCCCTCTATTCTGTTTTGGTTAGACCACACCTGGAATATTGTGTCCAATTCTGGGCACCACAATTCAAGAGAGATATTGACAAGCTGGAATGTGTCCAGAGGAGAGCGACTAAAATGATAAAGGGTCTGGAGAACAAGCCCTATGAGGAGCGGCTTAAGGAGCTGGGCATGTTTATCCTGAAGAAGAGAAGGCTGAGAGGGGATATGATAGCCATGTATAAATATGTGAAAGGAAGCCACAGGGAGGAGGGAGCAAGCTTGTTTTCTGCTTCCCTGGAGACTAGGACGCAGAACAATGGCTTCAAACTACAAGAAAGGAGATTCCATCTGAACATGAGGAAGAACTTCCTGACTATGAGAGCTGTTCAGCAGTGGAACTCTCTGCCCCAGAGTGTGGTGGAGGCTCCTTCTTTGGAGGCTTTTAAACAGAGGCTGGATGGCCATCTGTCAGGGGTGATTTGAATGCAATATTCCTGCTTCTTGGCAGGGGGTTGGACTGGATGGCCCATGAAGTCTCTTCCAACTCTTTGATTCTATGATTCTATATTTAGAATTTTCAGCCAGAGAAATAAGTGACAAATAAATAAAGAGCAGTGCCTCCACAAACTACAAAATCAAGGATTCCATACCACTGAGCAATAAAAGTAAACGTGTATCCATAACACTACAATAGTGTAGGGTGAATGGATTCCTGAGTAAGTCCCAAGAGCCAAAGGTTCCAAGTAAAAGACCTTCATTCCCCTTGATCTTCCTCATCTAGGTCTGTGTTCTCCAAAACAACCCTCTAAAAAGGGGGCAAAAAAATCCCTGCGGCTAATCCAAGACAACCGGATGGAGCCAGAAAAGTTTCCAGCCAGCTCTGGAGGATTTTTAAAAAGGCAATCCAGAAGTCACAGATGGCAAATGAGCTATTGGAACAGATTCGCTCGGCAATGCCACTTTACCCAATCGCTGTGACACATTGGCGCCCACCCCAGCAACGCGCTTGCAAAGGCACACTCCCCCAAAAGCCAGCCTTTCCTCCAGAAATCGCTTTTATTAACCAATTTGATTATTCGCACAAGCGTTTCCTTGCATCGTGACCAGGACGAACAAGCTGCTCAGTCTTCCGAGTGAAGGTAAAAAGCACAACCCACCTGATTCCTATGAAGGCTCCACGCCCAGCGCATGTTTCCCATGCGCACAATACAGGTTCACTTGACAAAATCCACAGCCCAGTGCTGTTCAACATCTTTATTTATGACTTCGACGACAGAACAGAGGGCAGGCTGACCACATTTGCAAAGGACACCAAATTGGGAGAGAAAGCCAATACCTGAGAGGACAGAATCCAGATCCTAAAGGACCGTAATGGATTAGAGAGCTGGTCCAAAACAAACAAAACGAATCTGAACAAGGAGAAATGTATAATACTTCACTTAGGCAATAAAAATGAAATGCACAGATATTAGATGGGTGACACCTGGCTTGAAGAGTCCAAGGAAAAGGGATCTAGGAGACTCAGTAGACCACAAGCACAACATGAGCAAAGAGTGTGAAGCAGCAGCTAAAAAGACCAATGCAATTCTAGTCTCCATCAACAGGAGTCTAGTGTCAAAATTGAGGGAAGTCATAGTCTCACTGGGTTGTTGTGGGTTTTTCCGGGCTATATGGCCATGTTCTGGAGGCAATTTTTCTCCTGACGTTTCACCTGCATCTACGGCAAGCATCCTTGGATCAACCCATGCATTCCGGCCATGAAAGCCTTTGACAATACATAGTCTCACTCTTTTCTGCTTTGGGCAGACTTGATCTGGAATAATAATCCCGTGTCCAGTCCTGGGCAACACATTTCAGGAAGGATAGGAACAAGATGGGAGATGTCCAGAAAAGGGTGACCAAAATGGTCAAAGCCAAATCATACTTTGCTCACATCCATATTTTTATATCTTGAAGCCACGGTTGAACCATTACACTAAAAAGGGCTGGTCCTGACCTATAAAGCCCTAAACCGTTCTGGCCCAGTTTACTTGTCCGAACGTATCTCCCTCTATGACCCACCTCGGAGCTTACAATCATTGGGGGAGGCCCTGCTCTTGATCCCGCCACCCTCGCAAGCGCAACTGGCAGTACGAGAGACAGGGCCTTCTCAGTGGTGGCCTCCTGTCTGTGGAATGCACACCTCAGTGATATCAGGGAGACTCCTTCTCTCCTCTCCTTCACGAAGAAACTCAAATCTTGGCTTTGGGACCAAGCATTCGGGCACCTGGTGGAGCAACAACTATAATGACTCGTGAGAACTGTCAATTAAGAGACCTTGGACTGGAACTCTGGACTAAGATTTGAATTTGCGGACTCCGACTTGGTTGTGTTAATATTTTAAGGGCCAATATTTTAATGTATTTTTATTGCTTTTTAAATGTATTTTTATTGTTGTTGACTTATTTATGTGAATTGTTGTGTTTCTACCTGTTTCTTTGTCGGTATCGAATGATTGCCAATTGTAAGCCATCCTGAGTCCCCCTTCGGGGGGGGGGGGGGGGGTTGAGAAGGACGGGATACAAATGCTCTAAATAAATAAATAAATAAATAAATAAATAAGTTAGATCTGTTAAAAGCTGTGCTCCCATTAAGGTGTGCTTAGCTTTGAACAGAAAAGACTGATAGGTGCCAGAATAGAGCCATCTTTAAATATCCAAAGGGGCATCATGGCGAAGATGGAGAGAGCTTGTTGTCTTTTGCTTCAAAACACAAACCAATGGCTTTCAATGACGAGAAGAGATTTCACCTAAGCTTTCAGAAGAACTTCTTGACTATGTAAGTGGAATGAATGACTGTCTTGGAGAGTGATGGAATCTCCTTCTTTGGGGTCTTTAAACAGGGGTTGGTTGGGCATCTTTCGGGAGAGCTCTAGTTTTGTATAGCAGAATAGCAGACTAGAAGAACCTAACTTTTTGGTAGCATACGATAGAGATGCCCAAAGGAATGCAACTGTGTGTTGTGGGTGATGGCAGCAATGCCACGCCACTGGCCCGCTGGCCAAATACACTGATATCAGTATGGGTGGTATCATAGTATATTTTCACTGAATGCCCATCTTCCACGGCATGAGTTTAAAGGAATTCGAAAGAAAGAGTCCTGTCCCACACCAAACGTATTTGATTATGGAATATATGGCAGCAATTCCGGCAAGAGATGAGACCTGAAAAGTAAGCTCTGAACCCACATTTGGCCATGTGCTTCGTCAGCCGCAATGAGATGACACTCTGCCGCACTTACGGCAAAATGGCGCCTCTAGAACTGGGCTGATGGGCTCCATTTCGGCAAAATGCACCTCTCGCCACGCAATCACTTTCCCGCAAAATCGCACTTCCCATCCCCTCGAAACCATCCCCAGCCACTTGCTGCCAATTGGCCGATTATGGAGGAATAATGGCCTCATTCTTCATCACGTCCCTTCCTCACCCGAGAAAGGGGTCTTTCGGCCAAATAGTTTTGTCCCTGGGCCCCGTCGTGGTCTGTTAGAAACATGTGCTGAAATGTAACACCCCCCCCCCCCAAATGCACCCGTGCAAACACATATATAACCCCCTTCCCCGGCCTTTTGCTCTTCAGATGACTCTGGCGCGGCTAATCCCATTACAGGAAAATAACGTGGATAATTCAAGCTAATGAAATCATTACAAGAATGCGGACAGCCAGAGGTGGACACTGAGAAGTAATTTGAACACTCAACGCAGGAAATATCTGTTTTGTAAGGCAGGGGGGAGAAAAGAAGAGAATAGAGCCTCCTCTCTTGTTAGCTCC
This sequence comes from Anolis sagrei, assembly GCF_037176765.1. Classification (NCBI taxonomy): domain Eukaryota; kingdom Metazoa; phylum Chordata; class Lepidosauria; order Squamata; family Anolidae; genus Anolis; species Anolis sagrei. The sequence goes on along the minus strand of NC_090034.1, from coordinate 44,808,392 downwards.
AAATCCGTTTAGCAAAAATAGGAAAATCGCCTGCCACATTTCTCTGCCCCCCCCCCACCCCCCAAACTCTATTACTATTATCGGCGTCATCAATAACGTCGCCTTGGTAACCACGGGGAAAAGAAGTTAATGAATGAACATACAAGAGTGAGGGCAGGGGTGGGATATACTTGCTACGCCAAGCTCATTCCTGCAGGAAGCAGGCGGCAGAAGGGGATTTCTGGCACAGGGAGACATAGCGCAACCTAAGCCCATGAAATCCCTGACTGGAGCCATTGCCAAAGATCCTTTTGGGATCAAGGAATAGCTGGGGTTCACTGAAAGTAAAGGAAGTAAAAGAAGTATTTTGGGAGGAAGGGTGATAGAATGATAGATGGATAGATAGACAGATAGAAGTAAAGAAAGATGGATGGATGGATAAATGGATAGATAGGTGGGTGAATGGGTAGATGGATGGGTGGATTCTGGCATTATTTCCCACAAAACTGAAAATATACATGTGATCCTAAAACTTTACGGAAAACAGAAAGTAAAGAAGGGACAGGAATATTCCCTAGCATTTCGAAAACGTCCTTTTTGTTTTGCAAACAGCAAGTTGCTAGTCCCTATAAATCCAAGGGCACACATCAGCAAGGCTGGCTGAAATCTCCCCCATTGAAGGATTCCATACAGATTCCAGGCCAATGGGATCCATCTCAAGAAGGCTCCCATGGAAGATGCCCAAATGACTGTCTTCCCCCAAAAAGTGTGCGTGAGTGCAATAGAAAGAAAGAAAGAATTCATGGGAGGTGAACCCATCCCATGTCCAGCCTGTGGCCTCAACGGTTTACCCCGAAGGAATGTAGACATTCTGAATAAATTGAATTATTCCATTCCAGCTTTCCTTACATTTCAACATAAATCCTTATTTGCAACCTTTCCTCCCTAAGCAGGTTGTTTAAGCATATAGTCCCATTTTTTTCGTGTCAGTAGTGGCTGAGAAACTGCAAGTCACTTCTGGTGTGAGGGAATTGGCCATCTGCAAGGATGTTGCCCAGGGGATGCCGGATGTTTTGATGTTTTACCATCCTTGTGGGAGCCTTTTCTTATGTCCCCACATGGGGAGCTGGAGCTGACAGAGGGAGCTCATCTGCGCTCTCCCCGAATTCGAACCTTCAGCCTGTCAGTCTTCAGTCCTGCCGGCACAAGGGCACCACCGGGGACTCTCACTGCACACTGATAATTTTGCACACATAAGCACTGCACACTCATCACATTGCACACTCATAAGACATTGTCGGTATGAGGATTTTCGAAATGATTTCTGATCAACTTCTCCTACTCTCCTTCCAATACTAAAGGTCCAGCTCTGCCTGATCTCTGGCACAAGAGGTACCTGAGCTGCACGGGATCTGATTCCCAAAGTCTTAGGGAAGGAGAGGACACTGCTGGGATTTATAGTTTAGGGAGGACATTCAGAATTTTCAGTCAGATAATACAGAAACCTCCTCTCTGCAAGACAGAGCTTTCCCCCTCTGATTCAAAACAGTCTCCCATGCGCCGGGTGGCACACGCCCCCAAACTGGTGACATGTCACAATGCAGGCAGGATAGGGCTGCCTCTGGATTGGCAAAAGAAAAGAAAAGAAAAAGGCCGCCGTGAGAGATCATAATTAAAATGGTCATTAGCAGCAGCAACAGCGGAGGGGCTTGTAAATGGAGTGTGGGTTTGGGTCCCTTTTCAACCCACTGGGAAGATGAACAATCAGATTAGTGAATGGGACCTGCTTCAACAAATTGTGTGTGTGTGTGTGTGTGTGTGTGTGTGTGTGAATGATACTTTTCCCAGCACAGTTGCTATATTGATGTTCTCCATGTCACCCTTTGCGACTCCTGTCATTGTTTATTATATTTGCAGCTGACTTTCCCTAAACCCAAGGATCTCAAAGCATTATAGAATGCTCCTCTGCAGATAATAAACCACATCTCACTCTCAAGATCTCATTGAAATATGGCGAGCGGTATACAAATCGAAGCTAATCACCTCTCAACAAAGAATTCCACCAGGCAGTAACAAGGCACACGTAAAACCTGTCAGGCCATCAAATGCTAATCAAGGTGGCCAATTGAAACATTCACACCTAGCTCCAACAGACAAGAGTTCTTTCTTCCACCCTAGACTTTCCACAGATATATAAACCCTATTTTTCTAGTTTCCAACAAACCTCACAATCTCTGAGAATGCCTGCCATAGATGCAGACGAAACGCCAGGAGATAATGCTTCTAGAACATGGCCATACAGCCCGAAAAACCTACAACAACCCAGTGATTCCGGCCATGAAAGCTTTTGACGATACAAAGAAATCGGAGCCTAGACACAACACATTCAGACTTATTTTTTAACTCTTTTTAGGATGTTTCTGAAATATGTTATTTTAATTGCCCATGTGAAACTTTTGCATAAGGATGACCTTTTCACTTTAATTTTGATGGCAGGGAGGGGAGGATTTTGACGTGCTTTTGGACCATTTTTCATATTTTTTTCCAGATTTTTAAACAATTCCTCGAATGAAATTAATCATTTCTCTTTAACCCTCTCATATTAACAAAGTGCATTGTGATGAATGGCAGTATTAACCTAGATAAAATAAACAAAGTACTACAAAAGATTTGATTTAATATGGGAAAATAAAACAGCCAAACACCACAATCTGAAATCAGATCTGAAAAACCAACATAATATAATTGCTCTCATTTATACCTTTACTTAATTCACCGAAACTGGAATATAATCAAATATCTTATAAAATAAAGCAGGGCAAAGATCCATCAAGAGTGAGAAAGGGTATGGAGATGTCCAAAACATACTGTTTAAATTTAGGAAGCATATGTTTGAAGAGAAATTGGTTTTTTTCTAAAGTTCTGCTAAAATCAGAAGTATCTTACTCCGCAAGAGTTATAACAATAAGCTGGAGTAAATCTTCTTGTCTTTTGGAACAGACCAACTAGGAGGCAGTTCAGCTATTTCTCAAATTGCACCAATTGTCTTCTTTGCAAGACGAAAATGACTTCAGATCTTCAACTTATAGGAGGATGCTTATTGCCAGCCGGAAGCTGTACAGCCCAATTTTGAATATTATCAGAACCACCAAGTGACTTAGATGAGTTTGAGAAAATCAGAGACATGGTTTCCTTTACAGCGGTGGTTTAATTTGCGAGAAGATGAAGCAACCAATAAAAGGAAAGATTTATACATAAGGGCATAAATGGGCAAGAGCTGTTTGACAGTGGAATATGCTACCCGGGACTCCAGTACAGTCTCCTCCTATGGAGGCTTTTAAGATGAGGCTGGATGGCCATCTGCCAGGAAGCCTTTGGCTGTGTTTTCCTGTACAGTGGAAGGAGGTTGAATCCTAGAGCTGGAAGAGACCACATGGGCCATCCAGCCCAAGCTCCTCCTGCCATCCAGGAACACACCATCAAAGCACTCCCAATAGATGGCCATCCAGCCTCTGCTTAAAAACCTCCAGAGGAGGAGACTCCAAGGCAATGTATTGCTCTGCCAAACACCTCTTACCATCAGGAAGTTCTTCCTAATGTATCATTGGGATTTCTTTTCCTGCAATTCAAATCCATGCCTCCATGTTGCTTTATTTGGTTCAGTTATTGCGTTTTTACACCTTGATATCTCATAGAATTTTGTTTGAACTTGCATTGAAAGCAGCTTTTGTCCCATTTTGGGGGAACAACAGAGCAAAACATTAAAATTAATTGATTCAGAGGGTGCTATACACAGCTAAACACCATAATCTGAAATCAGATCCGAAAAACCAACACAACACAAAACATCCCCAGGGTGGCCCAATGGGTTAAACCGTTGAGCTGCTGAACTTGCTGACTGGAAGGTAGGTGATTCAAATCCACAAGTCGCGGTGAGCTCCCGCTGTTAGCCCTAGCTCCTGCCAACCTAGCAGTTGGAAAACATGCTAATGCGAGTAGATCAATAGGTACCACCTCGGCAAGAAGGTAAACGGCACTCCATGCAGTCATGCTGGCTACATGACCTTGGAGGTGTCTACAGACAACTCCAGCTCTTCAGCTTAGAAATTGAGATGAGCACCAACCCCAGAGGCGGAGATGAAGGGGAAGGCTTTACCCCGATCTGTGTATCTGTTTCATTATTTTGAGGCATTGGATGTTTGCCTTGTGTCTGTATATGTCTGTATATGCTGGAATCCACCCTGAGTCCCTTCAGGGAGATAGGGCGGAACACAAATAAAGTATTCTTATATTATTATTATTATTATTATTATTATTACCATTATTAATCACTCTAGGGCAGTGGTTCTCAACCTGTGGGTCCCCAGGTGTTTTGGCCTACAATTCCCAGAAATCCCAGCCAGTTTCCCAGCTGTTAGGAGTTGAAGGCCAAAACATCTGGGGATCCACTGGTTGAGAACCACTGCTCTAGGGGATCTTTGGCCATGGAACAGAAAGAATGGCTTGGAGACAATCCAGACCATGTACATATACTAATATTAAGAATGAGCTACACAAGCCACCTCCGTGCAAGGATCATGGTAGTTGGGTTGTTGTAAGTTTTCCGGGCTGTATGGCCACATTCCAGAAGCATTCTCTCCTGCCGTTTTGCCTGCATCTATGACAGGCATCCTCAGAGGTTGTAAGGCCACCGGTATGTTGAAAAATGTGGTAGTTATTTCTCTGTCCTTGTATTATAATCTTTTGGGAAGAAACATGGAAAGCATTGAGATAAGTGAGGGAAGAGAAGTTCACCAGTCTAGCCCCCCCAGAAGCTCTGATGGATACCTGCTTATATACAACAACCTGGTATCATGCTTTGCTGTTCTTAGTCTTCAGTCCTATGCTGTCTCACTGTGAACTAAGCCCCACAATAACAAGGGCAGGCTGTTTTAGAAAACACTTCCTAAAAGTAGTTCATGTGGTTGACATTCTGTGTGTCACAACCTTCCCAAAGTAGTCTTGTTTTGGATATTAGATGACAGCTATCACATGGTATCTAAAGAACGTTTGTATTATTGCAGTTTTTAAAGCTTTCACGCATTGGAAACAATCAGACAAAGCAGAATTGATGGGGCAGAGTCCAACCCGCTTTTCTTTCCAACTTTGAAACCCTAATCCTAGTGCAATGCTGTCTCCCCCTTTTCAAACTTCATATTTTCTCCTTTGCTTGCTTAGGTCACACTCCAGAGAAGTTTGATTTATTCCCTTTATAATATATGTGATCACTTACCCAGAGATTGAACAAGTCCCCAGGTTTTTTGAGGGGAGAGGGCCTTTTGCCATGTTAAACATGGCACCTATAACCCTATTTCTCCTACAGTCCTTCGAGCTTTGGCTCGATTTCCCCTCCAATACTAGCATTCCCAGGCAGCTCTCACAAAGATTGCTAACTGCTGCCATCTATGGGTGATGAATTACTGTCTTCTTCTTCTGTGTTTTCAACATACCAGTGGCTTTAGCAAGGCTATGCTGCATCAACGGGAGCACACCAGATCAAGCCACGTTGTAGTGCCTGCTCTGTTTGACTTTGCTCAGAATCCTGTGCCCAGTTCTGGGCAGCAGAGTCCAAGGAGGATATTGGCAAGTGGCAACCGGTTCAGAGAAGGGAGACCAAAATGATCAAAGGTCTGGAACCTTTGAAGAGCCACTTCATGACTTGGAAATGTATAACAGTGAAGGAATACTCAAGCCCACAATATGCAAGTGCGGGGAAATCTTGTGTGAGCCAAGAATACCACTAGATGCTTATGGGTTACCGGATCCCCAAAGCTTCCAGTTAAGGGACCAACTCTTACTCTTAAATAAGGCAAGAATCATAGAATCATAGAGTTGGAAGAGACCTCATGGGCCATCCAGTCCAACCCCCTGCCATGCAGCACGAAAATTGCATTCTAAACACCCCCGACAGATGGCCACCCAGCCTCTGTTTAAAAGCTTCCAAAGAAGGAGCCTCCACCACACTCCGGGGCAGAGAGTTCCACTGCTGAACGGCTCTCACAGTCAGGAAGTTCTTCCTAATGTTCAGATGGAATCTCCTTTCTTGCAGTTTGAAGCCATTGTTTCGTGTCCTAGTCTCCAGGGCAGCAGAAAACAAGTTTGCTCCCTCCTCCCTATAACTTCCTCTCACATATTTATACATGGCCCTCATCATGTCTCCTCTCAGCCTTCTCTTCTTCAGGCTAAACATGCTCAGCTCTTTAAGCCGCTCCTCATAGGGTTTGTTCTCCAGACCCTTGATCGTTTTAATCTCCCTCCTCTGGACACCTTCCAGCTTGTCAACATCTCCCTTCAATTGTGGTGCCCAGAATTGGACACAGTATTCCAGATGTGGTCTAACCAAGGCAGATAGAGGGGTAGCATGACTTCCCTGGATCTAGACACTATACTCCTTTTGATGCAGGCCAAAATCCCATTAGCTTTTTTTGCTGCCACAAAGAGACAAAGACCAAATCCAGTCTGGACCACAAATTAATACTAGCATATTATTATTATTATTATTATTATTATTGGTATATTATTATTATTACTATTATTTGTATATTGGTATATTGTCATTATCATTATATTATATTATTATTAGTACTATTCTATTAGAATATCATTATACTGGTCCATGATTGTTGTTGTTGTTGTTGTTATTATTATTATTATTATTATTATTACTACTACTACTACTACTACTACTAATACTACTACTGTTGGCACATCTCACTCTCCAAGTTCTTCTTGTTCCATCTCCATGCTTCTCAGTTGGACTGGTTGGCCCTTGCGGTTTCTTCCAACTCTATGAGCCTAAGTCCAGTCAAGGGTTGGCAACCTGGTCCCCTCCAGAAGTCTTGGGCCACCACTCTTCAAAGCCCCAGCCAGCCTGGTCAATGGCCTTGCATGAAAGTAATCCAAAACACCTGGACTCAAGGTTGTCTTGCCCAACTCTGGCCAAGGCACTCAAATGCAACAAGACCGCATTGTCTCAGTTCGCCTCCTGCCCATACCCGGCAATTATTCCTTCTCAACAGCTTCTCAGCTGGAGAAGAGAATGACAAGCAGTGACAAGTACCGTCACTGGGTTACCACTGTCATAGTAATTTAGCACTCCCTAGCCTACTCCCATGGAATAATTTCACCAAGCAGGAGGTGGATTGTGCAGATCTCGTCTGCCCTGCTGTTGCCACAATGGTTCTCAAAAACTCTCAGAAAAGTAGAGAAGGGGATATATTTTGGAGGTCCTGGGATTCAAAGTATAGGTATTTTATAGAACTCCGGAGTTACGTAGACAACGACAAAGTGTGTACGAGCTAATGCATATGTGGTTATCCTTATCTGAGGTCTATGTCACCAGCACAGAATGTATCCCCAGATGGTTTGTTGCTCACAAGGATGTTTTCCTAGTCTGGCACTGGATGTAACCATAGTCTCTGGGCACATAATAGTGTAGTTACAGCCTTTCTAGCATGGCAGAAATGATGGTATTCAGCAAAGCAATTCGGGCCATGGGGAAACGTCAGCTAGTCTCTCAATCGAGTTGATCAGACTCACTAGAATAGATGAGTACAGAGTTGAATTCTTAATTTTTATTTTTTTCATAAACAGTGGGTTTCCCGTAGACATTTGCTGGCCACTGGGCAAACCAAATACTGGAAGAGAGGAATCTGGCTGGCCACAGAAAGTCACTGGGTGATCTTGGGCATGCCACACTCTCTCAGCCACTGAGGAAGGCAAACCACCTCTGATCAAACCTTGCCAAGTTTGCAACCGAGTCACCTCAGGGTTTCCATAAATCAGAAACAACCTGAAGTCGCACAACAATAACAAGACATTGATATAGAGATATTTATCTTGGAGCCCCCGGTGGCACAGTGGGTTAAATGGCTGAGCTGCTAAACTTGTTGACCGAAAGGTCGCAGGTTCGAATCCAGGAAGCAGCGTGAGCTTCCGCTGTTAGCCCCAGCTTCTGTCAACCTAGCAGTTCGAAAACATGCAAATGTGAGCAGATCAATAGGTACTGCTCCAGCGGGAAGGTAATGGTGTTCCATGCAGTCATGCCAGCTACATGACCTTGGAGGTGTCTATGGACAACGCCGGTTCTTCAGCTTAGAAATGGAGATGAGCACCAACCCCCAGAGTTGGACACCACTAGACTTAATGTAAGGGGGAAACCTTTACCTTTACTATCTTGGAGAGTCATGTTGACCAAACATCATACCAATACAATGCTCCCCATACACTGTCTCTTTGGATGAAAAAAAATGTTATAGAAGCCTGGTGGAACATTTGGGGTTAAACCTTACAATGGCAAAACCTGATCCGAGCATGAATGTTGGTGCGTTAGGGGAAGGCTTTGCTGGGCCATAGATATTTTTCTTCCCCCAAAAATTAGCTAGACTTTGAAGAACTTTACTTTCTATAATTCCAGAAAATGACTCTGGTGAGATTAATTATTTTAATGAGAAGGAGGAAAACGTGCATGGGAGATCAAATAAATGCAAATCCACGAAGGTGGCCGGGATTCTCATTAAGCGTTTCCATTAAAGAAGCGGCAAGATCTCGGAATGAGAAATAAGTCCTCCCTCAGACAAAGGCACCACTTCCTTTCTCCTTCGGGGCTTTCAAGCCAGAAACTGGGCAATGCGGCGCAAACGGAAGAGGAGCCAAAAGGTCTGGCGCAACCTTTCAGAGTGAGAAAAATAATAAAAAAGGAAGTTTTCCTTTGCTGCAAAGCTCATCTTCCTGCCAGATAACTATTTTTTTAATAGAGCTCTCCATCTCATGTTGACAAAGAGAGAGGACTAACACCATTAGAGATCTATAATCCTCTTCTGAAGGAGCAAGATGTACCATTTGGATACGGTGATCTTTAAAAAAATAAAATCACGCCAATGTTAGAATCATCTCTCAAGTTGTTCTTTTACTTGACAGAATAAAAGAAAGCACACTTTTCTTCTCTCCTGTTCTCATACTACTGTGAAAGTAGCAGCCTTCCATGTATTTTTCTCCATGGTGTTGTGAGGAGAAACAATTCATTTGGAAATTTTAGCTGTCTGGCAGTATCTTTGCCACCTTTTCCTTCAACAAAGGTGGGCACATACAGGCACATTTCTTTGTAGATAATGGATGAAACCCTTTAGCTCAGCATTTCTCAACCTGGGAGTTGGGACCCCTGGGGGGTGCGAGGGGGTGTCAGAGGGGTCACCAAAGACCATCAGAAAACACATTATTTTATGTTGGTCATGGAGGTTTTGTGTGGGAAGTTTGACCAAATTCTATCACTGGTGGGGTTCAGAATGCTCTTTGGTTGTGGGTGAACTATAAATCCCAGCAACTCTGACACCCAAATGTCAAGGTCTATTTCCCCCAAATTCTACCAATATTTGCATTTGGGCATATTGAGTATTTGTGCCAAGTTTGGTCCAGATCCATCTTTGTTTGAGTCCACAGTGCTCTCTGGATGTAGGTGAACTACAACTTCAAAACTTAAGGTCAATGTCCACCAAACCCTTCCAGTATTTTCTGTTGGTAATAGGAGTTCTGTGCACCAAGATTGGTTCAATTCCAGCATTGGGGGAGTTCAGAATTATCTTTGATTGTAGGGGAACTATAAATCCCAGCAACTACAACTCCCAAGTGACAAAATCAATCCCTGCCCCCCAACCCCACCGGTATTCAAATTTGGGCGTATGGGGTATCTGTGCCAAATTTGGTCCAGTGAATGAAAATACATCCTGCATATCAGATATTTACACTATGATTCATAACAATAGCAAAATGACAGTTATGAAGTAGCAATGAAAATAATTCTGTGATGGGGGTCACAACAACATGAGGAACTATATTAAGGAGTCACGACATTAGGAAGATTGAGAACCACTGCTGTAGCTGATTTAAGTTTGGGTACAATTCTTAAATGTTTTCCTCTTGTGACCCCTTTTTGCCCCAGAAATTTTTACATGACCCCGGATATATAAAAATATCAGATATAAGAATCAAACATTTACTGATAATAAATCGGCAACTGGAAGGCTTGCTAAACAGACTGATTTTCCTTTTCATGAAGTACAGACAAAGCATCTTCTGCAGAGTCTGCTGTAAATACTGCAGAACAGATTTGTGTCAGTGCCTACAACAGCCACTAGGTGGCAGAAACCATTTACTGTAGCCAAATATTTCACAACCTCAAGATTGAGCTAAGGGCTAGACTTTCTATATATATTTCAGATTTCAATATTAATGTCAAAAAATGTAGTATGATTTTACATAGGATTTATGCTACATTAGAACAGTAAAGACAAATATCACTTAAGTAAAATAAACATTACATATTAAATAACAGAGAAATAAAATAAGGTGTAAACACTAAACTAATCTGGGAATCTGCTATTGCAACACATCCAATGAAGTGGTTTAAAACCAGTATAAAAAAAGATTAGGACTAAGTATGTTCCAGTCTACTTGGAACACACGAAGCTCATTCCAGAAGCGTGTTTAAGAACTGGTCCAAGAGTCCAGAAGAGCCTCGACTCCCAATGTGACCATCATCCCACTTTCTTTGATAGTTAGCTTGTACCCAGTATGCTTTATTATGCCAATTGTTTGCCTTAGATAGTTGAGCAAATCGTTTTCACGGTTGCCTCTTGCTTGGGATCGAGACCCAGAATTTAAGAAAAAGATACTTTTTTCAGTTGTTGTCAAAGGAGGTACCCAGAGCCACCTTGTGCAATGATCCTGCCCCTTTCTTTGCAGGCAACCCCAGGTTCAAGGTACCAGGGCTTTCTGGAGCAAGGCACAGGGGTATTCTGGGTGCCATGTGTTTGGGGAAAAGGAACAGACATCAACCTGACAAAGCCCTGGCAAGCCCTGGCATCATCCTAAGGTTTGAGAAACTCCTCAAGTTGAATCATAGACTCTTATGAGAAGGAAGGGACCCACAGATATTAGACTAGCTCCATCATTATTGGTATTCCGCAAAAAAGTGAAGACTTGGTTGTTCGAGCAGGCGTTCAAATAGTTAGTGCAATTAGTGTAATGAACATAGGAATGGAACAGTGAATGACGGATCTGGATCATGTTTTCAGTGATGAGACACCAGTGAATGGCTATTGTTGTTAATTATATAGGATGGTTTAGGTGTTATGATGTTACTGTTTTTTACCGTGTACTGTATTTTTGCTGTTCTGTTGTTAACCGCTGTGAGTCGCCTAAGGGCGACTCACAGCGGTATACAAATAAAGTAAGTAAGTAAGTAAGTAAATAAATAAATCTTGCTCAACCCTTTGCCATGCAGAAACACAGATCTATAACACTCAAGAGATGCCCATCCAATCTCTGTATAAAGGAAAAAGACTCATGAGCTGCCAAGGCAGTCTATTTCAATGCTGAAAGGCTCTGGGTGCAGCTACATTGTTGAATAAATGAAGTTAGACCCCACTTTATCAGCAGTGGCTCAGTGATATGGAATCCTGGGAGCTGTAGCTTAGCAGGGTCTTGAGCCTTCTCTGCCCAAAAGGGCTAGTGTCTCACCAGACTCCATAGCTTGGAGCCACGGCCGTGAAAGGGGTGTTAAGCTGCATTTTTTCGCAGTGTAGATGCACCCTCTGTCACTCAGGAAGTTCTTCCTAAAGTTTATCAGAATCTCATTCTAGTCTGTGGGGAGACCAGAAATCAAGATGGCATCCTTTTTACATGATGTCCCTAAAAATATAATCTCCAAACAACTGATCAAAGCAACCTATAAGTGGCTTTGATAAAGTCTGCCTCAGCACTACTTTATTAATATATCAAGATAATTTAAAAACATGAGTAATGCTTTTAATGAAGTTGCCCTTTGAGAGCTATATTTTAGGTTTTACGGGGGCTGCGTTTGCACGTCAATGATGGTTATTAGGTTGGTTAAGAAGCTCTGTTCCGAGCCCAGTCCTGCATTAGAGATCCAAAATAAAACACTCATCCGCTTGGCTAATGACTCCTAAATGTTTGGATGCCAGAAGTAGCTTTGGAGTGCATTATTTGGGACATTAGCTATTCAATCTGAAGATGTTGTTAAGACTACTTTGGATATTTTAAAGGACTTTGAAGACCAGGAAACTCTGCCTTGTTAAGATGAATCACCACTCCTAAGTGCATGTAGGTAGATATGACAGGCTGTTTTTGAATGCCTGGAGTTGAAAACAAAATTAATGAGTAACCAAACAAAGTTTGTTTTCCCCCCAGCTCTTTCCCAGCATCCTTTCAATGCTGGTATCACTAAAAGCCTTCCAACAAGATGGAGGACAAGAAGGAAAATTAGAGGCTGGGGGAGCATAAAAAAGACTTTGCAAAAGGAACGAAGCCCCGAACCTGAAGTCAGTTTTGACTAGCCATTCTCCTGTGCTCCGATGTGGGACTAACAATTGATTTCCTACTTTCAACCGGCACTCTCCTGCCCAAGAATCTGCAAGGGAGGCTCTCTGCTTCAGAATGATTTGCATCTGCTAATCTCTAGAGATCAATCGTGAGGCACAAAAGCTGGAAGTGAGAGAACAGTTGCCAACTCTTCTTGCAAAAGCCTCACCAAGGCAGTGATGGGGCTCACGTTCGACTTGAAAATCAGCATTTCTGCAAAAGTGCAATTCCAACCATATCCTTTAATTCTAAGATGCACTCTCCCCTCATATAAACATATATCAAAATTGGGCAAGTTTTAGAATTGCTGGTGCTCTTAGATAGATAGATAGATAGATAGATAGATAGATAGATAGATACAGAGATATGTGGTGTGGATGGATTAGATATGATTGATATAGATATAATAGATATCATTGATAAGATAGACTGATATAATGGATAGATATGATAGATAGATATGATAGATAGATAGATAGAGATAGATAGCAATTATTTTTTTGTCGTGTCAGGAGCGACTTGAGAAACTGCAAGTCGTTTCTGGTGTGAGAGAATTGGCTGTCTGCAAGGACATTGCCCAGGGGATGCCAGGATGTTTTGATCTTTTACCATCCTTGTGGGAGGCTTCTCTCGTATTCCCGCATGAGGAGCTGGAGCTGGTAGAGGGAGCTCATCTGCCTCTCCCCGGATTCGAACCTGCGACCTGTCGGTCTTCAGTCCTGCCGGCACAGGGGTTTAACCCACTGTGCCACTGGGGGCTCCTTTAGATAGCAATTGAGTGGGTGATTATTATTTTGTCTGGTTTCTTTCTTAATATTAACAAACTTCATATTTGGAACTAAAGGCCCTGAGGTTTGAGTCCCCTCAAGAAAGAAGCTGCAGGATGTTGTTGTTGTAATAATAATAATAATAATAATAATAATAATAATAATAAATAGGATTGAAAGATCAAACTGCAAAGACTCTGGCACAAGCCAGTAAAGGTGGTCCCAGGGGTGATTGGCACACTGGGTGCAGTGCCTAAAGACCTTGGCCTGCACTTGAAAACAATCAGTGCTGACAAAATTACCATCTGTCAGCTGCAAAAGGCCACTCTACTCAGATCTGCATGCATTATTCGCTGATACATAGCTGATATATTATGTTTTGGATGCAGGTTGGGAGACAGGTGGGTTTCCACTTGCGATGCTCTCATTCGTGCTGGCAGAGTCCAACAGGAACCCAGTCCAGCTTCCAGGAAGTAAAATGAAAACAGCCCACAAATATATCTCTACTCTGAAATATTTTCACCCCTTCGCTGACCCCGAAGTTGCAGGAAACACAAACAATCTGACAAGCCGGCAAAACAGTTTAGTGGCTGGCGGAAACGTGGTGGGGTTTTTTTTTTTTTTGGGGGGGGGGGGGACCAGCTCCACTTCTGCCCCTCTGCCATTAATCAGATTCTAATCATATTCTGCACAATGCCAGAGGTGTCTGCAGCCAATAAGAGGTGATGGCAGCCAGCTGCACTTTGCTGACAAAAGCTGTCAAAATAGCCTCCGAAACCAGGGCTGAGGAGGAGGGCAGCTTGATGATGGTGCGAAAATGAGATTCAGAAATGAGGGGGTGTTATTGGGGCGGGGGGGGGGAGGGGGGAAGAGAAGGTGTGGGAGAATCGCTTCCCATCTAAGATGCATCTAAACCCTTCACCGCCACCATCCTCCAAACTGGAAAATGCCAATACTGTGGATGCTGGACTCACACTTATCCTTGCAGAGATAGCACTTGTGCCTATTGTACAGGTGGCGAAAGGGGGCAAAAAAGGGAATGGATACAAGACAGGGAGAAAAGTCTCTTCCTGCCCCAAAATAGGAGCGATGAAAAAGGAGGTGAGAAACCATCCAAAAAAATCAAACAATGTTTCACTTGTTGTATAACTATGGTCAATGCCAACCATACTGATGGCACCAACTTGAGAGAGATAGCTAATAGATGGACAGGACAGGATCAGGATCCAAAATGAAGTTAGCACAGTGGTTCTCAACCTTCCTAATGGCATGACCCCTTAATAAAGTTCCTTATGTTATGGTGATCCCCAACCATAAAATTATTTTTGTTGCTACTTCATAACTGTAATTTTGCTACTGTTATGAATTGTAATGGTAATATCTGATATGCAGGATTTATTTTCATTCACTGGATCACATTTGGCATAAATACGCGATACACCCAAATTTGAATACTGGTGGGGTGGGGGTGGGGATTAATTTTGTTATTTGGGAGTTGTAGTAGCTGGGATTTATAGTTGCCTACAATCAAAGAGCATTCTGAACTCCACCAGTGATGGAATTGTACCAATCTTGGCACACAAAACTCCCGTGACCAACAGAAAATACTGGAAGGGTTTGGTGGGCATTGACCTTAAGTTTTGGAGTTGTAGTTCACCTACATCCAGAGGGCACTGTGGACTCAAACAATGATGGACCTGGATCAAACTTGGCACGGATACTCAATATGCCCAAATATGAACATTGGTGGAGTTTGGGAAAATAGACCTTGACATTTGGGAGTTGTAGTTGCTGGGATTTATAGTTCACCTACCAATCAAAGAGCATTCTGAACCCTAACATAGAATTGGGCCAAACTTCCCACATAGAACCTGAATGATCAACAGAATAAATAAAAATACTGTGTTTCCTGATGGTCTTTGACGACCCCTCTGATAACCCCTTGCGACCTCCCCAGGGGTCCCGATCTCCATGTTGAGAAACACTGCCTTAGCAGGTTAGAGAGTTGGGTCCAAACAAAATGAATGTCAGTAGGGAGAGTTGTACGATGCTATATTTAGGCCATAAAATGAAATGCGGAGATACAGAATGGGTGACCCATGGCTTGAAAACAGTCAATGTGAAAGGGATCTAGGAGTCTCAGTAGAGCACAAGCCGAACATGAGTAAACAATGTGATGAGGCAGGTGAAAAGGTATTGGGATTCTAGGCTGCATCAATAAGAGTATAGTCTCCAGATCGAAGGAAGTCATATAGCCCCATTCTCTTCTGCTTTGGTCAGACCACACCTGGGGGAGTCTCCTTCTCTGGAGGTTTTTAAGCAGAGATTGGATGGCCATTTGTAGGTAGGGCTTGGATTGTGTCTTTCTGTGTGACAGAAAGGGGTGGGACTGGCTGGCCCTTGGGGTCTCTTCCAAGTCTAGAGTTCTCTGCCTCACTGGGAAGGCGCCAGAGACTTCCCTGCCTTTCTGTTCTTTTCCTGAAGTTGAGTACCAAACCGTTTCCTCTGATTTCAAGATACTTTCAGCTCCTGCATCAGAGTTAGAAGCTGCGCCAGAGCTTGTCCCTGTCCATTGGATGAGATGTTAAGGACGCAGTCCACATCTACCTGCGTTTCCTTTGCCCGCAGGCACCCGACCGACGACGAGTGTTTCAATTCTCTTGCCAGCTCCATGAATGCACTGCCCACTGCCATTTCAATTGCGATCACAACAGGGGGAAAACTGCTTGGAATAAATGTTTGTTTCATTTTTTAAGAGGGGAAAAACACTCCTGCAAGGATCTGAGTTGCTATTGCTTTCTTTCCTTTTTTTTTCTCCAAAGGAGAACAAAAAGAGGGTGATAATCTTTGCCCACTCCCCAGCAGACAAAAATGCAACGAGGAGAAAATACAGTATACATTCTCCTTTTTTCGCAATGTAAGTTGACTAAGGAGTCCTGGAAGACCGAAACATTCCTAAATATTCCATTTGTCAATAGTGGTCCACGCCTTAGTTACCTCTAGATTGGACTATTGTAATGCACTCTACATGGGGCTGCCCTTGAAGACGGCCCAGAAATTTCAACTGGTCCAACGAGTGACAGCCAGACTACTAACTGGTGCGAATTACAGGGAGCGGTCAACCCCCCGCTATTTAAGGAGCTCCATTGGTTGCCGTTTTTCCCCCCGGTACCAATTCAAGGTGCAGGTTATTATCTACAAAGCCCTGAATGGTTTGGGACCCACCTACCTCCGTGACCGCATTTCCTTTTACGAACCTATGCGATCCCTTTGATCTTCAGGAGAGGCCCTTTTCTCGCTCCTGCCCCCATCGCAAGTGTGACTTGTGAGGACGAGGGAGAGGGCCTTCTCTGTGGTTGTCCCTCGGCTCTGGAACTTGCTCCCCAGAGAAATTAGGCAAGCCCCCACCCTGCCAGTCTTTAGGAAGAGCTTGAAAACTTGGTTGTTCCAGTGTGCCTTCAATGAATGAATGAATGAACAATAATCCATGACCTGACCAAACCTGGTATAAAATGCCCTCGGAAGCACTTTATCTTACCTGCTAGTGCAATTAAACCCTACTTTCGTCCCTTGGATCCCCTGTCCAGATACTTTACACTGCTCTCTCACCCAATGTTTTTAACTTTTTAATCTTTGCAACTGGCCCTGCCCACTGTGATAATTTTCTTTTTCTTTTTTTGTGTTCAATTACTGTGATTTTATATTGTTTGATGTGTTTATTGTTTATATTGTTTCTTGTATTTATTTTATTTCATTATATTTTACTGTTGTATTCTTATGTTGTATTTCTGCATTGCTGTATTGTTGGGCTTGGCCTCATGTAAGCCGCCCCGAGTCCCCTTGGGGAGATGGTGGCGGGGTATAAATAAAGTATTATTATTATTATTATTATTATTATTACTCTACAGTGTAGGTGCACCCACTGTTGAAAGTTTTCTAATGAAAAGAGGCAACCGGGTTATATTTAGGTTGAACTATAATGGAATTTCAGCATCAACCCGATTCCAGGATTTACGTACGGATTGCTTAATAGCAGTGTCAAACTACTCTTATTCTATAGTGTAGACGCACCCTCAGTCAAGGCGAATGGAGTTTAGACCCAAAGTGCATCTGTGTTGTATGCTTAGAGGATGATGAGAGCTGTAGTCCAACATACCATGCTCCCAGCCCTTTGGGACATTCATAAATCAGAGCAACTTTGGGTTGAAACCAGGGATTGGGAGACAAGGAGATAAACTTATACGCTATGTGTACTCTCTTGTAACTGTCTCAACCATTCCCTTCTAATTTATAAGCCTCTCTCCAGATGAGAAAGGGAGGGAAAGAAAGCCAGAGAAACATGACAATCCATTCCTGACCCAGGGAGAACATGATTTTGGAGGTAACTGTTAAAGAAAGAGACTGCAATGTTTTGATAGTAGCATCTGATGGCACAAAACTCATTCTCCCCTATCTTTGCCAATTGTAAGGCTTTAACCTCCAAATCAGAGACAGGGTTAGACCCTCGATATTGAGGTCCCCTGGCTGCAAAGATGAAGAGTGCCCCCTGCAGATGAGATGGGAGAAGAGCAATGTGAGCCAAGACTCACTTCGGAGTCACAAAGAGAGAGCCGAGCCCAAAAGCTGTAGCCAAAGCCATGAAAAAGGGAACTTCTTCCTCCCCAGAAGCATCGTGTTGTGATATTAGTCTATATCGGAGGAGGGATGTTTTGGAAGTGGCTGAGATCCTTCACTGTGAGGAGACAGAGCCTAACTTTAAGTGCCCAGAGGTAGGGCAGCACCAACTTTTGCAAAATGCAATGTTCTGCAGTCAAATGCACATGTGCCTCTACAAAGTCCATAGGCGTATAATGCATATGCATACAGATTAGTGTGCAAGGTGCCTATCACCGATGTCATGGCATTTCCATGCCCTTGAACCAGATACGATCGTTCCACATAATTCCAAAATGCCCAGCTGCTTCCAAAAGGGAACTTAAGACACAAACACACCAACGAGACACTAGACACCTGTTTCACAGAAACTTGCATCACCATTGCTGAGTCTGTCAACACTGGGAAGAATTATGAACTCAAATCTACATGTTCGGCACCAGCCTTACAAAGTTCAACCTGTTTGCCAACAGTTCAGAAACTCAGCACATTAAAATATAGTGAATGGAAACCAGTTCTCATGCTATTTGCACATCTACAAAATCCCAGGGTGCATCTACACTGCAGAACAAATGCAGTTTGGCACCACTTCTAACTGCCATGGCTCAATGCTAGGGAATCCGGAAAGTTGTAGTTTCACAAGGTCTTTTGGTTTCTCTGCCCAAGAGGTCAAGTGTCTTGCCAAAAGTGCAACTCCCCAAATCCACAGCCATGGCAGTTCATGCGGGATTAAACGGCATTCATTCTACAGTGTAGACACACCCTTGGGAGGGGGGGGGGAACGGGTGTAAACAAAGAATACATAACACATAATAACAGTGGGTTGCTGTGAGTTTTCCAGGCTGTATGGTCATGCTTCTGGGGAAATGGCCATACAGCCTGAAAAACTCACAGCAACCCAGTGATTCCAGCCATGAAGGCCTTCGACAATACATAATAACAGTAATAATAGCAGTAGCAATATCATTATTAGTAATACTATTAATAACAGCAATAATAAGGGGTTTTTTTGTTGGAGTGACTTGAGAAACTGTAAGTTGCTTCTGGTGTGAGAGAATTGGCTGTCTGCAGGGATGTTGCCCAGGGGACACCCGGATGTTTTACCATCCTGTAAGAGGCTATTCTCATGTCGCCGTATGGGAAGCTGGAGCTGACAGATGAGAGCTCACTCCACTCCCCAGATTCGAACTGCCGACCTTTTCAGTCAGCAGTCCTGCTGGCACAAGGGTTTAACCCACTGCACCACCGGGGGCTCCTAGTAATAATAGTACAGAATGCCCAATGTGGCCCGCAGAAGGTCCTTACCTGAAAAGCTCTCTGATCTCCTTCACTGTCGCTTGGAAGGGAATGTTGCGCACCAGGATCTTGGAGCTCTTTTGCTTCTTGCGACTTTGTGTTTTGCGAGCTGAAGACACTGGCGACCTAATCAATCAAGACAATGGCAAATGAGTTATGCCAAGGGGCATCACAGCGAAGCATGCTTTTGCCTAAGGGGACCCCTAAGAGTAGAGAAGGGCAGAACAGTAGGGATCCTTCCAAGATTTCAGAGAAAATAAGACTAGGAACCGTTGTCACTCAGAACCCAGCTCATATGGGAAACTTACTTGATGGCTCTTTCGGAGATCTTGACTTCCAATTGATGGCCATCCACGGAACAACCCTGTGGAAACCCAAACACAGCTGAAGGAAACCCAACTGAACCGCTTCAAAATAGTGCAGCATTCAGACCATTTGTCTGTTAGTCCCAAGACCCCCCTCTTTCCATGTGTAAGAGCATGAAGAAGCATCTAATCCCACCTGTAGCTGCTTCAGGGCTTTCTGCGCATGCTCCGGCTTCCTGTATTCCACAAATCCAAATCCCATTGAGAGAAGCGTCCCTACAAAATAAGCAGAGGGGCTCAGTGAGAAATCTACACAAAAGTGAGGGTACTATAGGATCTCAAATCAAAGGCAGAGCTGGGGAGAATATGCATGGTTCATTAGGGAACATACCAGCTTTATCTCGCTTCTTGGAGACGGTGCAACTCTTCACAGTACCGGCTTTGGTGAAAACCTGGCCAAGAAAGAAAAAAAAGAAGAAATTAATAAAATATATAAGAATATTTCCAGGTTAGACAACTTAGAGACTATTAGAGCAAAGACAAGAAAGTAGGATCCTCCGAGAAAGAATCCTATTGGGATAAAATAATGTCAACGTAAAAGAAAACTATTATGAAAATTTATGAGAAACTAATAATAATAACAATAAATAATAAAACTTTATTGATATCCCACCACCATCTCCTTGAAGGGACTCGAGGTGGCTTACAAGGCACTCCAGGGTGCACATATAACATAAAACAGGTAAAAATGGTACAAAAGCATAAAACAAGTCACATAAAATTATAACAACAACCCCCGTCAACACATGTAGCATAAAATCAATTCAATTTTAAAACAATAGTAGATAAAACTAATTGCCGACCATTCACAAGGTGCCAAGTGTCAGCTTCATTGGGCCCATTCAGCCTACTCCATGTCAAAGGCCTGTCTCAACATCCATGTTTTCAGCTTGGAATGGAAGGATTGAAGGGTGGGGGCTAATCTAATCTCTTTTGGGAGGGTATTCCAGAGCCAGGGGGCCACCACAGGAAAGCCCTCTTGCCACTTGAGACGGTGATGGGACCGAGAGGAGGGCCTCCCGTTATCTCCGAGCTCATGCCGTTTCGTAGAAAGAGATGCCGTCTCGAAGATAGGTTGGACCTAAAGCATATCGGGCTTTATAATCACTACTTGAGTGCCTTGCTGGAAGTAGTGGGGGCAGGTGCGCTCACCAGCTGCGGAGGTTAGTGCAGGCCTCTGCAGCGCCAGAAGTCAGGAAGGCAGGCTGCTGCGAGCAGAGGTCCTCCTCCACTGCCTCGGCTGCATCCTCCATTTGCTGCTTACGCCAGTGCAGGCCTGTGCTGGCTGTGGAGGTCTGCGCTGGCATAAGCAGCGAGTGAAGGATGCAGTGGCCTGCCTGACATATTGACTTCCAGGCCCAGGAGGTACCATACTTTGATTGTGCTTTTGCTGCATGAAGAAAGAAGGGTGTTGGACTAGATGGCCTTTAGAGCTCCCTCCCAAATCTATTATTATTATTAGTAGTAGTAGTAGTAGTAGTAGTACTATTAAGGCTGGATGGCCATCTGCCTGAGGTGCTTTGATTGTGCTTTCCCTGCATGAAAGCAAGATGAAGGGGGTTTAACTAGATGACATTTAGAGCTTCCTTCCAACTCTATTATTATTATTATTATTATTATTAAGGCTGGATGACCATCTGTCAGGGGTGCTTTGATTGTGCTTTCCCTGCAATAAGGCAGAATGAAGGAGATTGGACTAAATTGCCTTTAGAGATCCCTTCCAACTCTTGGTTTCTATGAATGGAGTCTTAATCGACCATGAGCCAACAGTGTAATGCTGCAGCTGAAATGGCCAATGCCGTTTTAGGCCGAGTCAATAGGAGAACCTGAGAGAAGGCAAAAGGGAACTGATATGACACTTTACCTCAGCTGGTTTTTGAATTGCTTTAAATGATCATTATTTAATGCAACTGTTTATTTTAACTTATTGTACAATGTTTCGTATTGTCTTTTGTTTAAAATGTTTATGGTTTTTTATATATATGCATTGAATTTTTGCCTGTTACTATGTTGGAAGCTGCCCTGAGTCCCCATTATTATAAAGTTATTGCTGATACCACTATTTTCGTTGACCCTCCTTTTCCACTATGGTAAAAAATAAAAAACCTTTAACCTACTGATGCTTTAATTAATGTAGTTTTATTAGTATCTATTTTTATTTTGAAATTTACCAGTAGCGACTCCCACCCTCGGCTTACACTAGAGTCAATGTTTCCCCAGTTTTCTGTGGTAAAATGGGGTGCTTCGGCTTATATTCATGACCACATCTCCTACCACCAACCTGCATGATCCCTCCGATCCTCTGGGGAGGCTCTCCTTTCGCCTCTTCCTTTATCACAGGCAAGACTTGTGGGAATGAGGGGGAAAGCCTTCTCCACTGTGGCTTCCTGACTATGGAACTCATTGCCTAGTGAAATTAGGCAAGCCCCAACCTTAGCAGCCTTCAAGAAAAATCTGAAAACTTGGCTGTTCAGATGTGCCTTCGGAGAGTGACCATTTACCCCATTTCTGTCTGCTCCATCCATAGTGTTGTCTCTATGATGCACTTTTCCCCGTCCTAAACTGAAATCCTACCTCACTGTTTATCCTTTTTTAGGCTTCCCTCAATTACATTTTTTTTATTCCTACCTCATCCAGGGTTTTATCATTTTACCTTGTCCATTTGGCCTGCCCATTCTGTTTTGATTGTATGTTGTGATAATTTGCTTTATTTATGTTGTTTTGATACTGTATGTATTTTATTCTGATGCAATTTTTGTTGTCCGCAGTCTGTATTTTATTTTTGCTGTATTGTACCTTTGGGCTTGGCCTCATGTTAGCCACCCCAAGTCCCCTTTGGGGATGGTGGCGGGGTATAAATAAAGTTTATTATTATTATTATTATTATTATTATTGTTATTATATTCAGATTGGCTTATACTCAAGTATATACAGTATGTTTATTGAAATTTTACTTATATCGATTTAAAATATATAGTGAGAAAGATAAATAAAATAATAATTGAAAAAATATAGAAAGATAAGTGCATATATAGCAAGGAATATATATACACACACACACACACACACACACATACATATACATATATATATAAAGGATTGAGGTGGGGTGTTCTTCATCTTCCCTTTCTTTCCAGTCTTCAATTACTTATTTTAATATGAGCTTCACATCTTTGTTTCTTTCCCACTTCAGGCCGTACTTCTTTTATTCTGCTCGTGTAGATCATCATTCTTCTTCTTTCTTGTTGTAGGTAATTCCTTACTGGGTTCCAATCTATTTCTTTCTTTGGTATCCCTTGTTTGTTTGTCAGAAGCTGTGCTAATCTGTCCATATTTCTTATTTCTAGAACCTTTACTATTCATTGTTGGACTGGAGGTATTTCTTTTGTTCTCCAATTCCTAGCATAGAGTATTCTCGCTGCCATTAAATAATTCAAGAGTCTCTATTTATTCTTGTCTATTTTTCTGTCTGTAATTCCTAAATTTCTGGTTTCATTTGCATTTTGGTATCCTATATTTTTGGGGATATTTCATGTATTACTTTCCAATATTCTTTTGCTTTGTTGCACAGCCACCACATATGGTAGAATGTACCGTCCTGCTTTTCACATATTTTTCAATTACTTTGTGATGGCAGCCAGAATAATCCATGCACGAAATTGGAGAATGAAAGTACCATCAATAGACCAATGGCTCTCGAAAATAATAATAATAATAATAATAATAATAATATTTATTTATACCCCGCCACCATCTCCCCCAATGGGGACTCGGGGCGGCTTACATAAGGCCAAGCAAATTACAATAAAATTACAATAAAATAAAATGCAAATTAGAATAAAATAAACAACATATACAATAAACAATATACACAAAACATTAAAAAAAGAAGCAGTAAAACAAACACAGTGACAGTGAGCGGGCCACATGTACATAAAATGATTTAAAAACTCAGGGTGAGATAAAGGAGCAGAATTATTTGTAAGGGAGAACTCGTGGAGAGACAGGGTGATAGACAGACCTTCGTACAAGGTGTACCGGGGGGGGGGGGGGTACTCCTAATACAAGAACGTTGAGGGGAGCAATAGCTTAAGATTATGTGACTACTCTCCAAAAGCGCAACGGCAAAGCTCGGTCTTGAGATTCTTTTTAAAGGTTTCTAAGGTAGGGGCTTTCCTAATCTCTCTGGGCAATAAGTTCCAGAGTCAGGAGGCCA
The DNA here is from genome assembly GCF_037176765.1 of Anolis sagrei. NCBI lineage: Eukaryota > Metazoa > Chordata > Lepidosauria > Squamata > Anolidae > Anolis > Anolis sagrei. Next base: position 44,784,699 of record NC_090034.1, on the reverse strand, counting down.
CAGAGGAGAAGGCTCTCTCTCTTATACCCACAAGGCGAGTCTGAGAGACTGGCAAGGGCAAAAGAAGGGTCTCGCCCGAAGATCTAAGAGTTTGGGTTGGTTCATGGAGAGAAATAGCCAAAGATGGACAAATGAAACTCAGCTACTAGCACACCACCAGAGCAGTGTTAAAAAAGTGACAGATTTGACATTATGTAAAGACTATATGAAACAACAGAATATGAAAATGATAATATGGCTCAACAAAAGAAAAAGAGAGATAACTGTTTTCATTGGGAAGAAGTAGGAAAGGGGGGAGCTGAATTTAGAAAGATTTAGAACAAAGAACTTTTAACCACAATGTAGAAAATTGGAAGTCAACCAAAATCCCCCTTTGCCCTTCTATTTCCCCCCGCAACCTATATTCATATTTTTCTTTTCTTCTTTTTCTTTTCCACTCTCACATAGAGGTTAGTGGCCCCCTATATTATATTCCCATATCCTTTTTTCCTTCCCCTTCTCTCCCCATTTTATGATACTGTATTAAGTAAGTGTATTAATAATTTTTTTAAAGAACATAATAATAATAAAAAGATTTCAATGTGGGTTGGCTTTCATTCCTGCCTCGTATACCATCAATATAAGGCAACAACCAGCCCTTTGAGTCTGCAAAGAAAATTGGGACTCCAGAGTAGGTAGCTTAGTAACACAAAACCTCACCTCTTTTAACGTTTCCTCTGTGGTGTTAAAATTCAGGTTCTTTACAAAAAGTGTACATCCTGGAATGCTCTCTTCATCATCATCTTCGTCGTCCTCCTCCTCCTCAATCTGGCCTTTCTCTGCTTCCATTTGAGTTTCTTCATCTTTAGAGTCACCTATAAAAGGAGTGAGACCACCATTAATTCTGAACTTGGGTTAAAAGGCAGCATTGCAGCAACCCTGCAATTGGGCCAAGCCACCCACCCCATAGCTCAAGGATAGGATCCCTACACATACCAAACCCAGATGCATACCCATTTTTGCCGGTCCTTCACTTTCCTTCCGGTCTCCTGGATTCTCAGGCTTTCTCTTTCCAGGACCAGAAAAGACCCCCATTGGCGCCCATTCAAGGTATAACGGGATATGACGAAACTGGGAGAAATGGTGAGAAAGATCATAGTTAGGTGATTGCAGTCTAATACATTAAGAGAGCTCTGGGTTGGAGGAAAGTTTTTTTCTGCCATTCCAAACACTATTCAGAACCAAACTCCATCTCGCCACTCAATACCCCATAGCTGCCTATTTTACCAGAGCAGCCCTGCATCCATTCATGGGCATCCAATGGCTGGGTGAGAGTTTGGGAGAATGAGAAAGCATCTAGTTAGGTCCTCATTAGCTAAGCTGCACATCGCAAGTGCTGAACCTGACTCAGCACATAGAAGATGACTTTGAAAGGCAGCAGATCACAGGAGCTGTCTTCATAGACCTGTCAGTAGCTTATGATACTGTACACCACCGCCTCCTCCTGAGAAAAATGTATAATACCACAAAGGACTACCACCTCACCTGCCTCATAGGAAACCTGCTACAAAACAGGAGCTTTTTTGTTGAGTTCCAGGGCCAGAGAAGCAGATGGAGGAAACAGAAGAACGGCCTGCCTCGGTGGAGCGTTCTTGCTCCATCCATGTTCAACATCTACACAAATGACCAGCCACTGCCAAAAGGGACAGAGAATTTCATCTATGCTGATGGTCGTGCCATTACCGCTCAAGCAGGGAGCTTTGAGATGGTAGAACAGAAGCTCTCCGAAGCTCTAGGTGAACTTACTGCCTATTACAGGGAAAACCAGCTGATCCCTAATCCATCTAAAACAGACATGTGCTTTTCACCTCAAGAACAGACAAACATCCCGAGCTCTGAGGATTACTTGGGAAGGAATCCCTGGAAGCCTTGCAGTTAATGTCACTATTTTGCACCTGGCTATGGGCACACAGCCAGACGTTCTTTCAATCCACCCTGCCACTTTCCAATCATGACAGGGAGAAGGGATAAGGTGGCTCAATGAGTCCATGGCATGTGTGGGAGTTGCAATGGTAAAGAGAAATCTGCAACAACCACACCTGAACAGGTCACTATCAAGATAATGATATGCATGGATAAAGTATCAGGGTGGGTCTCTGCATATAAATGACGAAGATATGCTAGGAATGACTGAGTTGGAGGATCTTCCAACAATGTCTTGTCACTTTGACCAAATTCAGGCCCTAGGCGCCTGGTCTCCCTGTTGTTACCTTTGAGTAGGCCAGCTTTGTGAAAGCCCGTTTTGCTTCTGTGGGCTCCAGAAACTCCACAATAGCCGTCACTCCTCCTTCGGGGAGCAGCACCCGCCCAAGGCTGCCGTAGGCCCCAAAGACTTCCTCTAACTCAGTTGCCTCAGTACCAGCAGGCAAGTTCTTCACCAGGATCACGGTTTTGCTCCGCTCGCTGGCAGCCTGGCCAAAAGGAGAAGGCAAATTATTATTATTATTATTATTATTATTATTATTATTATTATTATTTGAAAAACAACAAGATTAGTACACAGCTCTGATGGCTGTTGTATTGGATCACACGTTGTACACCTCCCAAGTGTCTGGGACTGTGTGATGTATCGGCGAATAATATTTGCAGATCCCAGTAGGGTGGCCTTTTGCAGCTGGCAGATGGTAATTTCGTCAGCGCCAATTGTGTTTAAGTGCAGGCCAAGGTCTTTAGGCACTGCACTCAGTGTGCCGATCACCACTGGGACCACCTCTACTTGCTTGTGCCAAAGTCTTTGCACTTTGATCTTTAAATCCTCATATTTTGTTAGCTTTTCCAGTTGTTTCTCTTCAATCCTGCTGTTGCCTGGGATTGCAACACTGACGACCCATACTTTGTTTTTTAACACGATCGTGAGGTCAGGAGTATTGTGCTCCAAAACTCTGTCTGTCTGAATTCAGAAGTTCCAGAGTAGTTTGATGTGTTCATTTTCTGTAACTTTTTCAAGCTTGTGATCCCACCAGTTCTTTGTCGCAGGCAGATTGTATTTGTGGCACAAGTTATATTATTATTATTATTATTATTATTATTATTATTATTATTATGCTGCCAGCATTATTATTATTATAACTGTAGGAGTCCCCGGTGGCGCAGTGGGTTTAACCTCTGTGCCAGCAGGACTGAAGACCGACAGGTCGCAGGTTCGAATCCGGGGAGAGGCGGATGAGCTCCCTCTATCAGCTCCAGCTCCTTCTGTGGGGACATAAGAGAAGCCTCCCACAAGGATGATAAAAACATCAAAATCATCCGGGTGTTCCCTGGGCAACGTCCTTGCAGACGGCCAATTCTCTCACACCAGAAGCGACTTGCAGTTTCTCAAGTCGCTCCTGGCACGACAAAAAAATTATAACTGTACCCCCAATTTGCTTCTGACATAATAAATAAATAATTATTAACAATAATAATTACTACTACTAATAATAATATTAATACAATACTATATATACTACTATATTATTATAATCTCTCTAAAACAAGACCTAATTCTTTAAAAATTCAGACCTCACTCTTCCAAACTCTCAATTTCTCAATGCTGTTTGCAACCCATGCTGTTAAGACCCTTCCTTTAAAATGTCTTCAGAACAATAAAGTTAACCTATGGTCCCAATCTAAACCGGTAATAAAGTCTGAAGGACAGTGACTTTTCTAAACTCTGCTGTGGTGGAGAACACATCACTGATTAAAAAGAAATCTAAAAAGTGCAGGATTCTTACCTGGCTGAAGGAGTCCAGACTGACACCGTTTTCCAGCAAGAACTGGCGGACCTTCTGAACCAGCTCCGTCTCTCCCAATGCCACCCTCACGGCCACACTACCCTTCAGCTCCTGCCAAGAGAAAATCAGGCATGGGTCAACATAACCTAGTAATTGAACAGCTTCCGTCTGTCTGGCAGGTGAGAGATGGTAGGGGAATAGCAATGAACCCTAAACAACCAAAATATCAACCTAAAAACCTCTCTAATTCCTAAAAAAACAGACACTAGGATACTCTCAAGATGGTCATGAACTGACGGGATCAAGTGGGGATCAGAAAAATAGTTAAGATAGAATTGAAATATGTAATGGATTTTAAAAATATATAAAATTACAACTCACATGATCAAACACTTGGCTCTTCGTGGCATTGTATTTGTGTGCAACCGCGTCGGCCACAGCATTCACCCCCATAAACAGAGTGTTCCAGTTATGTGAGCTAGAAAAGGGAGTAAAACAAGGGGGTTGATCTTTTTTTGTTCTTTTCTAACAGCGTTAGCTACCGGCAGAACAAGCTCTAAGCTACAAAGTATTGCTTGTAATTATGGTTCCATTGATTTTGCTGTTGCTTAATTCCTAGTCAACAGCATCTTCCCCAACCACCAGAAGTTTACCCACTGTGAGCACAAACCTGGAACTGCTGGCTTTGTCCTTGGATGCCTTTTGTTTCTTGTAGGATGAGGCCCCGGGATCGTCACCATGCTCCTCTTCTTCCTTCTTAATGGTGGAAGGCAAGACATGGAGCATTCGACCCTAGAAGATAGAAGAAGAGAAGATAGAACCTATAGCATTTCACTTTTTGGCGGAACAGAAGCAGGTCAACAAAGGCAAAAGAAAGGTTTCGAATTGAAAGAGATCTCCAAAGTAAGTTCTTCTAGATGGATTTAAGAAATCCTCACTGTACAAACTCTGGAATAAGCAGCCTGAATTCCAATTTCCTTACCTGGAAAACCTGCCCATCCACTTCGGCGAAGGCCTTCACAGCATGTTCGGGGAACATGTAGGTAACAAAGGCAAAGCCCTTGGGTTTCTTGGTCAGGCCATCGATGGGGAAGTGGACCTCCGAAAGCGGCCCTGCGGATGGTATACATAAGGAAAGGTGGATTTTGACTGCTTTATTTGCTTGGGTTGCAGGAGACTTAAGAATGTCAAGCTCTGTTTATTTATTTATTTATTTATTTATTTATGTTATGTTATTTCTACCCCGCCCATATCAGCCTGAAGGCGACTCAGGGCGGCGAACAGTCAGCACAATTTGATGCCACATATAAAATACATACATCAATAAAAATAAAACCAACACATTACAATGTATCTAAAAACATCAAATCATTGAACAATAGATTTTTTTAAAACTATGTCGTCATATTCTTTTGCAGCAGAAGAAAGTTGAACCTGAGAGAGGGTTACTATCAGTGCAATCCATCTGGAAAGCACCTCTGACTGTTGCCAGTCAAAACTGGGCAATCAATGACACATGGGATAGATTTCCTGCATATATAGAGCATCACCTACAATTAATCAGATTTTACTTGGTTTGTCTAATACAGTGGTTCCAATTTTTTGACCAGGGACCACTTGACCAGGGACATTATTACCAAAAGGGTTACGAATTGATTTTTGGTCAACTTTAGATTTTGTTTGGTTATCTGGGGTGCTGATTTAGAAAACTGCATTGGATAGACCGCATCAGTTTTAGTTTCTGATACAGAACATATGCCATCCAATAGTCGCTATCTGCTTGCCCACAGAAAGCCATCTATCTATATCTATACACATAATAAAAGTGAAAAATGTGTATGTGTGTATGTTGTGGAGGTGTCCAGTTACATAGACAGCCTCCTGCCTCCACAAATAGGCTATACAGTGTACCCTCAGTTATCACGGGGGTTACATTCCAGAACCATCCACAAAAAGTGATAAACCGTGATGTAGGGATGCTCTCTCTCTCTATATATATATATAAAATAAATGTCTTGCCCGACTTACCAAGCAAGGGTCATTGTGGCGGTGGGCGCCCTTCCACCAGCCATGCTGCTTGCAGGGGGCTTCTTCTTCCCAGAAGCACCCTGTGCAGTGGGAAGTCTCTCATCGCTTGGCCAACTGGCCAACCCGCAGCAGACCCCGCCCTGCCCCTGGATCGGCCAGGGCCAGCTTCCCCACCTCGCCCCAGCAGCCTTTGCCGGCCTGCCCAGGGCCTCCGCAGGGCTGCTGGGGCGAGGTGAGGAAGCTGGCCCTGGCTGAGCCAACCAGTGGATTGGCCAGGGTCAGCTTCCCCATCTCACCCTGACAGCCACGGAGGCCCAGGGTAGCACTGCAAAGGCTGCTGGGGAAAGATGGGGAAGCCGGCCCTGGCCGATCCGCTGGTTGGATTGGCCAGGGCCAGCTTCCCCACCTTGCCCCAGCAGCTTTCCGCAGGGCTCCATGGCTGCAGGGGCGAGGTGGGGAAGCTGCCCCTGGCCAATCCAACCAGGGCTTCCCCATCTCACCCTGGCAGCCACGGAGGCCCAGGTAAGCACTGCAAAGGCTGCTGGGGCGAGATGGGGAAGCCTGCCCTGGCCTCCCTTCCAGCATCCATGGAGCCAGCGGACTCACTGTTTCACGGTTAGGCTTTAGAATATTAATTCTAAACCCTATCTGCGAAAGAGCAAGTCCGCGGAAAGCAAACTGCGAAACAGTGAAGGAACACTGTAGTTCCAAGTACTGAGAATCCTCCAAAGGCACTCAATCCATTGACATTGCACATTATAGTGAGTGCCATGATTTTGTAGCCTAAACGCTGCCAATGTCCTCCAGAAATACTAACAACCCAAGGAATACTTTTATTTCATCCTAGATTTCACATCTTTCCTCCATCACAGGCAGGCATCCCAGGGCTCCTTCTGTGGAATTTACATGACCCGTTCCTACCCTTTCCTAGGGCACACAGCAAACACAGAGGAAATGATCAGCAACTGAACAGACTGGGGGGATTTAGGGGACTGACTCAACAGGATGGAAGTTGTAGTTCATCCTGCATCAAGGCAGAGAACTCTGACCCCCTTCGATAATGGACCTGGACCACATTTGGCACGCAGAATGCTCATGACCAGGGTTGGGGGAATTGACCTTGATTTATTGGTGTTGTAGTTCACCTACATCCAGAGGCCACTTTGAACGCAGCCAATGATGGATCTGGACCAAACTTGGCACACAAACCCAACATGGCCAACTGTGCATACTGGCAGAGTTTGGGTGTGATTGCCCTGGGAATCTGGGAGTTGTAGTTCACTCTTATACAGAGAGCACTGAACCCATCTGATATCAGATCTGGACCACGCTTGGCACACAGACCTAACATGGCCAACTTTGATTAATTCAAAAGACAATGGATTCCCAAAATTGCAAAGACACAAATCCACTACAAGCAGTAGTACATAAATCACAGAGGAAAATGTTAGATAATACAACATTGAGCGATATACGGAGAACATAAGACTGCTATATACACAGTGATTTTTACACCAGTCACTTAAGTAGAATATTTCTTGCTTTAAAGCAGACTTCTCCTAAGGGCATTAGATCCCTTACTCTCTTGTAAGTAGAAATGTATACAACATGTTGTATTAAATAAGTTGCAAAAAAGTTTACCTCTGTGATTTATGTACTACTTCTTGTAGTGGGTTTGTGTCTTTGCAGCTTTGAATAATGGCAGGGTTTGGGAAGGATTGGCTCACGATTCTGGGAATTGTAGTTCTATTGGAATCATTCATAAAAAAACAAAAGGAAACACTGGCTTTTTTTCTAATAAATAGCATTAGGCATTACCAAACTAATATTACCAAACTTTAAAAAACAAGCAATGCCTTTCTCAAAAACCCAGGCACTGCTGGGTCCCCAAGCTAGTATTTAATAATCTAGAGCTGATGTGGTAGTAGTAATCTTTGTGGGTAGTCAGCCTCTCCCCTTCCGACATCCCCATTGCCTCGGCACTATAAGAGGGTTTTACGAGACCAGTCCCTCTTGTTGCCGTGTGGTTTCGAGGCAACAGTGTAGTAATGTTGAGGCTGCAGGCCATATTTTCGTTCTTGCAGACCACTAGTGGTCCATGGACCACAGGTTGGGAACCACGAATAGCTCAATGGTAAACCGAGGAATATTTGGCCCTTCTGATGTCTTGGGACTACAAATCCCACAATCCACTGCCATTAGACACACTGGATGAGGCTGATGGGAGCTGTGGGCTGAAGCCTTTATAGAGCCAAGAAGTGACACTGTGTCACAGCTGTCTGCATTCTGAGGGACTGCAGAAGGAAAATGACATATTTGTGGGTAATACAAGGCTCATGGTGGCTGTTTACCATATTTAGAAAACAACCCTTCCAAGTCTTCCTCAGTGCTGGTGTAGGGAAGATTTCTCACAAAAAGCCTTCCCGACTCAGACAGATCTTCGTCTTCCTCGTCATCTTTCTTTGTCCTTTGCCAGGTCTGGGCCAGGTCCTTTGAGGAATGTTTAGTCTTTTTGGAGTGTTCCTCATGGAAGAGTTCAATGTACCGCCCACCTGGTCAAGATGGCAGAAAGAAAAGGAGGATAAGTGATGAATTTTCATTTATCCCAAGAGCACAGCAACCACCTTAAGAGGCACGCGAGGCTGAGAAAAAGTGACTGGCCCAGCCACCTAGCTTGCAGGGTCAAGAAAGGACATGAATCCAGACCAGGGTTTGAGTCCCCATTCAACCATGAAAACCCACTGGGTGATTATGAGCAGGTCACACACTCTCAGCTTAAAAAAAAAACCCTTCCATGATAGTTTCATCTTTGGGTCACCAGAAGTTGGGAAAAGGAACAGCATCTAAACAGGTGGATACCTACCCATGTATTCGTGATTCCGTTTCAGGGCTTTCTGAACCTCCTCCTCATTGTTAAAATCAACAAACACATAACCTGGGAGGAGAAAACAAACACAAACATACCTAGCATAACATACCTCTTCTACAATACCAGTAGATAGAATTTATTATGAGTTCAAGTGTGTGAAATGTCTATATTAAATTTGCTTCTTAAGTAAGTTTACTCTGTTGCAATGGAGTCCCCTTTCTCTGGATGGCCATCTTCTGGGAGTGTTTGGATGGTGTCTTCCTATGTGGCATAAGGGGGCTCCAAGCCCCAATCAGCAGCCAGATGGCATCCAAGAAAAGAGCGCTTGGCAAACACAAGAAGTCAATTCTTACCTGTCTTATTCCCATGGGCATTCCTCACAATTCGGATTGCGACTGGGTGAAGCGGCACAAGAAACTCCCTCACATTTTGCTGCGGACAAAAAAAGCCCAAGAGCATTAGCAAAACAGTATCAGGGACCTCTTTGCCCCCACCTGGCAATTGGAAAAGATCCTTTTCTGGATTGCACTGCCCTAGTATCTCTCATGAATAAACAGCCTTATGGGGAAGATGAGGACATTCCACCTGCTAAAGAAGAATTGAGACCTGCCATGAAATGTACCTTCAGGTCCCAAACATTCTAGCAATTTGGTTACTTAAAAACATCAGCTAGAGCTTTTAGATGTAGAGTTTAGGGATCCAACCCTGGTCTACTACCAAAGTCAAAGGATAGAAGGTCAGTTCAGTTCAGGAGCCCCCGGTGGCACAACAGGCCGGAGGTTCAAATCCCACAACAGCATGGATGAACTCCCTCTGTCAGCTCCAGCTCCCATGAAGGGGCATGACAGAAAACTCCCACAAGGGTGGCAAAACATAAAAAACATCCGGGTGTCCCCTGGGCAACGTCTTTGCAGACGGCCAATTCTCTCGCACCAGGAGTGACTTGCAGCTACTCAAGTCATTCCTGACACACACAAAAAAGTGTGGTATCATGAACATATAGTCAATGAGCTCTCAAGCTTCCATAATCACAGGACAGAGATCAATGACATGAACATTACAGAGAGTAACTTCAGCTCCATTGGCCAGAGCCAGGCAAAATAACACGGATACTTACTTCTGTGACATTGAAGGGGGCGCCCCGCAGCTTCACTGTGTATGGCGTGGTGGGTTCATTTGCACCAACCTGAGCTTTTCCCTGGGAAGCCAAAAGAATGGTCAGTGGAACACTTTGAGGAAAGTTCCCAAGTGCTTTGTGTCTAATTTGTTTAGGCCTAAACTCCCAGAAGTGCAATTGAAAAAACCATCTGATCCAAGGTCAGACAATTTGTCCAACTTGCCCAATATTCAGAAGTATATGTTGAATGTTCCCCTTAATTGCGTAGTGAAGTGGTTAGAGCATCAGAATAAAACTAAAGAAATTCAGGTTCAAATCACAACTCAAGCAAAAGGATTGCAGGAAAAAAGGAGAGGACAGCTAGCAAGCAGGGGCTTCCAAGTTGTACTATTATTTGTAACAGCAGAAGACAAACATGGAGACATTTGTAAACAGACAAAACAGAACTGAGAATCACCAAGCCATGACCTAATGAGAGATGCATGAATTTGAGAATTCAGGGTTGGATCATACCTCGGTTGTGGCCTTTTGTTTCTTTTTCTCTGCAACCTTTTTCAAGCTTTCAATCTTTACACCCGCTCCAGATTCTGCTATCAAACCAGAGCCAGCCTTGTACCCAGGACTGGGTTTTGTTTCTTCCTCTTTGCCTTCATCAGACTCCTCCTTATCCACCTCCTCATCTTCACTCTCTTCCTCAGATGAAGACAAGGACTCAACATTTTTCACGACTTTTGATCTCAGGTAGTCCATATCTGACAGCTCTGGCCTGGCTGCTGCCTTTCCTTGGGGGCTTTGGACCTCCTCTGCAGGATGGGAGAAGACATGAGTGATATTGGATAGTGAGAGGGTTAAAAATAACCGAAAGGACTTACACACAGTCCAAGTGGGGAGAACCGGAGAAATAGTCAAGGAGAAAATGCAAGTCTGTGGCAGGCAGTCACATAATGTATCCAAACTTCTCTTTGCCTGCATCACTTCTATCAAAACACAATTTTCCATCTTATAGTTATTATGACGTTTATTTATACCCCACTTTTTTCTCTCCACAAGGAGACTCAAAGCGGCTTACATTAAAAACATTTCAATGCAATTTAAAATCTACAAATATACAAACATCAACACAGAATTAAATATCATTGGTATTGAAAAATCCAGTTAAAATCCATAAAAACATATCCAAAACTAAAAACCACAGCACCCCATGATTTTAAACACCTTTTTAAGAGTTTGTTCGAATAAAAAGGTTTTAGGCTGCCGCAGAAGGACAGCAGGGAGGGGGCCATTCTGGCTTCCCTGGGCAGGGAGTTCCAGAGGCAAGGGGCAGCCACTGAGAAGGCCTGCTCTCTCATTCCCACTAACCGAGCTTGAGATGGAGGTGGGACCAAGAGAAGAGCCTCTCCTGAAGATCTCAGGGCCTAGCCAGGTTCGTACAAAGGGATGCGGTTGGTAAAATAGCCTGGACCTGAACCATCTAGGGCTTTAAAGGTCATAACCAGCACTCTGAATTGTGCCCGGAAACAGACTGGCAGCCAGTGGAGCTGCTGCAACAGGGGGTTGTCTGCTCCCTGTAGCCAGTCCCAGATAGCAGTCTGGCTGCAGCCCTTTGGGCCAGCTGAAGTTTCTGAGCACTCTTCAGAGGCAGCCCCACGTAGAGTGTGTTACAGTCATCCAGACAGGATGTCACTAAGGCACAGACCACCGTGACCATACTTGTTTTTCAAGGAATGGGCGCAGTTGGCACACAACTTTTAATTGTGCAAAGGCCCTCCTCACCGCCACCGCCACCTGGCCCTCCAGGTTGAGTGCTGAGTTCAGGAGGACCCCCAAACTGCAGACCTGTGTCTTCAGGGAGTGTGACCCCTTCCAGCACAGATTGGATCCCTATTCCCCAATTGCCTTCCAACTGACCAAGAGTACTTCTGTCTTATCTGGATTAAGTTTCAATTTGTTTGCCCTTATCCAGTCCATTATCGACAACAGGCACCACAAAACTTGGAAAATAGTTTCTTTGAAGACTACACAATCCCCCAGACAGGGGATTCTGAGATTTGGAATACAAACAAGTAGTTTTTTACCAAGCTCTGCCTGTTTGTCACCTTTTAACCTGATAACAGGAGAGTTTGTTTTCTTCTGAGTACAAGGAAAGACTGGAATGCTACCCAGTGCCCCATTTAGTCTTCTTCTTCTTAACTATTTGTACCCTGCCTTTCTCCCCGTGGTCCCCAGAAGTCTGCTAACCATCACACAATCTAATCACAGTTTAAAACAAAGCAAATACAAAAGTTAAAACACAATTAAATGGTACTTTTATCTTGCCCGAGTTTTAATTAGTTTTAATCAGTTTGTCTTTTAATCATTACATGTAGCCCGCCCATTGTTATTGTGCCTGTGCTTATTGTAATTTTTTACATTGTTATGTACGCATATGTTTTATGTTAATATGATGTTATTGTTCGCGTTTTCGGTTTGTGTTTTGGTTTTTTCTTTATTGTAATTGTTATTTGGGCTTGGCCTCATGTAAACCGCTCCGACTCCCCATTGGGGAGATGGTGGCAGGGTATAAATAAAGATTATTATTATTATTATTATTCTGTGGATATAAATGAAGTTAAAATACAATTAAATGGTACTGTGTGGATATAAATGGAGTTAAAATACAATTTAAAATTACGTTTAAAATTCACAACAACACCTCCCCAACCTCACCAAAACTTCTCTCTGCTTTAATGTCCTGCTCAAGGCTCAGCGCGGGAAATGCAAACCTCTATTCCAGCTCAGAGCAAGCCAGGAAAAGCAAGAGTTATCCTTTCATATTGTGTTTAGTCTCAAATTTGATGTTATGTCGGTCTATTCACTGCTGAAAGTCTTGCAACAAGAAAGCACTTGGTGTAGCTAGGAACGGCACAAAAAGAGGCATACCAAGTCTGAACCCTTATTTCTTCTTTACTAAGATAGCAGCACTCATGAAATGGCACATCAACCCAACACATCGAGTACCTTGGGTAATTCCAGCATCTCCATCCTTATTCCCAGACTCAGCTTCCTCCTCACTTAGAGTCTCCGACTCATCGGAATCAAAATTCAGATAGTCATCCGTCACCTTGGCGCGGTTCTTTTTGGCCTCCTCCGCTTTTGTGTCATTGGACCAAGTGGTCACCTGAGACCGTTTCTTGTGCACCTCCAGGAAGTCTTGGAATGCCTCCTCTCCTTCCAGCTGAGGAAGGGGACCAAGCAAAGAGCAAGTCACAAACGGTTATAGGAGGAGTCCCCGCAGAACATCATTTGAGATGTCAAATGTGCAACGTACTCATTAAAAGGGTCAGGTGGATATGAGAAGACTATAATAATAATAATAATAATAATAATAATAATAATAATCTTTATTTGTACCCCGCCACCATTTCCCCCAATGGGGTCTCGGGGCGCTCACATGAGGCCAAGCCCAAGCAACAAATTACAATAGAATAAAATAAAGAACATCGCAATAAAGTACAAAGCATATAAATACAATAAGCAATATACACAAAGCATAAGAAAGCAATAAACAACATAATGACAGTGAGTGGGCCGCATGTACAATAACATGGTTTAAAAACTCAGGGTGAGATAAAAGGAGCAGATTATTTGCATGGGGGAACTCATAGAGAAACAGTGAAATAAACATACTTAGAAGGACTGGGATCTACTGATAGATCTAGGGTTAACTCAGTCATTCTGGGACACATAGCCCAAAACAACAACCCAAATCATCTTTGTACTATGCCCTCCCTAATCAGAGATGGGGCCTGAAGCAGACCATTTGCAAATGGCTGAGATTTACCTTTTTAAAATCTTCTGGCTGATTCTTCTTCTTTTTCTTCTAGGAAAGAATGGTGTAAAAAAAGATTTTTTAAAAAATGGTACCACAGAAGTTGGAAGAGACCACAAGGGCCATCCAGTCCAACCGCCTGCAGGAAAACACAATCAAAAACCCCCTGACAGATGGCCACCCAGCCTATGCTTAAAAATCATAGGAAATTGATCTCAGGAGATACTGTTTAAAAACAAAGATGCCAAAGACCTTTCTTCCAGAATTTTCAAGCACAGCAGTGAAATGATTTACAAACTTACTTGCTTAATTTCTGCATGGCCTGAACTCTTGGCAGATTTTTCAGGTACTTTCTCAATGGCTGACGGCTTTTGGGAATGCTTGCTCCATGCTCTAGGTTTCTGGGGATCTCCAAAAGACTTACAGAACTCAACCTGAAAATAATTTCAAGGTGCAACTTAGTTCACAGACTAAATGGTGGGGAAAAGGTGCCAGCTCCTTTCCTTTTTGAAGCAGCTTTTAACTGACGCCAGACACTGTACAATCATATGGGGATTTCTAGACTGATTTTAACTTTTATTGTTTATAATGCAGAAGTTGCTAAAGAGCATTCTTGGAATTTTTATTATCTGTTTTTAGTTAATGGTTTTATGCTACTATGTATATTTTTAAAAATGATGCGAGCCACCTTGGGTCCACTATGGAGTAAGGCGGCATAGAAATCTCCAAAACAAATAAACAATAAAATAAATAAAAGTTTTAAATGCATTAAAGACTAAACCCAATTAAATATTAATTTAAAATGACTAAAAATTCATTAAACACATAATATATATTTTACAGAGTACATTCAACTTATTGATTTGGTCATAAAGGGGAAACTGTGGTGTGTCAGGTTTAGAATATTTCACATAGGTACAATACTTGAACCCAATGTGGTAAACCATGGATTACTATGCTATTAGAATACTATTTATCCCAATTTTTTTCCAGATTCAGAATAGATTTCAGTACTTACTAAGAGAACTACGTAGATCCCAATCAAACCTATACACCCCTTTTACCCATTTAATATCCCAAAACAGTTGAAAGGTGTATTACCGAAACTCTGGCTGTATCTATAAAACTCTTGTTGAAATGCGTCAAGGCTGCTTTGGCATCCTCTTCAGACTTAAAGCCAATGAACCCAAATTTGCGGAACTTGCCATCCTTGGTGAACTTCAAGGCGCAATCAGTCAATGTCCCAAAGGCAGCAAAAAGGCCGCGGAAACGATCTTCCTTTATCTGGAGAGAAGCGAAAGATACAGTAGATAATTTATTCAAAGAATGTCAAAAATGCTTTCAGAGTAATGCCACTTAAGTTTAAAACATAGGATCAGACCTCAAGTTGACACTCAAATCATGGTCCTATCTATATGTTACTGATGAGACCTGGAGAATCAACTCCCATGATTCCAGAGCATTTGCCTATGGCAGTTAAAAGTAGTGCCAAATCACATCAATTCCCCAGTGTAGAAGCACCCATTGGTGACACTTCTCAAAGCCTGGAAACCCCTTGTGGACTTTTTGCAGAAAATAACAGGAAGAAAATGACTTGATAGCTATTGAATTTTATGATGAAAGGAATTAATTCAGGAGAAACAAAAGAGAAATTAAGTTAATGGTAGAGTAAGAAACGCATAATTATGTAGTATGTATAATGGCTGAGAATAATAATAAGACTTTATTTATATTCCATCCTATCTCCCCAAGGTTACTCAGGGCAGATTCCAACAAACAAAAAAGGCAAACATTCAATGCCTCATTACAACAACAAATGCAAGCATAATAGTTCAAAAACAAACTTATCAAATAAATTATATCTAACATAAAATACAAACATCAGTATCAGATACAGGCACAACTAGCACACAAGTTTTACTTGTGCAAAGGCGCTCCTGGCTACTTTTGACACCTGTGCCTCCAGGGTCAGCAATGAATGCAGGATCACCCTCAGACTGCAAACCTGCAACTTTGGGGTGAGTGTAAACCCATCCAGCACAGGCTGTAACCCAGCGTTTCTCAACCTGAGGGTCAGGTCCCGTGGGGGTGTCGCGAGGCGGGTGTCAAAGAGGTCACCAAAGACCATCAGAAAACACAGTGTTTTCTGTCATGGGGGTTCTGTGTGGGAAGTTAGGCCCAATTCTATTATTGGTGGGGGTTCAGTATGCTATTTGATTGTTGACAAACTGTAAATCCCAGCAACTACAACTCCCAAATGACAAGGTCCATTTCCCCTAAACGCCACCAGTGTCCACATTCAGGCATATTGAGTATTCATGTCAAGTTTGATCCAGATACATTATTGTTTGATTCCACGGTGCTCTCTGGATGTAGATGAACTACAGCTCCAAAACTCAAAGTCAATGCCCACCAAACCCTTCCAGTATTTTCTGTTGGTCATGGGAGTTTGTGTGCTGAGTTTCGTTCAATTCCCTCGTTAGTGGAGTTCAGAATGCTCTTTGATTGTAGATGAATTATGAATCCCAGCAACTGCAACTCCCAAATGACAAAATCAATCCCACCCAATCCCACCAGTATTCAAATTTGGGCATATCGGATATTAGTGTCAAATTTGGTCCAGTGAACAAAAATACATCCTGCGTATAATTAATAAGAGCAGCAAAATTACAGTTATGAAGTAGCAATGAAAATAATGTTATGGTTGGGGGTCACCACAACATGAAGGGTCCCAGTATTATTTATTATTTATTTATTTCAAATATTTGTACCCCGCCCTTCTCTACCCCTCAAGGGGGACTCAGGGCGGCTTACAGCCGACAACAATTTGATGCACCCCATATACAAACAGATAAAACAACTGTTACATAATAAGTAAAACATTAAAATTAGATTAAAAACCATTTAAAATAGTGCTAATTGAATTGGTTGGCTATGTCTAAGTCTGAGTTCTATGATCAACAACTTAATCCGAAGCCTGTCCATTTTCTATAGCAGTTGTCATTTTTATTGTCAGCCTGCTATCCGAATGCCTGGTCCCATAGCCACATCTTCAACATTTTCCTGAAGGAAAGGAGGGAAGCTGTTGACCTAATTTCGATGGGGAGTGAGTTCCATAGGCGGGGGGCCACTGTCAAGAAGACCCTGTCTCTCATCCCCCCCACCCCCAGGAAGGTTGAGAAACACTGCTGTAACCCTATACCCTGATCTGCCTTCCCACCGACCAGGAGTACATCTGTCTTGTCTGGAGAAGAACAGAAGAAGCTTTTGGTTTCTCCCCCTCCTTATTTCTTCTTTCCCTTTATTTCTTCTATACACGTTTTGGGGTGCATCTGCACTGTAAAATTAACCAAGTTTGATAAAACTTTCACTGTGTGGCTCAATGTTATAGAAACTTGAGAGTTGAGGCTTGGTGATGGTCCAGCCCTCTTTGGTAGAGAAAGCTGATGACCTTGTAAAACTACCGCTTCCAAGATTCCATAGCATTGAGTCATGACACTTTAGGTAGGTAGTCCTCTGACATTAAGTCCAGTCATGTCTGACTCTGGGGTGTGGTGCTCATCTCCAATTCTAAGCCGAAGAGCCAGCGTTGTCCGTAGACACCTCCAAGGTCATGTGGCCGGCATGACTGCATGGAGCGCCGTTACCTTCCCGCCGGAGCGGTACCTATTGCTCTACTCACATTTGCATGTTTTCGAACTGCTAGGTTGGCAGAAGCTAGGGCTGACAGCGGAAGCTCATGCAGCTCCCCGTAATCGAACCTGCGACCTTTCGATCAACAAGCTCAGCAGCTCAGTGCTTTTACCCACTGCGCCACCGGGGGCTCTTCATGACACTTTAAGTGGTATCAAACTGGGTTAATTCGACAGTGTAGACACCTTCAGTTCAAAAAACTGTGAGGTTCAAGAAACCACGCACCTCCCCACCTTCCCTTACCCCATTCGGCAGGTTCTTCACGATAAGTCGCGACATGTCGGAAATTGCTGCGGATTCTAACTTTCAAGCGAAGGAGGCGAAACTACCAACGAGAAACACGCCGCTTCCTGGGCGCCGCCATCTTGGCCATCCCCGGTGGATCACGTGGCGCAGAAGCCCCGCCTCCGCGTTCGACCACTCGTGCGCCTGCGCGTTGGGGAAAAAAACAAAACAACACGCGCCCTCTCTGCCAAAGCGTTGGCTGGCAGAAGAAGTCAGCCACAGTTGGGCAAAACTTCCGGATTCCAAGTGGCGGGGAAAGTAGTGAGAGCAAATGCTCATCTTCTTTCCCTGGGCGCATCTACATTTCAAAACGAATCCAATTTGACACCACTTGGACTGCCATGGCTCAATGCTACGGCATCATGGGAATTATAGTTTGGTGAAGTAGCATTACAAGGGAGATGCAGCTTTAGTCAGTAGCCAGAATACTTTGGAAGAATACTTTAGCAGCCAAATGTTGTCCATTGCAATACCACTTGCAGTCAATAGGGGGAGCCTTCAGCTTGGGTGTATTATAAAAGACCCCCCTCCTCAAAAAATGCAAACTGCTCAGGATCATCCCAGACCATGGCTGCATCAACTGTCGAATTAATGTGGTTCAAAACCGCTTTCGCTGCCATAGCACAATGCTATATGTTCCTGAGAGTTGTAGTTTGACACCACCATCACAAGTACGGTTGGTGGGGACGAGAGAGAGCGCCTTCTCGGTGGTGGCCCCCCACCTCTGGAACGCCCTTCCAAGGGAAATAAGACAGGTCCCATCCCCTCCTTTCGTAAGAGCTTGAAGACCTGGTGGTTTCAACAAGCCTTTGAGAATGACCAGTTCTAGCCCAGTCCCAAACATTGTTGAATATGGCCTTGCACTTCTTACCTATTACCCCAGTCATCCCTCTAATAGGCCCTGGAAATGAGCAGCCACAGACCCGTACCTGCTATTGCTGTTAGCCTGTTATAGCACTGTACATAATTCCTGGCCCCCTCATATTTTTGAGTTTGCACTAGCCATGGCGCGGCTTTTTAATTGCTACGAACAGGCAGGATTACTTTTAATATACATTTGTTATTGTGATAATTTTATGCTTATGCTGTTTTGTTAATTTTATGTTATGCTTTTTACTTTGTATGTTTCAGTGATGTTACTTGGAAACCGCCCTGAGTCCCCCTCGGGGAGATAGAGCGGTATATAAATAAAGTTTTATTATATTATTATAAGGTCTTGCATCTTCCCTAGCACAGAGTTGCGGGTGCCTTATTAAACTACATTTCCCAAGATCCCATTGAGCCAGGGCAATTCAAGTGGAGTCAAGCTGCAGTCATCCTCTGGTGGAGATGCACCCCTGGGTTGTGCAGAATCCAATACAGAAGAATTCTGCACAAGGGAGTGGGACTATTCCCTTAATCTCTGTAGGCACAATGTGCCTATGGATGCAGCTGAGAATGGCATTGGCTATTTTCGCTGCCACACTGTTGACATTCAATCCTTGCCCCAATTCTCTGCTTGAAGCAGGAATGTCAAAAGGGAGATACATTTGACTCCGACTAAACTAGATGGACTCCTTCCAGCTGTTTGTTGATAGTGAATGGCATGTAGCCCCCTCCCACACACACCCTTTTTTCTTCTTCTTCTCCTGCTTCTCTTTTTCCATCCCTTTCACCGCACAGGAGGCACCTTCCAAAGCAACTCTCCTCCCCAATCCTCTGCCACCCAAGGCGTTTTCCCTTCTAACAGGTAGAAGGTGTCACCAAGCCTTCCCAACTCCCCACTATTGGCTGGATTCGAGACCCCACTTGGCTTTGGAGAACTTAACCGCAAGGCCGCAGGCGTCTTGTTCCCCAGCAAGGTGACCCCCTGCTCCTTTGCGCTGTGCCATTCCATGTCCAGTTCCTCAGAGGAGCCAGGCTCCTAATGCTTTGTGACAGCTTGACTTGAACGTCCTGAAAGACCCTGGCAGAAAAGGCAGAGAGGCAGCCACAAGGAAAGGAAGGGGGGGGGGGGGTGGTCTGTTTAACTGGATACCTAGGATTCATCTAATCTGCAGAATGGATGCAGTTTGATCTCACTTGCACTGTCACAGCTCAGTGTGTGGAATCTGAGGAGCTGCAATTCGGTTTTTTGTGTGTGTCAGAAGCGACTTGAGAAACTGCAAGTCCCTTCTGATGTGAGAGAATTGGTCGTCTGCAAGGATGTTGTGCTGCGGACACCCGGATGTTTTGATGTTTTACCATCCTTGTGGGAGGCTTCTCTCATGTCCCCACATGTGGAGCTGGAACTGACAGAGGGAGCTCATCTGCACTCTCCCTGGATTCGAACCTCCGACCTGTCGGTCTTCAGTCCCGCTGGCACAAGGGTTTAACCCATTGCACTTCGGTGAGGCGCTGGCATTCATGGGCCTTGGGAAACTACAACTCCCAGGATCCATGCCGGTTCGTGTCGTGTGAAACGGCATTCCCTCTTAGATGCACCCCTGTATATTTCAGGGCAGGTGGTGCACTTAGAACTGCCACGGGATCCCGAGATTTGTAGTTTGCTGAGGCACCAGCACTCTGTGGCAGAGAAGGCTGAAGGCCCCCCATGGTTCTGTCGCACTGAGCTGTGGCAGTTCAAGTGGGGTCAAACAGCATACGTTCCACAGTGTAGAGATGCACCCTGAGCCTGCCCGTCTGCTCGCCTACCTATGGGAGGGCGCATGTGCGCATGGCCAATTCTTGCTGTTGTCCCCTCTCCTAGCCATCCATCTTCCTCTCCTGCTCCTGGTTTCCTTCCCAGCTTTTGTCTCAACTGACTCTGGGGAGGGTCCAGGCAACAGCTGCCTTTGATCAGCTCCACATCTGGGAGAGTCGGAGCAGCAGGAATGCTGCGCCGTGATCAAAGGTGGGAGCCCTCTGACAGCTGAGCTCTGTGTTAATGTGAGGGGGGGGGGGGCTGCGGAGGGTGGCCCATGGATGCTAACGTTGTCCTCCCCCTTCCACCGGCTTCAGGTCTGCCAATTCCACAGCTACTGAGGGTGCCCTTTCTCTTCTTGCTTGAAAGCCCACTCAATAACAATCCAATCCCCCCTTTCCTGCTTGGCTATACTGGCAACATCTTTGGGGTGCCTCCACACTGCAGAGTGAATGCCGTTTGACCTCACTTGAAGTGTTATGGCTCAATGCGATGGAATTCTGGGAGCTGTAGTTTTATAAGGCCTGTGGCCTTCTCTGTGAAAGAGTGATGGGGCCTCACAGCTCCCCACAGGACCCCACAGTGTTGAGCCATGATAGTTCAAGTAGGGTTGGATTGCATTCATTCACAGTGTAGAAGTGCCCAGAAAAGGACAAAGACATTGTAAAGCTACAATTCCTACAACACCTTGAGTAATGTAGTTCAAGTGGAGTCAGACTTTATTCTGATGCAGTCTTTCAGAGCTTGAATATGATATGGCGAAAGCAACCAAGGAAATTAACACACTACAGGGCACAGGCAATCCTTGAGTTACATCCATCTGACTTACAAATGACTCACAGTTAAGAATGTGGGTGAGACAACAATAAGTGAGAGAAATCTACCTCTTGGAAGGGACATCCGCTTTTGGAAGAGTTATTATCATGGGGAAAACTGTGTCTCCACTGAAGCGTTCTCTCCAATTCTTGTCTCCACAACAAAATCCAATGAACACAGGGACAGAAAGTGAGGTGGAACCTTCTGGACAGGGGCACAGGCAGCAAAGAAAACACCACAGGGATGTTAACCCTTCTCTATGCTATCCAAAACATGTACCTGTTCTGTCTTAAAACCAAATTCAACTTCAGAACAAAACAACAGGCCCTATCTTGTTTGCAACCTGGGGATTGCCTGTACACTGTTAAAGCAGCGCTATCCTACTTTAAAACTTGTGGTTACCTCCGATGTAACTTTGGGATTTGCAGTTCAGTGAGGCTAAGAGCCTCTATTGTTGAGAATTGTAAACTGCAAATCTTTCGTGACAGTTCGGGAAGTTTATGACTCTCTAACTGAAACGTCATGAAATTCATTTGGGGAATTCAGTGACATACACCTGGATACTAGCATAACTTGTCCATTGGACACATTGGAGCTTCAGGCTTGGGTCCAGAAGGGCTGTGAGGAGGGCCATGGTGACCCTCAGTGTCCATTGGGCCGTGGCACATCAGTCACTCCACGGCTATGCAATGGATGCCCATTTGTAGTAACAACACAGCAACACCTAGGTGAATGTAGACAGAGCTACTGATGGAAAGTGGGTAGGATCAGGAAAGGGTCTGGCTATGTTCTTGTAGCCTGGTGCAAAATGAGATGTTCTATTTGGGGATATAGCCAAATGCTACACGATCCTACCCAAAACTCCTCTTCCACCAGAGACACCAATGGGATTCTGACCATATTTGGTGCAAAGCACCAACCTCTTTTTGGGATGGAAAAGAAATGTGCCCAATTCCAATTTCTCTTGGGAAATATCCATATTGACTAGCAAAAGAGACAAAGCACAACTTAGCTGAGAAAGCCATCCTTTCCCAACCCAACTCTTGCAAACCCTTTCCGTTTTCTCCCTAGAAAAACCAGAGTTAATAAGGTTGGGAGTTATTTTTCATACCAAATAAAGTTGCAAGAAAAATGCGGAAGAGCATAATTTACAATATCCGCAACGGCATACCGTTGTTGTTATTTATGGACTCTTGGAGATCTTTATGATTGTAAAGACCCCCCAAAGGCATTTGCCAGTTGGGTGGTAAAGAACTTTATTGGACATATCGCAGCTTTGGGGAAATTAGACAACCTGGATGTTCAGGCAATCATTTCTTGTAACCAATCTGACAATGTAGGGATCATGGTGGAAGAGCCTTTGAGGATCAGATCAATAGTCTATAGATCCCTGCATGCTACTTGGATGTTGGATAGACAAGTGTGTGACTCTGGAATCATAGTTGGAAGAGACCCCAAGTCTATCTAGTGCAATCCCACTCAAAATGTGTCCAAAGAGGGGTTTGCCCATGCCTTCTTCTGAGGCTGGGAATGTGTGACTTGTCCAAGGTCCTCTACTGGGTTTTCATGGCTGAGTGAGGATTTAAACTCTCGCAATATTCTAGTCCAGCACTCAAACAGATCTCAACTTTCCCAGCTGGTTCAGGCAAAAGCAAACTAATGCAGCCTTTCCTAACTGGCCTGTTCCTCCCTATGGATAGCTTCGGCTATCTTGACTGCATTGTGACGTTGAGCGGTCACACATGTGTCCCGGCTTTCATGTGTGAAATATTGAAGGTTGTGAAAATGTTATTTTCTGGTTGATACCTTCCAGCCTCCTGTGGTGGGTCCTATTCATTGGGGAATTCTGGGGACTGTATTCCCAAAAGGGGAAAGCTTTGTCAGAGAGGCAAACAACAGGGAAGGACACAAGGTGACATAGGTCAAACGTGTCAGGGGAGAGGGAAGGCCCCACCTGACAGCCAGCACATGCCACATACAAAAGAGAGTGACGGAGAGAGAAAGCGCATTGGCAGCACCTGTCAGCGCATGCCAGTTTGTTCAGTGGCTCCGAGGCATGGCAGAAAGACAGGCGGATTCTGACCTTGGATGCAACAGGGAGGCAATGTACACCGCTAAGGACTTGCTTTGACACGCAGCCAGTTCTGACCCAAAGAAGGAAGGTCACGAAGAGGCTTCTGGAGGGAATGACCCTATCAACGTAGTGCTCCTTCCTTTCTCCCAAGAAAACCAAAGAAACTCTTCTTGCAAGCAACAAGAAGGTACCAATCAGACAACACAGGGGCACGGGTGAAACACTGCACCAAAGTAACCATCGGAAATGCCATTCTAATTTCCCTGTGTGCCATGGTAAAGTTACTTTTGTAGGAATACAGTTCCCAGAATCCCCAAGGGCATCCTGGTTAGGGAAATCTAGGACACTGTCGCCCCAAACAGACAATTTCTACACCCTGGGTTTATAGACACATTGTCTGAAATCTGGCTACAGTAGATCACCGGGGATTGGTGGATGCCGGATAAATGTCATTTCTGGTTGCTTGAGAGCTACTATTAAAAATAGGCTTGATACTGTATTTCATACTAGACCATCCTGTAAACTTTAGATTGACTTGGTATTAATAGCTTTCCAAGGTGCTTGAGCTGATTTCTATATTGGTTCAGCACCTTGGAGAGCGCTGTTGAAACTCCTCAAAACCTGACACAGATTGGCCACTCTAGTGACATAAGATCCACCAATCACCCAAAGAAGTCAATTGGATGTTTCTGCCGGGCTCAGCTCCCCAAGTCAGTTCTTACGATGTTCATTTCTATCCCTAGAATCCTACATCTTATAAGCAGAGATAGGAGAAGTGGTTCAGGGCCCTTCCACACAGCCCTATATCCCAGAATATCAAGGCAGGAAATCCCACATTATCTGAGTGTGGACTGAAATAACCCAGTTCAAAGCAGCTATTGTGGGATTTTCTGCCTTGATATTCTGGGATATAGGGCTGTGTGGAAGGGTCCTCAGAGAACCTTTCCCATCTAAGATACAGACCTGCACCTTGCTATATCCTAGACTCGTTTCCAGTTTGAGTTGTGGATGGGGTCTCTGGGTTATGGATGGAATCGGAATCAGATTCTGAGAATGAACAAGAGGGTGATTCAAAGGAAAGCTGGGAATAGCGAAAGGGAGGAGGTGGAAGAAGGACAGAGACATGAGAAGATCAGACAGGACTGGATGTGTGAAGAGTCCAACACCTATGGTGGTTTTTACCAAAGCTATGGAGAAAACACTGAAGGAAATGGGGGGGGGGGTAACATGGCTGTATTTTGGGCACCCAGCAAAGGCCCAACAAACATTCCAAGGTGGTAGGACACCTGTACAGTACACATGTGGGCAAACTAATAGGCAGAACTGGCTATTAATTATTTTGGAATGATACCAATGACAATGAGAAAATCTCAGATACAACGTCCATGGTATAAGTTAGGCTGATTGACAGGGGGGAGGAGGCCTAGTGCAAAACTTCTTGTCTTTGAGCTTCTCATTTGCTTCAGCTTCATCAGTCGGTTTACAAAAGGTGAGCTTCAGGTACTGAATGAGAGGCTTTAACCCCGAGCAAAGTAGTTTCGCTTTTCTCCAGCTCTTCTCCTGACCTGCTCTCCTATCCTACTTTGCTCCCGAGTTATTTTTGGATGTAAAAGCTTTCATTTCTTTCTCTTTCTGCCCCTTCCTTCCTGGCATGCAAAGTGCCAGTTGAGGGATTTTGCCCGCTCAACCAGAAAAATGGTGACGGAGCCCAGGCAGAATTAACCTTTGGATTCACTCGGCAGCAAAAGGCAAAGCCGGCTTGGCTAGTTAACCCCTTGTGGGTTGTACGGCTGGAAGAAGACAGCGAAGGTTGCCAACTTCCTCGGAACACCTTACTCCACTGTCATTCTCAGTAGCTGCAATGGAGTACTGAGACTAATGAGGAAAGTGTGACAATCCTAGAAAAGATACGACAGTGCCAGAACTAGGCACACTTCTTTTTGTGGAGGCTCCGGGTCTCAAAATCTCCCAGCCAGCATTCTGGGGGTTGTAGTCCTTACAAAGGCAATCAACTGTAGACTGCTATTTTCTTCTATTGGTGAGGATCTACTCCTTCTGGCCCAGCTTCATCCCTGTCAGCCTCTGTTCCCTCTTTCCCCCCTTTGTTGGCATTTTCTTGGAAGGCTTTGGACGTCGAACCCTAGATGTCATGTCACAGCCATGAAACACAGATGATCTGACAGGCTTCCCTCAGGCCCAAACATTGCTCTCCGAAGGACACCCTTGGCCTTCATTCATGGCCTTCATTGCTTGCATCCACAAGCAAACCGTCCCTTGTCACTCGTAAGGAGGAAGCCCAGGACAGCAATCCTCTGCAAAGCAAAGGTGGACTTGGAAGAAAGCTATACAGAAGTAGAAGGCACTTGTGGGGAACTTAGTTTCTGGAAGGAACCGAATATTTTAACCTGGGGTCAAATCCAGCCCTCTGAATATCCCCAAATGGCTATCCCCATTTCCCATGACACCATTGCAAGATAGTTTCTTAGTTTTGGTACGTTTTCCCATTCTGAAAGCCCTCTCCTAAAGCTTGGTTACTGACAGTAAGAGCTCGAAGTCAAAATATGTTGGCCTCATCTTTTTGGCTTGGGTTAATCCCACTTTGGGAATGTAGCCCTCTAGAGCTTTACCAAAATTGAAGGTCTTCACCCTTGTTCTATATGGAGATAGAAATCTAACAGCCTTCTATGTATTGGTGGGCTACAACTCCCAGCATTCCTCTCCATTGACTATGCTGGTTAGGGGTCATGGGGAGGTGAATATAACCAACATCGAAAGGGCTGCACAGATATGCAATATTCTGTTGTAATCTGCTAGGTCTTCCAAGGAATTCCATGGCATGCCTCCTCCAGAAGTGATCATAGAATTGCCTTGGAGGACCTAGCAAGTTCCTCAAGAATCTCTTAAGTCCTCCAATGCCACACCATGATATGCTGTGACCAAAATCATGCTATTTCATGGTGTTTTGTCATATCCATGGTTTCAGGAAACCATAGCCTGGCTGGGAAGCTATGCCCCATGGGTATTTGGAGGGGGAAGATAGATATGTTTTTTAAAAATGCAGTTTTCAAAGACTTTTTCAGAGATAAAAGAAAACTGCTCAAATGACTGGTTTCCTTGGAGAATGAAATGAGCAATGGATGACATCCTAGCTACCTACTGATCAAGCTCTAGTGTTTCAGGGCTATTCCTTCCACAGTATACATTCAGGAAGAGCCCTCGTATTCACAGGAAATACATTTCTGGCTGGACTTCAATTACCTGAAACCATCAAAGCCACTGGATACCATTAAATAACTTGACGTTTGGCCCCAGCACATCATAGAGTTGCATTGGAAGAACTGGAGAATATTGAAGGAAAGAAGGAGATAGTGGAAATGTCAGTATATTGTGCCCAAATGGGAGGAGGCTAGATCCCCACTGCTTGCAGCAGCTGCTGTCCAATAAATCAGGAAGTAGAGATATAACTTAAATATGATACTATATAACTTAAGATACAATATAACTTAAACATGATACTCGCATATTGGTCTAGGATCCAGGCCATATTTTTTTTACTATTGTCAGGATTCCCCAGCCATTACGCTCCCCGAATAAGGTGGCCTTTATTCTTCAATGCATTCCTTCCCAGATCAGTGCTCCTTCCTTAAAAGACTCTCCTTCGATTCCGACCTCTTGTTGTTCAGCTCAACTCACACTTTGTAACTGGGAGAATACAGCCCCATTATAGAAACCCCCAGCCTTCTTTTAAAAGTGCAGTCGAGTTGCGAACCAGTCTGTTAGCGTTGCAGCCTTGTAAAATCCCCTGCCTTGGGAGGACAAGCCTTTGGCAAAAGCTGATCATTGACTGCATTTTATTGTCTAGCTTTCGGAAAAAACAGAACAGGCTGCACATTGAGGAGCAGTCGGTGGGTCGTGCCTGCTCTTGTATTCAGAAGGCCAGCAAATCATTAGTCTATTAACAACCGCCTCTTGGCCTGTTTTCAAGCTTTAAAAGAAAAGGGGGGAGAAAAAGGCTCAAAAGCGAGCTCTCGCAATTGGCAAGAGGGTCAGTCTTAAAATGGGAATGTTGCCCTTCCATCAGTCTCGGCACCCTGTAAACCGACTGGCTTTTTGCTCCCGCATCGGGGGAGCTCTCTTGTTCATTTTTCCATGTGTCTCTGACATATGGAACTTTTTCTTTCTTTCTTTTGGGAAACAAAAAAAAGGGAAAACGGAGGGAAGGAGGGAGGGAAAGGGTGGGGAGCCGACTTCATAGCTCTCTCCTACAACCGTTGGGGGAATTGTCGGTGTTGTGTGACCCACTGGAAACCAGAGTCGAAAGGAAGTGTGGGTTTTTATGAGCCAGGAAATTGAGAGCCAGCCTTGGGGGCGAACACGGGTGTCCCCACTCCCTTCCCTGTTCAAGTTACAGACCATAATTTCTCTTGAGGCACAGAGAGAGAGAGAGAGAGAGAGAGAGATTTGAATGGCAGGAGGAGTCAGAAGGGATCCCAAAGACCACTGAGCCGGCTTTCCCCGAGACAGCTGTTTGGGGTTACAACTCCCATCCTCCCCAATCAAGACATCTGGAAGTCATCAGGCTGAAGACCATGAACTCTGGAAGGAAAGGGAAAAGCAGAAGGGCTCAAGATGACCAGATGGGGCTGAATCCCCTTGAAATAATCTGTCAGGAGTGGACCACCAACACTCCCATATGGTTGAATCCCTTAAAAATGCGATCCATCCAAAGTTGTTTGGCACTAAATGATTCAGGACCAAGAAGTATGACAGTGATGGCACACAAGGCCTTCCAGGAATAAGAAAGGCTGCTTGCGATCCATCCTATGCATGCTTATGCACAAAGAAGTGACATTGAACACAGGGAAGGGGCTGCTATGTCTGTTGGAGTCTTGGGAGTATCACACGATGTTGTTAAAACGCTGCTATCCCACTTCAAATCCTGTGGTTGCTTCTTGTGGACTCCTGGGATTTGCAGTTTCAAATTCCCAGCCAGAGAGGTCTTGCGCCGCACTAAATCACAGATACCATGGTGGTCCACGCTCTTGTTACATCCCGAATAGACTACTGCAATGCGCTCTACGTGGGGTTGCCCTTGAAGACTGTTCGGAAACTTCAACTAGTCCAGCGAGCGGCAGCCAGATTGCTCACCGGAGCGACATACAGGGAGCATACCACCCCCCTGCTGTGCCAGCTCCACTGGCTGCCGATTCAGTTCCGAGCACAATTCAAGGTGCTGGTTTTGACCTACAAAACCCTGTACAGTTCCGGTCCAGTGTATCTGTCTGAACGTATCTCCCTCTACGTCCCACCTCGGAGTCTGAGATCATCTGGGGAGGCCCTGCTATCGACCCCACCACTGTCACAAGTGAGGCTGATGGGGACGAGGAGCAGGGCTTTCTCAGTGGTGGCCCCTCACCTGTGGAACTCACTCCCGGGGGAAATCAGGGCATCATCATCCCTCCTCGCCTTTAGGAGAAGGGTGAAGACTTGGTTATGGGATCAGGCCTTTGGGCACTCCGGCAATTAAATCAGACAACCAGGCGAGTAAGACCAGCAGGATTGATGAAGTGGAACGTAAAACTAGATCTATGCGTAGCGAACGCTGACCATGTAAGAGGAGAAACTGGGTTTGTATTTGGTTTTATTGATTTTATTGATTTTATGGTTATAATGTATATGTGGTGTTAACTGTGTATTGATGTAATTTTGTGTTTGATTGTTTTTATGATGCAGGCATCAAATTGTGCCTTGCTTTTGTAAGTCTCCCTGAGTCCCCTTCGGGGTGAGAAGGGCGGGGTAAAAGAACCCCAAATAAATAAATAAATAAATAAATAAATAAAAATAATTCCAAGTGGGATTTCAAGTGGGATAGTGGCACTTTAACAGTGTCGTCGTGTAATAATCTCCTTAGTATGTAAGGATGCTTGGATGATCATTGACTGGAAAAAATAATGCTCCCTTCCTCTATAAGAACCTGCAAGGAGGCAAAAGGAACAACAATGAGCCCTTCCTTCCTTAACAAATGGGATCCTTATAGAAAGCTGGGTCTCCCAACCCCAGAAGAAACGTTTTTCCGAGCGCATCTCAAGTTCTACTTGGAGGCAGGACAGTATTGACATTTTAAGTCGGGAAGACTTACCACCTTCCAAGATTTATACACTCAAAATCACACCCCTTTGAAGTGCTCTTTTCAATTCTGCTGGGCCTTGATGTGCCTTTTGGATGAACACAAAAGTGCTTGGGGGAAAGCTATGGAGACGTGCACATTTAATGCCAAAGGTCAACATGTAGCAAAGTCAAAAGTCAAAATGGCCCCATCATTTTGCCATCCCTGCTCAGGGTTGAGTCGTTCTTGGTGGATGTTGCATGAAACTCACACTTGCATGTTGGGTGGAGAGGTCCCATATGTTTTCTGTTAGCATCAAGGAGGGCTTGGGATGTGTGCGCCTTTTTGCAGTGCTTTCTCAATGCCTGAATCCAGTTTCCCTGCTGCCACCCACTGGCTGGAGATTTTACTGCAACACAGCAATTCTGTCAAAGGACATCCATTCGAGAAGAGCCGTAGGCTTTGGATGCATTCCTGAACCTACAGTGAGGAAGGACTTTATCACACGAGGCTGATACAACACAATTCCAGCAGGGTAAAATTACATTTGCATGAGGCTTACCACATTTGTCTTATAGCCACATAGTGTTCAGATAATCCCTTTCCATTGACAGAGAAAAACAAAACAAATGAATTCAGTACCATTGTACTTCACCTGTTCTTACTTGTGTGATAGTGACCTTGCCACAGTCCTGATATTGCAAAGAGGGGGGATGCCAAAGTTGTGCGATTTTCACTGTTTCAGCAAATTGGGGGGTGGGGGTTGGGGGGGAGAATGGAGAATTGAGGGGAAAGTAGGAAGTGGATTCAAATGGTAAGGAAAAAAATCGCATCTAAACATTAGAAAGCACTGTGTATTCCTGCATATCAATGGTTGGAATGGATGGCCCCTGTGGTCTCCTTCTACTCTCAGATGTTTTGAACTTTTGTTTTATTTGAAGAGTTGTTTGTCAATAGAACAGACTATAGCAGCGTTTCTCAACCTGGGGGTCAGGATCCCTGGGGGGTGAGGAGGGGTCGCCAAAGACAATCAGAAAACACAGTATTTTCTGTTGGTCATGGGGGTTCTGTGTGGAAAGTTTGGCCCAATTCTATCATTGGTGGCATTGTCTTCACTTTATCAAGGTTTATTTTCCCCAAACTCCACAAGTGTTCACATTTGGGCATATTGAGTATCAATGCCAAGTTTGGTCCACATCCATCGTTGTTTGATTCCACAGTGCTCTCTGGATGTAGGTGAACTACAACTCCAAAACTCAAGGTCAATGCCCATCAAACCCTTCCAGTATTTTCTGTTGGTTATGGGAGTTCTGTGTGCCAAGTTTGGTTCCATTCCATCATTGGTGGAGTTCAGAATGCTCTTTGATTGTAGGTGAACTATAAATCCCAGCAACTACAACTCCCAAGTGACAAAATCAATCTCCCCCAAACCTACCAGTATTTAAATTTGGCCGTATCGGGTATTTGTGC
Source organism: Anolis sagrei (assembly GCF_037176765.1). Lineage (NCBI taxonomy): Eukaryota > Metazoa > Chordata > Lepidosauria > Squamata > Anolidae > Anolis > Anolis sagrei. The sequence goes on along the minus strand of NC_090034.1, from coordinate 44,754,019 downwards.
CCAATTTGGTCCAGTGAATGAAAATACATCCTGCATATCGGATATTTACTTTACGATTAATAACAGTCGCAAAATTACAGTTATGAAGTAGCAACAAAAAATAATTTTATGGTTGGGGGTCACCACAACATGAGGAACTGTATTAAGGGGTTGCAGCATTGGGAAGGTGGGGAAACACTGGACTAGAGTCTCTGTCTTTGGAGGTTTTTAAACAGAGGCTGGATGGCCATCTTTTAGGAGTTGTTTAGTTGTGTCTTCCTGCATGGCAGAAGAAGGTTGGGCTGGATGGCCCTTGAGGTTCCTTCTAATTCTATGATTCCGTGACATTGACCTTGTCCCAGGTGCCTCCTGTCAAAGGGCTACTTCAGGGGGAAACAAGGCCATGGGGCGAATAAGGCGAGCCAAAGCCCGAAGGACCAGATATTTCAGTGGCTGAATTCAACCTCTTTGAGGAGAGGAGGCCGCTTTCTGTAAAAGTCACATGATGATAGACACAACCATGAAGAGCAAGCCCATGCTCCCCGTGGATATTTACAATTTCCTTTGCAGAGCATGCTGGGAAAACAGGGAGTTCAAACTGGGACAAAATGCCTAGAAGGAGCAGATGCCATTCTGGAGACTCTTTGGAGTAATAATGAGTCAAGACCCATCAGTCGAGAGAGAAAAAAAGGCAGCGACTGGGAGGAGAAAGTGGGGGCTGCGGAGGATCCAGGAAAGCTGCTGGAATGAGACTCGCATCAGAAATACATTGTGATGGAACAGGAATGAATGAGAGGTTTAGGGTTCTTTTTGACCACCATCTTTAGAGATGCTTTCATTCAAACTCTCACACTCAGAACGTGAATTCATGCATAGGACTGACAAGACAATAGGGCTATGATAAAACGTTGGCACAATGGGAATTATGGCACCTTTATTGTTGTTATTATTTGATACATAACAAGCAAACAAGATCACACAGCAAACAAGATCACTATGCTGGCTTTTGTATTCAATCGCACGTCGGACACCTCCCAAGTGTCTAGGAAGTTATTATTATTGTATTGCTGAAGGTTTTCATGGCCAGAATCACTGGGTTGTTGTAGGTTTTTCGGGCTATATGGCCATGTTCTAGAAGCATTCTCTCCTGACATTTCACCTGCATCTATGGCAAACATCCTCAGAGGTTGTGAGGATGCTTGTCATAGATGCAGGCGAAATGTCATGAGAGAATGCTTCTAGAACATGGCCATATAGCCCGAGAAACCTACAACAACCCATCGTTATTATTGTTTATTATTATTATTGACACAGCATGGCATAGCAAATGAGATATATATGCTGGATTATTATTGTCCGGTTTTAATGGATTCATTTCAATTGGTGCAGCTCGAGGGGGTGGACAAGATACTTGGAGAGGCGAGAGCAACCACATGCATCCTAGATCCCTGCCCATCCTGACTGATAAAGTCAGAGGGGGTTTGGCAGAGTGGGTGAAGGTGGTGGTTAATTCCTCCTTACAGGAAGGCAAGATTCCAGCCAGCTTAAAACAAGCTAAAAAAACAACCCCGCTATTGAAAAAAAACATCCTTGGACCCCACTCTATTTATCAACTTTCAGCCAGTTTCCAATCTCCCCTTCTTGGGCAAAGTCCTGGAATGTGTGTTGGCCTCGCAACTCCAGGTGCTCTTGGAAGACACTGATTATCTAGATCTGGCACAGTCTGGCTTCAGGCCGGAACATGGTACTGAGATAACCTTGGTTACCTTAGTGGATGATCTACACTGGGAACTAGCCAGGGGGAGTGTGTCCCTGTTGGTTTCTGTAAGTTGCCAATTGACTTGAAGACACATACACACAGTTCCAGAGTTACAAAGATTTGACTTATATAGTTACATAGTTAAGAACAGGGACCTCTCAGTGGCCTTCAATACCGTAGACCACGGTATCACCTCGCAGGAATGGGCCTTGAGGGTACTGTTTTACAGTGCTTTAGTCCTTCCTAGAGGGTCGTTCCCAAAAGGTGTTATTGGAGGACACCTGCTTGGCCCCACAGCCATGGTCTTGTGAGTTTCTGCAGGGGTTAATACTGTCTCCCATGTTGTTTAACATCTACATGGAGCCACTGGGAGCGATCATCCGAAGTTTTGGAGTTTTATACCATCTATAAAACCATTTATACAATTTATACAGATGATGTTCAACTCTATCGCTCTTTTCCACCTGCTACTATGGAGGCTGTTCAGGTCTTGAACCAGTTCTTGGCAGCTGTGATGGTCTGGATGAGGGCGAACAAATTGAAATTGAATCCAGACAAGACAGAGGTACTCCTGGTCAGACTGAACAGGGTATAGGGTTACAGCCTGTGTTGGATGGGGTTACACTCCCCCTGAAGATGCAGGTTCACAGCTTGGGAGTCCTCCTGGATTCATCACTGAGCCTGGAACCCCAGGTCTTGGCGGTGGCCTGGGGAGCATTTGCACAATTAAAATTTGTGCGCCAACTGTGCCTGTACCTTGGGAAGTCTGACTTGGCCATGGTAGTCCACGCTCTGGTTGCATCCCGTATAGACTACATGAGGTTGCCTTTGAAGACTGTTCAGAAGCTTCAAATGGTCCAGCGGGCAGCTGCCATATTGCTCACTGGAGTGCTATTCAGGGAGCATACAACCCCTTTGTTACACCAGCTCCACTGGCTGCCGGTTTGCTACCGGGCACAATTCAGAGTGCTGGCTTTAGCCGATAAAGCTCTAAACAGTTCCGGCCTAGCTTATCTCTGAACGTATCTCTCCCTATGAACTATCTAAGAGTTTAAAATCATCAGAGGAGGCCCTGCTCTCAGTCCTGCATTCTTCACAGGTGTGACTGGTGGGGACGAGAGACAGGGCCTTCTCAGTGGTGGCCCCTCGATTTTGGAACACCCTCCTGAGGGATATTAGATCAGAACTCATCTCTCCTGACTTTCTGGAAAAAAGTTAAAACGTGGCTATTTGAACAAGCCTTCAGAATCTAATGCAACATTCAAACACAGAATTAGACAAAAGTGAACATTGGAATGGCTCAGATGACAATATCTGGACAATGAGAATAACAATAAAGGCATTGGTTTTATATATTTTAAAGGATTTATTGGATGTATTTTTTATTCTGTTAATTGTATATTATTAGGCATCGAATTGCTAAAAATTTTAAGCCGCCTTGAGTCACCTTCGGGTTTGAGAAAGGCGGGATAGAAATATCGTAAATAAATAAATGTATAAATAAATTATATATAAGGAAATTACAAAATGTAACAACATTTGACATGTTTCTGTTCCTGATTTAAAAGGTTTATTTCCTATTTAATTGTGTGAGCCTTACTTTGAAAGTAGTTGTTATCCTCCAGAAACTTTGTTATTATGACTGCCACAAACTATGTTGAATTGGCTGAGACACCAAGAGATATTCATTGAAAAGCTATAGCAAAATGTATTGCAGGATGTCCCACAAAAACAAAGTTTTGGCAGTGTAATCAACCTTTTCCATGTTTTTAGGATAGAACCAATTAGGAAATGACATTTACAACCCAAGAACAAAAATCATGTTACACTCGGCAGATTTCAGTCATAGCAAGCCATGTATCTGCGTAGAAGTCCATTTGTAAGTTGCTTCAATGCATTGCCCTGTAGAATACTGTATCCATTGGATCAGAGTTGGGGAAAGTGATCTTTCCAGTGCTGCAAAAAATACTCTGCCCCAAAAGAATGCTAGACTGACTATGGGAATTAAAAATATAGGAATATACCAGAGGAAGAGGGCTTGGGCTGAAGATGGGCGAGGGGAGAAAGAAAGGGGCAGAAAGGTCTTCAGTGAGCATAGATGAGAGGAGCTGAGATCAAAGGCAGAAATTCATCAGCGATAATAGCAGTTATTTATTTTTCTTCCTACCAGGGAGCTTTCCTGCCCCTCCAGGGCCCCTTGGACCCTACACGCTGCTGCATCTCCAACCTCTTCTGACATTTTTCGCCTTTTCTTTTCCCCAAATGACATGATCGTGTGCAGTTTGCCTCCTCCTCCCCACTCCAAGACTCTTCAATCTCTGTCAAAAGCAGAGTGTTTATGCAGAACGATATCAGAGAAGTCAGAGTATATGGAGTCCATCTGTTAGTTCAGTGTCAAGAAGTGCTGAATCTTAGAGTTGGAAGGGGCCACAAGGATCATCTAGTCCAACCCCTGCACTGAACACTGAAACACTCCTAAGAGGGGCCCATCCAACTTTTTTTTGGAAGACCTCCAAAGTAGAGCGTTCCACCACCCTCCAAGGCAGTCAAACAGGTCTTACTGTCAAGATGTTCTTCCTATTGCTGAGTTGCAATCTCTTTTTTTGAAGTCGCTCTTCCACATTTGCAATTCTTTACTTTTGCCAGTTTAACATTATGCAACGAAATTTGAAAAAAAAATCTGTTTATGGTTTGAAAGTGCTATTTCCTGTTTAATTGTGTGGTATAATAATAATAATAATAATAATAATAATAATAATAACAACAACTTTATTTTTATACCCCGCCACCATCTCCCCAAAAGGACTCGGGTGGCTTACAAGGGGACAAGCCCAAGAATACAGATTAAAACACACACAATAAAATAAAATAAACCGCTGTATACCGCTGAATCTCAAGCCCGAGGGCGCTGTGAGTCGCCCTCGGGCTTGAGATACAGCAGTATACAAGAATAGTAAATAAATAAATAAATAAATAAATAAATAAATAAAATAAGACAAAATAAAATCACCCACAACATCAGAAAAAACATACAATCACATTACACATTTTAAAAACAATATCATGGCCATATAGCCCAAAAAAACCTACAACAACCCAGTATCATGGCTGAAAGAATAAGTGCTGAGTGCATAGGGATCAGGGAATGTGAAATTGTTCCTAGACAGAGCCCAGGGAAAGTTCAAGGTGCACTTTAAATCAAACTAAGGTCACAGCTGGAAAAGTAATAATAATAATAATAATAATAATAATAATAATAATAATAATAATCTTTTATTTATACCCCTCCACCATCTTCCGTAGGGACCGGGGCGGCTTACAAATAGCACACAATGGTGCCACACAACATATAAAATACAGTGTATCAACATTAAAACCAATAACACATTTTAAAAGAGACATATACAATTAGCAAGGGCAATAGGGTCAATAAAATATAGCAATAGCCATTGATTAAAAGATCTATGCAATCAATTTAGCCTTCCCAAGCTGAAGATAGTAGTCTGGCTGCTATTTTAAACAATATCAAAGGCCTGTTGAAAGAGCCAAGTTTTTAGCGTATTGTCGAAGGCTTTCATGGCCGGAATCACTGGGTTGTTGTAGGTTTTTTCAGGCTATATGGCCATGTTCTAGAGGCATTCTCTCCTGACGTTTCACCCGCATCTATGGCAAGCATCCTCAGAGGTAGTGAAGTTTTTAGCTCTTTCCAAAAGTACTGTAGGTTGTGGGAAGGGCATAAGTTCCCTGGGGAGGGCATTCCAGGGCCGAGGGGGGGGGGGGCACCTCTGAGAAGGCCCTCTCCCTCGTCCCCACCAACCGCACTTGAGACAGAGGCAGGACCAAGAGGAGGGTCTCCCCGACAGATCTTAAAGCTCACACCGGTTCATAGGGGGAGATGCAGTCATGTAGATAGTCTGGGCCCAAAGCCTGTAGGGCTTTGTAGGCAATAACCAGCACTTTGAATTGGGACCAGAAACTTGTTGACAGCCAGTGGAGCTGCTTCAATAAGGGCATTGTCCTTCCTAGTTAGTAACCTAGCTGCTGATCTTTGCACCAATTGCAATTTCCGAGCCATCTTCAAAGGCAGCCCCACATAGAGTGCATTGCAGTAATCCATTCTAGATATAACTAAGGTGTGGACCACTGTGGTCAGATCAGGCTTTTCAAAGTATGGTTGCAGCTGGTGCATAAGTTTTAACTATGCAAAGGCCCTCCCGGCCACCGCCGACACCAGAACACCAAGTGTCAGCATTGAGTCCAGGAGGACCTCCAGACTGCGGATCTGTGTCCTCAGGGGGAGTGTAACCTCATAAAGCACAGGTTGCCACCCTATGTCTTGATTGGCCCTGTGACTTACCAGAAGCACCTCTGTCTTGTCAGGATTGAGCCTCAACTTATTAGCTCTTTTTGGGGAATCTGAGCTGTTAGGCTGAAAATAACCCTCAGTTGGGGTGATTCGACCATAAATATAGCAGAGTAGCAGAAGTAAACTTCATAACCAGCAGAAACTTTTGTGCGGTGAAACTGGGATAAACTTCCATTCTTAGGATGGCACAGGATTGTAGAGTCAGAACTTTGGGTTCAAAATATTCAATACATTCTTGATAGAAAAGATATTAGAGCTAACTAGCTTACTAAATCTCATCTTCTATAGCAGTAAAAGGGTAAAAAATCCATGCAGCTACATTTTGCCTAAAGAGAGGCAAAATGTGCATCCTCAAAGGTAGAAAGAAAAGCAGAAGAGACTGGAAAAAAGAGCAAGGCCACATGGCCAGACCAGGGCAATAAAAATACCTTTAAAAAGGGAAGTTCCCTCATAGAATTCCATTGCCACATCATTAAAGGGGAGGAGACAGTAGCAAGGAGGAAGAGTGAAGGCAAAGCCCTTTTGGGAAACATGCATAGGAATGTGTGGGGGGGGGGGGGGGAGGAGGAGGAATCCCTCAGCCCAATCCCACCTGTAATCTAGCTACTCATTGAGGTCTGGAAACTTGATGACACAAGACACTGGTGCAGTCCAGGGATGAAATCCAACACTCCTCATCCAGTCCATTACAGCTGTCAGACACTGGTTCAGGATCTGGGGAGCTTCCTTGGAATTAGGTGGAAAAGAGTAGTAGAGTTGTGTGTCATCTGCGTAGACATGGCACCTGATTCCAAAACTCCAGATGACCTCAGCCAGCGGTTTCATGTAGATATTGAATAGCATGGGGGATAGAATGGGGGACCCCACAGGTCAATGGCCAGGGATCCGAGAAGGTGTCCCCTAGCATCATCAACTGGGTACAACCCTCCAGGAAGAAGCGGAGCCACTGCAAAGCAATGCCCCCAAGGACCCTTTCTGGAGAGCCGACCCAGAAGGATACCATGATTGATGGTATCGAAAGCTGCTGAGATATCCAAGAGAACCAGCAGGGATACATTCGCCTGTCTAGTTCTCTGCGGAGGTCATCCACCAAGGTAACCAGAGATGTCTCCATTCTGTGACCAGGACTAAAACCAGACTGCGAGGAATCAAGATAATTCAAGAAACCCTGGACAAGCCACCACTTGCTCCAGAACCTTGCCCAGAAAAGGGAGATTAGAAATGGGCTGGTAGTTATTTAATACCGAGGAGTCAAGGGACGACTTCTTTAAAATTGGTATAACAATGGCTTTCTTAAAACTTGATGGTATGTGTCCCTGCTCCAATGTGACATTAATGATCCTCGTAAACCACTCGGCCAATCTCCCACGGGCAAGTTTGATGAGCCAGGAATAGCAAGGGTCTAGAGCACATGTCGTCGCTCTCACAGCTCCAAGAATCTTGTCCACGTCATCAGGCTGAACAAGTTGGTACTCACTTTGAAAGTAGTTGTTATACTCCAGGAACTTCATTTTTGTGGCTGCCACAAACTATGTTGAATTACTAGGTTCTTGTGGGTTTTTTCGGGCTATAGAGCCATGTTCTAGAGGCATTTCTCCTGACGTTTCGCCTGCATCTATGGCAAGCATCCTCAGAGGTAGTGAGGTCTGTTGGAATAAGGACAATGGGTTTATATATCTGTGGAATGGCTGGGGTGGGGCAAAGAGCTTTTCTCTGCTGAAGCTAGGTGTGAATGTTTCAAGTGACCATGTTGCATTGGTTGAGACTCAATGAGATATTCATTGAAAAACTAGAGCAGAAGTGTTATAGAAGGATGTTGCACAAAAACAAAGTTTTTGTAGTTTAATACACATTTTCCATGTTTTTATAATAAAACCAGTTTGGAAATGGCATATATAACCCAAAAACAAAAATTGTGCCACATAGTGTAATTCACAGATTTGTTCTCTCTCGGAAACTTTACATCCTCCAGTACGAATCTATGGTCAACTTCCTTCCTTCATGTTGGAGGACCTAGAGATTTCTGAAAGGAACATCTCTCTAAGAATCTCTAGTTCCTCTTGTGTGATCCTATGGTCAGCTTCCAGTTGAGGTTCACCATGGAGTCATGCTGGAAGACCTAGATGTTCATAGAGAGGTTTTCTCTCAGGTAAAAGAAATAGCAGTTCTTGATTTGCCATTTTTCCCTTTCACGGGGAGTCCTGCACTCCTAATCCCTCCTAATCCCAGCAAATGTGGGCAGATACATTGTGCACAAGGCCTAATGTCTTAGGCCGAAGGGCATCACATGGGGCTGCTCCATGGCATCACAAAGTGTCACTCTAGAGCTTAGGAACTGGCATTAGAAGCTCAGCCCCGGGATAGTCCTAGCTTGGAAACCCTCATTTTACAACACACATGTTGTTAAATATCCAATGGATATTACTTGGTGAGCTTCCCCTTGGAATGTAGCTACTACACTTGTCTACAATATATATTCATAGAAGTACTCAGTCTTCCACAGGTGGTTGATAAACCCTGGTACTGATCCCATTCCTATCTGATAGGCAGGATGTATTTTCATTCACTGGATGAAATTTGGCACAAATACCTGATACGTCCAAATTTGAATACTGGTGGGGTTGGGGATGATTTTGTCATTTGGGAGTTGTAGTTCCTGGGATTTATAGTTAACCAACAATCAAAGAGCATTCTGAACTCCACCAACAATGGAATTGAACCAAACTTGGCACACAGAACTCCCATAACCAACAGAAAATACTGGAAGGTTTTGGTGGGCATTGAGCTTTGGAGTTGTAGTTCACCTACATCCAGAGAGCACCGTGGACTCAGACAATGATGGATCTGGACCAAACGTGGCATGAATACTCAATATGCTCAAATGTGAGCACTGGTGGAATTTAGGGGAAATTGTTGGGTTGCATCCCTGACTGCACAAGTCTCCAGCCCTCAATGAGTAGTTAGCCTAGATAGAATTAGAGTGAGGGATTCCTTCTCAAAATCCTTATGCATGCCTATCTCAGAAGGGGCTTTGAGGGAGTTTTATCTTACTCTTCCTGCTTGCCACTATCTCCTCCTCCTTTGAATACTTAGCAATCTGATACCTCTGAGGGATGAGGTAACTTCCTCTTTAAAGGTATTTTGATTGCCCTGGTTTTATTGCCCTGTTTTAGCCATGTGGTCATTCTCCATTTTGGTGAGGACACATCTTGCCTTTCTCCAGGCAAGATGTAGCTGCATGGATACTACTTTGTGATTTTTATCCTTTTTCTTTTCTTAGAATATAGGTTAGTAAGCTAGTTAGTTCCAAGAACCCTTTCTCTCCAAAATGGATTTCTTTTGACTTTAATAAACGTATATTTTTGGAAACTATGAATTTGTGGCTCCTGCAATCCTGTTTCATCCTGTTGAATGGAGACTAATCCTTGCTCAGTTCACGTAAGCTTCTGCTGGTTATGAACTGTGCTTCTGTCACTCTGCTATATTTTTGTGGAATCACTCCAAGTGAGGGTTATTTTTGAGCCTAAGAGCTCCCGATTCCCATCAAAAATAGACCTTGGCATTTGGGAGTTGTAGTTGCTGGGATTTATAGTTCACCTACAATCAAAGAACATACAACCCCACCAATGATAGAATTGGGCCAAACTTCCCACACAGAACCCCATGACCAACAGAAAATACTGTGTTTTCTAATGGTCTTTGGCAACTTCTCTGACACCCCCTTGCGACCCCCACCAGGAGTCCCGACCCCCAGGGTGAGAAATGCTGTTTAGGGGTTCATTCCTGGTGATAGTTGGTGGCTCCCATACCTGTAATGCCATACCAGGTCTTAATCTAGTCTTTAAGGGAGCATTCCCAGGTACTAAACCCCAATTAAAACTAGCTCCAGCACCTTGGAGAGCTCTTTGAAAGTGAGTGAAAACCAGGAATGGGTTGACCAACCCACTGACATGAGACTCCACTCATTCTTCCTCTTCCTTCACCGCCTAACTCTAATACTAACCCAACTTCTTTATCTTGACCCATCCTGGTCTTCTCCCTCTCTTGGCTCTTTTTGCATTTCTCCTCTCCACATAGTTTTCTTTCTTGGTAGTCTTTTTCTCTCTTCACCTTATCTGCCTATCCATCTATGCTCTTGCAAATGTTCTCCATCTGTCACCTTGCCAAGCCACTTTCTTCCACTCGGGGCATTTTGGATTGGCAGTTTCGCAAAGCATTTCATCCTGCATCTCAACATCACGGCTGTCCATTCTGATGCCAAGAAGAGATTCATTCTGAAAGGCTGACATTTCCTTTGGCATCTGGATTCTGCGATGAACCAAGTCCAAAGTACCTGACATCTCTGACACCTGGGTGACACTTGGCTTTCCAGTGTGTTTGGAGGACACCTTCCTATCTTTGTAGGAAGAAAACATGTTGAAGACCACCGTCTTCTTCCCATTTGGATGTAACACTGCCTCTTCATCATCATGGAGACATTTTCTTGTTTGTGTATCTATCAGAGAGATCACAGTGTGAATGTTGAGAGGCATAATATGGGCATCTTTTGAAAGACTGGGAATGTTTTTGTGTGGCAAGTACAGTATGACCTGTGTACCCATGGAGCCAGTATTTGCATCTGACAAAATATCTCTAGGAATTCTTTAGGTCTTCCAGGCATTTCTATCGTATACTTCCACTAGAAGTTGCTTTAAAGCTGTGCCAGCAAATTCTTAGAGAAGCTAAAAAGAGCACATTTTTTCAGTCCATGACTATCAAATCCACAAATGCTTAATCCGGAAAGTGAAGGGATAACTTAATTGTAGTTGTTGTAAGTGTTATAGATCAGCTACCAGAGGCTGATGATTTAGAGAGGACTGTGAGCTTTTCTGTGGCACAAAATGATGGGCTCTCAAGTTTGGGAAATAATGTTTCTGTGAGAAAACCAGCTTGGAAAGTGCAGGGCCTCAAGTGCATTCAAGGAGTCAGAAGTAGCAACAGCAGATAAGGAATCGAGTGAAGAGGTGAGTGATAAGGAGGCTCCCATGGGAATCCACCTGTTTGTTTACAAATCAGAGCCAAAAATAGATTGCATCATTCAGAAAGATTATGTGTGGAAGTTGTGAAGGTAATTCACAGGAAACAGAATGATCTCAGGGGTGTCTATTAAACAACAAGTTGTTTACCTTAATGTCACTTCTGTCATGTATCATGTTCTGCAGTTGATGGTGGTTGGTGGTGGCAGGCTTAGCATTGGGTGATGGAAGGGGTTAATGTAAATCTTAGTTCTATAGGGCTGAGTAATCTGTAAGTAAGAGTTTACAGGTGAAAGCTGTTAAGGATGGATGCATGCAAGAGATAGGTTGCAGCCGGGTGTTACTGGTTATAAGGAGCTAGCCCTGAGATTGATGTTGGGAGAAAAGTATTTGTTTTATTTGGTGATAGATGCTGCTGGTTTTCCTCCAGGTTTGTAGATTTTCAGTATCCTGACCTGTCTCCTGAACTCTTGGAACCCTGAAGCCTGGAATCTCTGGACTGGCTTTTGACTATGGTATAGGCCCTTGATCCCTGGACTTTACTCACTGAACTCTCTGCATTTGACCACTGAACTGGACCCTTTGACTACAGTGTTCTCTTGAACTTGCACTGGCGTTTGCTATCTGTCTTTGTTTTACATTCTGTGGCAGAGTGCTATCTTTGTGTTTTATATTTGGACTATGAAAACAGGCAGAAACTAAGAGTTGCTTTAATTAAACAGTTTAACACAAATTGGGTGCTTGTTTTTGGTTCACCTCTGCCTGTGTACTGGCAGAGCCCTGGCAACGTGACAAGTTCAAGCAACACTGTGTTAGAGTGAGAAGCTAAGCCTGAGTTCTATTGTTCCTGATTCAAGTAAAGCTTTGATTTTGGATTTTATATATCCTGGAAGTGTTCTATGTTCCTGTTCATGTACTCATGTTCAAGTTTTACTAGTTATACCGTCTTGATTGTGGACTTACACTGTATCTGTGATTTCTGGCTATTCCTGGACTTTGTCACCTCTGGAACTATATGAGACATTTGGATTATTGTTTGGTTATCATCTGTTGCTAAACCTTTTCGGATGATATACCTTCCTTTCTTATTCCTGATTTTATATGCTTTTTATATGTTTTTTACAATAAACGGTTTGCTTATATTCCTGGACTCTTCTGTAGTGCAGTAGTCGCAGATGTTTCCAGCCATGGCGTGCAACAGTGTCATAACTTGACTTCACAGGTTGAAGGTAAAACCATTTGGAAGCTATGTCTGGCTTAGAGTCGTGGTGTCTCTCTTGTTATAGCACCTCCTTATGGAGAAGGGAGTTAATTCAGAGCAGTTAATTGAGGCTGGATCCAGACAGGCCCTAATCCCAGGAGAACCTGTGTTTGAAAATCACGGATTTTCCTGGGGGCCTGTCCACACCCAACCCAGAAAGTGCGCGCTTTCTGGGGTGGGTGTTCAGATGTTCTCTCGGGACTAGCCTGAGAGAACGCCTGAAGGCCCTACCCTCCTCCCTCCAAGCCCCCAGACCCCTTAGAAAACTAATAAAAACTTACCTATCCTCCATTAGAAACTTCAACCGGCTCTTCCGGCGTGTAGAAATGAGGCACCGGGTTAGTAATTTTCCTCCCTCCTCCCCCCTCCCTTTCCTGGTGCATCGTTTCTATGTGCCGAAAGAGCTGGCCGAGGCTTCTAATGGCAGATAGGTAAGTTTTTATTAGTTTTCTAAGGGGTCAGGGGGCTTGGGGGGGGGGGTGAGTATTCCAACAGTTTACCCTGGTAAATTGTGGGAGTGGTGTACTGGATTTATCCGGAAGTACTGGATTTATCTGGAAGTACTGGATTTTATCCGGAAGTACTGGATTTATCCTGCGCCTTCCAAAAAGGTGCGGAATAAATCCACTAACAAATTAATTTGGCACAAACCAGGATTTCCTGGTTTGTGCCGAATTAATTGTGGGTTGGCCAGAACCTCGCCTGGACAGCCCCCTTTTTATTGCGGAAGTTTCTGCAATAAAGGGGATTTCTGGACGGGCCCTCAGAAGCAAGTAATTGAGCTAGAAGATGCAGCAGGGCTAGGCTCTTGAGGAAGAAATGGGGGCACACTTCCAGTCTGAATGCTCCAAGATTTCACAAATGAAATATGAGGCCAACCAACATCAGAGTGTGGTCAAGACAGTCAAAAGAAAAGTACTCAGGAGTAGGCAAGGCTGCCACAGTTTGCTTTTCCCTGAGCTGCCTGTGAAGTGTAAGAGAGAGCAGTTGTGAGTAAATACCATATTGGAAAATGTTTTCTCGGACAAGGGAAGGGCTTATCCCTCTTGATCCTTCCCATTGACCCATCCAGCAACCCATAGCTGCTTTTGACCTAAGGAGAAAAGAACAGAAGGTTGGGCCTCTATCATCTACTCTACTAGATGGCAACCTGGTTTTATGGACATCTGGCACCATCTCATACCAGCCCAAGGATGGGGGGAAAATGTGTAGCCGTAAGGCTTGAAATGCACTATAGGAATGAGCTGGATCTCTTTTTGCCTTCTGCTCTTTCTGGGTGACTCACAGCTTTGAAATCTGTGCAGGATGCCAGCTCAAAACAGAGGCTTTGCAGCCATCAAATTGACAGATGGCGCACGGGCCGCCCTGCTAGGCACAGACTCATCCATATTCCGAGTTAAAAGAAATATTGCCCCCTGGTTTTCTTTTTCCAAGGGAGAGAAACATATTTAAAAGATAAAGGAGGGACGGGGAGGAAAAGCCAGGCCTGGCCGCTCATTAATTATTGGAATAAAACCGAGGCCCAGGACGTCACTTTAAAGACATGCAAAAGCTTCCTAATCTTCAAAGAGATAAGGGCAGGGCAGCTGTGCCAAGGCAAAAAAGGAGAGAAAGTCCTTCCACCAGGCAGCCGTTCAGGGGCTGAAGGCCACCGAAAGCCATCTCCGAAAAAGGCCTGGGGATAAACTTGAACTGAGCTTGACCACGTTTTGAAAAGGGAAAGGGGCCACACAGGGATGCCAGTTCATTTGTATACTGCCTTTCTCCCAGAGTGGGACACAAAGCAGCTCCCAAAGAGATTCAGTAAAAAAACTCTTTAAACTCTTAATAACAAAATGTTAAAAGCAATTTTAAAACCCTACATAACACATTAAAAAGGCCTTCACCTGCTGACAAAAGGAGACCAGGGAGAGGGCCAGGCAAGCCTCTTGTGGGACAGAGTTCCAGAAGGTGGTAGCAGTCACTGAGAAGGCAGTGTCTCTTGTGTCCTCACCAAGAAAGTGTTTGATAGTGGTAGGACTGAGAGAAAGCCCTCCCTTAGAGCTCTGGCAGGTTTCTATGGGAGATTTGATGATTTGCCTGTATAGGGCTTTACGGGTCATGGCCACTGCTTTGAATCATATCCTGAAAGTAACCAGTAGCCAGTGAAGCTGTCAGGTTCTTTTAGTTTATCTCCTTCTTGTCCTTTTAGACGATGGAGGAACATGCTCAGGCCCTTGACAGTCTAGAATAGAACAGATCCCAGGGTTGTGCACCATGGTTTTGAGCTCATCTGTTGCATAAATGGTCCACTAGCTATCCATCCAACAAGTCAGAAATATGAATGAGCAGGGTGTTTATGTGTGTGTGTTTGTGTGGGTCTCTTTCTGGAATGATAGGCTACAGGAGGGATGAACACTAACAGTGGTGTCATATCCTACCTGGAGGAGGCCTCCTTCCACAAAGAAGGGGAAGACAAGAGCTAGGATGATGGGCCCCAGCTGGAGCCGGAGGAGGCTGGTAGTCTGTCCATTGCAGAGACAGAGCCTAGTCCATCCCAGACAAAAGCTGCCGATCAGCAGGAGGCTGCAGCAGAGGCACTTCCCTCCGCTTGAGCAATAATGTAAATTAAAGCACAGAGAGCAAAAGGTCAGGCAATGTCCTGCTCCGCTTTAAATACAGGATGCTGAGCTAATGAGGTCAGCAGGGCTGATTAACTCCAGGCTATAAATTAGCTCAGACTATTCCTGTTGCTGCAGAACAACAGCTCCCAAACCTCTTCCCTGGCTTCCTGATGCTGGTATTCAGTTTTGGGCCAATCTTTCTAGCAACTCCCCTCTCAGTTTTGGACTTGGCTCAGGACTGCTTTTATCTCTTTGGATTTCAGCCTATCGGGACCATAGCTGGTAACCTCACATAAGCCTTGGGACTCCTGTGCTGGTTCTACTGGACTGTAAGTGTTCTCACCTAGGCACTTGCTGGCTTTAAATAGGACAACCTTTGAGAAAGTGCAACTGTTTTATACACTGGTAAAGTGTCCCAATAGGCTTACATCCTGATCCAAAAGGGAAGGTGAAGCAATGTGGTGGGGGGAATGGAGGGGTTTGGCATTGAACTTTAAGGAAAATGTATTTGATTTCAATGCCATGTTTTTATTTTCAACCATTACAACGGTGCCTCCCTCTGCAGCTGGGGCTCCCTGGGCAATAGAAGGTAAGACTCTATAAATAAAAAGGAAAAGATCTCCCAGACTTTCGAGGGAAATTTTGAAGAGCTAGAAAAGAATTGCTGCGTGGGGAGCAGGAAGGGGGCAGGCAAGCACCTGACACAGTGATTTAGAGACAGTCAGTAAAGGAAACCTGAGCCACTGCATTCTGCATCATCTCGGTAAGGCTGTATTTTCGCAAGTGAGGACGGAGAGTCAAACAATGGCTCGATCCCCCAGGGAGTCATCCGCACCTTTGCATATACCATATATACTCATGTATAAGTCGACCTCGTGTATAAGTCGAGGGCTGATGGATAATTCGGGGGCCATTTGATATCATAGCTCAGTGCTATGGAAACCTCAGAATTGTAGTTTGATGAGACACCAGCACTCTTAGGCAAAGAAGGGTGGTGATTCTATCGCATTGAGGTACAGCAGTTCAAGTGGTATCAAACTGCATTCATTCTGCAGTGTGCCTGAGGATGATTCCTGCAAGTATCCAAAGAACTGGGAGATTGTCCAACAAGCCTCCATTCCAACTTCTGCCACTGTCTCCAACTATATAAACCTTCCATCCCAGACTTACTCGTCTGGCCTTCTTCTTTCTCCCGCTATGCTGGGCCACTTGCTAACTGGGGAGAATGCACTATTAATGAAGTGTACCAGATTGCCTGCTCTATTCCTAATCCATCAAGGGCCGTTGACAAGGGAGGGGGGGCGAATGGAAGCAAATAAGTCCATCATCCTTGCAAAGTCTAGAAAGCAGGGAAGGAGCAACGCCTCCCCCGGGGAGCTGAAACACTCCACCAGGTACACTCAATCCACAGCAAATGGGGAAAACAAGAGTCAGCTTCAGGAAATCAATTAGATGGGAGGACATCGGGTCACTTTCCTCCTTTCCTTTCCTTTTCCGTTGTTGGCGGGGAATGTCTTCAAGGTTAGGGTTAGATGGGAGTGCTTTCTTCGGCTGGATGCGGCACCTTTCTGTGGCCTGCATTCACAGCTAGAGTGCAACGGAGCTCACCTGCCAAGGGATTGCAAGCCTCTGCTGCTTTCATGTTAGAGACATATAAGGAAGGATTTTAAAAGGGAATGAGAGAGCCAAGGAAGGAGGGAAGGGGTGGAGAAGAGTGCCATTTGCCTGTTCTTCCAAAAGATCTCAAGGGATGGACGTTTGTCATGTCCGAAGTGGCCTTCAGCATGTTCACACCTTGTTTTGATGCTTGCTGTCCTCCACATCATCTCCTCCTCTACCTAATGCTTTGAACAAAGGGGTTGAGATGGGAGGCAGGAGGAAAAATATATGGTAGTAAAGCTGCCCTAGAGATGAGAAAATCACTTTCAATTTAATCAAGTTTCCACCTGCATTCATCAAGTTTCTACCGCATACTCTTGCCACCCTTGTTTCATGCCAAGGGGTGCATCTGCACTGCTGAATAAATGCAGTTTGATACCACATGTTATGGAATCCTTGGATTTGTAGTTGGGTGAGCCCCTAGCGTTCTTTGGCAGAGAAGGCGAAAGACCATGTAAAACTACAACTCCCAGGAATCCATAGCAATCCATTTGCAAGCACTCTTCAACTAAGCAAGGTTCAACTAACCACCCTGTTGGCTTCTTTGCATGAAACACAAGGGGGGAAACGCACCATTTTGACTCTGGGGATGGCACCCATTCTCTCTCCTTCCATGTTCCAGTCCACTGCATGGGTTCTGTGGGAGAGACAGGCTTTTGTCATGGTGAAGTCCCTGAAGATTGCCAAGGAGTGGGGTCAGGCTGGGACGTCAGGCCTTGGCAGCAGGTAACTGACCTTTCACCCCCTGTACAACCTCAGGATGGTGAGATGGCCATCAGACTCTGAAGAGACAGGCTCCGGGAAGATCCGTCCCCTCCTAATTCCCTTGTGGAAATCTGGAGCCGCTGTCACTTCTCATTACGAGAGGAAAATGCCCGTGTCTATTCCCTTCTAAACAGGCCATAAACACAGGGCTGTATACCCATGAGTTAAAGATGAGTATTTCCCTGAAACATTTCCAGCACCATCCTAAACTTGTTGAAATACACCTGTCAACAATTCAGTGGCATTTACTCCCAGGTAAGTAGATATATAGCAGCTTTCAGGTCAATTTGCAGTCCTTGTTGGGGTAGAATTAGCCTGTGCTAATCTCCAAGTTGAATGCAAGAATTGGCCAGGAACTTGTCTCCTTTTCTGAGTTTGTTCCTTGAGCTCAAATGTTATGCCCAGTTGTAGGCAAACACCACAAGCAAGGATTTTATTGCTATGGCTCCCCAGGAGGGTCCATCATCATCATCATCATCATCATCATCATATGTTAACCCTGTTATTTATTTATTTACGACATTTATATGCCGCCTTTCTCATCCCGAAGGAGACTCAGAGCAGCTTACAAGATATATATACATACAATATATTACATTATTAGCATAGTACAATATCAGTATTATATATTACTATATTGTACTATACCATTATATTGTAATATTATTAGTAATATTTCATGTAATATAAAATATAGAATTATAATATTGCATTATTAGTAGTATTATATTGTATCACATGATAATATTATAAATATTATATGTATATACAATATATTATATTATTAGTAAAGCACAGGAGACAAGATGGAACTGTCTTCTGCCCCCCTCTCTCTTCACTCTGGCCAAGAGCAGCAGTTGGTGCCCGGGGGGGGGGGGGGGGGGGCTCCCAACTGATAACATAGTGGATTTAGTGCATTGTGAAGTTGTATAAAGGGACAGCAGTGTCCTGATGTGCAATCAGGTGCTACCATGGAGCATTGGCACTCCATAGCTGGTGTCCCCATGTGCATCAGTCCAGTTGTGCATTGGGCCCCATTGTGCATTAAGTCCCATTGCATCCTGTTATACATTGATCTTCATGTGCTATGGCTGAAGTCACTGAAATGTTAGAAAAATGGTTCAGGCACCCAAAACAAAAGGGTCAGACCAAAAAAAAACCTGGAACGGGAACCCTACACATAGACAAGGTCTAGACATTTTAACATTTTTCAGTGTCTCATTCCCTACGATGCTGGAAATTGGGGGATTGTCTGGAAATAGGGGAAATGCCTCCACTTTGCCCCCCACCCTCCCCATTGGTTGTCAGTTACATCACCTCTAGTGCAAGGGAGGGAGGGAGGGGTGTTGTTATTGTTGTTGTTGTCTTGTTTTCCTTTGCCAATTGCATGTCAGCCAAGTCATGAAACACCCATGAGGTGATCCCTTTCCAGTGGGTTATTGCTTTTCCGGCCAAGCTCCTTGAAACACATGGTGTAATCACTCAGCAATTCAAAAGCTGGCGCCCTGTTCCATGACATCAGAGTTGGACTGAAAAGGTGGGAAGGACAGTGGTGGATGCTGTGCGTATGTGCATGATGGGATGGAGCAATGCTTGAGTTTCCTGGTTTTTAATGAGAGGCCTTTCTCCCTTCTTTTTAAGAAGTGGCTCAAGGAATGGGAAGTTGTAGAAACTAAGGTTCTAGTCCTTCCCTGGCCAGTCATTTCTTGTCGACCCCATTTTGGCACTTGAACATTGCCACCAAAGAGTAACCACATTGCTAGTAAAGGTGGAAGGCTATTTGGTCCAACCTCCTATCATGCAGGAATACAGAACTCAGGCATTTCTGGAAGATGGCCATCCAACCATCTCTATTCAAAGGTGGAAACTCCACCACCCTTCAAGGCAGTCTATTTCACTATCAAACAGCTCTTACATCATGGTTCTTAATGTTTTGGTGGAACATCTTCCTTTGTCATTTGAATCCATGGGTTCCCATTCTAGCCTAGAAAGAGATCCACAAAGTAATGACGGTCTAAATAAGTGGTTCCCAACCTTTTTTTTTTGTTTAGCCAGGGACCACTTGACCAGGAACCACTCTCCAACATTACTACCAAAAGGGTTACGAATCAATTTTTGGTCAACTGTAGATTCAGTTTGGTTATTTTGGGTGCTGGTTCAGAAAATGGCATTGGATATCAGCTCTAGTTTCTGATAAAGAACATATGCCATCCAGTAGTCAACATCTGCTCGCCCACAGAAAACCATATTTAATAATCTAGAGCTTATATGGTAGTAATCTTTCATGGGTAGGCAGCCTCTCCCCTCCCGACATCACCGTTGCCTGAGCACTATAAGAGGGTTTTGTGAGATCAGTCACTCTCATTACCATGTGGTTTTGAGGCAATGGTTTAGTAATGTTGAGGCCGTGGAACATATTTTTGTTCTTGTGGGCCACTGGTAGTCCACAGACCACAGGTTTGGAATCACTTCTTAAAATGTTGATTATTTAATTGTTATTATTTAAACTACTTGTTTTAACTTGTATAATATATTTCATTGTTTGTTGTTTATATTTTTTACTTCTGTTTTATACAGGCATTGGATATTTTCCTTTATTATGTTGGAAGCCACCCAGAGTCCCCTCAGGAAAATAGGGTGGGCTACAAATATAGTATTATTATTATGATGGCTGAGTGGTGCCACTTGAAAATCAGAACCAGAAGGAATGGGAAATGGCTCCTTCAATGAAGACAAGAAATGCCCCTTGGACACCTGTGGCTACACAAATGGATTGGTGAGAATTTCCAATTTTTGCAAAATTCTTCATTCTATCCACAGGAGGAAAAAGCAAGCTTCATAATCCCCCAAAAATGGGTTCGTGGGAGATAGCAAAACTGATTTTTTTAGTTAGAAGTATGTATGTATCTGGTAATTTTTATGGGAGGACTGTTGTGGCACCACTCCTGGCCGAATTGGTTGCGCTTCCAGCTGACTTGCACTAGAGGTCACCCCTTGTGCATGAAACTTCCACCAAAAACCTTGCAGCTAGAGTCTTGTGACCACCAGCAATGCTGAGGTCAGCCCTGCCCCTATGTTCCTTCTCCTTGGTAGTTAGCCCACGGCTCCTTGATGGGGAAAGGCTCAACCTCTGGTCTGGTTGCCAAGAGCCACCTTACTGTACCTAAGCTGAAATCTGGGGGAAATACCTTGGATGGGACTCGGGGTGTTTTGCCTCACATATGAGGCAGACTCACACATGAAAAATGCCACATTGATTTGGCAGCACCATGCTTCTTCCAGCACTCCATAAATCCAGTGATTTGGAGTGGGGAAGCTAAGGACCTTTCTAGTTTTATACTATGCAGTGGTATACTGGAGAGGCGAGGAAAAGCATGCACTGCAACTCCTTTCCAAACGGACATTGCTAGACTAAAGAGTCCCATAAGATGATGAGAAAGACCAGAGAGAAAGGTTGCCCCTTCAAGAAGTCCCAGTCAACCAAGGACTTCACTCAACTGAAGGCATCTTAGGAATGCATGGCTTCTTTATCCATCGTTCTCAGTATTATCAACTCTGACCGGCAGCCACTGATCTGAATCTTAGCCCGAGAAGGATCTATTTCATCACTGGCTACCTGATCTTTCCAGATCACAGGTGTCCAGGCTTGAAGGACCTTCTGCCTCCCCCTAGAGTCTGCACTTGCAGAAGGAGCCTTCAATTGATTAAGATGGGGGACATTCTTGGGACTCTAGTCCCCATTAGACTCCAGGTGATGATGTGGGAGTTGTCAAAGGCTTTCATGGCTAGAATCACTGGGTTGTTGTAGGTTTTTTGGGCTATATGGCCATGTTCTACAAGCATTCTCTCCTGACATTTTGCCTGCATCTATGGCAAGCATCCTCAGAGGTTGCGAGATGCAGGTGAAATGTCAGGAGAGAATGCTTCTAGAACATGGCCATATAGCCCGAAAAACCTACAACAACCCAATGTGGGAGTTGTTTCTATAACCTTCAGCTGAGGTCGGGAGGACCCTGAGGATTAAGGGCTGTTCCACACTATACAGTTATAGCACTACGATTCTATTTCAGTAGAATCCTGGAATTTGGGCAGCTCTCTTGCTGAGAATGTGAAATGTCCCTCTTGAATTGGGAGAACCCCTTGATAGCAGCTCCGACTACGCCATCTCCTTTGACCCCTGTCCCCCCAACAGTAGAAACTGTTCTCTGAAGCACCCTTTGAAATCAATAAGGGTTATTTCTATTTGGCTGTGAGCGTTCAGGTGAGAAATGTCCCATCTTCCTTGTACCCCGTGAATCTGCATGGACCCTTTTGTCTGCCTCTCAGGATATCTTTTCCATTCAGGAGAATGCCCAATGATGGTAACTGCTATGGTCCTGTGCCTTGACTCATTCCGGGATAGAAACCAGGCACCCTGGTTTTCCTTGGGCTGCGCAGTATTCTCTACAAGGCCATTTCATGTAGTCTCCTTCCCACAAATGCCCATCGTCCCCTTCCTCCCAGTCATTGGAGTGGATTGCAGTCCTTGAGTGGCAGGGCGATAGGAGAGGGCCTTGATAAGATGTTCCAAGTGGCAGTTTGCTGTAAACATTCCCAGTGGGAATGTTAGATTAGAGGACTGGGGGAAGGGGGTGGGGGCAAAGAAATGCGTTCCTCTGTGCCAAGACAGAGTTGGGACCGGCCGAGGGAGGGCTGCAGAGCTGTTGAAAAGTAAGGGGAGAACAGCTAGCAGGGCGGGTGGATCGGACAAGAGTGTCCGCTGAAGGACTTGGCTGACAGGCAGTCTTGTTCTCAGTACCTGAAATATATAAATACCACAGGCATCTACCCATGAGCGTTGGCTCTCAGTTGAGGTGCCGGCTGCCACTTGGTTGGCAAAAGGGCACTTTCCTAGCTCCCTTCACTCAGTGGAAAATAAACCAGACCCTGGAGATAGGAAATAGAAGAGGCAAACCAGTGCCTTCCGTGTCAGCAGGGCATTGAGTCTGCTCCAGGTTTTGTTTCAGGCTTGAATGGCACTCTCCACTATGTTGAGCTTCTAAAACCTGAAATGAAGTAGTCCTCCCATGGGCAAGGAATTGTGGGAGGAACAAGAATGGTTCCTCCCACAAGGAGGATGACAATCAAAATATAATCTTGAAAGACCACGGGTAAACTACAAGAACTTGGCTGAAAAGTCTTTAAAAATGGGCTATAAAAATATCATACTAAGTGAAAAGTTTTTGAAATGGCCAAATTCAACAAATTAAATTGAGCTCCAATATTTGAGATATGAAAAGTTAGGCTATTACTACTACTACTACTACTACTACTACTACTACTATTATCCCGCTTCTCTCCCATGGGTGGGACTCAAAGTGGTGTACAGTAGTTAGAAGCAACAGACATTACATAACATACACATTCAAACAACTTCAATTAAAAAACATCAACCGAATAAACAAATTACCCCTACATAAACCATAAATAACAAATTAATAATTGCAACATATATAATTAAAATTTACTGAACCTCAGGCCACTGGGCTTGTCCACAGTTGTAATAAAATCCTAGGAACGCTATCTTCATTAGACTGTCTAGCAGCATTGCCAAGCCTGAATAACAGAGATGTATATTATCAGTAGCTGTCTGGTCATTGGTGAGCCCTCAGTGGTGCACTGGGTTAAAGCGCTGAACTGCTGAATTTGCTAATTGAAAGGTCGCCAGTTTGAATTCAGGGAGCGGGGTGAGCTCCCACTGTCAGCCCCAGCCTCTGCCAATCTAGCAGCTCAAAAAGATGCAAATGTGAGTAGATCAATAGGTACTGCTCCAGTGGGAAGGTAATGGCGCTCCATGCAGTCATGCTGGCCACATGACCTTGGAGGTGTCTATGGACAACGCTGGCTCATTGGCTTAGAAATGGAGATGAGCACCAACCCCCAAAGTCAGACAAGACTAGACTTAATGTCAGGGGAAAACCTTTGTTTTTACCTATCTGGTCATTGCTTATTATAAGTAATCAGGAAAGGCCTGGTTCCACAAACAGGTTTTAATTTGTGAACGAAAGGCTATCAAGGAGGGGCCAATCGCACCTCTCAAGGAAGGGAGTTCCAGAGTCGCAGGGTCACCACCAAGAAGGCCCTCTTGCTTGTTCCCACCAACCACAGTTGAGACGGCAGTGGGACGAGAGAAGGCTGGGACTGAACCATTTAGCTCTTTATAGGCTAAGGCCAGCACCTTGAATTGTGCCCAGAAACAAACTGGGAGCCAGTGTAGCTGCTTCAGGAGCGGGGTAGTTCTTTTCCTGTATCCCACTCGCATGAGCAGTCTAGCTGCTGACCTTTGGACCAGTTGAAGTACAATTGTTTTAATCAAACAAATATGTATAAAAACTAAGAACATTAGAACCCAAGAGTCATGGGTGGAAAATATTACTATTAATATTATATAGATATATTTGTATTTGTACTCAGCACCCACCCAAAATGTAAGAAATTTTGTGAAATGACATTAACTAATAAGAGTAGGATGGACTATGTTTAAAAAAAATGTATTGGTTATATAGAATTATATAAATTTGATGTAATACTAAAAGAGAGAAAGCATGATAATGATAAAATGTTATATACTAGCCTATTAACAACTGAAAGGAAAATTATAGAATTTTCTTCATAGATAATAATAATTTATGAAAAGAATTACGTGAAAATCTGTTACGAAGAATCAAGTTCATGAGATAACGTGAGAAGACACAAAAAGATACAACCAATGGACTTAAGATTAAAATGGTAAGAATTGTTAATATTTTATGAAATGTGTGTTAAAGAAATACAGAAGAAGTCTTAGTTGCAATAATGATGCTTTTGCAAAAGAATTTCCCATAGCCCAACAACCGCCACCCTCTTTGCTTTTTCCTTGCAACATATTAGATATTTGTAAAAATGCAATTAACCAATAACAACTCTATTATCCCCAAATGTTTCTTCTTCATTATTTTTTTCCCTCACCCCAACTCTTCCAATAAATCTATATCTACGTCTATAATAAAAGTCAGTGTTTGTATGCAGAGGACGGTGTATGTGGCAGCTTTCTGATTGGCTGCCACTTTCACAGGCCACTGTGACCAGCATGGGTGACAGACCTGGACTAAACTTGGCACACATAACCCCCATGACCTCCTTTACATCCTGGTGAGGTTTGTGGGAGGACAGACAAAGGATGATGGGATTTGTAGTACTTTCAAACCCATCGGTTCCCACAGACCACTGTGCCCCCTAACAAAGACCGATAAAGACCAAACTTGGCACACAGAGCCCCCATGACCCACTCTACATCCTACTGCAGTTTTCAGAAGGGCTGACCATGGATGATGGGACTTGAAGTACCTCCACTCACTTCCCGAGACCGCTGCGACCCTCATCCCATGACCAATCAATACCAGACTTGGCACACATAACCCCTATGACCCTCTTAACGTCCTGGTGAGCGTTGGGGGAGGACGGACAATGGATGATGAGATTTGTAGTACTTTCCCACCCCTTTTGTCCCCACAGACTACTGAGGCCCCCAACACAGACCAATAAAGACCAAACTTGGCACACGGAACCCCCATGACCCACTCTACATCCCACTGCTGTTTGGGGGAAGGTGGACCATGGATGATGGGATTTGCAGCACATCCACTCACTTCCCGAGACTGCTGCAACCCTCATCCAGTGACTGATCAAGACCAAACCTGGCATAGAGAGCCCCCATGATCCACTCTACATCCTGGTGCAGCTTCGAGGAGGATGAACCATGGATGATGGGACTTGAAGTACCTCCACTCACTTCCCGCGAACCACTGTGACACTCATCCAATGACTGGTCAAGACCAAACTTGGCACACAGAGCCCCCATGACCCACTCTACATCCTGGTGCTGTTTGGGGGACGATGGACCATGGACTATGGGACTCGCAGTACCTTCACTAACTTCCTGAGAGCACTGTGAGCCACATAAATAACTGATAAAGACCAACCTTGGTGCACAATGCCTTTCTCAAATTACCTGGGCAGTGCCGGGTCCCCAAGCTAGTACATAATAAAAGTGAAAATATGTATTTATGTGGCTGGGGTGCCCACTTCCACAGCCAGGCTCCCACTTTCACAAGCAGCTTTATCCCACAGTGCTGAGAAGCTACCAAAAGCCCTCCCTCCAATGACATTTCAGTTCATAAACATGTAGCCCTGCCAATGTCCTTTCCAAACACCATACTGCCTACCACCCAAGGAATGCTTTCATTTGGGGACAATTTCATCCTAGATTTTATGTATTTCCTTCACCACAGACCTCCCAGTGTTTCTTACTCTCTGCATTAGTGTGGAATTTGCATGATCTCGCCCACTGCCTCTCCCTTAACACTTTCCTACTCTTTTCAACTCTGTCTGCACAACAAACACAGCAGAACTTAATTGGCAAGTAAACATACTAAAGGAACTTTGAGAGGGGGGGATTGACTCCACATGATGGAAGTTGTAGTTCACCCTGCATCAAGTCAGAGCACTGTGACCCCCACTGACAATGGACCTGGACCACATTTGGCACACAGAACCCCAATGACCCAAGAAAAATACTGGAGAGGTTCAGGGGGGAATTCACCTTGATTTATAGCTGTTATAGGTACTGGGATTTATAGTTCACCTGCAATCAAAGAGCACTCTGAACCCCACCAACGATGACCCTGGGCCTAACTTGGCACACAGAACCACCATGACCAACTGAAAATACTGGAGGGGTTTAAGGGGAACTGACCTTCATTTCTGGAAGCTGTAGTTCACTTACATCCAGAGACACTCTGGGCACCACTGATGGCAGATCTGGACCAAACTTGGCATCAAACTCCTACGACCAATTGAACCTACTAGAGGGATTTGAAGGAAGCTGTAGTTTATCCTGCAGCCAGAGATCACACTGAACCCCACTAATAATGCAACTAGAGCAAACCTGTCCAACATAACAAACTTTAAATACCGATGGTATTTTTCAGGGTTAACTTGGCATGATGTGAGTTATAGTTCACCCACAACCTTATGCATCTTGTAAAATAAAAATGACTTTTTCAAATAACCTGGGCAATGCCATGTACTCAATCTAGTTTTTAATTTAAAAAAAACTCCATGGAACAAAAGAAAAATAAAAAGAATAGTTTTTAAACATCAAATTGCTGCCAACTGTGAACCACCATATACAAATGCAGTAAATAAATAAATATCTTCTGCCTAATTCCTCAAGACTGCAATGGAAATACAACCAAAGGCAATTCTCTATACATATAAAATCCTGCTGCTTTCGGTGGAATTTACTCCATAGACGTAGGGTTGTAGACATCCAGGAGCAACTTCCGAATCATTTCAGGGTTTGTGGCTCTTATAAACAAGTCCACACTCGCAAAGTAGGAATAGTTTTCCAAAACTGGGCAGTGTGCGAATGCTTTCTCTAAACAAGAGCGAAGGTGCAATTAGGACTCGTGAGTTCCTTTCAGAAGAACACGAGCAAAGAATTACATCCCTATGAGATAGTTTGCATTGTAATTTGGTGCCGGTGTGCACTTTTGGTCATGCACTTTCCTGTGTGCACTTTTGTTTATGAAAGGATTTGAAATCTTATGTACAAAGCAGAAAAACCCACTCCATTATTACTGTATTATATATATATTGCTGTATATGCTCATGTATAAGTCGACTTCATGTATAAATCAAGAGGCCAAAATGATGGATTTTGAGATGGCCTATGGATAAGTCAAGGGTCATTCCACGGAGAAGTGAAAACTCTGCTACAAATGCAGCAATGTTGTCTGTGTTCATTTTTCCAAAGTTCCCTCTTTCCAGTTCTGTAAAATCTCCTGGGTTCTGTCCCCCTCCCTTTCCTTTTCCCAGTTCATTTGAGGGACCATTCCTAAAAACCGCAAGGAAGTTTTCATGGGGGGAGATAAGGGATCCTTTTCCCCATCGCGTGGAATCCAGGCGGAGAAATGGTTCCATATGGTACCCGCTAGACCCCGAGCCAGAGTGAAAACCTATCCATGTGACCGGCAATGGGCATCGCAAACTCCAGGAAACAAAGGAGGCTCTCTCTGCACAATGGACCACATGAAGGCGACGTCCGAGGCGAGCAAAGCCAGGGAAGGCATCCCTCAGATCGGATAACAGCCGCATCTGTTGCACACTCTTGATTCTGCACTTTCTTACTAACAGATGATAAATCCACCAGTGTTGGGTGCTGAGGAACGTTCTTCCAGAAGGAAAAGTAGGCGCGCAGCGACAATCTTTTTGCTTTCTTGTAATTGCGTGAATTTACATTGGCACTAAGCCTTTGGAATTCTATCTTCGAACCTCCTCTTCTTCCAAAGGGTTCCAGGTGATGCTTCATTGAGTGTTGTTTGACTTCTGTCTGATGGAGGAGGCTTCGCTCGGATGTTCAAAACAAGCTGGCAAAGTAGGGAAGTCTGGGATGTAAGAGAGAAAAAATAAAGAAAGAGGGTGGGCCGAGATCATGGATAGGCACCAAGCAATTTTCCAGGCCTGGGCAAATGCTTTGACCACTACCCTACACTGGATATCAGTTGACATCGGACTAGAATATGTGCAGTCAAACAAGGGCCGATCGATGGAGATTGCTATACTACATGCCCTTGGTAATAGACTTTCCCTTAGCAGATAGCTGTACATGATACCTATATCAGAGAAGTGTCTCTATATATCAGCCTTCAAGCCAAACGTGGTGACTTCCATGATTTATTTATTTACTGTTTTTATATACCACCTTTCTCAACCCTGGGGGGACTCAAGGTGTTTTACAACATACTAATGGCAAAAATTCAGTGTCAACATACAGTAAACAAAGAAATCATAATTATTACATACTAGTGGCCACACGTTGCTGTGACCCAGTCTGGTGATCTGGAAAATAAAGTAATGAGAAAGTGTTGGTTTCTAATATATGTAATGTCTTTATGCTTGTGGGTAAACAGTATTTCTTGCTGTTTCTTTCCCAGTGTTGATGTGGAGATTGTCTGGTTTGTCTACTCTGGAACATGCAACATATAATTGTCCTTCTTTAGGGGTCCCTTTCAAATCTATGATACTATATCTGTCATATACTATACATATATATGTGTGTGTAAATGGCTGGATGGCCCTTTGTCAGGAGTGCTTTGATTATGTTTTCTTGCCCTGGTGAAGGGAGTTGGACTGGATGGCCTTAAGGCAGTATTTCTCAACCTGGGGTTTGGGACCCCTTGGGGGGGCTGCAAGGGGGTGTCAGAAGGGTCACCAAAGACTATCAGAAAACACAGTATTTTCTGTTGGTCATGAGGGTTCTGTGTGGGAAGTTTGCCCCAATTCTGTCATTGGTGGGGTTCAGAATGCTCCTTGATTGTAGGTGAACTATAAATCCCAGTAACTACAACTCCCAAATGACAAGGTCTATTTCCCTCAAACTCCGTGTTTATATTTGGGCATATTGAGTATTCGTGCCAAGTTTGGTCCAGATCCATCATTGTTTGAGTCCACAGTGCTCTCTAGATGTAGGTGAACTAGAACCCCAAAACTCAAGATCAATGCCCACCAAACCCTTCTAGTGTTTTCTGTTTGTCAGGGGAGTCCTGTGTGCCAAGTTTGGTTCAATTCCATTGTTGGTGGAGTTCAGAATGCTCTTTGATTATAGGTGAACTATAAATCCTAGCAACTACAACTCCCAAATGACAAAATCATAAATTTTTAAGTGATGGTCACTCCTTGTGTAATGAGATGTTTTGTTGCCAAATTTGGTGCGATTTCATTCATTGGTTCTTTTGTTTTTAAGGTATTCATTATACACAGAGCATTTTAATATATATAGATAATAACTATGAACTTAAAATCAATTAAAACCATTAAACATAAGACATACATAAAATTTAAACATTCAGACAAGCATAAAATCATCCTAGTAGAAACATTAAAATCCCATGATCCGGAAATTGCATACCATAGCCATTCCGAATTGCTATTGCACATGTTCCTTGATTATTCTTTGTACAGCATTATTTATTAGCCAAAAGCTTGATCCCACAACTACGGCTTTGTTCTGTTTCTAAAGGTCAGGAGGGAGGGCGCTGATCTAATCTTACTGGGGAGGGAGTTCCAGAGCCGAGGAGCCACCATGGGGTTTTCTTAGGCCCCTTCTACACTGTCCTTATATCCTAGGAGCTGATCCCATATTATCTGCTTATCCCTGATTATATGGCAGTGGAGGCTCATATAAACCAGTTCAAATCAGATAACCTGGAATATATGGACAGTGTAGAAGGAACCTTCATCAAGGAAGACTCGGTGATTTTACCAGCTCCTTTCTTTGAAATAGAGCCCATGGCACTTGGTATTTTGTTGGTGATCTCCCATCTAAATAATACCCAGTGTTGACCCTTCTAAGCTTCCAAGATCGGAGGAGATCTGGTGCCTTTAGGGTTCAGAGGTATAGAGTCTATCGTCAGTCCTAAGGAGATCTGTTGAATAAATATAATTTATCTAGCACTTGACGCAGCATCCAACAATTGATTCATGGATCTTATCTAGTTCAGAGTCTTCAACATGTCTTGAATGGAAAGTAATGCAATTACTGAGTTGGTTGTCCCATGGTAGGGCTTCCATGCTCTCCTCAGAGGCCAAGCAATGGCTTCTTGCAAACTCAACAGCTGCTCTTCCTTCTTTTCCCCAAATCAATACCATCCCTGCCCATTTCCCCACCTTGAATCCAGCAATGGTGACATAAATTATTTACCTCTAATTAGTCTGAAGGGCTTTCAGAGTGTCAATTAATCAATTAATCTGCATCTTCCATCATGCTCGGCCAGCAATCTCCTGAGAGATCTACAAGGGCAGCATCCGGAAGTTGCATTAACTGAAAGTTTTGAAGCTCAATGAGATGGTTCCATTTGTGATCTAGCTCTTCCAGTCTAAAGAAGTAGAACTTCCAACAATATGGTTGGCAATTGGCATGAGGTTAGGGACAGCCACATGAGTATGTCCTGCTATGCATAGAGGGCCAAAGAGCTAGCTATGTGGCAACTTGAAACTTCCATCAAGACTTTAGTAATATAGTTTCAGCTTGGGTAAGATGCCCAACTGAAACTTAGTCCTGGGAAAGGGATGGTGGTGTTTGTATGTGACACAACTCTGACACCTAGGTGACACCTTAGAGTAGCCACTCCAAAGCAACTGGAGGCAATGACTAGCAGCAGCCGGTAGGAACAGATCTTTTCTTTTTCAAGGCTACGCTCTCACCTTGAGATTCCTTCTCTTGCTCGGAGGCCTGGAAGAACCTTCCTTGGCAGCTGGGAATTCTATACCATAAATCATTTTTTAAAAAGCTCACCAAGAAACAAAAATATCTCCAGTTTCCAGACTTCATTGCTCCTCGGTGGGGCTCCCGATTCCTCCACTTGCATAAGACATACCAAAGGAGCAGCAGAAAAAGGACATTTTTATCCCCTCCTCCAACCCCCCCCCCAAAAAAAACCCTGTTATCCCCTTTCTTGTCTCCCTTGCAGTGCCTGTTCTTGGCTGATTCCCAACAGATGTTGCCCTAATGAACAACAATTTAATCTCAGTTCCTTAATATAGTGCCGGGATGATAAGTCTGAAATGGCTGTCATCGTTGCGACAAAGAAGATCTGGTCATTGTCCCGGTCCTGGACAGTCCTCGGATGATGATCATGTGAAATGCATTTGTTTGTTCTTCCCTGCTTTCCTCCCCCTCTGGCTCGGGATTAAAGCCCCCCTGGTTCCCTAGAAGAAGAGAGATAAGACGGACGCAGGCATCCAGCCTGCTCATGTAAAAGACGGAGACCTGCTCCTTTGCCATCCCTGACCTTCTTGCATTGGGGAAAGTGTTAAAGGAGCATCTACCTGCATTTACTTGGACTCAAGCCAGCTCATACTACTAGGCAAGGGAGGGGGGCCAAAGGACAGCAGTAACACTTTTGGGGGCTCTTCTTCTGAGACTCCCTGGGACATTTCCACCCAATGGGAAACAAAGCTTGAGATTCCATGCTGGGGGTAGATTGGATATCCCAGATACCATACTCACCTCAGGTGTGGTAAATGAAGCAGGTGTCATTTCCAACTTATGGTTTTCAGAATCATAGAATCATAGAGTTGGAAGAGACCATATGGACCATTCGGTCCAACCCCCTGCCATACAGGAAAAGCACAATCAAAGCACCTCCAACAGATGGCCATCCAATCTGTTTCCAATCCTCCAAGGAAGGAACCTTCACCAAACTCCAAGGCAGAGAGTTCCACTGCTGAACAGCTCTTCTTATGGTCAGGATGTTCTTCCTGATATTCAGGTGGAATCTCCTTCCCTGTCATTTGAACCAATGCTTCCATTGACTCCTAGGCCCCTTCTACACTGCCCTATACCCCAGGATCTGATACCAAATTATCTGTTTATCCCAGATTATTTGGCAGTGGAGACTAATATAATCTAGTTCAAAGCAGATCACCTAGAATCAGATCCTGGGTTATAAAGACATTGTAGAAGGGGCCTTAGTCTCCAGAGCTGCAGAAAACAAGCCTGCTCCCTCTTCCTTATGACATCCTTTCAGAGATTTAAACATGGCTCTCATGTCTCCCCTCAACCTTCTGTTTGCAAGAATATCATGGGGAACCTTGTCAAAGGCCTTGTTGAAATCAAGATATGCTACATCCACAGCATTTCCTGCATCTACCATTCACCAAGGTAGGCTTCCATGGCCATGGAAAGATTCCTAGTTCAACATTCAAAAACTGATTTTCATGGACAAGATTGATTCAGGAGACGTTTGCCATAGACTTTCTCTGGGGGAGGTTGGGAGACTGGAACATGCCCAAGTCCACACAGTGGTCTTCAATGGCTAAGTAAGGATTCAAATCCTGGTCTTCTGGTGCCATCGTCCAATGCTCAAAGCACAACGTCATCCTGAGATCCTGTTGAAGGAAGATTCAACCTCCAAGCCAACCAACTTCTATACAAGGAATGGGAGAGGGTGCCAGCTTATCCTTTGACTTAGGTGGCAAGAGTCTTGTGACAGCCCCATCAAGTAGAAGGCTCTGCAGGTAGCCTCAACTCAGTGTCAAATGAATGCCAGCCACATAATTTGGATAGGGACTGGGGTGTTCCTTTGAAGCTTCTTATGCCTATACTTTTTAGGGGATAGCAAATGTAAGGGCATGTGGTTAAGACTACAATTCCCAGATTTTGTATTGTAGTACCTGGTTATTTCTTGGAACCTGAAATCTCCTACCCAACATGACTCTGCTTTGTTCCCTACTGAGCACAAAGTTTGGAAAAAGCACATGCCCTATTCTGAACACAAAAGATCTCTCTTTGCACCCTTGGGCTTAACGTTTTCATTCTACGTCTAACTTTTGTTTGTGTATTTTAATATGCATTTTATGGGAATGTGTTTTAATATGTGTATTCTACAGAGTATTTTTAAATTATTATGTGTTTTGATTATTTGTTTTAACAATGTTGTAAGTCGCCTCGACTCATGATGAGAGGCAGGTAAGAAATAAAATTATTTTTACTATTATTATTATTATTTATATTTGAGCCAATTACTTAGATCAGCCCATGAAAAGTGGGTTGATTTATTTTATTGTTGTATTGTGGAGTAACAATACCAATAAACTGTAACTCTGTCCACCTCACTGTGATGTTTTCCAAGGCCTTCTAGGGTGCTAATGTATGCCCTCTGAGCTTCCATGTTTGTCCCCTCCTGCCATATATATTCAGATTTCAATGTCCTCTGGAAGCATTCAGCTTGGTCTAGTGTCCAAAAAGGTCTTTTCTGAGCTAGTATTGGCTTTTGACCATTCAAGTTCAGGACGTTGGGAATTGGAGGAACAATGTAACTTCTCCAAACTATGGTTCCTATTCGTATCATAGCCCTTGGGTCAGTGTGTGTTCAAAATTACACGAGCCCCAAAGTTGAGGAACTCTAGGGAGCCACTTGAATACTTCCTAATTGCTGTGCCTTTTGTAGCACAGCCAACATTTTGCACCAAAAAGTGAAGCATTTTGTGTTCTGAGCCGGGGTGAAGTCTTGTCCTGCAGTGGCAGAGTGTTCAGACCACAGAAAAGCATGTTGTATTCCTTTGAAAGCCAAAGGTGAAGAAAAATGAGTCATTTTGACTCAGCCGTCCTTTCTGGTGACATCATTTTCTGAACCTCGGGGGAATCTGGAACTTTTGAAACGTAGTCCATTGAAAACTCCCACTCTGACTGACACCGCCTCCTCCTCGGGGAGGATTAAAACATTACAGACTTGGCTATTTGTATTTTGTAGACCTTAGAATATGATATCTTGGAATATTTGTGTGTGCGTGCCTTCAAGTCGCCTGCCGATGTACGGTGACTCCATGAACCTCATAGGGTTTCCAAGGAATTCTCAGAGGTTTCCTCTGGAACAGAGCCTATAGTACCTGAAGGTTTGTTGGCTGACGCCCATCTGAGGACTTACAAGAGCTGACCCTTCTCAGCTTTCAAGATCAGATGGGATCTTGTGCTGCAGATAATAACAAACTTGATTGGAATGAACCTCCACAGATGGAAAGTTTCCCCCTCTCCGAAAGCAGTCTATTCCACAGTTTCTAAAGTCATGAAGGTATTTTTAATGTTTACGGAGCATCTTCTTGTTGCTGGAATGTTCTGAGTTGTGTTCTAGTCTAGGAGCAGCAGAAAACAAAGAGTGCTGGTGCCCCACCAAACTGCAACTCCCAGGGAAAGAAGGAACCCTGTAACCCATTGGCCACTGCTTTCCGTGAGCCTACCTGGTAACTGTCCAGAGCGCAAACCCACATCACCTGTTTGCAATAGACCACAGCCATTTCCAGATGCCCCGCACAGCTGTAATGAAGCAAATGGCCAGAGGATCGGATATCCCGAATGGCATCCTCTCTCCAGCTTTATATTAAAATTTCCCATGTAGTCAGGGCAGAGAGCGACAGCGCCTGAAAACCGAGACATTGCCCCCAAGCTCCTTGCCTCCACAGGACTTTTGTTAGACTTTCCCTGACTCTTTTCCACTCCTGCCCTGTAAATGTCAGCGGTCCCTCGCTTGTGATTTACTGTGCCTGGGGACAACAGGTTCATGAGTGAAAAAATAATTTTAAAACGTCCTCCCCAAACATTCTGTTTAGAACAGCTGGAATGTAGTACTTTCAAATCTCCATGGAGAGGTATCCAGCAGCAACCAAGACTGTATACTGCCTATATTTATGACACTTTAAAAGCACTTCATAGACTAGGCCATTGCACACCTCTAAGTACAGCTATTTACCTGTTGAATGGATTGTAAGACTGCCTTGTGAGAGCCAGTGGTTTGAGCATAGACGTTAGGTTGCATCTACACTGCAGAATGAAAGCAGTTTGATGCCACTTTAACAGCCATGGTTCAATGCTATGAAATCTTTAGAGTTGTCATTTGGTGAGTCCCTTGCACTCTTTGACAGAAAAGGCTCAAGACTGTCAGACTATATCTCCATGCTTTCACAACGTTCCACAGGAATTTTCTCATCAGGGTTTCTCAAGACTTGAGCATCATATTTTTGGATGTGTTTTTGAATATCCTTTCCATCCCTTACCATGATGGCTGGAATGGTGACAAGGATATAAGCTGAAATCCATTTTGGTCAATTAGAGTAGACATTTTGAAGTCATTGTTCAGTATTAGATCAACACAACAACAAATCAAATTGAGTCAACAGGTCTGACTATAGCTTAGGAATGGGAATTTATGCCATAATTGAACACGTCTGGAAGTCACCAGTTTGGGGAAGGCTGGCCTCGGCAGAAGATTGAATCCTTGGTCCTGTCTCTTTGATGTCAACCAGACTTCTGCCAGGTCACCTTGAATGTCTTGGTGCCTTCAGAACATCAACCCTAGCCAATGAAAGCAGAAGATTGGACCCTTAACTTATTTGGGAATGATGGGATTTAGACTTCACATTCCTACAGAACCCACACTTCAGATACTAATGGACATGACATTGCTGACTTCAACACGGGGCAAGCAAATCTTGCAGCATTTGAGGTTCTTCCTGAATAGGGACTCACCCATCTGTCCCCAAGTCCTGTCTGGATGAAAGAGCCACCTTCACCTTTGGATGTCATTCAGCAATCTGCTTGACTTTCTTTTCTTAGAGTAGAGAAAGCAGATTTGTTGTACTTGGTGGAGGAAAAGATAGGCTTATCGTTTTGCTCCAGATGCTCACCAGCATTGTAGGATGGATGGATTCTCTCTGATCTAATGAGGCTTTAGATCTTCCGCGGCCAAACCAAACTCTGTACAGTTCAGAAGGAAGGGACGGGGTCTTGGTTGCTTGGGGGGTGTGGGCCGTGTCTACTACAGGATGGCCCTAGCCGAGCAGCTGACTGTATCTCTCTGTTGTTTTGACCCCAACCTTTCTTCTTCATGACCAGATCCTCATGGAGCTGTTGAATGGTGCTTTCAGATGAGTGACCCTTGGGGTCATCTGTTTTCAGAGCATGAAATATGGCTGCCCAGTGGACAGAAGCATAGAGAGAGATAAAACTGCGGCTGAGGAACTTTTACAGGCCAATGAACTGTGACTAATGATGATTGTGGCTCATTAGTCTGGGGCATAATTGATTAAGCCATTGACTACTTAGCATGCTGCCTGGGGAATTAACCCTTTGAGGAAGAAAGCCATGCTTAACCCATCAGCTGTTATGGGGGAAAGAGCTGGTGTCTACTCATGCTTATGCCTAGCTGGTGGGTCTCAACCAATGGTTTATCTAATATGTGAGGACGGTTTGAAGGCAGACAACAACAACAAAGTCTGAAGTTACCAGAGTCTGAAGTTTAAAGTTAATAATATGAAACAAAGAACATATTCACCATGGTTAATATATGAATTTCAGTGTTCTAAGGTCTTTTGATGCCCACTGATCAACATGGCATTAGATGGAAATGCTCCTGGTTGGTTCAGACCCATGAGCAAGGGGCTTTCTTCCCCCCCCCCCCAAAACTGGTTGTAGGTTGGTCAGGATATCACCTGGAGTTGCAAATACTTACAACATTCATGGTAGCCACCACCTTCCTAATGAAGGTTGAATGTATCCAATACCTATGGAATGGTTGGACATTGGACATCAATGAGCAACTGTCGACTTTTCCTCCAGATACCAAGCAAAAATATACTAAGACAACAAATAATTATTTTATGTATTTTGGTAGGTTTGTCACGTTTCAGGACATTGGCTGGAGTCACAAATGATGATCAAATTCATGGTAACCACCACCATCTTTCTTGCCTCTCCCAAACTCAGCCCAATGGAGAGTGAGTGCATCCAATATTTATGGAAGGGGTGACATTAAGCATAGATGAGCAGCCCTTAACTTTCTTTCCAGATACCAAGCAAACATACATAAATAAACCCTTTAATTAATTAATTATGACCCAGACGTATAAAAACAGTGCAGACAGAAATAGGCATAAAACCTTTCTTTCCAAATGCCATCTTTTATTTCCCTTGCTGTGGTTAGTTTGAAAGCATTTGGAGCCCAGTAGCTCTGATCTCTAACCATAGTCAGGTGACTGTTATTCGGTGTATTTATATATTTTGGCACGCTGCTAAGTATCAAGTACTTGCATATTTCTCCCAGCCTTCCAGAACATTTGCTATCAATGCTTTCTATATGAGTTATCATCAAGCCAATCCTGAATGCTTTCCTCTTGGATTAGAGAGGTTTGCAGCACCAGTTCAGAGGAGACAATGGAAATTTGAGTGATGTAAGACTGGCAAATGTCAAGGGAAAAACAAAACAGATAAAAGCGAAACAAAGAACTCAGAAGTGAAATTACTGGACCAGAGGATTGGACAGCGGACGATAAAGGGTGGGGATGAGTTGGAGAGGCCCCAGAAACCATCATCCCATTGGTTAAATGTCTATGCCAGGTCAATTGATGGGATAAGTTGAGGATAAAGCATCAAGTGTCAGAAAGACCAAGCCTTGTTTGGAAAGGAGTTCACTTGGCTCTTGCAAAGCTAAGTCTCATTTTGACAACTTCTCACAGTTCCTTGGAAATGTCCATTCAAGATCCATTGAACTCAAACCACAGGAGCACAGAGTATGCCATTCATACTAAAAATGGCTGGCATCTTGTTGGTGATATTGGCCTGCCAAAACTGTGCTATCCATGTGGGCTGACTTTTCCGGGGTAAATATTTATGCCATGCAGACATGATGGAGATCTTAACTTCAGTCCAGCAAATGAGAAAAACTCCCTTTCCTCTCTCCCTCCCTCTCTTCCTTTTTAAAGTGACACTCTCTCCATGAGGTCCCCCCCACCCCGGCATTTCCCTGAAGATTGGAGAATGGAATTCTAAAGGTACTGCTGCTAAATGCCAGATCCGTGAATGGTAAAACAGCCACCAACAAGCGGATTTGGCTTGCATTACCGAGACTTGGTTGGATGAGCTGGGAGGAATCAACCTCACCCAGCTTTGTCCACCGGGTGTCAGGGTGCCATCAGCAGGCCAGACCCGGGGGGCGGGGTAGCGGGGTTGCAGTGAGCGATTGTGATTCTATCTCGCTGATTAGGTGCCCTGTCCTGCAATCACCTAGGTTCAAATATGTCCATTTGAAAGTGGGTAACCGTGACAGATTGGGGATTCAGCTTGTGTACTGACCACCCCGCTGCACAACAAACTCCTTACCTGAGTTAACAGGGGTGGTCTCGGTCCTGCGTTGGAGTCCCAGCAGCTAATTGTGCTGGGGGACTTCAATATCCATGCCGAGGCCACCCTGTCAGGTGTGGCTCAGGACTTCATGGCCACCATGACAACCATGGGTCTGTCCCAAATGATATCTGGGCCCACTCATGTAGCTGGACACACACACTAACTTGGTTTTTAGCATCGATGGGGAAAATGTTTGTGTAAAGGTACTAAAAAGTGTTCCATTATCATGGACCAACCATCATCTGATCAGTTTTAGATTAACTGTAGCCTCTAACCATAAGCCCCAGGAGACTTATGGATCTGGATGGTTTTCTGATGTCTCTTGGGATTTTCCTGTCATGGCAGCAAGCAATCCTATTGATGCCCTGGTCGACCGCTACAACTCAGAGATGGCAAGGGCGGTAGACATGTTCGCCCCTGAGTGTCGTCTTCTGCTCTGCAGACTCAAGTCAGCTCCTTCCTTTACTGAAGAGTTGGCGATGATGAAGCGTTCGTGGCGGGGATTAGAGTGCCACTGGCAGAAGACTCGGAATGTTTCTGACCGAGCATGGGCTAGAGCCTCACTTAAAGCCTACTCTGCGGCAATGAGTGCAGCCAGGAAGGCCTTCTCAACTGCTTGCATTGTGTCTGCTGGCTGAGTTGTTTCAGGTGGTCAGGGAACTCCTTCATCCTTCTGAGGAGGAGGAGTCTCCTGACAACCTCTCAATGCAATGTAGCGAGTTTGCATGTCATTTTGCAGACAAAGTTCTTCAGATATGTTCCGACTTAGATGTCAGTTTTAAAGCAATACCCAAGGATGTAACTGAGGCATCTGTCTGTCTGGTTTTGATGTATTTGTTCTAGATTGTTCAGCATGGGCTAGAGCCTCACTTAAAGCCTACTCTGCGGCAATGAGTGCAGCCAGGAAGGCCTTCTCAACTGCTTGCATTGTGTCTGCTGGCTGAGTTGTTTCAGGTGGTCAGGGAACTCCTTCATCCTTCTGAGGAGGAGGAGTCTCCTGACAACCTCTCAATGCAATGTAGCGAGTTTGCATGTCATTTTGCAGACAAAGTTCTTCAGATATGTTCCGACTTAGATGTCAGTTTTAAAGCAATACCCAAGGATGTAACTGAGGCATCTGTCTGTCTGGTTTTGATGTATTTGTTCTAGATTGTTCAGCCTAATGATGTAGACAAGATCCTTGGAGCGGTGAGAGTGACCACATGTGCTCTAGACCCTGCCCCTCCTGACTTATCAAACTTGCCAGTGCAGGATTAGCCAAGTGGTTTGCAAGGATTATCAATGCCTTGCTGGATCAGGGACAATTGCCAGCAAACCTCAAACAGGCAATTGTGAGACTAGTCCTGAAAAAGGCATCCCTAGATTCCTCAGTACTGTACAACTCCTGGCCAATTTCTAATCTTCCCTTTCTGAGCAAGGTTCTAGAGTGAGCTGTGGCTTCTCAGCTCCAGAGATTCTTGGATGAAACAGATTATCTAGATCCATTGCAATCTGGTTTCAGGCCTGGTCACGATATGGAGACAACTTTGGTTGCCTTGGTGGATGACCTCTGCAGAGAACTAGACGGGGGGGGGGGGGGTGTCTCCTTGTTGGTTCTTCTGGATATCTCCATGGCTTTCAATATCATTGACCATGGTATCCTTCTGGGAGGGCTCTCCGGAATGGGTCTTGGGGGCATTGCTTTGCAGTGGCTCCCCTCCTTCCTGAAGATTCATAACCAGTTGGTAAAACTAGGGAACACCTGCTCGGAAGCATGGCTATTGACTTATGGGGTCCCACAAGATTCCATTCTATTCCCCATGTTTTTCAACATCTACATGAAACTGCTGGGTGAGGTCATCCGGAGTTTTGGAGTTCAGTGCCATCTCTATGCAGATTACACTAAACTCTATTACTCTTTTCCACTAAATTTCAAGGAAGCTCACCCATCCTGTACCAGGGCCTGGCCACTGTGATGACCTGGATGAGGGCTAACAAACTAAAATTTAATCCAGACAAGACAGAGGTCCTCCTGGTCAGTTGCGAGGCCAATCGGGATATAGGGTGGCAACGTGTGGTCGTGGGGTTACATTCCCCCTGAGGACACAGGTCCGCAGTCTGGGGGTCCTTCTGGATTCAGCGCTGACGCTCAGGTGTCGGCAGTGACCAGGAGGGCCTTTGCACAGTTAAAGCTTGTGCGCCAGCTGTGACCATACCTTGAGAAGCCTGACTTGGCCACGGTGGTCCATGCCTTAGTTACATCCAAATTGGATTGCTGCAATGCACTCTACGTGGGGCTGCCTTTGAAGACAGCCTGTAAACTGCAACTGGTGCAAAGATTGACAGCCAGATTGCTAACTGGAGCTAATGATAGGGAGCGGAGAACACCGCTATTAAAACAGCTCCATCGGTTGCTGATAAGTTTCTGGTCCCAATTCAAAGTACAGGTCATCCCCTATAAAGCCCTAAACAGTTTGGGCCCTGCCTATCTTTGTGACCGCATTCCCCTCATGCTCTTTCGCGAGCATTACAATCTGCCAGGGAGGCCTTCCTCGTGGTCCTGCCACCATCACAAG
Organism: Anolis sagrei; assembly: GCF_037176765.1. Taxonomy (NCBI): domain Eukaryota; kingdom Metazoa; phylum Chordata; class Lepidosauria; order Squamata; family Anolidae; genus Anolis; species Anolis sagrei. The sequence continues at coordinate 44,713,302 of NC_090034.1, read as the reverse complement.
TCTGATTGGTGGGGAAAAGGGAGAGGGCATTCTCAGTAGTGGCCCCCCTCTCTTAGGAATGTCTTCCCCAGGGAGATTAGGCAGGCCCCCACACTGTCCTCCTTTCAGAAGAAATTGAAGACTTCAATGTTTGGACAAGTCTTTGAGAATGTCTAACCCCAATGGTCTACAATTAATGACAGCACGGCACTTTTGTCCTATTCCCTAGTTCATGAGCTACAACTTGCACTATCCCATTCCCCTGCTCCTGGTTACGGTTGGCCATGTTTTACGACAGTTCTCACCATAGGTTATTGGGCGCTGTTTAAATATTTAAATAATTGTTTTATATGCTTGTGGTTTTATCTTTTGTTGTATTGTATGTTTATTTTTTGCATTGTTCCAGGTACATTGTGCCGTATTTAAGTCACCCCGAGTCCCTTCGGGGAGATGGAGGCAGGGTACAAAAATAAAGTTTTTATTATTATTATTATTATTATTATTATTATTATTATTGTGTTTTACTTTGTGTAATAGGAGAACCAACTCTGGAAAAAAGCAAGAAGGAACTGTCTGCTATGGAAGGTGTCTCCTAGTGATTTCACCCAGGTTCAAGCATTGGGTCTCGTTTTGTTACAGCTGAACCTTCCAGTTGTGTTACTGTTTCCTGAGGCTTTTACAATAAAGATCATTGGACTCCAGCTCCCAGTTTCCTTCATCCCTGCTGGCAAGGTCCAATAGGAGTTGTAGGCCAAATGCAATTGTAGGGTTCCTGTTGGCCCGTCCAGCTCGATGAGGATGGCCTTCTGCCTTTGCAGGAGCAAATGCCCCTACTGGAGTGATTGGTGTTATCACCCCTTTACCACCCAAGAAGGCTGCTCAAAAATACATCTTCGCCCTCGTCTCTTTCCCCACCCCCAAGTGACAAGACCACACACGCCAGCCAGCGAGGAAATGCCCTGCCTCTGTTGTTCCCCTACAACCTGGTTATCCTTTTCCAACTGAGTGAAAGGTTGACAGGGCAGGGGGAAGGGAAGGAAACCACACAGTGCGAAGGGCATAGATGGATGGGATGGAAGGAGATAAAGGAGAGTGGGATGGAGAATGCCACCCTAATGGTATTGAGATGCTAGAGCACCTTCTGGTGCAATGCTGTGGTCATCGAGGTAGAGCTGGGAAAAGTAATGACACCCCAGAGAGCCACTATCCATCCCTATAGGACTGGGGCAGTGACCTTTTGAATAGGGTTGGGCTGCAATCCCCCATCAGCACTAACTAGCAGAGTCAAGGTGGAGATGATGGGTATTGCAGAGGTTGCCTAATGTAGCTAACACAGAGCGAAATGGATCAATGGATTTACTCTATTAAAAGTTAGTGTGCATCCACACTGTAGAATTGATGCAGAATGAATGCACTTTAACTGCCATGGCTCAATGCACTGGAATCATGGGAACTGGAGTTTGAGGAGGTGCCATCATTCTCAGGCAGAGAAAGCTAAATAACTTCTAAAAACTACAAGAAGGGGAAATGTATACCTGGTTATGGCACATTCACTCTGATGTTCATGATGCGTGTGGCATTACAAGGGTCACTTCAAGAACTAGAAAAATGGGGTACCAAGGAGATATCTTTTTCCCATGGACATAGACAAGCCCTTCGCCCTGATTGTTTGGGTGCAGCACAGGAATGAAGCTCTTTCTGTCTCCAACCCGGAGCAGAAGAGATTAGCCAAGACATGACCCAGCCATGGCTTTTCCTGAGACAGGGCGAGAGGTCATCAGCTGTCTGATAAAACAGAGCATCCTGAGCCATCATTTCATCCCTGGTGATGGTAGGAGATGCGGGCGGGTGGGGGGAGGGGAGAGAAGGGGGGGGGGGCTAAAGGGACAGAAGATTTTTGGACAACCAAGAAGAACCTGAAAATGTTTAGCATGAAACTGGCATCTCCCCAAAAGCTGAAAAACTATGTGTTGGTCATTGTCAACCGTCAGATGGTGGAGAAGGCAGACCAAAGACGAGGTTGTCAAACCAATGTATTGAAAGGCCACCTTTTAAGGTGTCACTCTTTCCTTTCTTGGTTTTCAGAAGTAGCTGTTAAAGATATATTCCAGCTATTTTGAAAGCCTGACTGAAGATGGCCATCAATAGCATTACCATTGCTGACATCATCCAGTGCGGTACGTCATGGTGTCACCCCCCCCCCCCAACTGAGCAACAAAACCCCTACATGCAGAAGAGGAACAAGATGAAAGCATTGCCTAGTTGTTCATGGAGCCAGGTGCATTTATATAAAAGACAATACATTTCTGCTGAAACACTGCACAAAAGTTTCACATTTTGGTGTCACCCTCTCAGAGTGTAGTTGGCACCCCCTGCAACCCTCCTAGTAACATCTCTGGTTGCCATAAGTTGCAGTCAATTTGAAGAGGAGATCCAGGGTTTTCTAGAGGTTTGAGAGTTGGACTAGGATTTTGAGAGACTAGAGTTTAAACAGGGATGAAAATCCATTGGGTAGCATTTGGCAAGCTCCATTCTCTCGGTCTACGAGGAAGGTATCAGTAGACTTCCTCTGATGAAACATGGCCAAGAAAACCTCATGGAAGGGCCACTGTTAGTCTTGACTTGAAGGCCCATAGTAACATTATTTGTGCCCAGATTGTTCCAAACTCCGATTGGACACTCAGGGTAAGAAATGGTCTCGAAGAATTCTCTGTTCCAAGTGCCTGAAGAGTGGAGGGTGGGGGTCTGAAGCCGGGCTTAATGGCAAACGTAGCTCTTCTCTCCCCTGCTTGAAGCTTGGCCTGTATATACAAAATAACCCAGCTGGGGGACTTCAAAGGCCTTGGAGCACACTATCTGTCAGGTCTAATGGATGGTGGATCCATCCCAACGGGTCTGGAATTTCCTTGGTTGAACTTTGTGACAAATATAGGAAAGGAGGATGATTGGGGTAGGGAGGTGTTTAACATTGCCAAAGGAATCTTTTCCCCTCTTTTCTGCTTTCTTGCATTATATTTCACGTTTCATGGACACATAGCACCCAGGTTTTTGTAGGTTGTTGTAGGTTTTTTGGGCTATATGCCCATGTTCTAGAAGCATTCTTTCCTGATGTTTCACCTGCATCTATGACAGGCATTCTCACAGGGGAACTCCAGACAAGGAACAATCAGGGAGAACTAATCACCTCTCAACAAAGGATTCCCCCAGGCACTAACAAGCCACACCTAAAAACTGTCAGGCCATCAAATGCTAATCAAGGTGGCCAATTGAAACATTCACACCTACCTCCAACAGACAAGAGTTCTTTCTCCCACCCTGGACATTCCACAGATATATAAACCCAAGTGTCCTAGTTTCCATCAGACCTCACAACCTCTGAGGATGCCTGCCATAGATGTAGGCGAAACGTCAGGAGGGAATGCTTCTAGAACATGGCCATGTAGCCCAAAAAACCTACAGAAACCCAGTGATTGGGGAATGAAAGCCTTTGACAATACATAGCACCCAGTTGAGTAGCCATGTTTGTATAGTTTTGCAAATAGAAATGGAAGGGGCTGGAGGAAGGAGGAGGCTTTGAAAGTTGCCTTTGCCCGTGGGCATCCATGCACAATACCATTGAAGCACTTGGCTTGTGAAGGAGTTCAAGCTTGGCTGCTCTTAGGTCTCAAATAGTTTTGGACTTCAGTTCTTGATCAATGGTAAAGGATGATGGGAGTCATAGCCTAAAATATTTGGAGGGCCAAATACCCCCTACCCCTCCACTTAAAGTCTATTTCCTTTATTTGAAAGGCTGAGAGAGTTATTCTTCAGATATTCGGTGCCCTCATGGTATCTCCCAAAAGAATCCAAACAGTTAGAAAGCAAAGGATGGCTACATCCATCAATGTTCCTCTTCCTGCCCTCCATGTGAAGTTCGTTCTGCTCAGTTTCTAAGTCAGTCTCTTAAGTTTTTCCTTTTACAAAAATCCATACAATCATATAGTATGTGCACTTTTCTCTGCTGATATGCAAAGAGCAAGTGTAGTGCAGTGGCTTGAGTGTTGGATAAGGTCTTTGCAAGACCAGGCTTCGAATCCCTGTCTGTCCATTGAAATCTATTGGCCATGGCATGCTTCCTTTGAACAAATTTGAGAAAGAAACCTGGTAGCCAGGTTTTGTTCATTTTCTCGGTTTCCTCCTTTCTGTTGAAATTGTCCACATGCTTGTGTATTTCAATGGCTTCTCTGTGTAGTCTGACATGGTGGTTGTGAGAGTGGTCCAGCATTTCTGTGTTCTCAAATAAAATGCTGTGTCCAGGCTGGTTCATCAGGTGCTCTGCTATGGCTAACTTCTCTGGTAGAAGTAGTCTGCAGTGCCTTTCATGTTCCTTGATCCGTGTTTCAAGGTAATGCTGCGTTTGGTGGTCCCTACGTAGACTTGTCCACATCTGCATGGTACATGGTAGACTCCTGCAGAGGTGAGAGGATCCCTCTTGTCCTTTTCTGAACGTAGCATTTGTTGGATTTTCTTGGTGGGTCTGTAGATAGTTTGTATGTTGTGTTTCCTCATCAGCTTCCCTATGCGGTCAGTGGTTCCCTTGATGTATGGCAAGAACACTTTTCCTCTGGGTGGATCTTCGTCTTAACTCTCATGGCTTGTTCTCAGTCTTGCAGCTCTTCTGATGTCTGAGGTGGAGTCTCCATTGGCCTATAGAGCCCAGGAACAAGGAACATGAAAGGCACTGCAGACTACTTCAACCAGAGAAATCAGCCATAGCAGAGCACCTGATGAACCAACCTGGACACAGCATTTTATTTGAGAACACAGAAATGCTGGACCACTCTCACAACCACCATGTCAGACTACACAGAGAAGCCATTGAAATACACAAGCATGTGGACAATTTCAACAGAAAGGAGGAAACCGTGAAAATGAACAGAATCTGGCTACCAGTATTAAAAAACTCTAAAATTGCAACAGCACAACAACAGAGAGGAAACAAACAAGGACATCTAATCACCTCTCAACAAAAGTTTGCTCAAGGCACAGTCAGGCCATTGTATGCTAATCAAGGTGGTCAGTTGAAACATTCACACCTAGCTCCAGCAGACAAGAGTCCTTTGTCTCACCCAGGTTATTCCACAGATATATAAACCCTTTTTCCTAGTTCCAACAGACCTCACTACCTCTGAGGATGCTTGCCATAGATGCAGGCAAAACGTCAGGAGAGAATGCCTCTAGACCATGGCCATATAGCCCAAAAAAACCTACAGCAACCCAATGGAGGACCTTCTTGTAGCAGCACCAAAGGCACTCCAAGTGGACAACTACTTGTCATTTAGTATAATGCCAGGTTTTTAAACTTTGTGTTTTTTTTAAAAAAAAATACATTACAACTGTACCCTTGATTTGCTCCTGATATGATAAATTAAAAAAATCGATATGTGATGTTTTTATACATGTGAAACATTGAATTTTGCCATTGATTATGTTGTGTACTGCTTTGAGTCCCCCCAGGGGTGAGAAAAGCGGTATATAAATGCAATAAATAAATAAACAGTTTGAACTTGGTGTGAAAACGTGACCCACAAAAAAATTATCAAAGAGAGGAGAGAGAGTGAATGGGGAAAAAATCAAGATAGGCCAGTTAAAATGATTACCCTTCGCGGTGCCAATCTGTTGAAGCTCTTAGAGCCTCATGAGAGATTACATACAGCCTGATAGGTTAGTTGTTTAATCAATCAGCATCCCTATCTCCTTCTCCTGATCCCATTTAACCTTCTCAGAATAAACTTTGAGGAAACGGACACACACACACACACACACACACACACACACACACACACACTTCACTTTCCAGCAACAAGGCTTGCATTTGAAGCCAGGGTACTATCTTGCTAACCCTAGCATGTTTACATTGAGCCGTAAGTCCAATTACAGCGCCTGATCTAATAGTCCTCTCTTGTATATGTTACCAAGTACTTAGGGTCTTTTCTTTTTTTTTTGTTAAAAAAGGAAAGCCATTACCTTCACGTGACCATCCTCAAAGCCCTTTCGGAGGGGCTTTGTTTTGACAGGAGGGCATTAAGGGGGTGAAACTGATAGCGTAAGGACCACTTACAGACTTTGATCATCTTGGGTCATAATTCTCCAAAGGAAAGTCTTGTATATATTACAGGAGGAAATTAGTTTTATTGCTGGCTGCAGGTTCTTCTTCGCTCTTGCGGTGGCCTTGCATTGCACTTCCCGCTATTCCAAGTTCAGGGCGAAGGGGCCTAGACTGGCCCCAGGAAAAAGAAATCCCCAAAACACTGTAACCCCAATAACAAGGCTTCAGATCCAGTGGGATGGAGTTGGGTTTCCTAGAGAGGCAAAATTTGAAGGGTTGTTGGATTGATCTGGATGGCAGGTACTTTTATCTCTGAACCCTCTATTTACAAGAGTTATGGAAAGTAAGGTTACAAGATTTTTTTAAAATACAAAAAATGAATATACTTTAATAAAACTTACATGGCTTGCAGCATAGGTATTACATTATTTCCCCACATAATCACCATTCAGTTCAATACGTTTTGTCATCCATGGGATGAGTTTTTGATGCCTGTGTCATAGACGTTTCCCTCCACCTTTTTCAGCCAGTTTGTCAGTTCAATTTTCACCTCCTCCTCGTTGGAAAAGTGTTTTCCACCAAGGTGTTCCTTCAATTTAGTGTACAGATGATAGTCACTGGGTGAAATATCGGGGCTGTGAGAGGGGTGGCTTAAAACATCCCAACCAAATGAAGTCAACAACTCTTGTGTTGCATGAGTGGTGTGAGGACGCACATTGTCATGAAAGAGGCAGATTCCCGCTGCCAGCATCCCGCGAAGTTTGTTTTGGATGGCTCTGCGAAGTTTCTTCATGGTCTTACAATATATTCCATACCCATTTTGTCTCATGCTGTTTTGACATTATGTCCTCTCCATAAACGGAAACAATTTTGCGATAAATTGTAGCGGGATTCATGCCCTTAGCATTTAGGTAGCATATTACAGCATGAACTTCGCATTTGGAGGGAAACGGAATGAGAACGCTCGTCTCTAAACTTCACCACAACTCCAGTTGATGAGCTACTGATGACTGGCACTGCTCGTTCGCTTCCACTGACTTCCTGCTACATGGCAGTGTTTCCAACTTCCCCCGAGAAAATTCCCCGTAAGAGCTACATGCCTTGTAACCTTACTTTCCAGATAACCCTCATATTATTGATGATGAAAATAATAATATAAAAAGAATAGGAAAGAATAGGAGATAATAATGGAGATAATAATAGAAATAATAATAGGATGATGATAATAATAATAACAACTGTGGCACAAGCCAGTCAAGATGGTCCCAGTGGTGATCAGCACACTGGGTGCAGTGCCTAAAGACCTTGGCCTGCACTTAAACACAATCGGTGCTGACAAAATTACCATCTGCCAGCTGCAAAAGACCATCTTACTGGGATCTGCACGCATTATTCGCAGATACATTACACAGTCCTAGACACTTGGGAAGTGTCCGATGTGTAATCCAATGCAACAGCCAGCAGAGTGATCTTGTCTGCTGTGGACTCATCTTGTTCTGTTTCAAATAATAATAATAATAATAATAATAATAATAATAATAATAATAATAATATCTCAACCAGCATTTGGAAACAATAAACATCGACAAAATCATGATCTGTCAACTGCAAAAGGACACCTTACTTGGATCTGTGCGAATCATTCGAAAATACATCACACAGTCCTAGACGCTTGGAAAGTGATCGACTTGTGATTTTTTTATACGAAATCCAGCATATAAATCTTGTTTGCTGTGACATACTGTGCTTTTGTGTCAGTAAAATAATAATAATAATTGTGCAGTTTTCTGGCACTGTATATTTCTGCCGCTTCTGTGATTGTTCATTTGTATTTCGATTTTGTAGCCCACTTGTCGATGGATGTCCAGAATCAGCAGCATCCACCACAGTCCTTTTTATCCTGGGCGTCGATCGAGCCAGTATAGACTTCATTTTGATTTGTTTCTCCATAGTGCTAATGGGTTAGGTGCTCTTAGTTCCACTCCTCAGTTGAGATCTCTCTGACTTGGTTGGACCTGCTGATAGTTACACTACCACCAGCACTGCTCTCAGCATCTTTGGAGCAGTTAAGCCCCCCACCACGACAAGGTGGCACCCATTGGGGAAAAACAACATTGAGGAAAAATGACAGAAAAAACTCAGCCATTATCAGGACCTCGAAATTGAACTGCAAAGGCTCTGGCATAAACCAGTACAGGTGGTCCTAGTGGTAATCGGCACACTGGGTGCCGTGCCAAAGGACCTCATCCGGCACTTGGAAATAATAAACACTGACAAAATCACGATCTGTCAACTGCAAAAGGCCACCTTACTTGGATCTGCGCACATTATTAAAAATACATCACACAGTTCTAGATGCTTGGGAAGTGTTCGACTTGTGATTTTGTGATATGAAATCCAGCATATATATCTCGTTTACTGTGACATACTGTGTTTTTGTGTCAGTACAACAACAACAACAACAACAACAACAACAAAGGTTTATTCCCCCTTATCTGAAGTTATTTGGACCAGAAGAGTTTTAATTTTGGAAAACCTACAGATGGGACTCAAATCTAAACATGAAAGGCATTTATATTTCCAGAGATTCTTTAAAAAGGTGTTCACTTAAGGAATCTCGAGGTCCTCCAACAGAACCATTAAGAGTCACCCTGAAGGACGTTAGAGATGCCTAGAGAGAACATTTTGCTCATCTTCAAAAAAACTCAACTGTACATTAAACCATCAGAAAGCAAATGGTTCACTACCTAAGCCACCTATTTGAACAATTTCGAAATGCAGGGTATTTCAGACATCGGAATGTGAAATGTAAACCTATCTAAAGTTCTGAAGGTAGATCCAGCAATTTGGATTAGACCCCAGAACAGATTAACCACCTAATAGACATGGAAACTGTCGTGTTATGGGTTTGGCAGCCAATGATAAGCCGTGTGGAGGCAAATTTTGCCAAGATTGACTTGTCCCACACCTCCATAGATACACTTGCCTTCTCCTGTATTTCAGGTGTATTGGATGATGACTAGAGGGCATGACTTGAGATGAAGAAGGATGCAGTCCAAAACATGAAAGAGCACCAAGGTCAAGATGGGTCCCATGAACCTGAATTCAGTCTTGCATTCAATGGATACTTTTATGGTTCTCAGGACTTGGTATTTTCTCCTCCAAGGTAAGAAGGAGGAATAGCAGAGTGATTGAATGCTATGAGGTTTCTGCCAGTAAAATAGATCTGGAACTGTGGCTTCAGTCCAGGAGTTGACCTCTACCTCCATGGAAAGACCTCAAAAGGCCACCTCAGGTCAACGGACAAAGGTGAGGTCTTCGAGGAGGACCTCTCCTCCTTTCTCTATCTAAATTAAGCACCAGCTTTTCCCCTTATCCATCCAGCCTCAGCCTAAACCCACTGAAAAAGGAAATGCCGGAGTGAGATAGGACCCCTGAGCCAGCTCAACTGTGCCATTAATCTTCCCTCCTCCTGTCTCATTTTCCCTACTTTTTTGCTGGGAATCCAGGACTCAAAGAATAACATTTCCATCAAGCCTTTTCCACGTTGCCCCTTCCCTCTGAGTCTTCTCTACCAAGCAAATATGAGCTGTTTATTTTGGAAAGATTACCAGTTATCTCTATACTTTCAACCTCGCTCTCAGCGGGTTGAGCTGGACAGCTTGGCCTTAATGAAGAAGAGCCATTTTCCCAGAGTTATCGGTTGGTGGAGTTTGGGGAGGAGGAGGTTACACAGGGGGACCTGCCAATCTCTTCTGGCCCGAAGGCAACAGGACTCCTTCCAAACCTTACCTTGACTCAGAGGGAGAGAAAATTCATTTCAAATAAAAGGATTCAGAGTGGCAAGGCTTCCATAATACTAAGCAGCTTTTGATCCTGCTCCAAAAATAGAGAGAGGAGGAGAGGATGGGGAACATCGAAGGTGGATCTACTGCCACAAAATATGCTCATTAACTTGCAAACTACAACTCCCAGGATGCCATAGCCTTCATGTGGGGTCAAACTGCATTCATTCAACTGATTAGATCCACCCAGGGAAAGATTGCTTATGGCAAGGACTCAAACCAAGAACATCTTAATGATAGGCTTGCTGATATTCTAGGTATCTAGGTTCTGGGAGTTGCAGTCCAAAACAAATCCCCTCCTCACAAGTTCTAAGTAAATCTGCATTGGTTGGTGTGTCATATGTTTTTTTCTAAGTTTCCTAATCATTCTCTCTCTATGGATTCAATTTTTCAAAAGCCCAAGGGAAGAAAGGTTATCAGCCAAGGTCTCATCCACATCTCCAATGCCCAAAGCTTCCTTGATCTTGAGAAGACAAACGGCAGCAATTCTTGTAATATCCGAGAATGGAGACGAACCACCTTAAATTTCACACTCCGGCAACTCAATAATCCTGTCTGATTTATGAGGACTGTCCGCACTGTGTACATTTCACTGGTGTTCCTGGATAAACAGGGGAAGCTTTGGAAACAATGGAAAGCTATGTCATGGCTCCAAGTCAGCAACAGTGAAGACTCTATGGTGTTTCCAGATATATTCTCTGATATATTCTCCCCAAAAACCTGCTGCCAAAGAAATGACACCCCTCACCTCCATGCACATATGTCAAACTGCATAATATCCCAAACCAGTGACTTTATTTTGGCCTAAGAAGCACAAAATCCCACAAATGCTGTTCATCAGCTGCTGAAAATACATAAAGAATACGATAAATAATTCACAATGTGTACCCCTTTGTGGCCCGATGAGTCCTTGGTATCCACTGGGTTTTGGTGTCTGGTGGATACCCAAATCCTATTATGGCATAGTTAAATTGAATCCCTTATATAAAATGGCAAGATCAAGGAGTGCATCTGCACTGTAGAATTGGACAGTTTGACCTCACTTGAACTGCCGTGGCTCAATGTTATGGTATCCTGAGAGTTTGTAGTTTGGTAAGGCTCCTAACCTCTTTGGAAGAAGACTAAAGATCTTGTAAAATTACAGCGCCCATGGTATTGAGACATGGCAGCTCAAGTGGAGTCAAACTGCATTAATTCTACAGGGTTGTTGCATCCAAACAGACAAGACCCTCAGCTGCATTTGGTGAGCATTAGCAATTCCAAGAATGGAGCAGATCACATCCAATGTGTGCCGCCAGAGGGAGCTCTTACCCACAAACCAGCATCCCCTCTTTTGAAATGGGGAAGGGGTGAGGGTCTCTCTCCTTCCTTCCATTTAAATATAGAAGATTTAGTCCCTTACTTCTTTGATAAAAAAAATCCTAAATCTGCAAATATCTTCACCAAGCTGGATGGAAAGACCTTGAGGTTCTTATGCCTGAGACTAAAAGCATCAGATCAGTTTGGGTTGGGGAGCATTCAAGTTGTGCAGCAGAAGACAACAGCTTGGGAGTTGAGACAAACAAGTGGTAGAATGCCACTATTGTTCACCCACCTAACTATTGGACAACCCAGATGAGACAGACCTTCAGGAGATTTCATTCATAGACATTAGATTGTCTTGCTGTGGGTTGAGACAGACCTTCAGAAGGTTTCATTCATAGACATCAGATTATCCTTCAGGTGGTTCCATCCATAGACATCCAATTGTCCTTCAGGGGGTTCCATTGAAAGACATCCAATTGTCCTTCAGGAGATTCCATTCAGAGACATCCAATTGTCCTTCAAGAGGTTCCATTCATAGACATCCAACTATCTTCCATGAGATTACATTCATAGACATCTGATTGTCCTTGAAAGAGGCTCCATTCTTAGACATTTAATTATCCTTCAGGAGGTTCCATTCATAGAACAAGAATCACTGAATAATAGACCAATCCCCCTCCCCCTGCCCTAGACATCCAATCCACCAAGGCTCCGTTACGCCCTGAAAGCTATCATTCATCTGATCTATGATTGATGGGTTGATCCACAGAGATTTCTTTCATTGTTTCAGCAGATCGAAATCCACTGGCAAAGATTTTCGATTGAGGTGACTTTCCACCATGCCACCTTGGTAACAAACTGCAACCCTGAAGAACAAAATATGGTTGCAATGTGATGAACAATATGGATTCCACCTTCATGTGCAATCATGAGCCATGGCGCTCCAGTTCTGTGACCCTGATTTGAATATGGCCATTGTATATCAGACAAAAGACATCCAAGCATTCAAACCAGTGGACTACTTTAGGGTGGGGTGGGGTGGGGGCAATATAGGTCTAATGTGCATGCTTTCCAATGGGGCAGGGAACATGGGGGACTTTCTGAGGAACAATCCATTGCCCAACAACATCTGCCCCCAGGTTGGTTGCCTCATTCTGCCCAATGGCAGAACATTCTTTAAGGAGGCAATAGATCAGAGTAGTCTACTCACCAAGGGAATGATGGTCCAAGACAAGAGTCAAAGGATAATGAAGACCCGTTGACTTTACGAAAAGTCTACTCCTGACAGAGAATTGGTATTTTGGTCTTCATGCCATCCTAGGAAATTGGGTCTGACAAAGTCATCGGTAATGTCAAATGACACTTCACAGTTTTGGGAGTCTCTGGGCTTTAGATGACAGCGCGCCATTGGGAAGAGATTGGAAACTCAGCTTTTCTGGGAAGGTCCCATCTGGATTCTGTTTTTTTCTCTCTCCCTTGACCAAATTCAGTGTGTGTTTTCTCCATTTAGGAAGATCAATATGCGGCTTGCTGTTACACACACAGACGCACACATCCCGGCACGCATTTTGTCTCCTTTGCCTTGCTTGTCAAGCCTTGCTGACAAACCAGGCGTTGCTGCATCCCTTGGCCGTCCACTGAGGTTTCAAGGACTGCTAACTAGAGTGAGAACAAGAGCCAAGGGACTTCAACAGTCAAGTACTTTCCCAGCCTCATTCTTGTTTTCTTTTTCTTTCTCTTCCCACCTGCTGTTCTCCCCCTTTCTCAGTCATCCTGTGCAGTCAAGGCATGCACGAAACGCCATCATTCTTCCATCTGAGACTGAAATCTAGTGTATGGAAAGGCAATGCCTGCCTTCCTATATTGGCAATGCTATGGCATCTCTTGGAAAGGATGCACTGGAAGTATAGTCAATGCCATTCCTCCCCATTTGCTGTGGTCGGGGGCACAGGGCCCATGTAAAAGTCAGAAAAATAAATAATAATAAAACTATATTAACCTGAGAGAACATTCTCTATGAATATCTACTTTCTGCAGCTTGACTCTATGATTGAATTTGAGTACCTAGAGCAGGGGCCCTCAAATATGGCCCTTGCTCAAGGTCAACCTAAGTCTGAAATTACTTGAAAGCACACAACAACAACAACAACAACAACAATCCTATTTCATCAGTCAAAATCAGGCCCACACTTCCCATTGAAATACTAATAAGTTTATATTTGTTCAAATTGTTCTTCATTTTAATTATTGTATTGTTTTTAAGTGGTTTTTATTGCACTACACATAAGATATGTGCAGTGTGCATAGGAATTCATTCATGTTTTTTTTTTCCAAATTATAATCCAGCCCTCCAACAGTTTGAGGGACTGTGACCTGGCCCTCTGTTTAAAAAGTTTGAGGACCCCTGACCTAGAGATTTCTAGAGAAGGGCTGTTAAGTATCGATGGGCACCTTCAAAGCTTATGTTTCCCCTTCTTTAGCATTAAAGGGGGAATGGATTGCAAGGCATGCATACAACAGAGGGTGCCTCTTGCTCTGAACAGCATACAGCACATATTGGCTTCAACTCCCATCCACCTTAGCCAGTACACTCAAGTATTCTGGATGATGGGAATGGTGGTCCAACTGGAGGACCACCTTTATCCTCTTTTCTGGAAGAGGCAACATCTTCATATTATTGGCATGTCCACTGGCAACTCTCCTAGGCTCTTAAGTCAGCTGAATATATTCAGCAACAGGTGGGCTGTCCTCTTGTTTGCTTTATGCTCGGCACAACATTATTGCATGCTCAAGGAGCTGTCAAGTTGTCCCACTGGGGAGCTCGCGCTGTTCTTGCAATATTGAAATACAGCTCCCCGTTGAGTATTGACAACTGGCACGCAAGCCTTCATGCCGGGTCATCCCTTCTCCCTGAGCGTGCAATGGATTGGAGGATGAGGCAATTGCTTCTCCTCTGCCGTGGAAGGGACATGGCTATTGGCCTGGCTATGTGTCCCACAGAGCCATCATTAACCCATGGGTCTTTAAACCATTCACTAACATCCTCAAATTGGCCTCAGTGTGTTTCTGACTCAGCCGCCTCCGCCTTTCAGCCGTTCCGCACCTCAATGGACTTGACTCGATGGAACAAGCTGACCTCCGACCTCAGAGGAGCAGTAATGGATTGGCGTATTGATCCCGGCACTTGTCGCCACCAGCTGAGGTGCCACGGTGAAATCCCCCTCCCCCCAAGCCTTGAAGCCATGCCTGGTTTCTGTTTGTCCCCACTCGGCCCTAATGGAGAGGTGAGCGAACATGATGTCCGACAGGCTATTAAGCAGCCGAACAACCTGTCCCCTGTCAAAACACACAAGGTGTCACTGTCCCCGTGGGAAGGCCAACGCCGCTGCTCGCTCCACCCACTCGCCAGCCTCGAGCCTCCAAAGTTGTCACTTGAATTCTATCGGCTAACTCAAGTGTAAGGAGGCCTCCTTGCAAGAGGAGTAGAAGCCAAGATGGTATTGACTAAACCATGAATGGATCGACCTATACTTACTTTTAGGTTGCTTTTCCTTCTCTTTTTAAAAGTAGGATCCCCCATGGTCCATCAGATACATGTTTGTTGGGAGTGGACTTATAAACAAAAGACCCTCCCCATACAACAGAGTAGCCCCCTTGCAGCAGTATATCCCAGCACCAGTAGCCACAAAATGATTGACAGAACAAAAACTCACAGACCCATTTCTTACTTCCTTTGGAGGCTTTTTTTTCTTGTAACAAAAATAATATAGTTTCAGAACCTACAAAATAAAGTTTTTTGTAACCCAAAGAAAGTTCATTGCTCTTCATTCCTTCCTTCTTTGCTCTTGTCTTCTCTGTTCACTCCCTGGCTTTTCTTGCATGCTGGTACGCCAGTTCAGTTTTGCTCACGCAGAACTTTTACACAGGAGTCAAACACAGGAACCTTACACAGGACTTACATAGAGTCCAAACACAGGGGCTTAAACACATAGACTCTAACTCACAGGTTTCTTACACAGGAGCTGAACATTCCACAGTCACATCTGCTTATATTACCACTCTATTGGTTTGGCTTAGTCCAGTGGTTCTTAACCTGTGGGTCCCCAGGTGTTTTGGCCTACAACTCCCAGAAATCCCAGCCAGTTTACCAGCTGTTAGGATTTCTGGGAGTTAAAGGCCTAAAACACAGGTAGAGAACCACAGGGATTACGATGATCTAATTTCCCCAGGAAGTGAATTTCACAGGTGGGGGGCCACCACCGAGAAGGCCCTGTCCCTCGTCCCCCCCAAACGTGTTTGAGACAAAGGCGGGACTGAGAGCAGGGCCTCCCCAGAAGATCTTAAGCTCCAAGGTGGGACGTAGAAGGAGATACATTCGGACAGGTACGCTGGACCGGAGCCGTATAGGGTTTTATAGGTCAAGACTAGGACTTTGAACTGTGCTCAGAATTGGATCTGTAGTCCCCTTGCAGCAATGTAGCCACAAAATGATTGACAGAACAAAAACTCACAGACCCGTTTCTCACTTCCTTTGGAGGCTTTTTTCTTGTAACAAAAACAATAGCATCAGCACTTACAAAATTAAGTGTCACTCACTGGCTTTTCTTGCATGCTGGAATGCCGCTTCAGCTTCACTCACACAGAGCCTTACACAGGACTTACACAGAGTTCAAACACAGAGGCTTAAAACACACAGCCTCTAACTCACAGGCTTCTCACACAGGGATTGATCACTCCACAGTCACACTTGCTTATATTAACACTCTACTGATTTTGCTTAGTCATTGCAATTTAACTCTTTCAGTGCTTGATTAATATTTTTGTAATTAAAAATCCACGGATAATTTTCAAAATTTCTGACAATGTTCACTCTTCCAGTACAAGAAAGTCCAAGTATGATTCCGTTTCAACTTCAAGACAAGACTGTTCAAAGTTGAGTGCAGCTGAGACCAACTCTTGCTAAAGGACAGAGTTGCCTCAATCCACCAAACTACGTTCGGTAAAGGGCTGCTATTACATTACTGTATGGGAGAACCAGCAAAGTTTATATTGAAACCAGGCATGTAGCCAGGGGTTGGGGGGGGGGGGGGGCTTCAACCTCCCCCGAAATTCTCATGGTAGTCTGCGAAAAGGCCTTACTGGTACATTATTTAAACTGTTACGTTTATTCATATCATGATCTGATCACCATGCTCAATATATCTCATATGCATGGGGGTATTGGGGTAACGATACAAAAGGTTTGCTAGGGTAGACCCTCTTTTGCTCAAATTCAGCTCCCCCCCCCCCCCCCCGAATCAAAATCCTGGCTATGGGCCTGATTGAAACCATTGTACATTGGTCCCATTGTGCATTAGCCCCAATGGGTATGAAAACACTGATTGGGGAATGCTAATGCACAGGTGGACCCTCTTGGCAGTGTGCCATGATGCATCTTTGCAATTCACTAACATTTGTACATACCTATATATACATACATACACACTGTCCACCCTCAAATTCACAGGGACTTCGACTAAAAAATTAACCATTGCTGGAACTGCAAAATTGCTTATAATATTAATAATAATAATAATAATAATAATAATAATAATAATAATAATAATGCAGAACAGCAGAAGGCAGGATTATGAGGACATGCAGAAGTATGATGATGATGGGACCATGAATTGGTGCTCTTGTGTGAATGTAATAACAAGGGATGCTTATAGTAATGATAGGCGCCCCCGGTGGCGCAGTGGCTTAAACCCCTGTGCCGGCAGGACTGAAGACTGACAGGTTGCAGGTTCGAATCCGGGATGAGCTCCCTCTATCAGCTCCAGCTCCTCATGCGGGGACATGAGAGAAGCCTCCCACAAGGATGATAAAAACATCAAATCATCTGCGCGTCCCCTGGGCAAAGTCCTTGCAGACGGCCAGTTCTCTCACACCAGAAACGACTTGCAGTTTCTCAAGTTTCTCAAGTCGCTCCTGACACGACTAATAATAATAATAATAATAATAATAATAATAATAATAATCTTTATTTCTATCCTGCCCTATCTCCCTGAAAGGACTCTGGGCAGCTCACAACACAAATAAATACAATAAATAATATAAACAACATGAATGACAAGTTAATAAAGAAAAAGCAGACAAAATAAACAAAACAGACAGTAAAAACATTAGTTAAAAACACATTTAAAACAGAGTAGTTTCAATAGATTTAATAAAATCCAAAAGCCAAAATACCCAAGTATATCCCTAGAACAAAGACATCACCCACATTAAATAGGATATTACTAAACATTTTCAAAGGCCTGTTTTAATAACCAGGTCTTTAACTCCATCTTAAAAGTTGTGAGGTTGCTACTTGTCTGATCTCCCTGGGGAGGGCATTCCAGAGCCGGAGTGGGGGAACTATTGAGAATGCCCTCTCCTTCATCCCCACCAGCCTCACTTGCGATGGGAGCAGGCCCGAGAGGACGGCCTCCCCAGCTGATCTCAAAGCCTAGACATGCAGGCTTTCACAAAGGGAGATGCAGTTGCATAAATAGGCATGACCCAAACCATTTAGATGAGATCCAACGAGATCCAACAGCTAATTGACAAGAAACGGAAAACCTTCCAAACATGGCAGATAGAAGTCAACTGTGCTGGCAAGAAAAAGATCTACGCCAGTGCAAAAGCTGAGGTCCAAAGAAGGACAAGAGAACTCAAGAACAACTGGTGGACAAAGAAGGCTGAAGAAATCCAACACCTGGCAGATACCCATTATGCTTAGGGATTTTTCAAAGCCACCAAGGTCATCTATGGACCAAGAAACCATGGCATACAGCCTCTACGCTCATCAGATGGAACCAAACTTCTGAAGGACAAAAACTCAATTGCACTACATTGGAAAGAACACTACCAAAGCCTCCTGAATCGCAGCTCCAATGTGGCCGAACAGGTTCTCTCACAAATCCCGCAACAGCAAACCAGGGATGAGCTTGCAGCACTGCCTAGTTCGGAAGAAGTCAGCAATGCCATCAGCCAACAAAAAAATAACAAAGCCAGCGGACCTGATGGGATCCCTGCTGAAATCTTTAAAGAGGGAGGACCTGAGCTGACATACCAACTCCACCAGCTCATAGAAAAAGTGAGGGTGACTGAGAAAATTCCAGCAGATATCAAGAATACCACCATCATCACCCTCTTCAAAAAAGGGGAAAAAACGCACTGTGGAAACTATCAAGGTATCTCCCTTCTAACCTCCGCTGGGAAAATCCTCGCAAAAATCCTTGCAAACCACCTTCTACCTCTCTCAGAAGACACCCTCCCAGAATCCCAGAACGGCTTCCGCCCCTCCAGAGGAACAGTGGACAGGATCTTCACTGCACAACAGTTCCAAGAAAAATGCAGGGAACAAAATCAACCACTGTACATGGCATTCATGGACCTTGCAAAGGCATTCGACACAGTGAATCGTGGCGCTCTCTGGACCATCTTCCAAAAAGTCGGGTGCCCTAACAAATTTGTGAACATCCTTCGGCTCCTCCATGATGGCAACAGTCCTGGATAGCAGTGGCTCCCAAAGTGACTCATTTAAGATGGAATGAGCTGTCAAACAGGGATGCGTTATTGCCCCAACACTATTCTCCATCTTCATCGCTACGATACTTCATCTTGTTGATGGGAAGCTTCCCACCGGAGTGGAAATCATCTATCGGACAGATGGCAAGCTATTTAACCTCAGCAGACTGAAAGCCAAAACCAAGGTTACAACAACATCTGTTATAGAACTCCAGTATGCTGATGACAACGTCGTCTGTGCGCATTCAGAAGAAGACCTACAAGCAACTCTAAACACCTTTGCAGAAGCATATGAGAAGCTCGGTCTGTCATTAAATTTCGAGAAAACCAAAGTGCTCTTCCAGAAGTCACCGGCCAATCCCTCTCCAATGCCAGAAATACAGCTTAATGGTGTAACATTAGAGAATGTTGACCATTTCCGCTACCTTGGCAGCCACCTCTCCACCAAAGTCAACATTGACACTGAAATTCAACACCGCCTGAGCTCTGCGAGTGCAGCATTTTTCCGAATGAAGCAGAGTGTTTGAGGACCGGGTCATATGTAGGAATACCAAGGTGCTTGTTTATAAAGCTATTATCCTCCTAACCCTGCTATACGCCTGTGAGACGTGGACAGTCTACAGACGTCACATTCAACTCCTGGAACGATTCCATCAGCGCTGCCTCCAAAAAATCCTGCAAATCTCTTGGGAAGACAAACGGACAAATTTCAGCGTGCTGGAAGAAGCAAAGACCACTAGCATTGAAGCGATGGTCCTCTGCCATCAACTCCGCTGGACTGGCCATGTTGTCTGGATGCGCGACCACCGTCTACCAAAGCAGTTGCTCTATTCCGAACTCAAGAACGGAAAACAGAATGTTGGAGACAGGAAAAGAGATTTAAAGACGGGCTCAAAGCCAACCTTAAAAACTCTGGCATAGACACTGAGAACTGAGTGCTCCATTTGGAGGTCAGCTGTGACCAGCAGTGCTGCAGAATTTGAAGAGGCACGAATGGAGGGCGAAAGAGAGAAACGTGCCAAGAGGAAGGCGCGTCAAGTCAACCCCGACCGGGACTGCTTCCCACCTGGAAACCGATGCCCTCACTGTGGGAGAAGCTGCAGATCAAGAATAGGCTCCACAGTCACCTATGGACCCACCGCCAGGAAACTACACTTGGAGGACCATCATTCTCGGACTACGAGGGATCGCCTAAGTAAGTAAGGTAATAACCTGCACTTTGAATTGGGCCCAGAAGCAAATTGGCAACCAATGGAGCTGCTTTAAGAGGGGGGTTGTGGGTTCTCTACAACCCACCCCAATCAACAGCCTTGCTTCAAATATTTGTACTAATTGGAGCTTCCGAACCATCTTCAGAGGCAACCCCACATAGAGTGCATTGTAGTTTGTTAGCCCTCATCCAGCCGATCACAGCTGCCGGGCACTAGTTCAAGATCTGGGAATCTTCCTTGGACTTGGGTGGAAAAGGGTAGTAGAGTTGTGTGTCATCTGGGTATGACTGGATGATCTCACCCAGCGGTTTCATGTAGATATTAGAAAGCATAGGGGGAAAGAGAGAACCTTGCGGGATCCTGTTAGCCAATGGCCAGTGGTCCGAGCAGGTATCCACCAGCACCATCATCTGGATCCTGTCCTCCAGGTATGAGAGGAGCCACTGCAGTGCAATGCCCCCAAGTCCCATTCTGGAGAGCCGGCCCAGTAGGCTACCATGATCAATGATATCGAAAGCTTCTGAGAGATGTAGGAGAACCAACAGGGACATACTCCCCCTATCTAGTTCTCCGTAGAGGTCATCCACCAAGGCGACCAAAGCTGTCTCCGTTCTGCAACCAGGCCTAAAACCAGACTGCGACAGGTCAAGATAATTGATTTCATCCAAGAATCCCTGGAGCTGGCACCCGCTCCAGAACCTTGTCCAGGAAGGGGAGGTTGGAAATAGGCAGTCAGTTGCTAAGAATCACTGGGTCCAGGGAAGATTTCTTTAAAATTGGTCTTACAACTGCCTTTTTCAAGCAAGATGGTGCCTTACCCTGGCCCAGCGAAGCATTAATGGTGATAGTTTACCACAAAATTGTATGTTTGGTGATTCCATTTGGATGCTTCAGTCATTGTGGTCCTCAGTTGGGTTCTTCCACACATTTCTAGCACATGCACAGATGATTTGGGGGATGCAGGTTGTAACTTTCACCTCTGTTAAAGTTAGATTTGCCTATGGGAGGGGGGGGGAGAGAAAGTGAGAGTCCCCAGGAGTCTATGAGGAAAATGACAAGGAAGCATTTATTGATTTCCCTCTGCCTCCATTGGTCTGACCTATTAGGGACGGTTCAGCGACAAGGTGTCAAAATATTCCTCTGACACTTTATAAGTTCCCTCTGAGTTGTAGTAACTTCCCAATGTTGAAGTTGGCTGTGGGAGGGAGGGATGAGAGCAAGGGGAAGATGAGAGATCTGGATATACCTTCCTCTACTTGCCCATTGCTGAAGTCACACTCAGACATATATAGGACTCAGCCCTATTGAAGTCAGTGTAAGGGACTTCTGAGACATCTAGAATTGCATTGTATACAGAGACAGTGGCGGCGGAGAAAAAGAAAAGGAAGGTAGAAATATAATACAAAGTCATATCATAATCAATCATAATACAGGGGAGGACAGGTTGAGTGGATTGTTGGGGGGGGGTTCTTTTCCTCTTGGTGAAATCTGTCCAAAATATCAAATTATTACAAATAATAATAATAATAACAACAACAACAACAACATACAAGAGTGAGGGGCAGTTAAAGCAGCTGAAACTGGTTTGTTAAACTGGACCAGCAATGCTGTCTGAATGCATAGATCCTGACTTTCAAGATTTATATCTCTATATAGGAATGAGTCTGGAGTCAGTAGATGGAACTCTTTGCCCCTCTTCTTCATTCAAAATAAAGTGTGTTGTATTACCTACTAGCTTGGATACCCTAGTGTTGCCCGGGTTATTTGAAAAAGTCATTTTTAATAGTACAAAATGCATAAGATGTGGGTGAACTACAACTCACACCATGCCAGGTTAACCCCGAAAAACTCTGTCAGTACTTCACGTTTGTTACGTTGGGTAAGTTTGCTCTAGATGCATCATCGGTGAGTTCAGTGTGCTCTAGGGTTACAATCCCTATATTGATGAGTCAGTCCCCTCAAACCCCTCCAGTAGGTTGAGTTCTGTGTACCAAGTTTGGGCCAGGTCCATCATTGGTAGAGGTCACAGTTTCTCTGGTTGTGGGTGAACCACAAGTCCCAGAAAGGAAGATCAGTTTCCTTCAAACCTCTCTAGTAATCAAATTTGGGCATATCGGATATGTGTGCCAAGTTTGGACATCAGTGTTCAGGTTCACAGTGCTTTCTGGATATAGGTGAACTACATCTTCCCCAAATCAAGGTGAATTTCTCCCAAGACTTCCAGGTTTTTTTTTGTTGGTCATGGGGGTTCTGTGTGCCAGGTCCATCGTTGGTGGAGTTCAGAGTGCTCTTAGATTGCAGGTGAACTATACATCGTAGTACCTACAACTCTTATATATCATGGTGAATTCTCCCCAAGCCTCTCTAGTATGTTCGGTTGTTGATCAATTCCTTTGCTTGCTGTGTGCCGTAGAAAAGAATAGGAAAGGATTATGGGAGAGGCAGTGGGCAGGGTCATGCGAATTCCACACCAATGGAGAGAGTAAGAAACACTGGGATGCCCGTGGTGGGGGAAACACATAAAATCTAGGATGAAATTTTCCCCATTTGAAAGCCTTCACTTAGATGGTGGCCAGTATGGCATTTGTGGAGGATATTGGGAGGGCTCTTGTGCATGTTCATGGTGCTCTTATAACCTGCAATGTCATTGGAGGGAGTGTCACTCTGCGAATGCCTGATTCCAAAGCCAGGATTTCAATTGCTTCCTGAAGGTCAGGAGGGAGGGGGCAGACCTAACTTCATTCGGAAGAGAGTTCCATAGCCGGAGGGCCACCACAGAGAAGGTCCTGTCTCTCGTTCCCACCAAACGCGACTGCGAAAGTGGAGGGACTGAGAGCAGGGCCTCTCCGGAAGATCTTAGCATCCTTGATGGCTTATAGGGGAGAATACGTTCGGACAGGATATATAGCAATTTGTGTGTAAGTTGACACCTTGGCTACATACACATATTTATTTTTTCACTTTTATTATGTGTATAGATAGATAGATGAAAGAAGCATATAGATCTTAACAGGCACAGCTCTACCGTGGTTGCATCTTGTTCGTGCATTAATGTCAACAGAAGCCGGTCCATGAGTTAACTGGAGCCTCCAAAGCGATTTATCTCCAATCTCAGACAGAGCCTCACATAGATTTCTCTCTTCTCCATGAACTCTCTCTCCCCAGCACCATGATTAAAAAAAGAAAGAAAAGAAAACCCAGTCAAGATGCTCAGCAACCTTTGGTGACACCTGCAGCCATCCAGCTCTTGAAAAGATACAGGAGGCATTCTTAAAATATATTTCTCGCCGACCACAATATATTCCATATGCGCTGCAAAAAAGCGGGCGAGGGTGAAAGTCATGCATTCAGCGGCTACCTCTGGCCAATGTTTCATTCCGACGCTGGGGAGAAAACCTTATCAGTGCGCCTCCCCACCCTTCGCAGCTGGAAGGAATTTAGAGGCAAATCCAACCATGCCAAGGCAAAGGGAGGCTTAGCTAGGAGAGGCACTTAAAACCCGCAACCGCTTGAAAAAGGATGGTGAGCTCGGGTTCCCGATAAATACCCCATCACCAAGACCTGAGCCTCAAAGAGGCCTTGTATTGGAAGTATAAGTTTTGTTGAGAATGTCATGCCTTAAACCCATCACAACATCCAGGTATTACTGAGTTTACATGTAGACAAAGGCAGGCATGTTAGATTACAGGTTTTCTACACAGCAGAAAGATCAAGGACATCTAGCTGTTTGAGGTTGGCTATGTGTGGAGTGTAAACGAATGCTGCTGAGGAAAGAGACCAGAAAAGGACAGCTCCCATTCTCCTGTTGCTCCAGGTCAACTAAGGTCAGGATGGTGAGCATGCCAAATCTCCATCAGCTCTCTTGGGCAGAAGAAGCAGATAAAGGAGACAGGGAACTTCTTGGCAAGATGAAATCTTAATCAACCTGGAGTTGTAAATGTTAGGGAAATTTGGAGGCCTAGAACGCAGATCTCAAGGTCTACCTGTT
Source organism: Anolis sagrei (assembly GCF_037176765.1). NCBI lineage: Eukaryota > Metazoa > Chordata > Lepidosauria > Squamata > Anolidae > Anolis > Anolis sagrei. The sequence continues at coordinate 44,689,332 of NC_090034.1, read as the reverse complement.
TCAGTTGGAGCACTCCTATATACCAGGGATGGGAATCCTGAAGCCCATAGACTCAATAAAGCCTCCAAAGTTTATCCTGGAAAGAAGTGTAGCCCATGCTCTGGTTACATCCCATATAGACTACTGCAATGCGCTCGACGTGGGGTTGCCTTTGAAGACTGTTCGGAAGCTTCAAATGGTCCAGCGGACAGCAGCCAGGTTACTAACAGGAGCAGCGCTCAGGGAGCATACAACTCCTCTGTTGCACCAGCTCCACTGGTGGCCAGTTTGCTACCGAGCACAATTCAAAGTGCTGGCTTTAGCCCAGGCATGGGGAACCTTCGGCCCTCCAGGTGTGGTGGACTTCAACTCCCACAATTCCTTGAGGCTCGGCATTCGCCCCAAAGGCTTACCTTGGCCCAAGGAATTGTGGGAGTTGAAGTTCACCACACCTGGAGGGCCGAAGGTTCCTGACCCCTGCTTTAGCCTATAAAGCCTTAAACGGTTCTGTCCCAACTTACCTGACCACAGCTAGGACATTAAGATCGTCTGGGGAGGCCCTCCTCTCAATCCTGCCTGTGTCACAAATTGTTGGGAATCAAGAGCTATTAGGCTCAAAAATAACCCTCTCTGGGGGTGATTCCACCAAAAATATAGCAGAGTGAGGGATGCACAGTAAATAAGCAGCAGAAACTTACATGTAGTGAGCAAGGATTGACTTCCATTCAGCAGGATGGAACAGGATTGCAGATCCACAGGATCAAAAACAATATGTTTATTAAAGATAAAAGAAATCCATTCTAGATAGGAAAGGTTCTTGGAGCTGACTAGCTTCTCTGAGCTATCATCTAAGGAAAAAGGAAAAAGGAAAAATAATAAAAGTAACTATATCTACTACATCTTTGACTTTAGCTATGGCAAGATGCTTCCTCACTCTAGAGAAGACAAAAGGGAAGAGACCTGAAAATGGACACAGGCCACATGGCCAGCCCAGGGCAATAAAAATACCTTTAAAAGAGGAAGTTACGTTTCCCTATAGGATTACATTCCTAGGTATTCAAATGGGGAGGAGATAATGCCATGCAAAGATCAGTAAGATAATCCCCCCTTTTAACCCCTTCTTAAACAACCTATCTAAAGGAAATTGGGGAGGAATCCCTAAGTCTATCTAGACTAGCTACTCATTGAGAGCTGGAGACTTATGCAGTCAGGGATGAAACCCAACACAAATACATTTGGCGGGGATGAAAGACAGGGCCTTCTCAGTGGTGGCCCCTTGGCTATGGAACGCCCTTCCTAGAGACATTAGATCGGCCCCCTCTCTTTTAGCATTCCGGAGGAAAGTCAAGACCTGGCTGTTTGAGCAAGCATTTGAAAAGGCAGTGTAACAGGCACAGGAATAGGGAACGATTGGATGATGAAATTGAACCTTGATTTTAACTAGGAGACCTTAATGATCTATGTTTTATTGACCTTCTTATGACTGTATATTTATGTTAATGTTTTATGATGTCGCTGGGCATAGAATTTTGCCTCTGTAAACCGCCTTGAGTCGCCCGTGGGCTGAGAAAGGCAGTACACAAATATAGTAATAAATAAATAAATAAATAAATATGGTAAATAAATAAGTGTGAGCAGAGTGTCTCAGGGTTCCATCCTGGGCCCAGTCCTATTCAACATCTTTATTAATGACTTAGATGACAGGTTAGAAGGCATGATCATCAAGTTTGCAGATGACACCAAATTAGGAGGGATAGCCAATACTCCAGAAGACAGGAGTAGATCTTAACAGATTAGGGAGATGGGCCAAAACTAACAAAATGAAGTTCAACAGTGACAAATGCAAGATACTCCACTTAGGCAGAAAAAATAAAATGCAAAGATACAAAACGGGGGATGCATGGTTCGAGAGCAGTACATGTGAAAAAGATCTTGGGGTCCTCGTTAAACATGAGCCAACAATGTGATGCAGTGGCAAAAAAGCCAATGGGATTTTGGCCTGCATCGATAGGAGTAGAGTGTCTAGATCCAGGGAAGTCATGCTACCCTGCTATTCTGCCTTGGTTAGACCACATCTGGCACCACAATTGAAGGGAGATATTGACAAGCTGGAATGTGTCCAGAGGAGGGCGACTAAAATGATCAAGGGTCTGGAGAACAAGCCCTATGAGGAGTGGCTTAAAGAGCTGGGCATGTTTAGCCTGAAGAATTGAAGGCTGAGAGGAGACATGATAGCCATGTATAAGTATGTGACATGAAGTCATAGGGAGGAGGGAGCAAGCTTGTTTTCTGCTGCCCTGGAGACTAGGACACAGAACAATGGCTTCAATTTATTTATTTATTTATTTATTTACTTTACTTTACTTGTATACCGCAGTTTCTCAGCCCAACAGGCGACTCAACGCGGTTTACAACAAGGATAAAAACAATCAACGATATACAATTTAAATCCATAAAAGCATAATATACAATATTGAACAACCATAGACAACACAATACATCTCATAACTGGAGTCGTGATCCAATCCGTCATCCAAATTTCCATTCCTGTAATCATCACATTCATTGCACTGTTTAACCGAATGCCCGTTCAAACATCCAAGTTTTTAATCTTCTTCGGAACACCATTAGCAAGGGGGCTGATCTTACCTCCATAGGAAGGGCGTTCCACAGCCGGGGGGCCACCACAGAAAAGGCCCTGTCTCTCGTCCCCACCAGCCGCACCTGTGAAGCAGGCGGGATAGAGAGCAAACTACAAGAGATCCCATCTGAACATTAGCAAGAACTTCCTGACTGTGAGAGCTATTTATAAGTGGAACTCTCTGCCCTGGAGTGTGGTGGAGGGTCCTTCTTTGGAGGCTTTTAAACAGAGGCTGGATGGCCATCTGTTAAGGGTGCTTTGAATGCAATTTTCCTGCTTCTTGGCAGGGGGTTGGACTGGATGGCCCATGAGCTCTCTTCCCACTCTATGATTTTCAACTTTATGGAAGGAAGAATCCTATTTAGCGTATGATCTGGACCTTTGAAGCGGTTTTAAATAAGCCTCAGTCGAGAAGGGAAAGATAGCTTGGATAATGGCAAAGAGCAGCACTACTGAAAGCAACCATGACTTTGCCAATGAGTAGACAGTAACGGAAAAGACTGCTCGAGATCTGTCTGCATGGCTACAATAGGTTTCTTTTGGAAAACTAGCTTTTGGGAAAGCATGGCTGCCTATCTACAAAGTGAAATGGATTATCAGCTCACTTTCAATCAGGCTGAAGTATGAGCTCAACGATTTGCCGGACGTTTTACATGAACCAGAAGATGTGTTATCTGATGAAAATTGCTAAATTTAATATCCCAGCTTGACAATGCAGTGGACTATACATCTCATGGAGTCAGTACCAGGGCAGATTATTTTACTTAGCTGGGAGGCTAAAGCAGCCTTGGGATTCCATTGCACTCGTTCACGAAATCCCACTCACGGAGAGGGTTTTGGATCCTGGCAGTGCCACAGTTAACAAAAACAAAAATGAAAATATGGTCCATGGCCTCACTATTACTACACCAGATCATGTTGTAGGTAAACATGAATTAATTTTCCACAAACCTGGACTTTTGAGGGGGCACTCCAGACAGTAGTCCCGCAGTTTTCCAGGCTAAATTAGCCTGGAAAACCATGAGGACACCGACCTCCTCCCCCCCAAAAAACGCCCCCTAATCCCCCTTTTAAAAGTAAAAGAACTTACCTGGCCTATATTGGAGTGGTGTCGGAGCTCTCCTGGTGCGTAGAAATGACACGCCAAGAGAGCAGGAGCGATTTTCCTTTTCCCACCGCTTTCTCCTGGTGCATCATTTCTATGTGCCAGGAGAGCTCCAGCACCACTCTAATGGAGGCTGAGTACATTCTTTTACATTTAAAGGGGCTTTGGGGGGCTTTGGGAGGGGGGTTGGGTGTCCAGGCATTCTCCCAGAAAGATCCAGGAGAACATCTGGACACTCGCCTCAGAAAGTATGCACTTTCTGAGGCATATGTAAATTGTTGTTGTTGTTGTTGTTCATTCGTTCAGTCGTCTCCGACTCTTTGTGACCTCATGGACCAGCCCACGCCAGAGCTCCCTGTCGGCCGTTACCACCCCCAGCTCCCTCAAGTTCAGTCCAGTCACTTCAAGGATGCTATCCATCCATCTTGCCCTTGGTCGGCCCCTCTTCCTTTTGCCTTCCACTTTCCCCAGCATAATTGTCTTCTCCAGGCTTTCCTGTCTCCTCATGATGTGGCCAAAGTACTTCAACTTTGTCTCTAGTATCCTTCCCTCCAGTGAGCAGTTGGGCTTTATTTCCTGGAGGATGGACTGGTTGGATCTTCTCGCAGTCCAAGGCACTCTCAGAACTTTCCTCCAGCACCACAGCTCAAAAGCATCGATCTTCCTTCGCTCAGCCTTCCCTAAGGTCCAGCTCTCACATCCGTAGGTTACTACAGGGAATACCATGGCTTTGACTAGGCGGATCTTTGTTGCCAGTCTGATGTCTCTACTCTTTACTATTTTATCGAGATTGGACATTGCTCTCCTCCCAAGAAGTAAGCGTCTTCTGATTTCCTGGCCACAGTCTGCATCTGTAGTAATATTTGCACCTAGAAATACAAAGTCTGTCACGGCCTCCACGGTTTCTCCCTCTATTTCCCAGTTGTCAATCATTCTTGTTGCCATAATCTTGGTTTTTTTGACGTTTAGCTGCAACCCAGCTTTTGCGCTTTCTTCTTTCACCTTGATTAGAAGGCTCCTCAGCTCCTCCTCGCTTTCGGCCATCAGAGTGGTGTCATCTGCATATCTGAGGTTGTTAATGTTTCTTCCAGCAATTTTCACCCCAGCTTTGCATTCATCAAGCCCCGCACATCGCATGATGTGTTCTGCATACAAGTTAAAAATGTTGGGTGAGAGGATGCAGCCTTGCCGTACGCCTTTCCCAATCTTGAACCAGTCTGTTGTTCCGTGGTCAGTTCTTACTGTTGCTACTTGGTCCTTGTACAGATTCCTCAGGAGAGAGACAAGGTGGCTTGGGATGCCCATCCCACTAAGAACTTGCCACAATTTATTATGATCCACACAGTCAAAGGCTTTAGAATAGTCAATGAAGCAGAAGTAGATGTTTTTCTGAAACTCTCTGCCTTTCTCCATTATCCAGCGGATATTGGCAATTTGGTCTCTCGTTCCTCTGCCTTTTCTAAACCCAGCCTGAACATCTGGCAACTCTCGCTCCATGTATTGCTGGAGTCTTCCTTGCAGGATCTTGAGCATTACCTTACTGGCATGAGAAATAAGGGCCACTGTACGGAAGTTTGAGCAGTCTTTCGCATTTCCCTTTTTTGGTATGGGGATATAAGTTGATTTTTTCCAGTCTGATGGCCATTCTTATGGCCATATGTAAATTAGGAACTAGGAAAATTCTCATTTTTTAAACGTGAATATTCTCGGGATAAATGGCTGTGCCCCAAATAACCAAACCAAATCTAAAGTGGACCAAAACCAGATTTGAAATCCTTTTGGTGAGTGGTCCCTGGGCCAAGTGGTCCCTGTTCAAGTGGTCCCTGGTCAAAAAAAAGTTGGGAACCACTACATTAAAAAAATCAAGGAATAGCAGTAGAGTAGGATGGGATACCGAATTACTAAGGATTGCTGAATGAGCGCAATTGCACAAATGAAAAGAGGGGCAATATCAAAGGTGCTCAACCCAGTATATAGAATCATGGAATCATACAGACAATGTGGGCCATATATTCACTACAGCTCTACTATCGTTTTATTTGTTTGTTTGTTTGTTTATTTATTTATTTAAACATTTGTACCCTGCCCTTCTCAACACCCGTAGGGGGACTCAGAGCGGCTTACAGCCGGTACAACTAAATACAAGGTAATACATACAGAAATTACATACATACAGAATGATACATTAAATTGGTTTAAAAATAGTTTAAAATTAAAGAGCCATTTACAATAATACTGGTGTCTAGCCTTATCTAGAATCGAATTCAGTGAACTCAACACAATCGGAAGCCTATCCATAGTCCATTTTCCATAGCATTATCATCATTGTCATTGTCAATTATCTGCGTGCTACCCACGTTTTCAATTTCCTCCTGAAGGAGAGGAGGGATGTTGTTGACCTAATTTAGCTGGGGAGCGAGTTCCACAGGCGGGGGCACCACCGAGAAGGCTCTGTCCCTCATCCCCACCAAGCATGTTTGCGCCAAAGGCAGAGCCGAGAGCAGGGCCTCCCCAGAAGATCTTAAACTTCATGGTGGGACGTAGAGGGAGATACGTTCGGACAGGTAAGCTGGGTCGGAACCGTATAGGGCTTTATGGGTCAAAACCAACACTTTGAATTGTGCTCAGAATTGGACTGGCAGCCAGTGGAGCTCACATAACAGAGGGGTGGTATGCTCCCAGTATGACGCTCTAGTGAGTAATCTAGCTGCCGCTCATTGGACTAGTTGGAGTTTCCGATCAGTCTTAGAATCATAGAATCATAGAATCATAGAATCATAGAGTTGGAAGAGACCTCATGGGCCATCCAGTCCAACCCCCTGCCAAGAAGCAGGAATATTGCATTCAAATCACCCCTGACAAATGGCCATCCAGCCTCTGCTTAAAAGCTTCCAAAGAAGGAGCCTCCACCACACTCCGGGGCAGAGAGTTCCACTGCTGAACGGCTCTCACAGTCAGGAAGTTCTTCCTAATGTTCAGATGGAATCTCCTCTCTTGTAGCTTGAAGCCATTGTTCCGCGTCCTAGTCTCCAAGGAAGCAGAAAACAAGCTTGCTCCCTCCTCCCTGTGGCTTCCTCTCACATATTTATACATGGCTATCATATCTCCTCTCAGCCTTCTCTTCTTCAGGCTAAACATGCCCAGTTCCCTAAGCCGCTCCTCATAGGGCTTGTTCTCCAGACCCTTGATCATTTTAGTCGCCCTCCTCTGGACACTTTCCAGCTTGTCAACATCTCTCTTGAATTGTGGTGCCCAGAATTGGACACAATATTCCAGATGTGGTCTAACCAAAGCAGAATAGAGGGGTAGCATTACTTCCTTAGATCTAGACACTATGCTTCTATTGATGCAGGCCAAAATCCCATTGGTTTTTTTTGCCGCCACATCACATTGTTGGCTCATGTTTAACTTGTTGTCCACGAGGACTCCAAGATCTTTTTCACACGTACTGCTCTCGAGCCAGGCGTCCCCCATTCTGTATCTTTGCATTTCATTTTTTCTGCCAAAGTGGAGTATCTTGCATTTGTCACTGTTGAACTTCATTTTGTTAGTTTTGGCCCATCTCTCTAATCTGTCAAGATCGTTTTGAATTCTGCTCCTGTCCTCTGGACTATTGGCTATCCCTCCCAATTTGGTGTCGTCTGCAAACTTGATGATCATGCCTTCTAGCCCTTCATCTAAGTCATTAATAAAGATGTTGAACAGGACCGGGCCCAGGACGGAGCCCTGCGGCACTCCGCTCGTCACTTCTTTCCAAGATGAAGAGGAAGCATTAGTGAGCACTCTCTGTGTTCGTCCACTTAACCAATTACAGATCCACCTCACCGTAGTTTTGCCTAGACCACATTGGACTAGTTTCCTTGCCAGAAGGTCATGGGGGACCTTGTCGAAGGCCTTACTGAAATCCAGGTACGCTACATCCACGGCATTCCCCGCATCTACCCAGCTTGTAGCTCTATCGAAGAAAGAGATCAGATTAGTCTGGCATGACTTGTTTTTGATAAATCCATGTTGACTATTAGCGATGACTGCATTCGTTTCTAAGTGTTTGCAGACCACTTCCTTAACAATCTTTTCCAGAATCTTGCCCGGTATCGACGTGAGGCTGACCGGACGGTAGTTGTTTGGGTCGTCCTTTTTTCCCTTCTTGAAGATTGGGACCACATTGGCCCTCCTCCAATCTGCTGGAACTTCTCCCGTTCTCCAAGAACTCTCAAAGATGGTTGCCAATGGTTCCGAAATGACTTCCGCTAGTTCCTTCAATACTCTGGGGTGTAGTTGATCTGGCCCTGGGGACTTGAACTCATTAAGAGCGGCCAGGTATTCCTGGACGACTTCTTTCCCAATTTGGGGTTGGATGTCCTCCAATCCCTCATCCACTCCATCTTGCTGAGGTTGAAGACTCTCTTTTTGTGAGAAGACCGAGGCAAAGAAGGCATTAAGTAGTTCTGCCTTTTCCCTATCCCCTGTCAGCATTGCCCCATCTTCTCCTCGAAGAGGTCCTATCGCCTCCTTGTTTTTCCTTTTTCTACTGACATAAGAATAGAAGCCCTTTTTATTGTTTTTAATGTCCCTGGCAAGTCTGAGCTCGTTTTTTGCTTTAGCCTTGCGGACCTTTTCCCTACAGGTGTTGGCTATTTGTTTGAATTCTTCTTTGGTGATTTCTCCCTTTTTCCACTTCTTGTGCATGTCTCTTTTGTGTCTTAGCACAGTTAGAAGTTCTTTGGACATCCATTCTGGCTTCTTTGCACTTGTCCTATTTTTTCTCTTTGTTGGCACGGTTTGCAATTGCGCCTTGAGTATTTCACTCTTGAGAAATTCCCATCCATCCGTAGCTCCCTTGTCTTTTAGTATCTGTGTCCACTGAATGCTGCTCAGCGTTTCCTTCATTTTTTGGAAATCAGCTCTCCTAAAGTCCAAAATGCGGGTTTGACTTGTCTTAGTTTCGGCCTTCCTTTGTACCTCAAATTGCAGGAGCACATGGTCACTTGCCCCTAAGGATCCTACCACTTCGACCGCATCGATCAGGTCCTCCGCATTTGTTAGGATGAGATCAAGAGTAACCAATCCCCTTGTTGCCTCTTCTACCTTCTGGACCATGAAATTGTCTGCAAGGCAAGCGAGGAATTTGTTGGACCTTGTCTTCAATGAACACATTGCAATAATCTATTCGGGATGTAACAAGAGTGTGAACCACCGTGGCCAGATCAGGCTTCCCAAGGTACAGGCGCAGCTGACGCACAAGTTTTAATTGAGCAAAAGCTCTCTCAGCGATGAGTCCAGGATCACTCCCAAGCTGCAAACCTGCATCTTCAGGGGGAGTGTAACTCCATTCAACACAGGCTGTAACCCTATGCCCTGTTCAGCCTTTCGACTGACCAGTAGGACCTCTGTCTTGTCTGGATTCAAGTTCAATTTGTTAACTCATTGATAGTGCTGGTGTCTTGCTGAACTACAAATCCCATGATTTTGTTGTATTCACCCACGACAAATGGCATTCATTCTGCATTGTGGGTGCACCCTATGTGTTGACCATATGCAGCAGCATATTGATAAATGAAAGAGAAAGATATTGTGGGGTGTAATCCCTTGACTGTAAAGGAATAGCGGGTTCGTGCAATAAAGTCAGTGATGGACAAAACATCGCTACCCCTCTGGGATATGATACATCCTTTGATGTGTTAGTTTTCTGCATACAAAGACATTGATCTTCATCCCATTTCCCCCCAGGAAGCATTAAAAACATGAAACAGTCCTTCTCCTCAAGCTAGATTGGGCCGGTGATACCGATCCTCATGCACAGCTCAACAGGAGTAAAACTCCCCAGAAGTGCCCACCGTGAGTAATGAGTTGGCGTTTCCAAGAACGTAAAAGCCAGCTGGAGAGAGTTAAAGCTCCCTCTTTATTCCAGCAATAGATGGTGATAGATCCAGGAGTTAATAGGAACTTTTTTTTGCTCTTGTTGTTTCTCAGGGGCTCACATCTTCACAGGAAGACGTGCAACATCTTGGCTTCAAGGCAGGCTGTCGGATTAGCCTCCAGAGGGGAAATATTTGGCTGCCTGCGAGGAAGCGCTTCTTCGGCCCTTCAGCGAAAGGATCCGTCAGCTTGACAGAGAACGATTTACCGAAGCCCACGGGTCAGGGTTGAAGCGGAGACGACAGCCTCCCTCAGCTTGGATGGGCCTTGATGGATTTGTTACTCATGCTGAGAGGCATGTGGGAAAGCCGGCAAACAGACTACGGCAACCTGGCATTTCATCAAATCCAAAAAAAGGCCAAAGGAAGAGTCTGAATCCTTTAAGAAGATCCAAGAAAAAGTTGGTTTTACAGGGATTTATGTCCAAACAACATTGTGTGTGTGTGTGTGTGTGTCTTTTGACACGACTTGTCAACAATGAAAATAGTTACCTTAATCATATTTGGGCTGGATGGCTCTGATTCTATTCATCAATTTGTAGCCCTAACTATGGCAGGCCCATTGAAGAAATGTAGGGGATATTTACAAATATTCATGGTAATAGTATAGGGAGTACATTAGGAATATGAAAGTCCCCCTATTCTGTCTTACTGGGTAGCAGCTGCTGCAAGTGATTAATGTCTGTTCTCTTCTTGACCAGGGCTCAACTGATTAATGTTTCCAACTCTCCCACTTCATCTCATTGTCACACTGGTGATCACCCATAGAGAGGGTCTATGAAACAGGCTCCTGAAGCCCTTTTCTAGCTGCTGCATCCCAACTGACAGGAGAACTGGTCCCAGTCGCTCACAGCAGCTGATGCTTCATAGGGCAAGATTGTGGGGAGGTTAGGCCAGGAAATGCTACCCAGGGCACATCTATACTGACTACTGTGGTATTGTAGAATGCCGTTCCACTGTGAGGATAGTTAACCCTGGGACCAGTTTGAGATCTGGATAGAGACTACACATACACACAGAGGGTGGCCTCAAACTGATTCATGATCCATAGTATCTGCCACTAGCAGCAGAGAATACTCCCCTCCCAACTCCCTCCACCAAAATGTCAGTGAAGTGCTTTTGATGTCCACACAGCGATTCGCATTCTGCAGAGTCACTTTCATAGCAATGTGGTTTATACTACAGCATGCTAATGGGCATTAACGGTTTCATTTCGGACTGTTCCCAACTTTGCTTGTGTTTGAGTATTGGGCCACATCTACACTGCCATTAAATGCAGTTCAATGCAGTTAAACTGCATTATGAAACTGCATTATATGGCAGTGTAGGTGGGGACTGAGCTTAGTGTTCTGCAGCAAGCTTTCATGGCATGCATAGCCTAGCTACCACATTTAGGAGGTAGTTTGAAACTGCATTAAATAGTCAGTGTAGATAAGGCCCTGGTTAAATATACTCCTTACAGTTAACTACCTAGAGCTTATCTACACCAGACAGGTCATCCCGTTGTAAATTAAATTTGGTCTGTCCCTGTCAAATTGGAATATTCGGAGGGTATGGTACATGAATATCATACGCTATTCTGCCTCAGGCAACAATATTTCCTGGAAGTCTAAAATTCATTTGCTCTATATCATCTATGAACCTACCTTTGGTCCGCCTCTGGTGGTAAATAAGGGAGTACTACATCTAAACATACATTATATATGAAGATGTTGCTCCCCAACTTTACAAAATATTAACCTTCTCCTGAAACATCCCAGTTTGGCTATCTTTGCTGCTTTTCCCCCACTGCTTTTAGATAAATCTCTGCAAATTTTCTGAACCACAGAAGTGGTGGTGAGGGGGGGGGGGGGGGGGGAGAGAAATCTCTCTCTCTTCCACGCACTTCTTTCCCGATATCAAGCCAACTTTGTTTGAGGCGGCCACAAGAAAGGACTGTCCATTTATCAGGCTTGGGAGCTCTTACGCATTGGCAGGCCTGCGTGGGGCTCAGGCGCCATATGGAAATAGTTGCACCTTTTCATTTCTTATCAGAGTATAAGACAGCAGGCAGGGCCGGGGAGGAGGTTGGTGAAGGGGGGGGGGATACGTCTCTGCCTTTTCTTGAGTATTCCTGCAGCCGTACATAGTGGGAGATGCTTTAACCCTTCCCCTGCAACAAGACTGTTGTGTTTGCAGTTCTATATTTGAGTTTATTATGAATGGATGAGTTAACGAGTCCCCAAGTTTGGCCCAGCAAGCCTTTGTACAAGAACCTAGGAATTTTGGGAGCAATTGCCCAATGTCTCAGGCAATGTCACTCTTTCTCTTCATTCTCATTGTCTTTATTGCATGTCCCAAGCAATGGCACTCTTTTGTCATCATTCTCATCATTTTTATTGCATGTCCCAAGTAATGTCGATTGGAAATTCCATAACCTATTGGAAATAACTGCACCATAACCTTATTGAAAAGGTAAAAATGATGTCACATATGTTTGGCAAATGTGAATCTCCATGAATATGTAGAGACCACCTTTTGAAAACCACTAGTCAAGAAAAGCATGGCCTTGTTAGAAGTCAACTCTTTGAACAAGTGATATTCATAGGCATTCATGTAATGGCACACAGGTAACTCAGCTGTTAAACTGAAGAACCATGTCTTTAAACTGCCACGGACAAAGACATGCCACTACAAAAATATATTTGGTTTGCAGAGGATGGTTGTTTCTTTGAAGTAGAGGTTGCGGTTGCCCAAAAGATATACACTCCCTTGAAACCTCTGTTTAAAATATGCACTCATCTTCTTTGAAAAATACCATATCTTGTTTACTCACAAACTTTTTGCATTAATTCACCATACAGTCACATTTCTTGTTAAAGTTCAGTTACGCATAGGATGTCGTTCTCTGTGCTGAGAACACAGGATATAATTCTTTATCAATAGTCTGTATTCTTTAAGTATAGCTGTACTCACTGAAGTCCATAAGTCATACTTCTCTACTGAGGTCCAAACTGATGCAGCCATCTCCACTGAGGCCTGATGCAAACATTGAAGTCCAAACAGTAACCTACTTTCATTGACGACCAAACACACACATCCACCTCCACTAAGGTGGGAAGCAAAATGAACACAAAATGGAGTCCTGAGTCTGCACATGCTCAGTACAATCACATGTCTATAACCCCTCCCATATCAAAGAGGTAAACTCAAATTGGCAAATTAACATACACATAGAATTCAGGTTAGCAAATGTATACATTAACAAATAAATAATGAAAGGCTTGGGAGGTTGCTATTTTCAGCAATGTCACTCTTTTGTCATCATCCTCATCATCTTTATTTCATGTCCCAAGCAATGTCACTCTTTCTCGTCATCCTCATCATCTTTATTTAAGCAAGATGTGGGGATCATCTATGAATGCAGTTTGACCCCACTTGAACTGCCATGGCCAATGCTATCCTGGGAGTTGTAGTTTGGTAAGGCACCTGGCACTCTTTGCTAGAGAAGGTTAAAGACCTTCGAACATGCCACCACAGGGAGAAGTGCAATAGAGGTTTTGCGACTCTGAGGCAAGATGGCCAGACAGCCATCATAACATGCTTCTCGGGCTTAAAGTCCTGCGGTTAAATGCCAGTTCTGTAAATGGTAAAATAGCAGCCATCCAGCACTTTATCCTGGATGAACAAGTGGACCTGGCTTGCATCACCGAGACATGTTTGAACAAAAGCAGGGGCGGGGGTCAACCTCATCCAGCTCTGTCCACCAGGTTTGGAGTGTACCATCATGTCAGTCCTGGGGAGTGGGGAGGCGGGGTTGCGATAGTCTATCAAGATTCCATCTCCCTGATCAGATGCCCCGTTCCGCAAGTGCCTAGATTCGAATCTGTTCATCTAAAAGTGGGTGACCGGGATAGATTGGTGATTCTGCTTGTGTGCTGACCACCCCACTGCATAACAGTCTCCCTGCCTGAGCTAATGAGGGTGGTCTCAGGTCTAGCCTTGGAATCTCAGCTAATAGTGCTGGGGGACTTCAACGTCCATGCAGAGACCACCCTGTCTGGGGTAGCTTAGGACTTCATGGCCATTGTGACAACCATGGGGCTGCCCCAAGTGATATCTGGGCCCACTCATGGATACACCCTGGACCTGGTCCTCAATGTGGATGGGGGAAATGTTGATCTCGATGAACAAAAAACTATTCCATTGTCATGGACTGACGACCATCTGATTAGCTTTAGACTAACCACAGCCTCTAACCTCTGCAGGTGTGGGGGGGCCCATTAAGATGGTCCACCCAAGGAGACTTATGGCTCCGGATGGATGCCTGATGTCTCTTGGGGATTTTCCTGCCATTGCAGCAGATGATCCTGGTCACCCGCTATAACTCAGAGGCGGCCAGGGTGGTGGACACGATTACCCCTGAATGTCCCCTCAGTGATGAAGCAAACAAGACGGAGGCTAGAGTGCCACTGGTGGAAGACTCAGAATGCATCTGATCAAACACGGGCCAGAGCCTCACTTAAGGCCTACTCCATGGCAAGGAGGGCAGACACAAAGGTTTTCTTGACTGCTCGCATTGCATCTGCAACAAATAGCCCAGCAGAGTTGTTTCGGGTGGTCAGGGAACTCCTTCATCCTAGTGATCGGGAGGAAACCCCTGACCATTTGGCAACTAGATGTGCCGAGTTCACCCATCATTTTGCAGATAAAGTTGTTCAGATACATCCTGACTTGGACACCAGTTTTATAGCAGCATCAAGGGATGTAACTGAGGCACCTGCCTGTCCTGTTTTTTTGGCTACATTTCAGGTTGTTCAGCCTGATGACGTGGACAAGATCCTTGCAGCAGTGAAAGCAACCACATGTGTTCTAGACCCTTGCCCTTTCTGGCTTATCAAACTCGCCAGCGGGAGATTAGCCGAGTGGTTTATGGGAATTATAAATGCCAATACAAATACAATCGAGTCTACAAAAGGCAATAGTAAGACCAGGTTTGAAAAAGATGTCCCTCTGTACTCAATAACTATTGGCCAATTTCTAATCTTCCTTTCTTTAGTGAGGTTCTGGAACAAGTTTTGGCATCTCAGCTCCAGGGTTTCTTGGATGAAACCAATTATCTTGATCCAGCGCTGTCTGGTTTTAGGCCAGGTCACAGTATGGAGACGGCTTGGTGGATGACCTCCACAGAGAGCTAGACAAGGGGAGCGTCTCCTTGTTGGTTCCCTTGGATATCTCAGCAGCTTTTGATACCATAAAACATGGTATTCTTCTGGGGTGGTTCTCCAGAATGGGTCTTGGGGGCATTGCTTTGCAGTGGCCTCCGATCCTTCCTGGAGGATTGCACTACCCAGTCGGTGAAGCTGGGGGACACCTGCTCAGACCCCTGGCCATTGACCTGTGGTCCCGCAAGGTTCCATTCTATCTCCCATGCTTTTTAACATCTACATGAAACTGCTGGATGAGGCCACCCACAGTTTTGGAGTTCGGTACCATCTTTACGCAGATGACACTCAACCCTATTACTCCTTTCCACCACTGAATCTTAATCCAGACAAGACAGAGGCCCTCCTAGCCAGTTGCGAGGGTGATTGGAGTATAGGGTGCCAATCTGTGTTCAGTGGGGTTACACTCCTCCTGAGAACACATTGTCTGCAGTCTGGGGGTCCTCCTGGATTCAGTGCTGATGCTTGATGCCCAGGTGTCAGCGGTGGCCAGGAGGGTCTTTGCACAGTTAAAGCTTGTGCGCCAGCTGCAACCATACCACAGAAAGCTTGACTTGGCCATGGTGGTCCATGCCTTAATTACAGATTGGACTACTGTAATGCACTCTATATGGGGCTGCCTTTAAAGACAACCCAGAAATTGCAATTGGTACAAAGGTTGGCAGCCAGACTTCTAACTAGAGCCAATTACAGGAAGCACACAACACCCCTATTAAATCAGCTCCAATAAGTTTCCAGCCCCAATTGAAAGTGCAGGTTATTTATTTATCGTGTCAGTATCAACCAGACAATTGTATTACATTTTAAACAAATTTTTAACAAACAGACAAAACAGAGTTTGCAAGGTTGGTAGTTGATTAAATGTCCTTTGACCAGTATCTGGCCACTTGGAGTGCCTCTGGTGTTGCCGCAAGGAGGTCCTCCATTGTGCATGTGGCGGGGCTCAGGTTGCATTGCAGCAGGTGGTCTGTGGTTTGCTCTTCTCCACACTTGCATGTTGTGGATTCCACTTTGTAGCCCCATTTCTTGAGGTTGGCTCTGCATCCCGTGGTGCCAGTCTGTTCAGCGCCTTCCAAGTTGCCCAGTTTTCTGTGTGCCCGGGGGGGGGGGGGGGGAGAGGTCCTCTCATTTGCTATCAGCCATTGAAGTGCAGGTTATGACCTATAAAGCCTTAAACGGTTTAGGTCCTGCCTATCTTCAGGACCGCATCTCCCCCTATGAACCGGATCAGGCTCTAAGATCCTCCGCGGAGGCCCTCCTCTTGCTCCCACCACTCTTGCAAGCACAGTTGGTGGGGATGAGGGAAAGAGCCTTCTCGGTGGTGGCCCCTGACTTTGGAACTCCCTCCCAGGGAAGATTAGGCAAGCCCCCACATTGTCCTCCTTTCTCAGGGGTTTGAAAACCTGGATGTTTCAGCTTGCATTTGAGAATGCCTTGTCCCTAGTTATAATTGTCCAGTCCTTAGGTTCCTTAATATTTTGTTCTCTCCACTTATTCAAATACCCGGCCCTATGAAGCACTGTTTGCACTACCCCAGGCCGGGCCCTTTTATAGTCTGGTCACACCCATTGTACTACTGGTGATTGATTTTGTCTAATATTGTTTTGATTGAGTTTTAACATTGCTGTTTTATACTCTGATGTTTTATTGAATTGTGCTTTTATGTGGATTGTTATTTTTAACGATGTTTTAATTGTGTTTTTGCTTTGATGGATTGTTTTGTATTTGTGTCTGTGGGCATTTTGTCCGATCTGCAAGCTGCCCCGAGTCCCTTCGGGAGATGGTGGTGAGGTATTAGAATAAAGTTATTATTATATATTCTTATTATAAAACTACAACTCACAGGTTTCCATAGCCAGTTAAAATACTGTCAAATGGCATTTGTTCCACAGAGTCAGCACCAACATGGAATACCTCTTGCCAGGCTGTTCTCTCTATGAAAAGGGGGTGTTCAATGCCGAGTGGCAAAAGCCACAATCCGTTCTCCCTTGTTGGTGGAGTTTCTGTGGGATTTGTTCAGATCTGAACAAATGTCATTCATCTTTACTGCTTTCTTGTCTCTCCACTTTTTGCTCATTGAAGGAGGATGCGATTGGAGATGCTTGCAGACCCGACACTTTGAAAGCCATTCATTTCAGCTCCGGCCAAGATTTCCCTTCCTTTCTACAACAACAGTTTATATGTTGTCTAAATAATGCTTCCCCTTTTCTCCAGATGGCTCTGAAAAACACATTTCCAGTTTCCCCCTTTTTCATCCCTTTCTCTTTCTGGGTCTTCTTTCCTAAGCTCCAGCCAGGGCGAAAGTAAGCAAAGGAGGCTTTTGGAGTCATTTTGTTGGCCACGAAAGGGGAGGAATGTGTCCAAAGCGTTCTCTGTGGAGGGATTTGCTTTCCATTTGAGTCCACTTCAAGGCCCTGGTTGAGCTTAGCTGGCTTCTTTCTTCCCCCCACCCCCAACCTCCGTCTCCCCCAAATCGTATTTGATCTCATCAAAGAAGGATTTGCTGAGTGATGGAGTTGCCCCTGCAAAGATGAAGTTGTTCGTCTTTCAGTGTATCTCTCTCTCCTTTTTCAACTCAGCTTTCCAGGATTCAGAGAGAAGGAGATAAGCCACAAGATCTCAAAGCAAACCGATGAGACCCACACATCAGCAGGGATAAATGTTACATCAAGGTATGAAAAAAATGAAATGCATAAATGTAGAATGGATGCCGCTTGGCTTGAAAGCAATCCATACGGAGAATGGATCTGGAGGTTTTAGTAGACCACAAGCCGAACATAAGCTGTGAGATGCAGCGGATAAAAAACCCAATGCAATTCTAGGTTGCATCGAATAGGATTAGTGTCCAGATCAAACGAAATAATAGTCCCACTTTCTTCTGCTTTGGTCAGACCTCACCTGGAATAACATTGTGTCCAGCTCTGGGCAAATCAATTCAAGTAGGATATCATGAAACTGGAACCAAGAAAAGGGCAACCAATATCATCAAATGCCTGGAAGCCAGACCTTATGAGGAACAGCTTTGGAAGCTGGGTATGTTTAGCCTGAAGAAGAGGAGACTGAGAAGAGATACGATAGAACCATCTTTAGATATATGGAGACCATATGGAAGATGGAGACGCCTTGGTTTGGGGTTGGACTGGATGACCCTTGAGATCTCTTCCAACTCTATGAATCTATGATTCTGTGATCTAAAGAAAATAATAATAATAATAATACTTTATTTGCATTCTTCCCTATTTCCCCGGGGGGACTTAGGGAGGATTCCAGCAAACGCAAACATAAAATGCCTGGAAACAACAAAACACAGATAAAGGTAAAGGCTTCCCCTTCCAGCTCTGAGGGGTGGTGCTCATCTCTGGTTCTGTGGGGTGGTGCTCATTTCCATTTCTAAGCCGAAGAACCGGCATTGTCTGTAGACACCTCCTAGGTCATGTGGCCAATATGACTGCATGAAGCACAGCTTACCTTTCCACTGAGGCAGTACCTATTGATCTACTCACATTTGAATGTTTTCAAACTGCTAGGTTGGCAGAAGCTGGGGCTAACAGCGGGAGCTCACCCCATCCTGCGGATTCGAACCGCCAACCTTCCAGTCAGCAAATTCAGCAGCTCAGAGGTTTAACCTGTTGCACCTCCGCCGTCACTTAAGAGATGCCACTTAAGCATTAGGAAGAATTTCTTGACTATAAGAGCTGTTCGACAGTGGGATGGACTAGTACCTTGACAGACATTATCTTGGAAACACAACTCTCTTTCTTCCATTTTGGATCAGCATCTTTCTGGAATACTTTCACTGTGTATTCAGTGCGGCAGAGTTAGAAGAGACCACAAGGGCCACGCAGTCCCAACACAAACCCAATATAGTATAGCCCAAAGAAAGCACTGCTTTCATGAAAAGAATAAATATACCAAGAAGGAACCAGATCCCATCTGATCTTGGAAGCTAAGCTGAGTGAACCCTGGTTAATACCTAGATGGCAGACCAACAATAAATATCGGGTACTGTAGGTTGTATTTCAGAGGAAGGAACTGACAAAACCACCTATGCAATATCTATAAAATCCTACTATATATAAAATCACTCCTATTTCTGTGTGCGGATTAGTGTATTACAGGCCTCAATGGTGTCCTGAGTTCTTTGTTAGTTTTCTGGCTTTTACAGAGCTCTCTTTTCGAAGGGTCTGTCAGTGTCCGCCTTGCTTTAGCACCTCCTTTCAATGTGCTCAAAGGCAAAGAGATCCATCTTGTTTAGTTGCATTCAATCACTTTTTAATATCGAAAATGTCTGGATGCCTCCTCTTCCTTTGGACACAATATCCTTCTTGTGACCACAAGTTGATGGAGCTGTGGTTTTCATGTGGTTTGAGGACGGCCGCCTGCAAAGGGGAGAAGAACCCAATCGCTTTTATTCACTCACCTCCAGTCCCCAAACGACAATATCCCGAGGTCTTTCTTCCTTTCTTAGATTTCTTTGATTCCAGGCAAAGATAAATCGGAAGGCAGGGGGGAAGAAAAACCCTGTCTGATTTATTGGATGCCCTGATCTTTTTCTCCCTTCCTTGTTGTTGCCTTCGACTGAAGATACTGACTCTATGCAAGAAAACTACTTCATCACATTATCATATGGGAGTCAGATGTCGCCGGTCTTCTACTTATTCCTCTTGTTGTGTGTTTTTAAACTGCTTCTTCCTTATATCAAGGGATCCAAATGTTTTCCTGAATCAACATTTCTTGTATATAGGTCATTATCACCCGGCGTAACAGAAGATTTATATGATTTAATTATTAATGGCTTGAGAAGCTTTGATACCACATGGTACATGCTTCTGGGATGCCCACCTGCCCAACAGGAAGACAATGACACCTTGTATCTGTCCGGTAGATAGTTCTGTGTTAGAAAGATATGCATTGTATGCAACTCGATTGTGTGCACTAATACAGTTCTAATGGACATGTGGTCACAGCACAATCCACTGAAGGGTTAAGCAAATGGAGATGTGAACCTAGAGGGACAGCTGAGTCATGACCATGTGACAGGCATGGCAAGAATTGCACAATTTCCCATGGTCCCTGTGAGTATTTTAAAAAGTGGCAGACATGTGCAGATTCTCTTTGCCATTATGTCCTCTTTCTGAAATAGACCAATTTGAAATGGCTGCAGAAGGTGAGATCTGGGCAGTGGATACCAGAACCTGAAGGTGTGGATGCCAGGAGTGTTAAGCGGCAGTCAGCACCGGTTATCATCTGTCTGGTGAGTCTGTGTGCCTGGTGAGCTGAAAGAGAAGCTGATGTTCCAAAATGATGCTCACCAAGTTGGAGAAGAAGCCACCAAGGTATTTTATTTAATCAGCTGGTTGAGATCTCAGTCAGCGGTATCCTGCCAAAATAAGCTGAGACACCATACACAGCAAAAACAAGCATTTTTATACAGTACAGATTCAAAAGTTCCCGCTGCCCCCAGCTGGACCCAGCTGTGATTGGCCAAGCTCCTGTGACGTCAGGGAGGACTCCCTGTAGAGCAGTGGTTCTCAACTTGCGGTCCCCAGATGTTTTTGGCCTTCAACTCCCAGAAATCCTAACAGCTGGTAAACTGGCTGGGATTTCTGGGAGTTGTAGGCCAAAACACCTGGGGACCCACAGGTTGAGAACCACTGCTGTAGAGGCTGAACTGCTGCGTTAAATTGGCCAATGGGAGAGTGTTCCTCGTCTCTGATGCAGATGTAATGTTCTCCAATGGCTGAAGGGGGACAGGACAGAAACTTTAGATAATTGCTACATAGTACTGGAACAGACAAATTGGATTAAGAAATCCCTGAAGCTTTTATTGTCCTGCTAATGATCCTGTGAATCTCGACTGTGCAGGGTGATGACTTTGCGCCACTGTCCATTGTGTTCCAACAGAAAAATATTGCTTTGGGTGATTGGATCATAGATCTGTGCCTGGAAAAGGAAGTGGCATGAAGGGAAAAACAGGACATTTCTTGTATATCAACCCTGAACTTCTCCCCATCAGGAATACGTCACGTTCAGGTGGTAAATGGCTTTGGAAATCCAAGCAGCTACACAGTAAACGGATGGCCCTGTTCTGGAATCTGTTGCTTTACATAGCATGAGGTATGGGTCACAACTGTTGGGTGATTAAGTCCAAGTTTATTAAGATGTAGCTCAGGGAGGTAGCTCGAAGGTATCCCTGAGTTGAGATGTGTTTCATGAAAGGTCACCATGGTAGCTGGCTTTTCCAAAGTCTTATATATGGTACAAAATATAAAAACATATACACACAAGAGGTGTTCCAAAAGCAGAAGGGGACCTGATCCAGAGACCTATCACCCGTAAGCAATTAAGACACATGGGGCTTCCAAAGGGATCCAATCCCTCTTGGGCACCCATGGGGGAAAAAAGGTGAAATAAAGGCAAAAATAAGATAAACATACACATAAGGGGCCCGTGAAAGCAAGGGAGTCTAAAAGTTAGACAGGTTGACCCCCCATGGGAAGGGGAACACATGTAAAGGACCTGTGGGTGCTGAGAGAGAGAGATCATCTGGTCTGGACCTCCGTACCCACGGGGGGGGGGGGGTGTAGGGCTGACACGGATTATGGGATATGAGGTAAGATGCAAGGGAAGGAGTTATGGATAGGATAGGTTAGTAAAGGGCAAAGATAGCCTGGAGTGGAGGGAACAAGGCAGAATGTGGCTTGGGGGTCTGCTAGCACTTCCAAAGAAGCTAGGGGGTGGCGATGGGGTCCTGGAGTGCTGTTGAGGGGCTGTCCGGTGGGGATGGCTATGAGGGAGTCATATTCCGCAGTCGTGGAGGGCCATAGTCCATGGGTCATGTGGCCATTGCCGGCTCAGCTGGGGAATGCGGAAGTGAAGGGAAAGGGAAGATTCAATGCAGCAAAGAAGACTGAGAAGTGAAAGTTAAGGATAACTTCCTTTTATTAAGGGTTCCAAGCAGTGTTTCTCAACTTGGGGGTCGGGACCCCTGGGAGGATGTCAGTGGGGCCGCCAAAGACCATAAGAACACACAATATTTTCTGTTGGTCATGGGGGTTCTATGTGGGAAATTTGGACCAATTCCATCATTGGTGGGGTTCACAATGTTCTTTAATTGTAGGTGAACTATAAATCCCAGCAACTACAACTCCCTAATGTCAAAGTCTATTTTCCTCCACCAGTGTTCACATTTGGGCGTATTAAGTATTTGTGTCAAGTTTGGTCCAGATTCATCATTGCTTGTGTTCTGGATGTAAGTGAACTACAACTCCAAAACTCAAGTTCAATGCCCATCAAACCCATCTAGTATTTTCTGTTGATCATGGGAGTTCTGTGTGCCATAATTGGTTCAATTTCATCATTGGTGGAGTTCAGAATGCTCTTTAGTTGTAGGTGAACTATAAATCCCAACAACTACAACTCCCAAATGACAAACTCAATCTCCCCGCCCCCCACCATTATTCAAATTTGGGCATGTTGGGTGTTTGTGCCAAATTTGGTCCAGTGAATGAAGATATATCCTGCATATCAGATATTTACATTACGATTCATAACAGTAGCAAAATTCCAGTTATGAAGAAGCAACTAAAATAATGTTATGGTTGGGGGTCACCACAACACGAGGAACTGCATTAAGGGGTATTAGGAACGTTGAGAACCACTGGTTTAGACCATAATGGGGTCAGCTAAGTCTCCTGGGTGTTGGTAGCTGTTACTGGATCCCCCAGACTTCCGGACATCCACATAATTCATTTTAATAAAATAAAAAGCCATGTTAACCTGTGGAATGCACTGTTACAGTACCAAGTTAATTGAATTTGATAATTTAATTTGTGTGTGTGGGGGGGGGGGGGAATGTCTGTGTTCGATATCAGTTCCACATTGATGTCTTTGCCATGCAACATTCTTGCCATGCGGTGCTCTTGCTTTGATGCTCAATTGGCATGTGGCTCTATTGGCATGATCCTTTGCCATAGTTCATGCTGTGTTGTTGTGATTAGATCTCCGTATATATATTGATAACAGAACTGATGTGTAAATAGCTCTGTATATAGCAATGAGTGAAGAATAAAGCCTCCAAAGTAGTTTGGATTAAAGCCGGAGCTAAACTGTATTATTGTGGTGAGTGGCAAACAAGGCCAGAGCTATAAATCTCTGCTAACTACAGATAAGGACTCTTCAGTGTTTTGGTTCAATTTAACTACTTGACTTGAAAGACATTTAGTCCTATGTGCATCTCTGAGAGGATGTGAAAAGAGGGAATGATTCACATACCTACTTCGAGGGTGTTTGTTGGTTTATCTTAACTCCACACCAACAGTATCCCTCATCAATTGGTATTCAGATGGATGGGTAATGCCCCTGAGGATGAGATCAGAATCCAAAATGACCTTAAGATATTAGAAAGCTGGGCCCAAATTAACAAAATGGATTCAATGAGAAAAAATGTTGGGTAGCATTCATCAGGAAAAACGAAATGCACAAATATGAGATGGGTGACACCTGGCTTGACAACAGTCCATATGAAAGGGATCTAGAAGACTCAGTAGACCAGAGGCTGAACATGAACCAACAGTGTGATGCGGCAGCTAAAAAGACTGATGCGATATTGGGCTGCATCAATCAGAGACTGAGGGAAGTATTAGTCCCACTCTATTCTGCTTTGGTCAGAATGGACAAGATGGAAGGTGTCCAAAGGAGGGCCACCAAAATGGTCCAATGTTTTGAAACCACAAATCCTTATGAGGAGAAGCTTATGGAGCTGGGTATGTTAACCCTGCGGGGTACATCAAAGCCATGTTTAAATATGTGAGAGGACGTCCCATTTTAAGAGAGAAAGCTTATTTTCTGCTGCTCTGGAGACTAGGACAGAATTAAGCAATAGACTTGTGTGTTTGATGTGGAAATACCCTTGATTTGGATGTAGTTCAGATGTTTAGCACTTTTGAAGCAAGTTCCAACACGCCTGCTTGCTGCCCAAAACCCGTGATTCTTAAGTTTCAGGTGTATTTGGATGTAGCTGTGACGGATCTAAAATACAAAGGGCAACCAAGCCCTGCTGAGAGGCAAAGCCAAATCTGTTGGCATGCCAATCAGGGCTGACAGAGGCGGGAGGGGGAGGCAGAGGCGGAGATCGCTAAAAAATCTTGTTTTTTAAAACTTTGAAAATTTGCCAAAAATCTGTGGATAAATCAAATGTTCTGAAATTTGGTGAGCTACCAGTGGTAAATGTGTTCTACCTCTGTAGCAAGTTTAATCAGGATAGCTCAAAAATGAGGGGGAGAGAAGCCCCTCAAGTTTCCCCACTGACAGTAATGTTTTCCTTAATGTGCATGTGTGACACCGCCATTAAAGAAGTACTTACGAAGATTCAGAAGTTTAGTAAATTTTTACCCCCAAAATTTGGAAAGGACTTTAGAAATGAAGCGTCAGCACCCCCTACTTTTGAACACAGTTTAGAAGCTTTTCTCTTTTTTTTGGATCGCACATGCCTATTAAGCAATTGATTCAAACTACAGGGGAAAATATTCCATATAACAATTCAGAAGAACTTCTTGGCAGCCAGAGCTTTTTGACAGTGGACTATGCTGCTTGAGAATCTGGTGGCATCTCCTTCTCTGGAGGTTTTTAAGCAGAGGCTGGATGGTCATCTGTCAGGAGGGATCGGATGGTGCCTTCCTGCCTAGCAGAAGGGGGCTGGACTGGATGGCCTTAGGATCTCTCCTAATTCTAGGATTCCATGAGTATTCCAGCAGTTTGAAAGATCAGCCCTCCTGCCACTCCAGTTTTGGAAGGTGGCCATTGTACTCATGTTTGCCATTAATGGTACTTCTGAGTCCTGGAGAATGTTGGGTTGGCATCTCTTCCCTCTCTAATTCCTTCGTAAGCAACTAGAGCCTCTCCTGGTGTCTGATCCATTCAACCTCACTGACGTCAAGTGGTCTCTCCTTGAGGAAGGGCATTGCAGAGGAAGGGCAACCACCAGCTTTCCTGCTCCCTCTTTCTCTCTTTTCATAACCATAGGACCATATCAAGTGATTTGTCTTGACAATCCAGTAACTCAGGAAGAACGGTGGGCTTCCACCCCACCCTCCAGAGCTGGAGTGGTGATATTTCCACAGAACTCCTACTTAAGTGAGGCTTACTCCTCATAAATCACAGACCTTTGCCAACTCACTTTTGATCAATCTTTTCCAGGTGTTCCTACCAGGAACCTGTCGAGGCCTTGGCTTGTCGGCTGGGGTTTTGATTAGTGTCTAATTATCTGATTATCTGCGCCTGTATATGGCCTTGGTGGGAAACCAAGTTCTGACAGTCTTGGGATTGGACTCGCGATGGCCGAAGGGGGGACACATTTGCCACGGTGTCGTTTTGGCCATTATAGGTCTTGTGGTTGGACATCCCTCCCCACAGTGCCTTGCTGCTAACAAATGATGCCTTCGGCAGAACATGTACGGAATAAATCGAACAAGGTGTTGCACTGAGCCGTCAAAGGCTGAAATCCTTGGCCAAAAAATATATATTTTATACTCATGGCAGCACATTGCAGCCAGTTCTCTACATCCGCTGCTTAGCTAAGTGTCTTACTACCCATCGAATGCCTAATGGTCTAGATTCAGAATCTCATGCGGAGGAGTACCCAAACTACAGTATTTGGTTTATTCTAAGATGCACATTTTTCCTATATAAACATCTCAAAAAACGGGGTGCATCTTAGAATCGCAGGTTCTTTCCATACACATAAACTTCAATATATACTTGGTATTGCCCAGGTATTGGAAAGACTGATTCCCCTTCTTTCATCCTGTCTTTCTCTTTCCCTCCTCTCATACCTTTTCTCCTTTCCTTTCTCCTTCTTCCCTCCTTTTACTTTCTTCCTTCTCCCTCCTCCCTTCTTCCATCCTTCCTGCCTTCATTCCTTCCATTCCCGGCTTCCCTCCTTATTTTACTTTCTCCCCTCTCCCTCCTCCCTCCTTCCATCCCTCCTGCCTTCATTCCTTTCATTCTCTTCTTTTTTCATCCTTCCTTACCTCCTTTTTATTACTTCTCCCTCCATTCCTTCCCCATTCCTTTCATTCCCTTCTTTTTTCTTCCTTCCTTCCCTCCTTGTACTTCCTTCCCCCTCCCTTTTCCCTCCTTCCATCCCTCCTGCCTTCATTCCTTCCATTCCCAGCTTCCTTCCTTTTACTTTCTTCCCCCTCCCTCCTCCCTCCTCCCTCCTTCCATCCCTTCCGCCTTCATTCCTTTCATTCTCTTCTTTTTTTTCTTCCTTTCTTGCCTCCTTTTTCTTATTTCTCCCTCCCTCCCTTCCCCATTCCTTTCATTCCCTTCTTTTCCTTCCTTCCTTCCTTCCACTTTCTTCCCTCTCCCTCCTCCCTCCTTCCATCCCTCCCACCTTTCTTTCATTCTTTTCTTTCTCTCTCTCTTCCCTTCCTTCCCTTTTCCTGGCTCCCGTCTCCAGCTCTGAAAGGGCCTATCTCACTATTTGCAATACGTCTCCCTTTCTGTCTCTTTCTCTTTCTTAAGGAAATTCCGGTCAGAAGGGATGAAATTCACATTATACCTCGATCAGAAAGGAAAAATGTTATAAGATTATGCATCGTTGTTATTTGATACCAGGATGATTGGCCAAAAGGCATCAAGGCATTTCCAATGAATGATGAAAATGCAAGCAACGGGTGGGATCTTTTTCCCATATGCGGTAGACTTGCGTGTCGGCCAACATTTTCTGGAGTCAAATACACAGTTTAATGCAAATGAAAAATTGATCAAGTGAATTTTCAGATGAATCCTGAACTGTATTTCTTTGGATTGGTAGAAGATTGAGAAGATACATGGCAAATGACTACAATACACAATTACAGAAGCAAGAATATTGTGTGTGCAGAAGTGGATGGATACAGTTATACCAATTGGTGTGCCTACAATGTAGAATGAATGCAGTTTGAATTCACTTGAACTGCTAAGAAATCACTTGAACTGCCATAGCTCAATGCTATGGAATCATAGGAGTTGTTGTTTAGCAACACCTATCATAAGTTACTCATTGGCAAGGGTTTTTGTGTTCCCCTTTGACATCAAGAAATTATAAAGTTACTCTGTATGCCCTATATAATTTACCCTGTAGACCCCAATTGATGTGTCAAACATCAATTGATAAGCTATCCATTGGCAGCAGTTGTGTGCAGGCCTGTAGCCGGGGGGGGGGGGGGGGGGGTGGGGGTGGGGGGGTGGGGGGTGGGTTAGGGGTTCAACTCCCCCGAAATTTTTCAGGTTAAAAAAACCCTGATTTACTCATGAATTTTAACTAGTTAACCAAATCCTCATGCTAAGTCTATGAGACGCAAAAAATTAAAAGTCCCTCCAGAACTGCAAGCACTATCTCAAGCAAATATTGACAATTTATTCACACTGTCATTACTTGCAGCAATAGCCGATGTAGTGAAGCAACCAAGTTGGGTGTGTGTGTGTTGAATGTTCTCATTAAGGAGGCCAGACTTGTTGGAGGTGGTTGACAGGGGCGGAGCTGCAGGCTATTGAAGGCTGCTCTGCCCCCCTGCTGTGCTCTTTGCTTCAGCATGAGCTAGGAGGCAGGTTTCAATCCACACACCCCCCCCCCCCAAATTTTCAACCCTCCCCGAATTTTTTTTCTGGCTATGGCCCTGGTTGTGTGTGCCTCTCCAGTATGAAGAAATGTTAAATTGCCCTATATATTCTGTATACCTTATGATAAGTTACACATTGGCAATGGTTTTGTGTGCCCCTCCACTGCCAAGAAATGAGGTTTATTTTATTATTTATTTATTTACAGTATTTATATACCACCTTTCTCACCCCTGGGGAGACTCAAAGCGGTTTACACATAAATAATGGCAAGATTCAATGCCTTAGGTTGGGCACCGATACGATGCCAATACAAACAATTACAATAGTAAAACCACAATTAACCATAAATCACAATTAAAACAATACATCAACAAGCACTAAAACAATAAAACAGTTTCGTCAGTCGAATCAACGTTCCAGTCAATGTCCCTCTAAAATGGTACATACATCTACTGTCCGAAGGCTTGGTCCCAGAACCATGATTTTAATTTTTTTCTAAAAGCCAGGAGGGAGAGAGCGGTTTCCCTATATACCCTATATATCCTACTAGCCGTCCCCTGCCACGTGTTGCTGTGGCCCAGTCTGGTGATCTGGAAAATAAAGTAATGAGAAAGTACTGTCTTCTAATACACTATATGTAATTTCTTTCTGCTTGTGGGTCAACAGTATTTGATTACGTTTTCTTGCCCTGGTGAAGGGAGTTGGACCGGATGGCCTTAAGTATTTTCTATTGGTCATAGGCGTTCTGTGTGGGAAGTTTGCCCCAATTCTATCGTTCATGGGCTTCAGAATGCTCTTTGATCATAGGTGAACTATAAATCCCAGTAACTACAACTCCCAAATGTCAAGGTCTATTTCCCCCAAGCTCCATCTGTATTCCTAGTAGGGCATATGGAATATTCGTGCCAAGTTTGGTCCAGATCCATCATTGTTTGAGTCCACAGTGCTCTCTGGATGTAGGTGTACAACTCCCAAACTCAAGGTCAATGCCCACCAAACCCTTCTAGTGTTTTCTGTTGGTCATGGGAGTCCTGTGTGTCACCTTTGGTTCAATTCCATAATTGGTGGAGTTCAGAATGCTCTTTGATTGTAGGTGAACTATAAATCCCAAGAACTACAACTCCCAAATGTCAAAATCAAAATATTTTCAGTGAAGGACATACATTGGGTTGTTAGGTGTATGCTGTCCAAATTTGGTGTCAATTTGCCCACTAGTTTTTGAGTTCTGTTAATTCCACAAACGAAAATTACATTTTTATTTATATAGATAATAAATTACTAATTGGCAAGGTTTTTGTGTGCCCTCCCTTCCGACACGAAGAAATGATAAAGTTACCCTAAATGCCCCATATAAGTAATCCTATATGTCCTATATATTACCCTATATGCTCTATATAAGTTATGCAATGCACCAGATGTGTCAAACACCCTATGATAGGTTACCTATTGGCAAGGGTTTTGTGTGCCCTTCTGACGCCAAGAAATGATAAGTTACCCTATGCCCCTAGTATCTACCTTATGATAAGTTACCCACTGGCAAAAAGTTTTGCATGCCCTCCTGCTGCCAAGAAATAACAATGATCTAAGAAATATCATTTCTCTGTGGCTTGCACACAAAGAGGTAGCCCGCTCATTCGGAGAGAGGGGGTGGAGGGGAAATGCAAACACGCCGAGCAATGTTATGTATTGATTCCACTGGCCAGGAAAAAAAGCCATAAAGCCCACATTTTTGAATCCGAAGCAGGGAGATTTATGAGGCTTTTGCAAATGGGAGTTGTATCTGAGCGAATCCCCAGAGCGCAGAAGCTCTAATCATGAACATACTCCAAGCATGGACACACAGTGGCCGGCCAATTGCTTCCGTCTGGATCCGGCTCCTGCGAAAAGACATGCCCAGGATTGAGCTGCCCCATCTGACAGTTGGGTAAATGAATTGCCAATTCATTCTGAGCTTGGAGGGGGACTCTCAAGCTATTTTATTTAGTTGGTCTTTTGCTTTCTTTCTTTCTTTCCTTTTTCTTTCCTTTCCTTTTTTTTTATAAATGGGAGCCTTTTATATACCTTTCTTTGATCAGCCGGGGCCTTGACAAATTATTTTTCCGAAGCATTTCTCCAGCCTTAATACCGGACAGAAGAAAAATGGATCCATTTCTCCAGCAGGATTTTTTAATGCATGAAAAAATATTAGGGCTTTCAAAATTCCTCCTCCTGATTTTGGAATGTGAATGTGTGCTTTAAGCAACCACGGAGAGTGAGATCCAGGCCGTGGATAGCAAACCTGAAGCATTGATACAGAGTCCCAATAAAAGGATACTGGTACCGGCCACAGGCCGCTTGTGGATCCGTGTGCCTGGCGAGATGAAGAAGCTATTCCAATGTTCCCAAATAAATCTCACCAATTTGAAGGAGAAGCCTTCAAATAGCCGGGGGGGGGGGGGGGGCTTGAGGGGCTTCAGCCCCCCCCCCCCCCGAAATTCTCATGGTGGTTCGCGAAAAGGCCTTACTGGTGCATTATTTAAACTGTTATGTTTATTCATATCATGATCTGATCACCATACTCAATATATCCCATATGCATGGGGGTATTGGGGTAATTATACAAAAGGTTTGCTAAGCTAGACCCTCTTTCACTCAGACTCAGCCCACCCCGAAACTCAGCCCCCCTGAACCCCCCCTGGAAAAAAATCACCCCCACCCCCCGAAACGAGATCCTGGCTACAGGCCTGACTGAGGTATTTTATTCAAGTTAACTGAAGTGGATGCCAGCTCGCGGTAATCTGCCAAAGTAAGCTGAGATGCCATAACATTGAAAAACAGACATTTTTATACAGTACAGTTCTTTGAAATTCCCACTCCTACCCCAGATGAAGCCAGCTTCGGCGTGATTGGTGGAGTCCTGTTGACATCATGATCAGCTGGGTGGGATTCCCTTGTGAGGCAGGTCTGCAGCACCGCCAGCCAATCAGAGAGCATTCCCCACTTTCAGTACAGATTTCCTCTCTTCAATGGCTGACGGGGGGGGGGGGGGGGGCAGGATGGAAACCAGACAAAGAACACATAGTTTTGTGATTGGATTACATTGTCCCAACTCCGGGATGAACAAAAAGAGACCAACAGGTCTCATGCTGATCAAAAGTTTCAATTCCTAGAACTGCCAAAGCTCAATGGTATCCTAGCAGTTGTAGTTTAACAAAGCCTTCTCCACCAAAAAGGGCTGGTACCTCAACACACTGAACATCCCAGGACTCCATTGCATTGTGCCATAGCACTTCAAGTGGTGTCAAGCGGTCTTAATTTGACTCTATAGATACAAGCCTTGATCTAAAATCCCTATCATCTCAACCTAGCCATAAAAACCCAACTTGCTTTGCACAAGCCACACTCTCTCAGCTTCAGAGGATGGCAATGAAGTCAATACCTTCCAATCCAACCTTGATCAACTCCTGTGATAGCAAGACCATAAGTTGGAGTCAATTTGGGGATGCAGAACAAGAAGTCTAGAACTTCCAGAGAACCAGATGATGATGATGATGATGATTGTTGTTGTTGTTGTTGTTGTTGTTGTTGTTGTATATGGTTAATACCACTATTCTGAAACAAAAGGTATTATTTATAGTTGGTCAGCAAATGCATGTAAGCATTATCTCAGAAGAAACAAGACTTTCTTCATAATCTTGCAATGAGTCCCCAGCTTCTTCTGTGGGTTCTATTGAAAGTTCCCATTTCTATTTCTTTCCTCATCTCAGAAGAGGCATCCCCTCTTGCATGACTTAGGTACAAGGTGTCATTTGTCAGGTACTTGTGTTTATTTGGCTATTTCTTTCAAAATGTGTCAACATAGTTGGAAGTGCCTTTTCTTAGTAGACCAGCTTTCCCTGACTCTGACTGTCATTGTACTGCAAATTCCCTCCGACCCAGTCACATGAATATTGTAGGATTGTAGCCCAAGAACATCTGGAGCAGTTGAGGTTTCCCATTGGGAAATGTCAACATTGAGATCAATGGCCATGGGCTTTTGTGTATTGTATTGTATTGTGTAGTGTAGTTACCCCCATATGGGAGTTGTGTTTTCAAGGTGCTGAGTGGTATCCATGAGCTACTCAACCAAGGCAGCAAACCTGGAACCCAACATACAACCCAATGTGCAATGTGCAGCCTATGGAAAGGCATCAAACACACCACTCTGTACCTTCAAGCTTGAATACCATGTGGATGTCCCACATTGGACAATGGCCAACCCCTGTACAGAGGGATTCAGGGTAGTGGGGAACATCAGTAGGGCTCTGTCTCTTTATCTGAGATTGTGCCATGCTGAAGATAGATAGCGGACATTGAATAGATCCTGTAAACCAGTGGTGTACAACCTTTGGTCCTCCGGGTGTTTGAGACTCCAACTCCCAGAAGCTCTGGGCAGCTTGTCCAATGGTCAGGAATTCTGGGAGCTGAAGTCCAAAACCCTTGGAGGACCAAAGGTTGGACGCCACTGATGCAAACGGTCTCTTGGATGTAGAGGTCTACCCCAATGAAGCTTCGATTTGGGCAGTGTTTTTTCTCTGAGTACAAAATGGTTTGTTGTGGTTTGAGCATTGGGCCACAACTCTGGAGACCAGGGTTCAAATTCAGTCATGCAACCCACTGCTTGACCTTGGGCAAGTCATGGTCCAAGGAAGGCCAAGGTCTTCTGAAGCTATTTTGCCAAGATATTGGCTCCTTCTGCTTGCCATATATTGTCAAAGACTCAAAGACTTGCCATAAAGAAGAGAGGAGGCTTGAAGAAAGAAAAGCCGGTGCCCAGCTACCTTGTACTTCATCGCACATGGTTTTTATTAACCATCAATTGCCACACACAAAAAAATATGGGAAGATCCAATAGCTAGAGTCCCGCCACCCCCTTCAAAACATACATGTGGACGTATTGGCATTTGGTCACCCTGCTCCCCATATATAACATTCACCCAGGTCCCTATGCGGTCATATGCTCACATGTACACCCTGTTTTTCTTCATTAGGGTTGTATATCATTTTGGAAAAAGTACAACTTGGAAAAAGACTAGGAAGGGGAGGTGGGTAACTGGCATCTCCTTAAAATAGCAAAGTCCCCCGCCAGCCGCTTTGCCCATTGTATGGCCTGTTGTGACTTATTAGAATACCTATTTGTCAATAAATACTAGTACCAATAAAATATTACATCCAAAGAACCCTGCAATGAGATCATTGTCTTTCCTTGACCTACACACAAGCTTCCCACCTAACTCAGCACTTTTTTTAAACACAATTTTGTTTAAACGTCGCCTTTAACATATGCAGATAATAGTTTTGCATTATCATTATCATTTTTTACAGAGGAAGGAAAAAAGAGCAAAAGGATCGTTTTACAACTTTGATTTTTTTCACCACCACCTTCATTACGGGTATATTTTTTACTTATTTTAACAATTGAGTTGGCATTGCTTTGGAGATGTTTCCATTTTAGAAAGTAAAGATGGGTGAGTTGAAACCCTGGAAGGAACCTCAATGCTTTGCTGCCATTTTTTGGGAGCATTCCCCAGTGGAAACTATTATTTAAATTGCCCTCACTTGTTTCAAAACTCTATTCATTTGCCCACATTGCGATCCATAATGTATTTACAGAGGCCATAGTGACTGGTCAGGCTCAGAGAGTATCAGAAAAGGGAAGGTGGACGGAATACTAAGGAAAAGATGGCATAGTGGAGATGATACATTTATAAGATATAAGGCCAAGTTGGGCGGACTTCAGACATAACAAACACCTGAACTCCCAGATCCACCAATAGGGTCAGATCCAGAAGACATCAGTTGCACCAGGGCCATGTTCTGCTAGGACTTGGTTTGCAAGTACCAGAACCATACTGAGCTCACCATCATTTCAATACAGAAGTCTGTTCTGGGTTATCCCACACTTCCTTACTTTCAGCTGCCAAATTTGGAGTGGTGGAAGTCATTTAATGGTTAGGAATGGCAAACAAAGATTAGCAGGAACATCTCCTGAACCTTGATCTATGGACATATCTATTCCATGACCTGGAAGCAGTTGTGTATGTTCATAGGCTTTGCTGGTGCACAGATCTTCCATGGATCAAGAGGAAAGGAAAGGAACGGGAACAGCCTTCAGTGAGAAGAGAAAGTAGGGAAGCCCAGGAATTCTGGGCCAGAAAGACTTTTTGTGAACAAATGAGATACATTCAGCTTGAAAATCAGGAGGAAGCTAAAAGGGGGAGGTCTTTCTTTTTCCTTCTCAGGTGATGGACAGTCACTGAATGTGGATGGTGAGAAATTCAGGACAAAGTAAAGACAGTACACAGTTCAACTGTGGAACTCACCACCACAGGAAGTAGTATCTTTAGCAAAGTATCCTTATCCATTGGCCATGCAACCTAGGACTGATGGGTTCTTCAACCCAACCACATCTGGGAAGCTGCACAGCATCCATGGTTGGGCTAGACTTTGGTGTCAAGTCAAGCCTTTTAAGGTCCAAACTAATCACATCCTGCAAATTCTGATGTCACCAAGAATGGCAGTGGAGAGCTCATCTGCCACCCATAGGCCTCACCCAATGGGGCATGGAGGGAACGCTGGAAGAAATGGTATCTTAGTGGTGCATTTTGGCACAGTACAACAGATGTGCAATGCATAGCCTTGTGCAAATGCATGCATAGGTCCCTGCACATTGATGTGCAATGCACAGCTGTGCATAATCTGCTTCAGTCCCACTTTGGCAAAGTGGGACTGAATGTGGCTCTTCTGCATAGGACAAAAATACCCAACTACTTACCTAGGGGAAAGGATGCCTGCAGAAGACACCAACAGACTCTAATGTTCAGCTACTGCTGATGTAGCAGATGTTATAGAAGACGGGATGCTACATACGTGGCTGCCATTGGAAGTTTAACTGAACATCTAGCTTGGTCCGAAGAATAACATTAAGCTGAATATCTAGTCCAAAGCATCTTCAGGTCACAATAAACCTACAATCTTCAAAGGCACCATGAAGCTGATTGTCAGTCTGAATGGATGATGCCTTCATAAGCTCCCACATCCAGGGCCATCGTAAAGCCTCATCTCCATTCCATATATAAAAGCCAATAGGACTAAAAGTCGAATAGTTTTCTTTTTCAACAGCTGCCCAGTTTAGGGGGCTTGGGGGCATCACTTTTTCAGCCAGCTATGAGCAGCTTCCATTGAAAGTCACCGGATCCCCTTGGCGAGCGTCTCAAGTAAAAGAGAAGAGAGAAGGCTCAAACCAGGAAGGGGATGGGGGGGGGGGGGGGGAGACAAACATGAAGAGGCTCTTTTGGCAAGAATGATTTCATTCTCATTTTCTCCAACGTTTGACACATCACAAAATGACAAGGGCACCTGATGGTAAGGCCAAAATGCACTGAGCTAGACATTGGTATCAAACCATTTGGCCTCCCCAGCATTGAAGCCTTACACACCCTGCCCTTTTCAAGCCTCTGTCCAAAAAAGGGGAGCTGGTTCTTTGCTGAGAGTCTCCAAAGAACATTGAATATAGATACATATATATATTATTATTTATTATATAACAATGTCATCATCAACACAAAAGAAAAAGACAGAGAGGAAGAAGAAGGGGTAGGGGAATAAAACGCAACTTATTCTAGTGTTGTTGCTGCCATTGTTTTCCCCGAGCGCTCTCTTTCTATATTCTTGCCCAATGCCCAACGCAACTAAAACCCAAAGGATCGGTGGTGGGAGACGCAATGCAAACAACGTGGCTATTTCTGAGTGTGATAACAGTGGTGGTGAATGTGTGTTTGTGTGTCAGGGAGGAGGCATGGATCAGTCGATCACAACAAAAGCCGAGGAAATACAATACCATGGTCTGCCCTCCCCTCCCCGGAAGATAGGACACAGTCCAGTTCTCGAGTGTTGGTTTTTATATATATATAGAGAAAGATAGATTATATATATAGATATGAACATTCAGTTAAACAAGTCTGGGGAAAACACTCCTCATTTTGCTGCGGCGGACCCCCAGATCCCACCCGACTCTGCTCTCCCTCACATTGCCTGGTTAGCTGTTCTCATTCCATTCTGGCACCATGCCCACTCCATGGACTGAATGATACTGGTGCGGAGATAGGGTTCGGGGCACCCCATGTGAGTAAAGGAACTCGGCCGGTTGTAAGCCACTGGTGGGCGACTGGAGGCCCGCTTGAGGTCCACACTGCCGAACAATAGGCTGATGAGGGACGGCAGTTTGATGCTGGAACATGGCGTGGGTGTCCCCAATCTGGGGCGAGGTATGGTTGGCGACGGTGGCGAGGCGGGGCATCAGGGGGCCCGAGGTGAAGTGGGCCGAGAAGTGTTGGTATGGCAGGCGGTCCATGGGTTGCATGGCCGTGACAGTGCAGCTGCCGTAGGAGGGCACTGGGGGCCAGGTGTTGCAGCTGATGTCTTCCAAGCTGGGCACCGGCTCAGTGGCTGGGGCCGAGCTAGCATACATACAGGCTTGGCGTTGTGCGGACTCAGTCCTGTATGTGCTGGTGTTCAGTCCCTGCTGCTGGGAGTAGCCAGAGCGGTAGAAGGACTCATCCTCCTGGGGAGAGGTCTCCATGTAGGGCTTCTTGTAGGGGTGCTCTGTGGTCGAACATTCCTCATCTGCCAGGAGACACAAAAGGACATATATTTAAATGAGTGGGAACAGATGTGGAAAACAAATATTAAATTGACAAGATGACCTGGACTACAATACAATACACAACCTTTATTGGCATACAACAACAAAATCACAACACAAGCATCTATAGTAAGGGGAAGTCACAGATAAAAAGGAAAGCATTAATAAGAGTTACTAATCTCAAGAATAAAATGTGCAACAGTCTCACAAAAGAATGCATCAGAATTGTTCAGAATATAGTGGATTGTAGAACTGTGAAAAAAATGGAATTCCCATATTTCATCCGTGTATTATCATTGTTGTTGTTGTTTATTCATTCAGTCGCTTCTGACTCTTCATAACCTCCTGGACCAGCCCATGCCAGAGCTCCCTGTCGGCCGTCACCACCCCCAGCTCCTTCAAGGTCAAGCCAGTCCCTTCAAAGATAGCATCCATCCATCTTGCCCTTGGTTGGCCCCTCTTCCTTTTTCCTTCCATTTTCCCCAGCATCATTGTCTTCTCTAAGCTTATTTATTTTATTTATTTACTTTGCTTATATACCGTTGTTCTCAGCCCGGGGGCGACTATCTTCTCATGATGTGGCCAAAGTACTTTATCTTTGCCTCTAATATCCTTCCTTCCAATGAGCAGTCAGGCTTTATTTCCTGGAGGATGGACTGGTTGGATCTTCTTGCAGTCCAGGGCACTCTAGAATTTTCCTTCAACACCACAGTTCAAAAGCGTCTATCTTCCTTTGCTCAGCCATCCTTATGGTCCAGCTCTCACATCCATAGGTTACTATGGGGAATACCATTGCTTTAACTATGCGGATCTTCGTTGCCAGTGTGATGTCTCTACTCTTCACTATTTTATCGAGACTGGTCATTGCTCTCCTCCCAAGAGTCCTCCCAAGAAGTAAATGTCTTCTGATTT
The DNA here is from genome assembly GCF_037176765.1 of Anolis sagrei. NCBI lineage: Eukaryota > Metazoa > Chordata > Lepidosauria > Squamata > Anolidae > Anolis > Anolis sagrei. The sequence continues at coordinate 44,652,305 of NC_090034.1, read as the reverse complement.
CCTGGCTGCAGTTTACATCTGCAGTAATCTTTGCACCTAGAAATATACAGTCTGTCACTGCCTCCACATTTTCTCCCTCTATTTGCTAGTTATCAATCAGTCCGGTTGCCAGAATCTTGATTTTTTTATGTTTAACTGCAGCCCGGCTTTTGCACTTTCTTCTTTCACCTTGGTTAGAAGGCTCCTCAGCTCCTCCTCGCTTTCAGCCTAAATATCACATTTAGGGCATTCAAAGAATGGGGAAATGTTTCAACAGAGGCCAGGTCACAAGAACAAATCCTATTAGAACGTTCCACGTTTTTATATCTCCCATCCAAAAGAGCTGACGGCAACACATTACATCATGCAGTAGCCAAAGCTCTCCTCTGGGTGGGATGAATCAAAATGTGAAGATAAGCACGGAATGAATGACATGGTAGAGGAACAAGTTGTCTTTGCTGCAAGAGTCAGATTACGAAAGTCAAGATCCAAAAGTCTGCTCTTGACTAACTTGCAGGCTTTCTCATTTGTGAGCATTAAGAGTGCTTCCAAAGACAGGCCAATTGCTTCGATCTTTCTGAGAATCTGCTGTTTTGGACTACGAGAAAACTTCTACAAGATGGTGTGTAGATGGTACATGACACTGGAAACACTAACCAAGATGGATCTAATTTTTTTTAAATGTTTGTTGGAAATGTCAGCAAACAGAAGGAACCCTTTAACATATGTGGAGAACATGCCCTAAAGCCAAAAAAAAATCTCCATTATAATACATAAGAACATGGAGAATATCCTAAAAACTAAGGTACCACTAGAGCTAGAAGCATTTCTGTTGGGATGTATTGAAACTTTTGAAACTTTTTTTTATATATGATGACTGCAGCAAGGATTGTCTATGGTTATAACTGGAAACAAGAAAAGATTCCCACCCATGATCTATGGATTACAAAAATGATGGCTCTGGCAGAGATGGACAAATTGACTAAGCTTATACAATCAACAGAGCCTCCCAAATTTGAAGAAGAATGGCAGCCTTCTATTGACTTTTTTTTAAAAAAAGAGAAGAAAATATTAAAAACGGTGGGTTTTTATACATTAGTGTGAGCAAGTAACTATTGCATAGATTTAGGAATAACAAGATAAGAAAAAAAAAGGAGTTGGTGACAAGAACAACAGGATCCCCAATGATACCCAAGGGATTTTGGAAGATTAATCTTCAGACCCACTAAGACAAATTAACAAATGCTACGTCCAGCAAAGGACAAGAGGGATCCTCTCACCTCTGCAGGAGTCTACTGTATACCATGCAGCTGTGGACAAGTCTACATAGGGACCACCAAATGCAACAGCACCCAGATACGAATCAAGGAACATGAAAGGCACTGGAGACTAATTCAACCAGAGAAGTCAGCCATAGCAGAATACCTGATGAACTAACCCAGGCACAGCATACTATTTGACAACACAGAAATGCTGGACCACTCTAACAACCACCATTGCCACTTGCCTCCAGCAGACAAGGGCTCTTTCTCCCACCCTGGACATTATTCCACAGGCATATATAAATCTCACTTGCCTAGTTTCCAACAGACTTCACAACCTCTGAGGATGCCTGCCATAGATGTGGGTGAAACGTCAGGAGAGAATGCTTCTGGAACATGGCAATACAGCCCGAAAAACTCACAGCAACCCACAAAAGATAGTTTCTTTATTATGAAGATGACAACAGTGACAGGGCAGGAAGTACTAGATGGGGCTTTCTATTTTCTATTTTCCATTTCTCAATTTTCCTATTTTCTTTGCTTCAAATACACGTTATACCCTCTTTTCTCTTCCTCTGTTTTAGATTAGGCAAGTTTTTTCTTTTTTCTTTCTTTCTTTCAACATTGTAGAAATCTTTTTTTTGTATTGGATGACTATGAAAGATGATAATATGTTTTTAAAAAGTCCCTGTCTAACAGCCATTCTTGTAGCCTTTCCCACTCCCTGTACTTTACTAATAAAAATCATATTGCAAAAAAAAGGGACAAACGGATGGTATGCATGACCCATAAAGAAGTCCCACTTCTCATGCGAACACCTATTCACCAGACCAAGGATGTCTGATGGGGCCCCTTCTGGACCTTTAGGATTACAACACCCAGAATCCCCAATCCCTCATCGTGTTGACCAGGTCTGATGGAACACACGCATCAAGCCAATCCTGACCGAGACCACCTTTCACCTGGAAACCAATGCCCTCAGTGTGGGAGAAGATGCGGATTAAGAATAGGGCTCCACAGTCACCTACGGACCCACCAGTACACTGATCTTGGAAGACTATCCTACTTGGACAACGAGGGATTGCCTAAGTAGTAGTAGTAGTAGTAGTAGTAGTAAGAAGTAGTAGTACAACTCTCAGGATTTCATAGCAATTCATAGCAGTTCAGTCGATAGTGTACATGCATCTGTAAAGGTATCCATGTTTCCTCCTCCCTCTCCAGCTGAGGACTGCAACGACGTCTAATGCAAAGGGCAATGCCTACATTTTGCCCCCCATCGTCATCACACAATTGACTCCGCACATTACCAATTCTGCCGCCAGCGCTAGCATCAGGCAGCCACTGTGCCAGCTCTCGGTGCACCTCTATGGTTCAGGAGGTTGCTCGACTGTTCCGCACCAGGGAGAAGAGACAGGAAGGCAAAGGAAGGAGTCACCGCAGATCTCAGTGGCATGCATAATGGCGGTGGCAGGAGCCGCCAGGGCTGGTTATGCAGCGGTGAGGAGCAGAAGGCCACAAAACAGGGTTGAAAAGGCCACCTCCAGCCCCACACACTGTATGGTACCCACCCTTTTCCCAAGGAGTAGGGGGTCCGCCACCCTCCCTGTCTCTAAATGGCACTCCTGCTGAGACATCAACACAGAAGAAGCACTGCCAGAAGTGCCAGCGGAAAGGGCAGCTACATTGGCGGCCAGTCGATCGCCTTCCTTTCAACGGAAGCTAGGCAGGCTCCCGAAAAGAAAGATGTCCTGCTCTCGCTTGCAGGCTCATAATGATGATGATAACAGAAACTGTCATAACGTGAACCGCAAGACAATGTAAGGACAAGCATTGTTTGCCAAGTGAAAGGAAGGCATGCAAATGACATGGAAGAAGGGGGGAAGGAAGGGAGAACATGATAGTGCCCAGTTCTTCTGTTTAAGGGCTCAAGAGGGTACCGAACAACTAGTTGCATGCAACAGAACTGCAGGTGGTAGGAAGACCGAAGCCTGTTATGTAAGTTGGCCAAGATACTAAAAGGTCTGGAAATCAAGCCTACAGAGAAATTAGAATCATAGAATCATTGAATTGGAAGAGACCTCATGAGCCATCCAGTCCAACCCTCTGCCAAGAAGCAAGAAAATTGTATTCAAAGCACCCCCAACAGATGGCCATCCAGCCTCTGTTTAAAAGCCTCAAAAGAAAGAGCCTCCACCACACTCTGGGGCAGAGAGTTCCACTGCTGAACAGCTCTCACAGTCAGGAAGTTCTTCCTAATGTTCAGATGGGATCTCCATTCTTGTAGTTTGAAGCCATTGTTCTGCTTCCTAGTCTCCAGGGCAGCAGAAAACAAGCTTGATCCCTCCTCCCTATGACTTCCTCTCATATATTTATACATGGCTATCATATCTCCTCTCATCATTCTCTTCTTCAGACTAAACATGCCCATCTCTTTAAGCCGCTCCTCATAGGGCTTGTTCTCCAGACCCTTGATCATTTTAGTCACCCTCCTCTAGACACATCCCAGCTTGTCATCATCTCCCTTGAATTGTTTACTTGAGCAGGGTAAGCTTAGTCTGGAGAAAAGAAAATAGAGTGGCAACACTATAAAGCCATTAAGGAGAATGTGACTGGGGTAAGGCCATGAAGTCCATCTCCAAAACTGGGGTGGCTTTTCAAAAAGTGGCTGGACAGCAGGTCCCATCTGTCCTAGGAAAATGGATGATGCCCTGAGGATCACAAGTTGCCCTCATCTAAGATCAGCTAAACATGAACTCTTCCGTGTGCCTTCTGTTTTCTGTCTAAACATGGTAGTAGAACATTATGGACAGGGCATTTTGTGCCCTGGGGATGCCCCGCTTTGGAGGCATTGAAAATGCTAGGAGGATGTGGCCTCTCTGTGATGAAAGCACAGAGACTTTGATAAATGAGCCTTCGGATGGGCTTGAGACGTTGCCGAGATAGCAAGGAGACAAGACACGCCAGCCTTCATCCGCAAGCAAGCGAGTGGCCGGGTTGGCTGGCCAGCGAGATAGTCCTCGCTCTTCTGACAATGCAAGGAAATTAGATAACAGGGAGGAAAGGAGCCAAAGGGAGCCACACACACACAGAGTGGGAATCCCAAAACTGGACGGAAACCTTTGTTGTAGTTTCTTTTATCGTTTGGGGATGTCAGAGTCAGATGATGGATGGGTCTCGTGTGACCAGGATATGCCAACGTTTTGTTCCAAAGGGCTGCTTTCGGAGATTCTAGGGAAAGGGAAGTTGGGGAAGACTTAAGGTTGGACAGCTCCATGGAGAGCCTCAGCAGCAAAGCCAGAGAGGGCACACCATTGCCACCTGCAAATCATGGGACAGAGGAACCAAGGCCCCTTCCACACAGCCCTATATCCCAGAATATCAAGGCAGAAAAACCCACATTATCTGAGTGTGGACTCAAATAAACCAGTTCAAAGCAGATATTGTGGGATTTTCTGCCTTGATATTCTGGGATATAGGGCTGTGTGGAAGGGCTACAAAGCTGGCCATGTTCTTTTAGCAGAAAATCCCATCAAAAGACATTGGAGACCAAAGTTCGAATCCCCCCTCAGCCTTGGAAACCCATTGGATAACCTTGGGCAAGTCCCACCTCTCAGCCTCATTAGAAGTCCATAACAAAATTCTGAGTAAATCTTGCCATGAAAATAATAATAATAATAATTATTATTATTATTTTATGAAAGTTTTTAATTATTATTTAGATATGTTTCGACTGTTTCAGTAATGCTTTGGATAACATTGGGGTTTGATTCTTTTCTGGACTTTTGCCAAATAGGATTAACATTAATACAGGTTATTTGGATTGTGCCTTGGGGGAAAAGCAGAGTATACATTCAAGAAGTTGATCAATACATACAGCATCCATCTAAGCACAGTATTGCCATCTCTTTCTTTCAGTTGGGAGACGTATAAACCCAACTCAAGGACTGAACGCATGGAGCTATGCCAGTGTTTCTCAAGCTTCCTAAGGCTGCCACCCCTTAATACAGTTCCTCATGTTGTGGTGACCCCCAGCCATAAAATTATTTTTGTTGCTACTTCACAACCATAATTTTGTTATTGTTATGAATCATAATGTAACTATCTGATATGTAGATGCATTGTCATTCACTGGACCAAATTTGGCACAAATACTCAATACGCCCACATTTGTATACTGGTAGTGTTGGGGGGGATTGATTTTGTCATTTGGGAGTTGTAGTTGCTGGGATTTACAGTTCACCTACAATCAAAGAGCATTCTGAACTCCACCAAAGATGGACTTGAACCAACTTGGCACACAGAACTCCCGTGACCAACAGAAAATACTGGAAGGGATTTATTTATTTATTTGTTTGTTTATTTATTTATTTTTAACTTTATTTGTGCCCCGCTAGCATCTCCCGAAGGACTCGATGTGGCTTACAAAGGTGGGCAGTAGACCTTGAGTTTTGGAGTTGTACTTCACCTACATCTAGAGAGCACTGTGGACTCAAACAATGATGGATCTGGACCAAATTTGGCATGAATACTCAATATGCCCAAACATGAACACTGGTGGAGTTTGGGGAAAATAGACCTTGGTATTTGGAAGTTGAAGTTGCTGGGATTTATATATTCACCTACAATCAAAGAGCATTCTGAATTCCATCAATGACAGAATTGGGCCAAATTTCCCACACAGAACCCCCATGACTAACAGAAAATACTATGTTTTCTGAGGGTCTTTTGTGACCCCTCTGATACCCCCTCATGACCCCCCCACGGGTCCCAACCGCCAGGTTGAGAAACACTGAGCTATGCCTTGCTAAAGCAAATATGAAAGAGATCTCATCCAAGTAGGAGAGAATAACTTATAGATGCGTGCTTTTGGCAGGTGTGGAAAGGATTGAATTATTCTTCTCCTTTATGAAAGATCTTGCGGCATATGGCTTTCAGGAAAGGAGGCAAAAAGGGGGGGGGGGATCGGGATATTAGATTGGTCAAATACATTGCGCTGTTTTTGTGTGCCTTCAAGTTGTTTCCAATGTCTGGCAACCCTATCATGGGGTTTTCTTGCCACAATCTCACTCGAAAGGGGTTTGCCATGAGAAGGCCGAGAGAATGTGACTCACTCAAGTTCACTCAGGTCAGAGCAAGGCTTCAAATCCTGGTCTCCGGAGCCATAGCCTGACACTCAAACCACTACGCTATCTCTACTATCAAACATACATCTAACCTTATTGCCAGGGGCCCTTGCCAAACTACAACACTCAGGATTCCATAGTGTTTCGCATTCAAGGGATGTCAAACCGCACCCCCACCCACCCCCCCCCCCACCCCCCAGAACTGCATTTAAACTCAAGACTTTTCCGAAAAGAAAATACTAATTCAAAACATGTATTCAAATTGAACTGGGAAATGTTCAGCCACTGCTTTTCAAACATTCCCATTTTGTCCAGCTGGCTCAAAACGTCTGTGTAGTCTCTTGAAATCACTGGAAATTTCACCCTTCCAAAGAACCTTGCACTCGCTCTTTTGGTATTGGAATTAATCCTGAATCCTTTTCGGAGGCCTCCTGGCCTGATAAGTTATCTTTATCTCAGGCACCAGCTATCTTGTCGGTTGTGGATTCAGCTTCTCTAGAACTATGTGGCCACCTTCTCTGCGTTTCATCTCCATTGCTCTTTGTTAATATGCACTGAAATGACTGTAATTGTTGCTGCTATAGCACCACACTTGCTGGGAAGCTGCCTGAAGAACAAACATTGTGGAAGGGAGAAAAGAACTAGAAGATAAAGGGAAGCTCATGGGCGTGGGGGTGTGGGGAAGCACTCCCGGTGCATCTGCATCTGCACTGTAGATGAATGCTGTTTGACACCACTTGAACTATTCTGGCTCAATGTGATGGAATCCTGAGAGTTGTAATTTGAACAAGCCTTTTGCTTTCCCTGCCAAAGAGTGCTTGGGGCCTTACCAAACTATTTATTTATTTATTTTTGTTTGTTTGTTTGTTTGCCATATTTATATACTGCCCCTCTCAACCCGGAGGTGACTCGAGGCAGTTTACAGTCGGCAGTCAATGCCCCCAAACAACATAAATACAGTTTAAAACATTACATATAATATAAACCATATAAAAGCAATAAAACAATAAAAACCATAAAACACAAGTCCTCAGTATCTCATCACATATTACAAATGCCAGGATTCCATGGCAGTTCAAGTGATGTCAAATTGTGCTCAATTTACCCAAAGTTTCTCAGAAGGTTTTTTGTTCCCCCTCCAAAAAGGCTTAGATGTTTCTTCACTCTGACTTCTACACCTGTAATTCTAGCTTTCATGCTGGCAATGAAAGGTACAGGAGCCCTCTCCAGTTTTCAGTCTGGCAGTTAAAGGTACAGGAGCCATCTCCAGCTTACAACCTGTTAATTAAAGGTACAGAAATCCTCTCCAGCTTTCAATCTGTTGATGAATGATACACAATCCCTTTCCAGCTTTCAATCTGTTAATTAAAGGTACAGGAGCCGTCTCCAGTTTTTAATCTGGCAAATAAAGGTACAGAAGTCAACTCCAGCTTTCAATCTATTAATCAGCTGCTTTGAGTCACCTTGTGTAGAGAAAAAGTGGGGTATAAATAAACATAAAATAATAGTTACAGGATTTCCCTCCAGTGTCCAACCTGGCAATTAAAGCTACAGAAGCCCTCTTCAGCTTTCAATCTGTTTATTAAAGGTACAAGAGCCCTCTCCAGTTTCCAAACTGACACCCCCATTGGCCATGGCAATGCCAACTTTCACAATCAAGGCATTCTTTCTGAGCTCTCCCCGAGTGCTCACCTTTTCTCTTGGTGCAATGATAAATCTGGCCGTGCTCCTGGGACACAGGGTAGGGGTTGGTTGGGGGAATCAGGTCCTGGGAGGTGCTGGACACGCCGTTCTCACACTGGAACTGAGATCCAAGGTTAGATGAGGTCGAGAGAGCCCTGGTCTCACCGCTGAAAGGGCTGTGGTTGGAGGCCACCTTCTGCCGTACCGTACTCCGGGGAACCACAGGATACTCCTTGCTGGAAACACAGGCCGAAGTGGGAAGGGGAGTATAGTGTACAGTGAAATAATCTTGTCCCGCACTCTGAAAACATAATTTCTTCTGATAATGAACTCATATCCATTCTCAAAACCAGAGCCATTGCTTAAAGAATAAAGCTTCAATGATAGCTCAAGTGAACTAAGAAGGTCTCCACGGTCAATGGATCACTATTGGCTGTAGAGTCATGCTGGAGGACCTAGAGATTCCTATAGAGGTATTATCTCAGATAAAAATAAAAATATTTGTATTTTCCCACATTTATGAGGTTCCTGTGCCCCTAATCCCCTTACAGCCACTGGAAAGGAAGTCCAAGTTCTCTGTCTATATTTTTAACCCATATCTACGTATTCCTTTTTGATGCTATCTCAATTTCTTTCCTTTAGCTTCCTTTTTCCTCTTTAATGGGTGTTTTGTTCCATTGTATGAAACTTTAGTTCTATGGGGAAAATCTCAATTTTTAAAAAAAATTACAGACAATCCCCAAGTTAAGAGCAAGATCAGTTCTCTAGGTTTGTTCTTAAGTTGAATTTGTTTGTAAGTTGGAATATATATATATATATTCCAACCCTATCTATCTATCTATCTATCTATCTATCTAGTTAGTTTTGGATAGCATAGGGAAGGGTAAACACCCCTGTGGTCTTTCCTTTGCTTCCTGTGCTCCTGTTCAGAAGTTTCCATCTCATTTTCTGTCCCTGTGATAAATGGATTTTGAGGAAAATGGCTTGTTGTGGAAACAATGATTGGAAACAATGATTGGAGACCACTTTTTCCCATGATGATAACTCTTTCAGGAGTGAATTTCCTTTCCGAGGGGTAGATTTCTCTCACTTCCTGTTGTCTCACCCCTGTTCTTAACTAGGAGTCATTTCTAAGTCAGATGTTTATAACTCAGGGACCACCTGTATGTCAAATAGGAAGGGACTCTATTTTGATCATTGGGGGAACCAGCCTTTCTTGGAGGAACTTTCCCCATCCAAGGCCCATGTTCTGTTGGATGTCTATCCAGCTCAGATCAGAGCAGGGGATCCTCCTTGAAAGAAAGCTGTTACTAAGTTATAACTATAATGATAATAATAACTTTATTTTTATACCCCGCCACCATCTCCCTGAAGGGACTCGAGGCGGCTTACAAGTGGGACCAAGCCCAGAACATACAACAAAATACACCAACTAAAAACACAATTGAAAACATAGTAGCATATAACAATCCAATTAAAACAATTAAAAACACAGCAGGGTATAAAAACCTCATTAAAAGTGTAACAAACCAAACTCAACAACCAGTCACCTGGACAATCTCATGATCAGACTAGAGAGAGCTGGGCATGGGCTTTTGCAAAAAGCAGACTAGGGCCAAGGTTAGGGGTAAAGTGCTGAGAACAACTGTATTGTATATAGGGGTGGGCATTCATGAACAGGGACTAACCATCATCAAATGCACACTGTAACATCCAGGATTTCAAATCCCTACAGAAGGTGAGAAGAGTGGAGGCTAGCCTAATCTTCCTAGGGAGGAAATTCCAGAGCCAGGGGGCCATGACCGAGAAGACTTTCTCTCTTGTCCCCACTAACCAGACTGCAGACCTGTGATGGTGGTGGAAGCAAAGGAGGGCCTCCCCGGTAGATATTAGAGCTCGCGCCAGTTCATAAGGGAAGGTGCAGTCACAAAGATAGACAGGACCTGAACCATTTAGGGCTTTGTAGGAGATAACTTGCACTTTAAATTGGGACTGGAAGCTTATCGGCAGCCAGTGGAGCTGCTTTAGTAGGGGCGTCATCCACTTCCTATAATTAGCTCCAGTTAGCAACCTTTGCACCAGTTGCAGTTTCCAAGCCGTCTTCAAAGGCAGTCACACGTAGAGTGCATTGCGGCAATCCAATCTGGATGTAATTAAGGCATGGGCCACCGTGGCCAAGTCAGATTTCTTGAGGTATGGTCAGAGCTGATGCACAAGCTTTAATTGTGCAAAAACCCTCCTGGCCACAGCCAACGCTTGAGCATCAAGTGTCAGTACTGAATCCAGGAGGACCTCCAGACTGCAAACCTGTGTCTTCAGGGGGAGTGTAACCCCATCGAGCACAGGTTGGCACCCTATACCCTGATCAGTCTTGCAACTGACCAGGAGGACCTCTGACTTGTCTGGATTAAGCTTCAGTTTGTTAGCCCTCATCAAGTCCATCACAGCAGCCAGGCACTAGTTCAGGATCCAAGGGGCTTCCTTGGAATTCGGTGGAAAGGCGTAATAGAGTTGAATGTCATCTGCATAAAGATGGCACCAAGCTCCAAAACTCCGGATAACCTCACCCAGCAGTTTCATGTAGATGTTGAAAAGCATGGGAGATAGACTAAAACCTTGTGGGACCCCACAGATCAATGGTTATGGGTCCAAGCAGGAATCTCCCAGCTTCACCAACTGGGCATGATCCTCCAAGAAGGAGAGGAGCCACTGCAAAGCAGTGCCCCCAGGACCCATTTTGGAGAGCCGCCCCAAAAGGATACCATGGTCAGTGTCCAAGAGAACCAGCAAGGACACACTCCCCCTGTCTAGCTCTCTGGGGAGGTCACCCACTAAGGTGACCAAAGCTGTCTCTGTACCATGACCAGCCCTGAAAACAGACTGTGACAGATCAGATAATCAGTTTCATCCAAGAATTCCTGGAGCTGAAAGGCCACCACTTGCTCTAAAACCTTGCCTAAGAAAGGGAGATTAGAAATTGGCCAGTAGTTGTTTTTCTCAATTGTGGGAACAAACACAATGAAGAAAGTTCCAGCGGATGGCACTCATACATTTTGAGAAGAAAGAGGGGAAGGCCTCTCATACGGTGGCCAGCTGTGCCGAGAGTCCCGAACCTGGCTCTCATCTTGCAAAACCTCCCTTGAAAGAAAGGGAAATGCCCTGGACCTATAAATATATATGCACAACGAGATAGCGCATTTAAAACAATGAGAAACAGGTGGCTCTTTGTGTTTGCAGAAAGCCGACATGGATCCACTCACATCGCTTACATGTCATGCGCATCCGACGGCCACGGTTACATTTCACGTCAGGGGCAAGTCAGAGTCAGAGTGGGCCACCTGGTCATAATTTGATTATTTTGTATAATTATTGGAATTTTCTTTCTCCCCAAATTGTCCACGCTTTGGGAGATAGATCAAACAAGTGAGAAAAATCAAAGATGATAGATAATTTTGATCAAATTCTAAAATATCTGCCAAATGCTGAGCTGCCAAACTAAGTTCAGGACCCTGGAGAGCTCTTTTGACCATCTGAAATAAAATTGAAAGTAGAGTCCAAAGTAGAGTCACTGCCCCCTTCTCTCCGCTCACAGCAAGTCCATCTACACGGAAATTCTACAAAACCACAGCGCTATAACTCTGTAGAATCCTGGGGTTGGTAGTTTAACCCTAAAAGGTTTCAGCTGAGGATCTACAAAACACCTCCAATCCTCAAATTTCCTCAGATGGAACCAAAGCAGTTCAAGAAGACTGACAATCCGGGAAAGAATTGTCCAAAACCAAAGCTGCCTTCTGCCCCCGACCAAATAATATGATCTCAAGCAGAACAGAGATGGTACACGGAAATTGTAGTGCAGGGATGGGAAGACAGTAGGCTTGCTGGATCTTCTTTCTTTGAAATGCTCTCCAAAAAGCATAAGAGGAGATTATTGGATCAGACTAAAAGGCGTATCTATCCATCTACGCCAAAAGATCTATGTATCTACTCCGAAAGGTCTATGTTTCTACTTCAAAAGGTCTATGCATCTACTCCAAAAGGTTTATGCATCTACTCCAAAAGGTCTATGTATTTACTCCAAAAGGTCTACACATCTACTCCAAATTGTCTATCCATCTATGCCAAAAGGTCTGTCCATCTACACCAAAAGCTCTATCGGTGTACACCAAAAAGTCTATGGATCTACCCTCAAAGACCTATTGAACTACCCCAAAGACTTATAAATCTATTCCAAAAGGTCTGTCCATCTATGATACACCAAAAGGTCTATGCATCTACTTCAAAATGTCTATCCATCTAAGGTCTATCCATCTACACCAGTGGTTCCCAACCTGGGATTCCCCAGGTGTTTTGGCCTACAACTCCCAGAAATCCTAGCCAGTTTACCAGCTGTTAGGATTTATGGGAGTTGAAGTCCAAAACATCTGGGGACCCGCAAGTTGAGAACCACTGATCATCACCAAAAAGTCTGTCTCCTTACTCCAAACTTGTCTATCAATTTACTCCATAAGGCCTATCTACTTCAAAAGGTCTATTTCCTCCAAAATGTCTATCTACTCCAGGTTTCTGTTCACACTGAGGTCAATCTGTCTTCTACAAGAGCTTTCTTCTCATGTTCCTCCACAACTGGCATACACTGTCATGGTTCCATACTGTGGAATCCTGAGAGTTGTAGTTTGGTGAGCGTTTATCAGAGAAAATGAAAGACTTTGTACAAACACAATTCTCAGGATCCCATAGCATGGAGATGATGGCAGTTCAAGCGGCATCAAACTGCATCCCTTAGGTAGTGCAGATGTACCCTGAGTTTTCAAAGCAACTCATCCCCATACATGGAGAAAGATTCCAAAATTAAGAATATCTGGTGGATGTCCATGTCCCTCTTTATCGAGAATCCCTCTACAAATATTACCTTTGCATCCTGGACATTCGGTGCAGCTCCATGTCGTCACTGCCTCTAAATCCTTTTGCAAAAGGGTTGTTTTCAATCTTGAGCTGGGTGATCTGAAAGGAAGTGCCGGAAAAATATGCAGTCAGATCTTTGTTTATTCGGACTGCGAACCATCAAAAGATCAGGCTAAGTCTCCTTTTTCCAAAATACTTGGGATTGGAAGTGCTTTAGATTTTTTATTTTCCCTCCAGTTTGGGAATATCTGCATTTCCATATGTCCATCATGAGATCTTTTACAAGTGGGACCCAAGCCTAAACCCAAAGAAGTTTCATATATAATTTATTGCACACATAACTCACTTTATACCCAATATATTTTTATGCATGAAACAAAGTGAGGGTACATTGAATCATCTGAAAGCAAAGGTGCTGTGGTCTTAGCCAGCCATATTAATAATTTTGGGATTGGAGTATTTTGGGATTCCGAATAAGGAATGCTCAACCCATATTAGCAATTGTTACAGGGGGGACTGAAAGTGAGAGGTAATGATTTAAGCATTGGACTATGTCTCCAAAGACTGGGGTTTGATTCCCTTCTTAGCCATGGAAACCTGTGGGCAAGTCACACTCTCTCAGCCCCAGAAAAAACTGTTATCAGGTCACACTTTAGGGTCAGAGATGGCTCAAAGGCACACAATTCAAAGTGAAGATGGAAGAAAAAAAGCATTCCTCGGTTAACTTGGAGAATGTTTTGCCCACTGGAATTTTTATGAGTCAAGGTTTGGGCAACCAGAGTCATGCCGGGGGGGGGGGGGGGGGAGATAGTTGGCAACTTCAATGCAAATGGATTTTCCTTATGGAAAGGAAACTATAAAGCGGTCTAGGATGACACTCCTGGGATAAAAATGGCACAAAAGCCCTTGCTTATTAGACCATTTGGAAGAAGAGTCACGGTTAGAATGACATGTGGTTCTACATCGACCAATAAACTGCTTTTCTGGCAGATAAGCAGAATGGATTATGAATAGCCTGTAAACTTGAAATACTACCTGCCCAAATATTATTTGTTACTGATCTCAGCCCAACATAAAGCCTCAGATCTAAAGTGCCTTGTATCCACACCAGAGCTCTATTACAACTCCCAGAAGTCACTGGCTATATTGACTGGAGGATTCTATGAGATGAAGTCCTAAGATAGTAATAATGACTTTTCTGCTCACAGTCCACACTTTCACCAAGGAGGCATTTCTTTGAATTGCCACAGATAGAATGTCTGGAATTTCATTTGGACATATTATGATTTCCTTTTTTCTTCTTGACAAACATGCATTTATACTCATCCTTCCCCATTCACTGGGATTTGGCCAGAGAACCCCCCATGAAATTTAAAACCCAATGCATTTAAAACATTGCTATCTTACATTAGTGAATACCTCTCTAAGAATGCCCATATTCTCCAGGATGACTTTATAGTTAATTTCTACTGAAAGTTGACCATCAAATGAAGGACCTAGACATCCTAGATTCATCCTGAAAGACCTAGAGATACTCTCTCTTGGAATCTCTAGGTCCTGCAGAATGACTCTCTAGGTCATTGGTTTTCAACCTTCCTCATGCTGTGACACCTGAATACAGTTCCTCATGTTGTGGTGACCTTTCAACCATAACATTATTTTTGTTCCTACTTCATAACTGTAATTTTGCTACTGTTGTTAATCGTAATTTAAGTATCTAAAATACAGGATGTATTTTCATACCCTATATGCTCAAATTTGAATACTGGTGGGATTGGGGTGGATTGATTTTGTCATTTGGGGGTTGTAGTTGCTGGGATTTATAGTTCACCTACAATCAAAGAGCATTCTGAAATCCACCAACAATGGAATTGAACCAAACTTGGCACACAGAACTCCCATGACCAACAGAAAATACTGGAAGGGTTTGGTGGACATTGACCTTGAATTTAGGAGTTGTAGTTCACCTACATCCAGAGAGCACTGTGGAATCAAACAATGATAGATCTGGACCAAACTTGGCACGAATACAAAATATGCCCAAATGTGAACACTGGTGGAGTTTGGAGAAGATAGATCTTGACATTTGAGAGTTGCAGTTGCTGAGATTTATAGTTCACCTATAATCAAAGAGCATTCTGAATTCCACAAATGATAGAATTGGGCCAAACTTCCCATATAGAACCCTTATGATCAACAACAAATACTATGTTTTCTTATGGTCTTTGGAGACCCCTCTGAAACCCCCCTCACAACCCCCCCCCCCCCGGCGTCCTGACCCCCAGGTTGAGAAATGCTGCTCTAGGTCCTCCTGAAGGTCTCCCCAATTCTAGCACACTTCTGGTCTGTGACCATCATAATAAAATCCATTTATTCAATCCCAGCCAGTCCTCCTTGGTTCACCTTGTGGTTCTGGTAGGAGGTCACCGCAATGAAAGCCGTCTCAGCAAAGACATGGGTGCAGAAGGCGGTGTTTTTGGAGCCAAAGCCATTGTTCTCATCTGCTTTGACAATGTGGAGCCGGGGCTGGTATTTGTGCATGGAGTTGAGGATGATCTGCAAAGGAAGGAGGAAAGGATGGGCATCAGACAAGTTATGCCTCCTGGGAAAGGGTTCAGCACCATGGACAGCTCACCAAATGTTCAGGCTCAAGTCTGTGATGGCTTCACCATCCCACTGGCTGAAGGATAACCCATTATGTCATTATAAGTGGGATAGTCTGCACTTAAAGAGAAGCATCCCAGCTCCACCAACAAAGAGATCAAGGCACAATACTCCATCCAGACCACCATGTTCATGGTCAGAATCTGGAGAAGTTATTGGTGGTCCTCCAAAACTTGCTGGATGACAATTCCCATCAGCCCCGGAGAGCAGTAGATGAAAGAAACATTGCAGTGCCATAGAGCTACACACCAACTGTGTGTTTCTTTGGTCGAGTGGGGACTTGGTCACAATCTGCATAGTCCACAGCTCAAAATCATACTAGCTCTCCTTGTATTCCATTGAGGGTGATTTCATGGAAATGTTTTGCTAAGTCATGTGGTATTCCTCTCCAAAGTGTCTCTCATTACCAGAACCATAGTATTATCATCAACATCATCATCATCATCATCATCATTATTTGATACACAAGATTAGTACACAACAAACAAGATCACTGTACTGGCTTTTGTATTCGATCATACGTTGGACTGTCAAGACGGAGGTACTCCTGGTCAGTTGCAAGGTTGAACAGGGCATAGGGTTGCAGCCTGTATTGGATGCGGTTACACTCCCCCTGAAGATGCAGGTTCGCAGCTTGGGTGTTCTCCTGGATTCATCGCTGAGCCTGGAACTCCAGGTTTTGGCGGTGGCCAGGGGAGAATTCGCACAGTTAAAACTTGTGTGCCAGTTGCGCACATACCTTGGGAAGTCTGACTTGGCCATGGTAGTCCACACTCTGGTTACATCCTGAATAGACTACTGCAACACGCTCTACATTGGGTTGCCTTTGAAGAGTGTTCAGAAGCTTCAAATGGTCCAGCGGGTGGCAGCCAGATAGCTCACTGGAGCAGCACTCAGGGAGCACACAAATCCTTTGTTGCGTCAGCTCCACTGGCTGCCAGTTTGCTACTCAGCACAATTCAAAGTGTTGGCTTTAGCCTATAAATCCCTAAACGATTCTGGCCCAGCTTATCTAAACAGTTCCAGCCCAGCTTACCTGTCCGAACGTATCTCTCCCTATGAAACATCTAGGAGCTTAAGATCGGCTGGGGAGGCCCTGCTCTCGGTCCCTTCTTCGCAGGCGTGACTGGCAGGGATGTGAGACAGGGCCTTCTCAGTGGTGGCCCCTTGGCTGTTGAACGTACTCCCTAGGGATAGTAGATCGGACCCCGCCCTCCTGACCTTCCAGAAAAAAGTAAAAACCTGGCTTTTTGAACAAGCATTTGGAAACTCGGTGCAATAGACAAACACAAAATTATATGATATTGAATTGTGGAATGGCTCAGACTATGTTTTTGGACAACGAGATTAACAATGAAGGCATTGGTTTTATATGTTTTTAATGGTTTCATTTGATGGATTTTACAAATTTGTTGTAAATGTTTTAATTGTATTTTGTTACGGCATCAAATGGCTGCCTAGCGTAAGCTGCCTTGAGTCACCTTCGGGTTCGAGAAAGGCAGGATAGAAATAGCATAAATAAATAAATAAATAAATAAATAAATAAATATTATTATTATACATTTATGATTTGAGTCAAAAGACTGTGGCCCATTTCCTTCAGCTGTCCTTCCCACCAGTATGTATTTGCCTCCTGACATTTCCTTGGCTTGATATTTGCACCAAGGAAAGGGCCAAGGAAGGACCAAAGGCAAGGCAGGGCCTGACCCCAGGAACCCAACGCAAAGGAGAATGGGAACAAATGCAAAGACTAATTAATGCTAGAGAGGAGGAACTGATTAATTCTGGGGAAGAACTAATTAATGCTGGGGGGGCTGACCCCACCTTGTCTCCCCTCCCCTTCCCCTCCCCAAGGTTGCCACCCTCCCCAATCCCCTAGAGACTAATCCCCCCCCCACTCTCCCTTACTATGGGACAGAGGGGAGGGAAGAGAGGGGAGGTGGGGCCCTGTCCAAAGTGCTTTTCTGGGCTGATGATGATTGCCGTCGAAGGTGGCGACAGGGAGACGCAAGCCGCCCCGCCGGGCCCGCGCCAGCCGGGGGCACTGGACCTCAATCCCGCCGGCCCAGGCCTCTCATCCCGGCGGGATGGACAAATTGCTCTGACATCCTCAAGGGATTCAGACGTCCACGGGCAACGATCTAATGGCCTGCCTGGCATCAGAGCCCCTCTAATGAATGAAGGAGGAGGCCCGGAGCTTCCTTCCCGGGGCCATTGTTGGGGGGACCTGCAGCCCCCTTTGGCCCTTGGACACAGCCTAGCAAGGGCATGGCTTGTTTCTTGAAGCATCTGGGTAGGCCTCTCCTCCCAAGATCTCTTATCTTGGCTTTTCGGGATTGGTTGTCCCAGAATCCACAAACCAGTCCAAGTCTCTCCCCAAACAGCACAGTAGACACCACTGCCGGGATTTTGCCTTTTTTGGACACAGAAACCTGGTTGAATCCACACAGGGTGGTAGATATCCCAGTCCAGGTGTCAACCTTTTGGACTACAGCTCCCAGAATCCCCCGACATGTTGAAGTTCTTCTCCACACAAGACAGTATAAATCTCAGCTGTGATGTCAAGTGTTTAGACCACAATGGCAAGAATTCACAAACCACTCAAAGTCCCACTTCACATTTTCAGACTGCAGCTCCCAGAATGCACAAGTCAACCAAAGTCAAAACAGTCGACATCCCCACTGGGATTTCCCCCCCTTTAGATGATGACTCCCAGAATCCCCTAACTAACTAGGCTAGTTCCTCTTCATACAAGACAATCAGGGTGTTGCTCCTTTTGGATGACAGCTCCCAGAATCCCCTGGAATCAAACCTCTTTCCACACATGATGTGAAGCAATTCCAGCTCAGATGTCAACTTTTTGGACTACAACTCTCAGAATCTGTAAGCCAGTTAAAGTCCCACTTCATGTAAGACAGTAGAAATCCCAACTCAGATGCCAACTTTTTGAACTACAACTCTCAGAATTCACAAGCCAGTCAAAATCCTTCTCCACAGAGAACAGAAGAAATCCCAGCTGAGATGCTGGGTTTTTGGACTGTAGCTTTCAGTGTGTGCAAGTCAGGCAAAATCAAGATAGAAGAAATCCCAGCTGGGATGTTGCCCCTTTTGGATGACAGCTCCCACAATCCCCTGACTAGTCATGTCCCTCTCCATACAGGATAGTAACAACCCCAACTGGGAGGTCCTGAACAGATTCCCCAACATTGGCAATCTTTGCCCCAACATTGGCAGTCTTTAGGAGGAGCCTGAAAACGTGGCTGTTCCAGTGTGCCTTCCCAGAATAAGGAAATAATTCCCAGCAAAATGTCCTCAAATGCACTTTAACTATCCACTTGGATTGTGCTCCCCTCACTTCTTTAAAACCCTTCTATTAGATATATCCTACCTTGCTCATGCCCAGTGTTTTTTTTTTTTTTTAACTTTTAAGTACTACATTTGGCCCGGCCATAGGTTTCTAAATTCTTGCATGTTAATGTTTATATGTGATTTATTTAACTGTATTGTTGTTATTTTTTGTTTATTGCTTTCTTGTTATAGATGTGTTGTTCGGCTTGGCCTCATGTAAGCCGCCCCAAGTCCCTTGGAGAGATGGAGGTGGGGTATAAATAAAATTATATTATTATTATTATTATTATTATTATTATTATTATTATTCCAAGGCTCCATAGAATCCAAAGATCTAAGGACTCACCCAACCAAACTTTATTTCAGACTTTGATAAGGCAACCAACATTATGTTAAAGGCCCAGGGTGGTCCTCCCGTTAGTGCTGCACTACATCTCCCATCATCTAGGCCCATTGGTCATCTGAGCCAAGCTTCTGGGAGCTGCAGTCCAGGAAATTCTGGAGAACCATGCTTCCCTTGGCCTCTTTAGTACATTCCCAACCCTTTCTGAACATTGAAACAAGAAGGAAAGTGACCTGCAAAGAGCAACTCTTCAACATGTTACAATGTTCTTCCCTTGCATTGCCAACTGCAATTTTGTGCACAATTTCTATTCTGCCAAGAAGACTGCAGGCCCTGGAGGGAATCCTATTAGGGGATCTGATTAAATCAACTTTCTGGCTTACTTTCCCCTCTCAGATTCCCAAATCCGCTCCAATGCTGGAGGTTTCCAGGAAATCCAAAATCTGGGACTTTGGGGCTGATTTGGCAATGCAATGGCAGTCACAACAGGCACATTGAACCCTCCAAAAGTCTTTGGAAGGCTCCCAATTACTCTTTGCCCTTGTAGGTCTAAACATAGTTCCAAAAGCCCTTTACATTGCCTATATCTGTTTGCACAAAAGGTAAATAATAATAATAATAATAATAATAATAATAATAACAATCGTCATCATCTTTATTTATAACCTGCCACCATCTCCCCAAAGGGGACTCGGGGTGGCTAACATGAAGCCAAGCCCCAACATAATAAGTCCCAAACATAATAAGACAAAAAAACAACACAAACACATCAAACAAAATATAAAATATAAAATGAAATGAGCAATATAAAATAACAAAATCAGACATAAGGGAGGGCCAGATGTATGTGATAAAATGTTAAAAGGTAAAAGGTCAAACCCTGGGTGAGATAGGAATAAAAGTATATTTATAAGAGGGGAACCCTAGAGGAGAAAAGCAAGGTTTAGCCTTTATGAAGGACAAGGGGGGCTACTATATAATAAGGGCAATTTTAGGTGGGAACAAACAAATAGATTGAGCAGTCACTCTCCAAAGGCACATCGGAAGAGCCAAGTTTTCAGCTCTTTCTTGAAGGCTGCTATGGTAGGGGCTTGCCTGATCTCCCCAGGCAGCGAGTTCCAGAAACGGGGGGGGGGGGGCATAGCGGAGAAAGACCTCTCCCTTGTACCCACAAGTCGAGCCTGTGATAGAGGAAGGGGCAAAAGGAGGGCCTCTCCAGAAGATCGAAGGGATCGTGCAGGTTTGTAGTAGGAGAGGTGCTCACAAAGGTAGGTGGGGTCCCAAACCGTTTAGGGCTTTATAGGTGATGACCTGCGTCCAAATGAAATTTGGCGGGGGGGGGGGGGAGTAGTGGATGTGTTTAACGTGCCCTTTGCCAAACTTGGCCTTTTAAGACCTGGAACAAAACCTTTTTATTCACAAGAGAATTTCAAGCACTGCTGTTCAGCCACGTATCTGCAGCCTGCTGCTAATATGATGATATTTTATGATTCACCATTCTGGAGTCGTTCCGAAGGTCAGATGCCAAAGGAGAGGAGGAAGGAATGGTTGTTGGGCTGTGAGGAAGCCCTGCCTGCCATCCTGGCACTCACAAGCATCTGTTTCCACCCGTCTCCAGCCAGGCGGCAAGATTAATCCCTGTTGTAACCTGTCCCGGGCTTCGCTTCAATCTAGGTTAGTGGATCAGGTCGCACATTGTACATGAGCCCTGTTTACAAGGCCGTGGCTGTCAGGCATTTCCATTGCACATTTTCCCCTCCATTCCCCCCCCCCCCCCCCCCCCCGACTTCTGTGCACCACTTTAGAGAGCAAGGATGCAATTACGGCCAACTGTTGACAGAACATGAAAGCCACCAAGGCTCATGAGGAGCACACGTCCATCAAATTAAGACCAACTTGCACCGCCATCCAGCACCCTTTTGGCCTAAGCTCCGCTGTCAACCTCTGCTAGCACAAAGCAAGGTGCATGAATAATGATCTAAAATCATAGTTAGAGACCTCAAGGGCCATCCAGTCCAACCCCCTGTCAAGAAGGAAGTCACCATCAAAGCACTCCCGACAGATGGCCATCCAGCCTCTGTTTAAAAACCTCCAGAGAAGGAGACTTCACACAACTCTCAGGCAGCAGCGTATTCCCTGCCAAACAGCTCTGACCATCACAAAGTATTTCCTAATGTTTAGGTGGAATCGCTTTCCTTGCATGTTGAATCCATGCCTCTGTGTCCTAGACAACACCAGAAAGCAAGCTTGCCCCTTTCTCCCCAATGGGACCTCCTGTCAAATAGTTCAACGTGGCTCTCATGTCTCCTTTTCTCAGCCTTCTCTTCTCCAAGCTAAACATACCAAGACACTCCTCGAAGGGCTTAGCTGCCAAACCTTTCACCTTTTTAGTCACCCTTCTTTGGACTAGTCATTGGACCTGTTCCATTTTACTCCAGAACTGAGAGCAAAGGCAAGCAGGTGACCATGACACTGATCAGAGCTAGACTTTAGGGCAAGAGGCCAAGGTTTAGGTTGGTAAAATGAGCCAAAACGATCACACAAAGTTTATTTGGAAAGACGTAAGACTCCTTCAGAGACCATGAAGTCATCATCCTGAAATTTCATCTTGTGCCACTGGTCAAGACAACTTGGTCCGAGAGTTGGAAGGGAACACTAGAGTCATCGAGTCCAGCCCCTTACCATGCAATAATACCTGACTCAAGCACTCCAGGGATGCATCTACAATGCAAAATTAATATGCTTTGATTACACTAACTGCTATGGAATGCTACCACTATTCCATAAGCATTGAGCCAGGGTAGCCAGAATTGAGTTGTGATTTATTAAGGTGCCAAAAAGTACTCTGTCCATGCTCAGAGCCATTGCT
The DNA here is from genome assembly GCF_037176765.1 of Anolis sagrei. Classification (NCBI taxonomy): domain Eukaryota; kingdom Metazoa; phylum Chordata; class Lepidosauria; order Squamata; family Anolidae; genus Anolis; species Anolis sagrei. The sequence continues at coordinate 44,630,132 of NC_090034.1, read as the reverse complement.
GAAGGTTTCATACATTCAAGGATTATGGTCTGGCCCCAACACAAAAGAACCGAGGTTAAAATCCTCCTGCGGCATGGATCCCATTAAGGCCTGACGGAAGGGAGGCATTTCCTCAAAGGGAGTGCCAAAGTCATTCTGTACCAGCCAAGACAAAATTGAATCCACTCAGTACTTACATGGCCAAATGGGTCGAGATGATTGTTTGTCAGCTTGAGCTTTTGGAAGGAAACCAGCTGCCGCATCCAATGAGCTCCAGTCGCTGGCGAATCCGGATGGACATATAATCTTCCAGGCATTGCAGGTTCCGCTTTCCCAGTCACTGACCTACCCAAAAGCAACAGAATGTGTTTTTCCCCTTTCTTCTTATTACAAAGCTTATTAGAATTTTTTTAAAGCTAAGGCACCATAGAAGAAATAGAAGAATGGCTAACTTCAGCCCCAATCCTATTCGTCGTCTCCATCAAACACATCATACTGAAGGTAATCCTCAATGCATTCTGTCCATTAAATCACATTGACTTTCAATTCTACAATCCTATTCTTGCAATGTCCTGAAATGACACTCGAACCATATGTTTTCATGGTCTCTGACTCTAAAATCTTATAATGGTAAACCAAGCACAGTTTCTTGAATCATGATTTGTTGTTGCAACGGAACCCATCATCGCCAACAAACTATGGTTTGTTAACCAGCCACAAACCATGATTCAAAGATAAGAGTCCATTGCAAGCTTATGAGCACTGTTTTTGTTTAAACCATGGTGTGTTATTGACTTTCAAGACAGAACTGTGGCTTAATCCCGAAGCAGGAGCTAGCCAAAGGAGTAAGTGAGAACCAATGCACAAATGGGAGAAAGAAAACAAAGAAAACAACAAATCATGGTTCATGAATTTGGGAGATGGACTTTTGGGGACTCCACTTCCCTGTATCCTCATAGGGCATTGGGGATAGTGGGAAGTGGAGTCCTAAAAAGGACATTACTCTGGCTCTCTATTGCATTTTTATTATTTTTAAATAAATTTTATTTACATACATTAACAGCTTACAGTGTAAAAAGAACACAAAACAGTGAGCATTTTACAAACACATAATCCCACCACCAAGGCCTGAACAAGTATCCTTTCCTGTGCCATATATTTATAAGTCAACCATTAATCAAATGTCATATCCAAAATTCCTGACCAACAAGGTCATATTGTTTCCCATTTTCACTCTCTAAAGCATATTTAATAAAAACCGTCTCTCTATAAAAACTGGCTCTCTATTGCTGAGCTCCGGAGATGTAAGATGGGTCCATTTGATGGCTTATCCCCTGGCATGTCAAGGAGGCTTCCAGACAATGCTTCCATCCTGGTTCCCTGCCACTGTTTTCATTTTTTTTCTTTACTGCCGAGAAAAAAGATGGAAAGGCTGCAATGTCCTTGGATTATAGGGAGAAGAAGGATCTGTTTGGAAGGCCCCTGACAGGGACTTCCTAGTTATGTTTCTCTTCCAGCCAACTGGCTGCGTTCCTTGCTGAATCTTTACTGTACGTATATGTTGGAGAAGGACGGAAACTTTCCAAGCATGAAGGAAAATAGAAGCCCACGCCACCTTGATGATGAGTGATCTTCCTTGGTTTTCACAAAGATGGATGGAATAGTTCATTTTTAACCCTTTGGCTCTTGCTCAGGGAATGAGAGGCAGCTTCCATTCCAGTCTGGTGGCAAATCCACTCCAGGTTTGGAAGAACTATCCAAGGTGCTGAACCCCATCACTGAAATGCCTCCTAACTTATGGTGACCCTGGGATCATCTACACCAGGGGTCCTCTAACTTTTTAAACAGAGGGCCAGGTCACAGTCCCTCAAACTGTTGGAGGACTGGATTATAATTTGAAAGAAAAAAAACATGAATGAATTCCTATGCACACTGCACATACCTTATTTGTAGTGCAAAAACAACTTTAAAACAATACAATAATTAAAATGAAGAACAATTTTAACAAATACAAACTTATTAATATTTCAGTGGGAAGTGTGGGCCTGTTTTTGGTTGATGAGATAGGATTGTTGCTGTTGTGTGTTTTCAAGACTTAGGTTGACCCTGAGCGAGGGCCGGGAAAATAACCTTGGAGGGCTGTATCTGGCCCTCGGGCCTTAGTTTGAGGACCCTTGATCTACACTGCCAAATGAATGCTGTTTGATACCACTTTCACTGCCATAACTAATTGGTATGGAATTCTGGGAGTTGTAGTTTGGGGAGACACTGGCACTACAACTCCCAGGATTGTAGTACTGAGTTCAAATTCATTCAACAGTTTAGATGCACCCGCTATGAATGTGATAGGGTTATCTGAGACCAGGAATCCCCACAGGTGGTAAGGACAGCACTTTGGATTCTCTGGTGGTTTCCCATCCAAGTACTAACCAGGGCTGATACTGCTTAACATCACTGGCTTCCTAGGATTTTGGGATAAAGTCTAAAACAGACTGACTACCCAGTTTACATGGAAACTGAAACAGCTTTTTCAGATCCTTGGGCACACCTTAATGAGATCACAAACTGGTCTGAATCCTAGCACTTTGTCCCAACTAGAGCAGATCCACAGAATCAGTAGTGAGTCAACCCAGAGGTAAATCCTATAAATTCATTGAGTCTATTCTTTGATCCTTTTGGAAAGCACTATTTTGCTAAAAGGAGGCATTGGGAAGACAGTAAAGGAATATTGCATTGCATTCAAGTTCCACTTAAGGCACTTGTACCTCCTCTGGAAACTCATAGGACTAAGTGTTTCATAGGATCTAGATCCTGTGCCTGTCATCCCTCCCTTCCCACCTTCCATGGCATACCATTTATTATCTGCAAACTTGTATCTGTGGTCATCGGAGGGGACAATATCCATCAGCAGAATGTACTTGGTCTTGGGATTGAGTCCCGTGACTTTCACTTTGTAGCTGGGGAACATCCGCCTACCCAGAGAGAAAAAAGACAGTAGCCATTAGCAGAGAATCCTAATGGATCATTGAAAACCCTTGCACTAGTTCCAGTGGACGCAAGCCAAACAAAGATGGAGAGCGCAAGGCTTCCCAATGTTGTCCAAGCTCAATGGTAGCAAGGGATGATGGGACTTGCAAGCCAACAACATCTTGAAGGTCACATGTTCTCCATCCTGATTGGACCAGGAGCACCCAACAACGTGCAGGGTTGAGTGGGATTTTCAGTCTTGCCCAATATCCACTGGGCCCAGAAATAAGCTGGAGCTGTTGTAACAAGGGAGTTGTATGCTAGAGACAGCCAGAGCATTCCAAACAATCCCAAATCCCTAAATCCTCTATTCCAAAACAGAAGAAATTCTAGCTGGTCTCCTACCAGCCATCTAATACACTTAACCTCATATTCAAATAAGAGAGGCCACTTGCTTGCTAGCAAAAGACATATCTGTGTAGCTGGTCTCCTACCAGCCATATAATACACTTGACCTCATATTCAAATAGGAGAGGCCACTTGCTTGCTTCAGTTGCCTTGATCTGTGTAGTAGCTTACACTAAGGATAAAATTCAAAATGATTGCAAGGCAGGCCATCTCCAAAACACCCAATAAAATTTGAAAAACAAAATTATAATGGAAGGGTTGCAGGATATAACAAATTTAGGGTGTTTCTCAATGCAATTGCCTTTTATTATATTTGGTAATGTTGCTGTACTTTATGGCTCCCAATTGCTGGAAGTTACTGAGAATTATGCGTAAAAGCTCAAAAGATGGAACATTGGCTTTGAGTCTCTTTTCACAGTGGAAAAAGTGGCACATCAGTAAATATAATAATAACAATAAATATTATTATTAACAATAAATATTATTAACAAATATAATGAATGGATATCATCAATAAATTTTATGAATAAATATGATCAATAAATATTATTAATGAATAAAGTAAAGGCAAAGGTTTCTTCTTGACATTAAGTCTAGTCAAGTCCGACTCTGAGGGGTGGTGCTCCTCTCTATTTCTAAGCCAAAGAGTCAGCATTGTCCGCAGACGCCTCCAAGGTCATGTGGCTAGCATGACTGCATGGAATGCCGTTACCTTCCTGCCAAAGTGGTACCTATTGATCTACTCACATTTGCATGTTTTCAAAGTGCTAGGTTGGCAGAAGCTGGGACTAACAGCGGGAGCTCACCCCGCTCCCTGGATTTAAACTGCCAACCTGTTGATCAGCAAGTTTAGCAGCTCAACAGTTTAACCCACTGTGCCACCAGGGGTTCAACACAATTTGATATTATTATTATTGATATTATTGAAAATCAATCAATATTATTAATGAATATCATTGATAAATATTATTAATGAATATAATCAATATATATTATTAATGAATATCATTAATAAATATTACTATTGAATATTAATGATACATATTAACAATAATAATAATAATAATAATAATAATTGCTTTTGTGCAAATCAATAAATCCATTTTACCCCTGTCATAACCAGGCCTGCTCTGTTTAGTTAGCTGTGTTTATTAGGTTAATTGGCCCCAAATTTGGGGATAGATTAAAAAGGTGCCTCTGATTAATCAAGTGTATATTTTAAAATGAATCGTTTTTAATACTCTCGTAAAAACTTTTTAAAACATCACAGTCATTGGGTCGATTCCAGATTTTCTTCCAATGAGATTAAACCTGTCAGAAACTCGTGGGACCTCCCAAACTGGCATGGGGTTGTTTTCAATCAGTCCACACTAAGTCAAAGTCTGGACCCAATCCACTGTGTTTTATTTTATTTTATTTTTAATTTATTTAGGCGCATATTTTTTAATCCATTGCCTTAAAACCATATGGTTAATGGTGGAAAATGAGGCAAAATTGTGCTCCTACCCAGCATAGGGGTGGGTTTCTGAGGATTTGAGACATGCTTACTAAGAGTGCGTACTAACCGCAAGATGGAAGATGAAGCTTAATGGGGTGACTGGGAAAACTGGGGCCAGCTGGACTGGGACCAACCCGGGGGTTGCTGGATCCTAGTCAAATTGTCAATCTAAGTCTCAATTCTGAAATACACATCTGTGGGCCTCCTGTTGACTAGCATTAGAAGCTAAGAAAGAGCTTGAATGTCTTTTTAAGAGGAGGAAATGTGCAGACGCATTGGTAGCCATGCCAAAGACATGTGTTCAAGTCTCCTTCTTTGGGGGTTTTTAAGCAGAGACTGAATGGCCATCTGTCAGGAAGGATCAGATTGTGCCTTCCTTCATGGAAGAAGGGGGTTGGACTGGATGGCCTTCATGGTCTCTTCCAAATCTAGGATTCAACCCCCTATCACCATGATGGAAGACACAGACAAAGCCCGCCCGGCAGATGGCTATCTACTCACCTATGATTCTATGCCTAATACATTGCAAACTATTAGGTTTGAGATCTACACCTTTTGGACCATATAGGTAAAGCCAGAGAGCCACCATGGTGTAGTGATTTGAGGATGAGACGAAACTCAAGACCTATTTGACCATAGAAGCCCATGGGGTGAGTTGCACTATTCTCTCAGCCTCAGAAGAAAGCAAGGCCAAATCCATTCTGAATCAGTTCTACCAAGCAATTATAGGTTTGCCTTAAGGTCACTATAAGTCAGACATGATGGAGATATGCACCAACAACTGGCACTGAGAAAAAATCAGTTTATTAATAATATGATTATTAATATTACTTATTATTACTAGACACTTGGGAAGTCCCCGACATGTGATCCAATACAACAGCCAGCATAGTGACTTTGTTTGCTGTGTACTAATCTGGTTGTGTTTCAAATAATAATAATAATAATAATAATAAGAAGAAGAAGAAGAAGAAGAAGAAGAAGAAGAAGAAGAAGAAGTCCTAGACGCTTGGGAAGTGTTCAACTTGTGATTTTGTGATACGAAATCCAGCATATAGATCTCATTTGCTGTGACATACTGTGATAATAGCTATCAATAACTGAGTTTGACAAACTTTGGGAGAACAGTTCCAAGGAGTCTTAGGCAAAGACAGCCTTCATTTTGTGTGGAATGAATGCATTGACCCCACTTGAACTGCCATGCTATGAAAGCTCAGGAGTTGTAGTTTTGTGAGGGCCCAGAGAAGTCAAAAGACCTTACCCAGGACTCCATAGCACTGGGCCATGACAGTTCAAGTGTGATCAAATCGCATTCATTCCCTAGTGTAGAGGTACCTTTGGACTCCGCCAATATTTTTGGGAAAAATACAATTCAATCGAGTAGTGGGGAATCCATCCCCATCGCAAGACCATCACTATTGACTGCTGAAGTTATAGGATCACATTCTAAAGTTCCCTAGAAGATATCTTTAGTGCAGTCCTATGCAAAATGTACTTCTTCTGCAGTACAAAAGCTACCCTAGACCTTGGACTATATCCCAGTATGCCCAGCCATGTGCCATTCTGGCAAGACTCAAGAAAGTTGGGAGTAGACCAATGATTTCTTATCCTTGGCAGAACTTGGCTTCACTCAAGCACATGGAAGCCTATGCTAGCATAATATAATATAATATAATATAATATAATATAATATAATATAATATAATATAATATAATAATATAATACAATATAATATAATATAATATAATAATATAGCAAGAATAGTATTGACACCAATTTAATGGCCTGACGATTACTATCATAGTCCTTGAGTTGCCTATAGGCTTTTCTGTAAGAGACTATCACACAGAGGCTGCGTGTATAACTGATGCACACTCATGAATCAAATGGGCCCTTTCCCTTTCGAAGCCTCTATGCATAATAAGGAAATTACATGAGTCGTTATAAGGCCACACACCCATAATTTATCAATAAGGACATTTTCCTAGGAGAGAAATGGGGAAAGGAAAGAAACCACAGGGATAGATTGGTGGGCAACTTCGGCAAGGATCCAAAGAACAGGGAAAGCGAAGGGTCCAAGCTCCCTGATATACATCCTAAGCCAACAACTATTTTGAAAACCAAAGAGGGCTTTCCTAAACATGCATTTATTCTCCTTACATATTTTGCTTGAGAGTTTTAATAAGACATTGTTAAAATGTATTATTAATGTGTATTATTATTATTGATATTATTAATATTAATAGTGTTAATAATAATATTAATAATATTGTTAGTATTTGGAAGGACTCTGTTTCCCTCCATGAGCCTGCTTGAGTCTGAAGAGCTTTCTCTCCATTCCATCACAATAAGGGAAGGGCCTTTTTTGCGGCTGCTCCTTTTTGGATGTATCTTCACTGTTGAATGAATGCAGTTTGACCCCACTTTAATTGCCATGGCTCAATGCTATGGAATCCTGGGATTTGTGGTCTGGTGAGGCCCTAGCCCTCTTTGGCACAGAAGTCTATAGATTCTGAAAACTACAACTCCCAGGATTCCATAGCCTTAAGCCATGGCAATTCAAGTGGGATCAAACTGCTTAGGCACCATGTGCTTCTTGCTGTAGGTTCTAGAGCTAGTAGCCACATTATTTTATGGCCAAGTCAATTTGATACCATCTGTGATTGCAAGGTCTAATATTGCCTTGCCATAAAATCTGCTCCAACATTGAAGTTTATACATTTTCAAAAGTTGGTATCCTGCCCTGTATCCATTGGGCACTGCAAGCTCCAAGCAAAGCAATAGCAGAACATATTTGAGGTCTATTTGTGCTCTGTTTTTCTAGCTGTAGCTAATGCAATAGAGGTTGACCTGTTCCTCTTCTACACTGCCATATTTATTTATTTATTTATTTGCCACATTTATATAAAATTCAGATTATCTGCTTTGGACTGGATTATATGTGTCTACACTGCCAGATAATCAAGTTCAAAGCAGATGATCTGGATTTTACATGGCAGTGTATCAGGGGTCTTAGTTATATATTTTTTAGTTTAATTTCATTTGCCCCACTACAATCCTTGTATATTATATTATATTATTACATTACATTACATTATATTTTAATGTTATTTTCTGGTTTACTCCCAATGTTTTCTTGAAACACTCCCCAATGCAGTTTGAGCAGCAAAGCAAACTCCGAGCAGTTCAATGGGCTTGGATCCCTGACTTACACCATAAGCCAGTGGTTCTCAACCTTTCTAATACCCCGACCCCTTAATACAGTTCCTCATGTTATGGTGACCCCCTCCTCAACCATAACATTATTTTTATTGCTACTTCATAACTGTAATTTTGCTACTGTTATGAGTCGTAATGTAAATATCTGATATGCAGGATGTATTTTCATTCACTGGACCAAATTTGGTACAAATACCCAAAAAGCCCAAATCTGAATACTGGTGGGATTGGGAAGGGGGTGATGTTGTCATTTGGGAGTTGTAGTTGCTGGGATTTATAGTTCACCTACAACCAAAGAGCATTCTGAACTCCACCAATGATTGAATTGAACCAAATTTGGCACACAGAACTCCCATGACTAACAGAAAATACTGGAAGGGTTTGGTGAGCCTTAAGATTTGGAGTTGTAATTCACCTACATCCAGAGAGCACTGTGGGCTCAAACAATGATGGATCTGGACCAAAGTTGTCAGGGATACTCAATATGCCCAAATGTAAGCACCGGTGGAGTTTGGGGAAAATAGACCTTGATATTTGGGAGTTCTCGTTGCTGGGATTTATAGTTCACCTACAATCAAAGAGCATTCTGAACACCAATGATGGAATTGAACCAAACTTGGCACACAGAACTCCCATGACCAACAGAAAATACTGGAAGGGTTTGGTGGGCACTGACCTTGCGGTCATCTACATCCAGAGAGCACTGTGGGCCCAAAAGATGGATCTGGACCAAAGTTGCCAGGGATACTCAATATGCCCAAATGTGAACACCGGTGGCATTTGGGGAAAATAGACCTTGACATTTGGAAGTTGTAGTTGCTGGGATTTATAGTTCACCTACAATCAAAGAGCATTCTGATCTCCACCAACGATGGAATTGAACCAAACCTGGCACACAACTCCCATGACCAACAGAAAATACTGTGTTTTCTGATGGTCTTTGGCGACCCTACCCCCCCCCCCTCAACTCGTAACCCCCTCCCAACCCCCAGGTCGAGAAACGCTGCCATAAGCTATATTCTGGAATTCAGCCTTGGGAAACAAAACCAAGCCAACTGGAACAAATGTGTCTCCTTCTCTGTCTGATCCGAAATCACCCATTGAAAGGGGGGGGGGAGTAAAAAGCCCCCGCTATTTTCTAGATTATATGGATCTATTCTCTCCAGGGATTATGACAATCATAATAATAATAATAATAATAATTATTATTATTATTATAATTATTATTATAATTATATAATTATATAATTATTATTATTATTATTATTATTATTATTATTATTTGCCCTTTCTGGCCGCTTACCTTCCAGCTTTGGTGATGATCATTTCGGTCCCCACGTCATGAAATTTCAGCCACAATTCCCGCTCGTGTAAAAAGACTTTGATGCCTTCCATGCCCTAAATTTTTCAAAAAGAGAGGAGAGGGCAGTTTCAGATGTAATTGCTTTCATCCTGCAAATAGTTCGATTCTATTTTGATATTTGGAGGGAATGGGCTTATCCTGCAGAGTGAATGAAGCCCCTGGACGCAAGGGGGAGGGGTTAGGGCTAGAGTTAAGAGTGGGGATTGGGGTTAGAGTTGGTTTAGGGTTAGATTCAGGGCTGGAATTGTGATGGCGTTTGGTTGGGGACAGAGTTAGGATAAGGGTTAGGACTAGGCTAGATTTAGAGTTAGGGTGGGAATTGGGGTTAGGGTTGGGGTTAGTTTTACAGTTGGGGTCAGCAGTAAAGTTAGAGTTAGGATTACAGCTAGGGGGAGGATTGAGGTTGGTGTGAGAGAAGAGGTTAGAGTTAGGGCTGGGAATTAGGGTTAGACGAGGGTCGGAGTTAGTCTTAGATTTGGGGTTAGAGTCCGGGTGGGGATTGGGATGACGTTAGAGGTAGGGTTAGAGTAGGGATTGGGATTGGAGTTAGGGTTAGACTTGGGGTTTGAGCAAGGGATAGAGCTTGGTTGGTGATTGGGATTAGAGCTGAGCTAGGGTTAGAGTGAAAATAAGGGTGGTCATGGGGTTAGAGCTAGTGTAGGAGTCAGGATGGGGATTGGGGTGTTATAAATAGGTTTAGAGTTAGAGTGGGGCTTAGGTTTAGGTTTAGGGTTAGGGTTGGGTTTAGAGTTAGTGTTAAAGTTGGGGTGGGGGTTGGAGTTAGGGCTACGATTGGAGTTAGTCTTAGAATTAGGTTTTCAGAATGGGGATTGGGATGCTGTTAGAGATAGAATTGGAGTGGGGATTGGGTTGAGGTTAGGGTAGGGTTAGAATTAAGGCGGGGATTTGAGATGGTGTTAAAGATAGGTTTAGTGTTGGGATGGGGATTGAAACTGGGGTTAAAGCTAGGGTTAGAGTTAGGGTGGGAGTTGGGGTTAGAGCTAGGGTTGAAGTTAGTGTTAGAATTAGGGTTTGAGATAGTATGGGGATTGAGATGGTGTCAGAGATAGAGTTAGAGTTAGAGGGGATTGGGGTTGGAGTTAGGTCTAGAACTGGAGTTAGGTTTAGGATTATCGTTTGAGTCAGGGTGGAAATTGGGATGCTGCTAGAGATAGAATTGGAGTGGGGATTGGGTTGGAGTTAGGGTTAGGGTTAGCGTTAAGTTAGGGATTGGGATGGTGTTAGAGATATAGTTGAAGTTGGTGTTAGAATTAAGGTTTGAGTTAGTATGGGGGTTGAGATGGTGTCAGAGATAGAGTTAGAGGGGATTGGGGTTGGAGTTAGGTCTAGAACTGGAGTTAGGTTTAGGATTAGCGGTTGAGTCAGGATGGAAATTGGGATGCTGCTAGAGATAGAATTGAAGTGGGGATTGGGTTGGAGTTAGGGTTAGCGTTATGTTAGGGACTGGGTTGGTGTTAGAAATAGGGTTAGAATTAGTGTTGGGATGGGAAGTGGAGTTAAAGCTAGGGTTAGAGTTAGGGTGGGAGTTGGTGTTAGAACTAGGGTTGGAGTTAGTCTTAGAATTAGAGTTTGAGTTAGTATGGGGATTGAGATGGTGTTAGAGATAGAGTTAGGGTTACATTGGGGATTGGGGTTGGAGTTAGGTCTAGGATTGAAGTTGGTCTTAGAATTAGGGTTTGAGTCAGGATGGGGATTGAGATGGTGTTAGAGATAGAATTAGAGTGGGGATTAGGTTGGAGTTAGGGTTGGAGTTGGTGTTAGAACTAGGGTTGGAGTTAGTCTTAGAATTAGAGTTTGAGTTAGTATGGGGATTGAGATGGTGGGGATTAGGTTGGAGTTAGGGTTGGAGTTAGGGTGGGGATTGGACCGGTGTTAGAGATAGGGTTAGAGTTAATGTTGGGATGAGGATTGGGACTGGGGTTAGAGCTAAGGTTAGAGCTAGGGCGGGAATTGGAGTTAGAACTAGGGTTGGAGTTAGGTTTAGGATTTGAGTCAGGATGGGGATTGGGATGATGTTAGAGGTGAGAGTTAAAGTGGGGAGTTAGAGTTAGGCTGGGAGAGCGTTAGAGATAGGGTTAGAATTACAGTAGGGATTGGGGTTAGGGTTAGGGTTAGAGTTAGAGTGGGGATTGGGTTAGGGAGAACAGTGGAATTTATTAATAACGGACTCATATTATTGTTGCTGTTATTAATAATATATTATTATTAATCATCCTATGTTGTTGTTATATGAATTTTCCAAGGTCTTGGGCCATCTTTTCCCAAAACGGCTGGCTCTTTCCCAAACTACAAACGCCCAGGATCCTATAGCAGTTATAACACTTTAGCAGTTATAGCACAGTGTAGATGCTCTTGGTTTCGAGTATCAAAGGGACATTTGGGGAATATTTGGGGATGTGAGGGGGGGGGGGGTGGAGCCGCCATATTATAAGTCTGCATTCCTCTGAAAAGAAGAACGCCATTTTAAGAAAGCAGGAAGAAAAAGTTAAAAACTCCGAAATAATCGCGTCAAAGAACACAGATGTCGGGGTGCAGAGTTCGGAGGGGAAGCCACGTGCATTGCGTAGAATTGTATTCTCTTCTCAAACGGGAGAAGCCTCCAGCCCAGAGGAAAAAGCCGAGGAAAGAAAGTTTGATTTTATTTTCAGGCCGCTTTCCAAGAAAAAAAAAACCCACTGGGAAACAGATGTTGGGATTTGGGGCAGGAAAAAGAACAGATCAAGGCCGAAAGTCTTGCGGGCTGCAGAATGCAGAATGAATGTGGTTTGACTTGATAATACTATACTAATAATAATAGTCCTCGTAGCCAATGAAGCTCAACAACAACAACAACAACAACAACAACAACAAATATTAATAATTTCAGGTCAAGTGAAGCAAGGGGGCAGCCCAAGCCAATAGTAATAATAATAATAATAATAATAATAATAATAATAGATACCTAGGCCGAGCTCCATTGGCTGAGGGGACTATTATTATTATTAATTGTTACTAATTATGAGTTAATATTTTATTATTATTATTACCATTGGCTTGGACTGTCTCCTTGCTTCACTTCTAATTATGAGTTAATATTTTATTATTATTATTACCATTGGCTTGGACTGTCTCCTTGCTTCACTTGACCTGAGAGTAATATTATTATTATTATTATTATTATTACTGAGACGTAGAGCGAACTTCATTGGCTGTGAGAACTATTATTAATTATTACTACTTACAAATTAATATTGTTATTGTTATTGTTACCACCATTACCATTGGCTTGGGCTGCCCCCTTGCTTCACTTGACCTGAGAATATTATTATTATTATTATTATTATTATTATTGAGACCTAGGGCGAACTTCATTGATTGCAAGGACTATTATTAATTATTACTAATTATTATTCATTCTTCTTCTTATTATTATTATTATTACTATTATTATTGAGACCTAGGGCGAACTTCATTGATTGCAAGGACCATTATTAATTATTACTAATTATTATTCATTATTACTCTTATTATTATTATTACCATTGGCTTGGACTGCTCCCTTGCTTCATTAGACTTGTATTATTATTATTATTATTATTATTATTGAGGACTATTATTACTTATTACTAATTATGATTAATTATTATTATTATTATTATTATTATTATTATTACCATTGGCTTGGACTGCTCCCTTGCTTCATTTGACCTGAGAGTATTATTATTATTATTATTATTATTATTATTATTATTATTATTAGAAACACAACAAGATGAGGCCACAGCAGACAAGATCACTCTGCTGGCTGTTGTATTGGATAATGATGATGATGCAGATGATGAGTATTGTTGTTATTATTATTATTATTATTATTATTGAGACCTACCGCGAGCTTCATTGACTGCGAGGACTATTATTGATGTTATAACATAAACATTATCATTAAAATAGTACCATTGAATCATTATTATGTTATATATCATTATTTATTATAATATTATTAAAAGATTATTAAAATGTTATGATCAGCCTCAGCATCTCCTCTTCACATTTCGATTTATAAGCGGGAAAGTCCTGGGTTTCCTCCCACTTCCATTCCGCAGTCCTATTTTTGGAGGTCGGGTAGCCCAAATGCTTGGCATCAGAAATTGTGAAGGATTACTAGAGATTAATTCAGGATCTTGGCGAAATTCCTAGATGTGTCATAAACAGAGTAGTTTTTAATACGTTTTTGATAAGTTGTTTCCAAGTAGGGGACCAAAAAATGGGTCGCTAGGTCAGCCATCCTTGGGGATGATTTGGGAGCTTACTATAATATTATTATTATTATTAGTAGTAGTAGTATTTACGGATTCATGGATAAGGGATTCTCAACCTGTATTATTACTATTATTAATGATTATTATTAGTATTACTAGTGAGTACCCCTTGTCCATAAATCCATAGTGTTTATAATTAACAATGATTATACTAATTATTTTAATATATTAATATTATTAATAATAATTCATATTATTTACGGACAAGGGATAATCAATCTTTAATAATAATAATAATAATAATAATAATAATACAGCCCAAAATATTATTTCCTTGCTGTCTTGGTTTTCAGGCCTGTTCCTGAGCTTCTTTGGGGCACTAATTCGGAAAATAGCGTTGGGTAGACCCCATCAGCTCTAGTTTGTGGTTGTCTATGGGAGACGTAGTGAAGACTAGTAGATAGCCTACATTGTGTATCTCAGAAACTAGAGCTGATAGGGGACAACTGGTGCAGTGGAGACGCTGCAGAATGCATATTATTATTAATATTATTATTATTACGAATCTACGGAGAAGGGATACTCAATCTGTATTATTATTATTATTAACGGATCTACGAAGAAGAGATACTCATTATTACTAATATTATTAATAATAATACAGTAATATTAATAAATAATTATTATTACAGATCTGAGGGGGGGGCGGTGGCGCAGTGGGTTAAATCACTGAGCTGCTGAGCTTGTTGACCAAAAGGTCGCAGGTTCGATTCCAGGGAGCGGGGTGAGCTTCCGCTGTCAGCCCTAGGTTCTGCCAACCTAGCAGTTCGAAAACATGCAAATGTGAGTAGATCAATAGGCACCGCTCCGACGGGAAGGTAACGGTGCTCCATGCAGTCATGCCGGCCACGTGACCTTGGAGGTGTCTATGGACAACGCTGGCTCTTCAGCTTAAAAAGGGGGATGAGCACCACACCCCAGAGTCAGACATGACTGGACTTAATGTCAGGGGACAATCTTTACCTTTACCTATTACGGATCTGTGGAGAAGGGATACTCAAACTTCTACTACTTATAATAATATTAATATTTACGGATCTACGGAGAAGGGATACTCAAACTTTATTATTATTATTGCTAATATTATTACTAATAATAATAATTTTAGGCCAATAGGTAGAGACCATTTAGGGATTGGTTAGATCCACTTTCTTCCGAAATATACCTCACCTCCCCCCACTTAAAAAAGGCCCCGATCTGTTTGACCTGTTGTGTGAAGGCGGCTTGGGGCGAGGCGGGCTGCTTGCTGGTGGCCCCCGCGACTTGTCCCTCGGCCTTGCCTTCGCCAGCCAGCTCCTTCGTGTCCGCTTCCACGGGAGTCGTGGGCAGTCCGAAGCCGTCTTCGGCGTCCGCCATCTTCCAGGCTTCTGGAAAGTGAAAGGAGAGCAAGAAAAGGAAAGACGAGGAGAAAGGAGTCTGAGAATATCCTCCCTCCCACGCGTGAACCTCCCAGGCACCCGAATCGGAGCCGAATCGAAGCCGAATCGGCCCTCCAAGTCGGCGC